>NC_082680.1:22125000-22725000 GCF_025265405.1 Mesoplodon densirostris
ATAAACCCTTGGGTTATAATAAAAACCTATGCTGAAACAGCATTTTGTATACAATAATTTAAACCATATTTTTGTTTTCTAAAAGCTAGATTCTAATGGAATTTGATTAATCAAATGATTAAATCAAAGGCTCATCTGTAAGTACAAGGAACAAACTAGTGTGACCATCTTATTACTTTCAAATGAAGACGTAAATGCAAATTAGCTCATTATCAGGCAGAAGGAGAAAGGAATGTTTCTTTCTATTGGGAAAAAGGCAGCCACAGAAAGAACCATGCAAGAGTTCCACATTTTTTTTTCTCTTAAACTCCTTGGTAATCTAATAAATGAAAAATAGTATCTTATTGTTCTAATATGTATTTCTCCATCCATAGTAGAAAAATGAATTTTCACATGTTTATAGTCCTTCAGATTTTCTCCTTTGTGAATAGTCTTAAATTATTATTATGGTTCTTTTTAAACTTGTTTATAGGAGTAATTTCTATATTGTAGGTCTATGCTGTCCACTACTGTACCTACTAACCACATGTGACTGTTGAACACCTGTGGTTAGTCTAAATTGAGATATTCTATAAGTGTAAAACAGACACTGCGTTTCAAAAACCTAGTACAAAAAACCTGAGTCTGAATGAATTAAAAAAAACACCCAAACATAGAAAAAGATCCAATTATATACTGTCTATAAGAGATTCACTTTAGATTTAAGGACACACGTAGGCTGAAAGTGAAAGGATGGAAAAAGGTATTGCATACAAACGTTAACCAAAAGAGAGCAGGGCTAGTCATACTTAGACAAAATAGACTTTACATCAGAAACTGTCACAAGAGACAAAGAAGGACATTATATAATGATAAAAGGGTCAATTCACCAGGAAGAGATAACAATTATAAATATATATTCACCCTATATCAGAGCAATCAAATATAGGAAGCAAACATTGATGGAATTGAAGGGAGAAATAGAAAAAAACAGTAATAGTAGGGGATTTCAACACCCCACTTTCCATAATGTACAGAACATTCATACAGAAGATCAATAAGGAAACAGAAAACAACACTATATACCTGATGAACCTAACAGACATATAGAGAAAAAGCAATCCTAAAATTCATATGGAATCACAAAAGACCTCAAATAGCCAAAACAATCTCGAAAAAGAAGGACAAAGCTGGAGGCCTCATGCTTCCTGATTTCAAAATATATTACAAAGCTACAGTAATCAAAACAATATGGTATTAACATAAATAGATGTATAGACTAATGCAACAGAATAGAGAGCCCAGAGATAAACACATATATGATCAAATGATCTTCAACAAGGATACCAAGACTTTATCATAGGAAAAGTATAGTCTCTTCAGCAAATGGTGTTCAGGAAATTGAATATACACATGCAGAAGAATGAAACTGAACCCTTATCTTATACCATACACAAATATCAACTCAAAATGGATTAAAGACAAACATAAGACCTGAAACTATAAAACTCCTAAAAGAAAACATAGGGGGCCTCCCTGGTGGCGCAGTGGTTGAGAGTCCGCCTGCCGATGCAGGGGATACGGGTTCGTGCCCCGGTCTGGGAGGATCCCATATGCCGCAGAGTGGTTGGGCCCGTGAGCCATGGCTGCTGAGCCTGCGCATCCGGAGCCTGTGCTCCGCAACGGGAGAGGCCACAACAGTGAGAGGCCCGCGTACGGCAAAAAAAAAAAAAAAAGAAAAAAAAAAAAAGAAAACATAGGGGTAAATTTTCATAATATTGTTCTTGGGAATGATTTCTTTGCTATGACATCAAAAGCACAAGCAACAAAACCAGAGAGAGAGAGACTACATCAAACTGAAAACTTCTGCACAGCAAAGGAAAAAATTGACAGAGTGACAATGCAAGGCAACCCAGAGAATGGGAAAAAATACTTGCAAACCATATATCTGATAATGGGTTAACAGCCAAACTATAAAAGGAACTCCCTCAGCTCAATAGTAAAAAACCAAAAAACGCAAATAACCTGATTTTAAAATGGGCAAAAGGCCTGATTAGACAGTTTTTCAAAGAAGATATACAAATGACCAACAGGTATGTGAAAAGATGTTTAATATCACTTATCATCAGGGAAATGTAAATCAAAACCACAATGAGATATCTATTAGGATGTCCATTATCCAAAACAAATGAACAAACAAAAAACCCAACCATAAAATAACAAGTGTTTGGAAATTGGAACTCTTGTGCACTGTTGCTGGGAATGTAAATTGCTACAGCCACCAGGGAAAACAATATGGATGTTCCTCAAAATATTAAGTATAGAACTTCCAGTCGATCCAGCAATCCCACCTCTGGGTATTTATCCAAAAGAATTGAAAACAAGATCTCAAAGAGATAGGTATTTCTACTCCAGTGCTCAATGCAGAGTTATTTACAATAGTTGAGATGTGGGAATAACCTAAATGTCCATTGATAGAAGCAAACTGTGGTGTATACATTCAATTAAATGTTATTCAGCCTTTTAAAAAAGGGAGGTCCTGCCATAGTACAGCATGGATGAATCGTGAGGACATTATGCTAAGTGAAATAAGCCAGTCACAGGAGGACAAGTACTGCATGATTCTATTTATATGAGGTATCTAAAGTAGTCAAACTCACAGAAGCAGAAAGTGGAATGGAAGTTGCCAGGGGCTGGGAGAGAGGGAAATGGGGAGTTACTGCTCAATGAGCATAGAGTTTCCATCATGCAAGATAAAATTTTTGATTGATGTAGTCAATTTTTTATAGTTCCCTTTAGGGCTTATGCTTTTAATATTATTCCTTGTATTAATCTTTATAACAATATTCTATATTTTATTCCAGTTGTCTTAAATTTATTTTTTTTCTCTTGTTTTAATTTTATTCCATCTGGAATTGTGTGTGTGTGTGTGTGTGTGTTGTGAGGTTTGTATAAACCTTTTTTTTTTTTTTTAGTTTTGAAAACCAGTATCCCTATTATCATTTATTAAACAATGTATCTGTTCCCCCACTAATTTGTTAAGCCACCTCTATCCTAAATCAGGTTTCCATGGTGTGCAGGGATGTGTTTCTGAGCTCTTTATTCTCTATCATTGATCTATTTGATCTATCTTTTACCCCCATGCCACATTGTTTCAATTGCTATGGCTTTATAATACATCTTACCCCTGGTCAGAAGCTCCTTGCCAACCCTCCTTGTTCTTTATTTTCACTTGCTGTTAGAACTTTTCAATTTCAGGATTGGCTCCCCTGCAGCCCTACAAAGAGTACGTGCTGAACAGTCAGGCAGCTGACTCTCCTCTGGACCCTCCCCTGAGAGATGGTACATTGCCAAGCCCTAGACCTAAAGTCACGTGATCTGGTTCCTATCTAGGGAGAGAATCTGTTTCCTCTCCTGGCCTCTGGCAACTGGTCCATTGCAAGCTGTAACTGGAGGCTATGTTACATCCTCCATCCTCTAGTATAAAGCATGACCTTCACACAGCATTCTAGGAGTGGCTTCGCTGGGTACGTGGTATATATTTGCAGCTCCCACTGGACCACAAAGTGTTGGCCTCCCTCTACTGCAACTTACTCCCCCATCCATATCTGAATGCTTGGGGCTCCCTTGGCTGCTGTTCACCATGATTCCTTTTCCTGTTTTCAAAAACAGCTATACAGTTTTTTTTTTTTTTTTTTTTTTTTTTTTTTTTTGCGGTATGCGGGCCTCTCACTGTTGTGGCCTCCCCCGTTGCGGAGCACAGGCTCCGGACGCGCAGGCTCCGGACGCGCAGGCTCAGCGGCCATGGCTCACGGGCCCAGCCGCTCCGCGGCATATGGGATCCTCCCAGACCGGGGCACGAACCCGTATCCCCTGCATCGGCAGGCGGACTCTCAACCACTTGCGCCACCAGGGAGGCCCAGCTATACAGTTTTAATATCCTTTTGTTATCTTATCCATAATTTCTTTGTATATTAGTGCAGAAGGGAAAGTTTTCTGTGCACATTGGAGCCATCATTAAAAATTATAGAAGTATATTTATTAATATGGGAAGGTATTTTGATATATGTAAGGGGAAAAGAAATTAACAAACAGAACAAATGGATGCTCTCATTTAAAATACTGACAAACATGGGACTTCCCTGGCAGTCCAGTGGTTAAGATTCCATGCTTCCAATGCAGGGGGCACGGGTTCGATCCCTGGTAGGGGAACTAAGATCCCACCTGCTGCGGGAGGTGCAGCACAGCCCAAAATAAAATAAAATAAAATACTGACAAAATATGCTCCCATGAACATATATAAGTAGAAACTATATTAAGGTTTTTGGGGCTGATTGGAAAAGACATAGGTTTAGGTTACATCTAATGACATATAAGAATAAATTCAAGAGGAAAAATGAAAGGGAAACTTTTAATGCTGCTCATTTAGTCCTTATGGAACTGCAGGGTCCTCATCACTGTTCGTAACAGAGCAGTGACTCTATGCTCCAATCTGGCAAACCTGGAAGAGATGTGACAACTCATTTGACAATCATGTGGCAACTTGCCTTGTCATTCCCCTCAGAGAGCTCTGCTTTGTTCTTTCTGTTATTCACAGGACCCGATTCCCTTCTGTCTTGTCTTACCTTCTGCCACTGCCTACTGCTGCAACCACATCTCTCTTTGCTCCCTTCTCTCACTCATAGTTTCTGCTTACCCACTGCTCCTACGGCCTCCTGCCTTCTGGTCACTACTTTCCCTTCTTGTTTTTCTTCACCACTGAGCTTCTCTACCATCCACATCCATCTCTTGTTTTGTTTCGTTTTGTTTTTTCTAGCTCCAAAAGAAGGATCTGATTCATTTTGTTCTTCATGATCCAGTATAGGGCATCCTTTTGGCTCAAAGTTCTGACAAGAAATCACCTTAGACTATCACATCATTGTAAATCAACTGTACTCCAATAAAAAATTTTTTAAAAAGAAATAAGTGAACTATAAATAAATAAAGGAATAAATGAATGAAAAGAGCAAAAAGAAAAAAGAAAAAGAAAAAGAAATCATCTTAGAAACCTCGGGCTTCCTGGTATCCGATCTGCATATTGCTGCCTTTGGGACAGTCACAGATGCCTGGTTCCATGAGCAATGATCAGGGCTGCAGAACCAGATGACCCAAAGCATGAACACCCTTATGTAGAGGCTGCCTGTAACCACGTGACTTGAGAGGATAAGGTGAACCTGCCTGGCAGCCACCTGGACCTCCAGTACATCCACTAAACCTTTAGGAGTTGTTACTATGAATGGGTGGGGTTTTAACTTTCCTTTAATAAGAATAAAAATATTTTCTCATGTAAAATTTTAACATTTGGCAGAGTTAAATATATGTTCTTTCTTATATTTCTTTAAACCTTGCCTTAAAGTATACATTCTACTTAAATGGTGTCCTCTAGCATAATAACTTGACTAATAGAGTTGAAATGAGAATAGTAACGGATTGTTTTTGCTTAATATGATACAGTGCAGAAACATACCAATGTTTGTCTCCACTAGCCATGTGTATGGAAA
The DNA here is from genome assembly GCF_025265405.1 of Mesoplodon densirostris. Classification (NCBI taxonomy): domain Eukaryota; kingdom Metazoa; phylum Chordata; class Mammalia; order Artiodactyla; family Ziphiidae; genus Mesoplodon; species Mesoplodon densirostris. The sequence continues at coordinate 22,130,520 of NC_082680.1, forward strand.
CCCAAGATATTTAAACCCCAAAGCATCAACACCCATCATGTGGTAGATTATCCACTCGGGAGAGGCTACCTAAGTGGAAATCAACCAAGGATTTGTCTTCAAGTCAAAATGATAAAATGACAATAATGATCACATCTGTTTTGTAAAATGTGGAATGATATGATTATGATGATGTTGATGGCATCTCTCATTTGCATAGGAAATATAGTATAAAATGGAATTTTATACATTTCATCTTATTTGATTTCTATAACAATTCTGTGTAGACAAGACATGAGTTATTATCCCCATTTCAGAGTTGAGAAAACGCAACTGGGAGAGACTGAATAAAATTGTGGAGTACAAATAGGATTCAGAAACGTTGACTAAGGTCCATTGCTTTTCCCAGTATACTTTAAAATCCAGTAATAAAAATGTAAATTATTTCCATTGGGAAGCACCACTATAACCCTCTTCAGTCACTTGAATAATATGACATACATACACTTCAACTCACAACTATATTCCCGTATGTTCAATTCGATTCAATTAAATCCAGCAAAGATTTGTTTTCTTCTCTTCTCCCAGGTACATCATTTTCTTATAGAAGTGATACCTTGGAGATGTCCAGTCCCGACATTTTTACGTTCTTATTATCTGACACTTTGTTTGTCTTCCTGGAGCACCTCTGGGGCAATGGCAGCACCTACTTTATCCAAATATGTTTGATGTACCTAAATCTCCACCAGCTGGGGAAGGAAGGAATGTTTCACATAAAATAGCCTTAAAGTATTAATGTTAAATTCACTACACTATACTGCTGCCCAAATTTCCAAGACCCACAGAGTTATATGTTCAACTGAACATAAAACATGTCAGGTTTGTATTTGACTGTAAATGACAGAAAATTTTATTACAATGACTTAGGCAAATAGAGGTTGATTTTTTTCTTTGCATTTCAAGACATCCTGAGTATGGCAGGCAGGTCTAGACAGGCACTGAAAGATACCATCAAGGAACCAGGCTATTTATATCATTCTGCTCTGCCTACTGGTCACAAGGTGGCTGCTGCATCTCCAGGCATCATGTCCACACTCAAGTGGAAATACAAAGCATCACCAACTGCCTCCTTTTGTTTGTTTTTGATTTTTTTTCCCAGATAAAAAGAATCTTTCCTAGAAATCCCTACAAAAGACTTCCACTTAGGTCTCAAGATTTCATAAGCTAGAGCTAGTTAAACATGGCAGCTCTTCTCTGCAAGAAAGGTAAAAATTGGGGAAATTGGGGCACAGGTTTGTCATGACTGACCATGATCAGGCACAATCCATCACCTGAGGCTGGACTCATGGCTTCTCCAAACAAAATCTAGGTTTGTTTATGGTAATAGTGTTGGCCCCTCATGAATCAAACATTATGTGGTGATGATAATGAATACCCAAATCCACAGAAAATGAGGAAATGAGGCCAGGTAGCCCTACTCCCAAATGTGGGATGAGAAGGTTGGTTTACCTATTCTTGAACTGAGTGGAAAGGGGAAAGATTTTAAAACTTTGATTTGGTCAGTAAGAACATTTTTATGTATGCCCATATTTTTAAAATAGATTTTACTGTCTGCAAAAATGTTTTGGAACCCTATAATCTCACAAGGCACAGAAGGCTACATTTGGGCCTGTCCCAGAGGGGATGCATTCTGAACAACAATAGAACTGGTCTAGGATGGCAGCGCCAGGCAGCATCACACTACCAAGAGGCTTATGATGATTCAAATTACCAAAATGTCTGGGAGTCACTTTCATTATCCTTACTGACAATTAACTTTAACGGCAAAATGAAATAATTAAGCAACAGTAATTCTGGAGCACATAACACTCCCTTTACTGTTATGAAAGGAATTCAGTGGTGCAAAGGCAAGTTTACTGAGTCTAGGGCTCTTTAATACGAACCAAGATGGTATGGAGCTAAGATTACGGTCAGAATTATGGTGAGTTACTGAATTCATTAGCAAAATTAACTTTCCGTTTGGCATTCAAGCTATTGCTTTACAAGTTATTTAAGATCATTAATAGAAAATGTGCTACAATAATGAATAGTATTTTAGGAACTTCTTTGCCAGTATGCATTGCAAAGAGCACTTGTATTTAAGACTCCCATCTTTTTGTTTGTTTGTTTCTGCTCCTTGGAAGGAATTTTCCCAGGAGTTTGCCTCTATTTAACATCTTAGCTTGTTGACTTTGTCAAAGTTAACAGAACTCTAATTTGCCTGTCAGTCACTGTCTTAGAGAACATTAACACTGGGATTTAGGATTTAGGATTTCAGTGTTTTCCAACTGAGAAATGGTTACAATCTTGGTGAGAATATGCATTCTTGTGGTGGGGGACTGACACCCATATTGCAGGGAATTTATCATCCCTGGTCTCTGGGCACTAAATACCAGTAGGATCCCTCAATAATTTGATGACCCCAAACACTCCCACCCATTCCCAAATATCCCTTAAGAACACAGTTAAGCCACAAACTGATATCCAGAGAATGTCTTAAATTTACAGATATCCAAAGTAAGATGCTCAGTAACCCAGATTATATATTGATTGGTGGCAGAGGCAGTACTGGAAGCCAGGACTAGAACTCTGAGTCGGGGGTACTTTACACAACAACAGGCTTTTTCTGTCACCTAATAGAAAGTTAATAATGTCCTCTCTTGTGCATAATAGCTATTTAATCAATATTTGTTGAATAACTGAGAATCTAATTCCATCAACAAAGGCAATGTTATTCATTAGGAGGTGGCCATCTATGAAAAATGGCATCCTTAATAAATAAATAAGGAAAGGTATTTTGCATTTGGGCTCCAACCAAATATTAACTGAAGAGGTTTTGCATTGCCCACAGGGTCAGACAAAGGGCAAGAATAATGCTGTTGAATATAGGTGTTTGGGGCCAAGGCAAAGTCAGTAATTCCATAAATGAGGCATCTGGGTGTCCAGAGAAGCATTTTGTACAATTCCATGCTTTTGGACTCTGAGCAAAGGACTCAGAAGTATTTTCAGCAATACTTTCTCTACTTCCTTTTGCCAAATAAACTTTTATTTGGTAGTATTTCACTCCCTTGGCCCGGTCTTCTACCTTTATCATTAAAATGAGCACTAAATACTTTCCTTCACTAAATATTTACAGTATTCTTTTGCCTCCTTGCTAGCCACTAAAGTACACATTCTATTTATCACTTAGTCATTCCACACAAGTGGGCACAAGGTACCCACAATGTGACAGGCATGATGCTCAGTGCTGGAATACAGCTGAAATATATAGCTCACAGAAATGTTACAACAGATGTGTGGCTCTGGAAAACCAGGTTCAAATTCCAACTCAGCCTCTTGAAAGCTCTTTAACTTGGTCATATTCCAACTCTGAGCCTCGGTTTTCTCATTTCTAAAAGTGAGGGAAACACCTATGTTCTAGAGTTATTATAGAAATTAAATATAAATTATGTGAAAATTCCAAACACAGTGCCGGGCCCATAGATTTCCTTTTGCTTCCAAAAGTTTTGTGTTCTGTGATAACTTTGCCACTGCCCTCAGCCAGGACTTTGAGTGAGCTGCAAAACCACACGGTTTCCTCATCTGTCAAGTGAAGATGCTACCTGCCATAGCAACAGGAAACAAGGGGATTCATTCACAGGGGTATTATGAGATTTGAGTGATGTGACAGAAAAAAAGAGATTCACATGGATCTTAATCCAAATTTTTATACTTAATTGAAACTTTAAGTGCACCTACTAAGATGTTTAACTTATTTCAGATTCATAGCATTGAGTATAGAATTGGAATAACACAATCTCAATTCTGATAATGGCATATGCTTTGCATTAATTTTTTAAAAATAAATTTACTTATTTATTTTATTTTTGGCTGCATTGGGTCTTCATTGCTGTGCATGGGCTTTCTCTAGTTGCGGCGAGCGGGGGCTACTCTTCCTTGCGGTGTGCAGGTTTCTCATTGCAGTAGCTTCTCTTGTTGCGGAGCATGGGCTCTAGGCATGTGGGCTTCAGTAGTTGTGGCGCGCAGGCTTCAGTAGTTGTGGCACACAGGCTCAGTAGTTGTGGCTTGCGGGCTCTAGAGCACAGGCTCAGTAGTTGTGGCACACAGGTTTAGTTGCTCTGCAGCATGTGGGATCTTCCCGGACCAGGGCTCGAACGCATGTCCCCAGCATTGGCAGGTGGATTCTTAACCACTGCGCCACCAGGGAAGTCCCCTGCATTAATTTTAAAGAACTAATTCTTACATGCTTTTGGCCAAAATATTCATATTCTCATTAGTTCTATTTATATCACTACCACCTTTAATCACACATAGAAAGATTTCTCTCTTGTTCTTTTAAAATAAGTCCCCAAATATACATATATATATTATATCTCAATCCAGTTTTAAGACCCTATGATGTCATGGTGATCAATATAATTGTCCTGTGGTGAATGCAAATATTACTGGGAACTTTGTAAAATTAGATTGGCACAATAAAAATCCAAATATTTTACAGGCTGACCTGGATTCAAATTCCAACCTCTCCAATGACTAGCAATGGAAACTTTAGAGAGGTTGTTCAAAATCTGTTTCCTCATTTCTAAAAGATTAGTGTGAAGATTAAATTAAATACTGTCTAGGAAACTCTTAACAGGATTAAGTACTCACTAAAGATTTGATCCCATATCCAATAGCAGGTGTGACTCTTAGGCTAAGAAGGACCATTTCTTCCCACTTAGTCTGGCTAACTCCTACTCATCTTCCAAGACTTTGACCCTGACATATCTTCTCTGGGCAGCTCCTGGCCACTACCAACCCACTCTGATTCCCAGCTGGGCCAGGCATCTCTTCTTGTGTTCCCCTGACACTTTGTGTGTATCTATCTCAAATCACCAAACACTCCAAATGAGTTGCCATATTTTACCTGTCCGCCTCTGCCGCTAGACCTAGAAGGGCTTAGAAAAGTCCAGGGACCGTTCTCACCCTTATACTCTAATTCCTCACATGCCATAGGTGTTATAAACATACACTTGATTTCAGAAAGTTGAATGAAATAAAGATACACACCAAGTTCTATAAAACCATGCCCCCAAAGTGTTAAAACACTTTTTCTTCCCCATCTTTTCACCAGCCATGAGAGCTGCAGTCTTATCACTGAAGCCCAGAACTTTGAAGTCATTTGGTAACGGTGTTAGTGGTCCCAAAAAAGCAAATCAAAAGACTCTCTGAGGGGTTGTTCTTCTCCTGAATTTGAAAGCCAGTGTCCGAACACTGAGATCCCGTGGCAAGAAATGACAGTCCCTTTAGGACAAGTGAGAGAAATTTCCAGTTACTTCCTTCTTTCTGTAGTACTTTATGAGGCCATTTCTTCCCCAAAATGAATATGGGAGATAAAAGCAATGGTATGGCATATTTAAGATCATTTTTCATTTGAGATCCTCATGGAAGTGACATGCGCTGTGAATAATTCTGTCTAAAACTGCCATCCTGTTGGTTACTTATCTCTCTAGCCCCTGCTTGGTTTCCTCTCTGGTCAAGGCAACAAGATAGGCATCTGAGGACAGACGGTGTGTTGTCTTCATGGAATAGGCAGTGAGGGAGAAGGGAAGAGAAAGTATCCGTTACTAACTTATTCTGCCAGCCTTTCTGTATTTTGCATACATTATTTCATTTAATCCTCTCAAAAGCCCTGGGAGGTAGTTAAGCAGTTCATTATCTTGGTTTTACAGATGTAAGCCCACAGACTCAGAGACAGTCAGTAACTTGCCCAAGGTCACACAGACTGGAGGAAGCTCTCAGTGCCCTATGGAGCTCCCACACAAGGAAATTTCTCAAGAAGTCACCAAGTTGCACACAGTTCTTGCATTCGTTCACGGGCTTTGAAGACACGCAGAGGGGTTGAGTCCCAGGCACAGAATACGCTGAGTGAATGTACAATCTGTGGGCACATTTGTTACTTAATCTTTTTCAGGCTCGATTTTCTTATCAGAAAATGAAGATTATAAAAATGCCTGCCCCGAGGATTGTTTGGAAGATGAAATGAAATAAAGCATGATGTGCTCAAGACAGTGCAACTGTGCTGGTACAGGACATTTAAATGTGCTTCTACCGATGGAGCAGTCCCAGTCCAGTGGGAGAGCCAGTGTCATAATCAACCTGCTAAGAAACAGCGAGCGCTCTTTTAGTAATGATATAAACTAAGTTCTACAGGAATACTAATGAGGAAGTGAAGGATTCTGCCTGAGGGACTAGAGGGGGCTCCCAGAGGGGATGACATTTCAGCTGAGCCTTACAGGGTCTGTTCTATTTCCCTGCTTTGGCAGAGAGAAGTTGTACGGAGTTGTATCACAGGTGTGGGGAACGCTATAAACAAGGCTTGGGATGCTAGATAGGGGTCAATCATGGGGCGCATGGAGGGGGATGGCAGGAGATTCAGCTCAAGTCGTAGGTTAGAGTCAGTGGGAAGAATCTGACATGTTGGGCTCCAGGGTTTGGGTTCATGCTGTAGGCGGTGGAGAACTGTGAGAACTTCCCAAGCAGGGGAGCCACGTGTTCTCATTTGCATACTGGAAAAAGAACTGGGGAGGCCACCTGGACCACATATTAGAAGGGAGAGAGCTGGAGGCAAGAAGACCATAGTGACTCTCCAGAGCATACAGGTTGAGCAAGAGCATGGGAAGGGGATGGAGAGTAGGGCTCCCATCTGATGGGATGGATTACAAGTGTCAGTGATGCAAGCCTGTCCCTCATTTCTCTAGGGCAAAGCTGTTTAGTGTTCCATCTTTGTTTTCAGAATCAGAAAGTCTTATAGGTTTAAGGCAGTTCTTAAGAATTTGAGAAGTGAGGGGGTGCTGTAAGAAATAAACAAAAATAAGGGTAGCTTTGTAGGGTGTGCAGCAATGTGATGTGCTTGATCTGAATGGCCTTCTGACCTACTCTATGGATACCCGCCAATAAGCCTTTAAAGTATAAAGAGTTACTGGAGTTGCCATTCTGGAAACAGACTGTGAATATCATATTCCCATTTTCCCAGGCTCTGCATTCTAACATTCTTCTGGAGAACATATGTTGGTCAGAATCAGGTCATTAGGAAAAAGAATACTGACAGAGGGGTTCTCTTCAAGAGTCATTTTACCAACTTGGCCGCCAAAACACAAACGGTAAGATGAGCAAGAATGTCCCAATACTGGGTGCAACCAAACTCTGGAAGATGCTTAATGTTCAAGGATACGTCTGGAATTTAAAGGTAGAAAACATTTGTTTTCAGATTTTTATATAAACCGAGAGATAGAATGCTAAGTGTACAAAATGTTTTTTAAAGGTTGTGAACTAAAAATTTTAGTCCAGGACTGGATTAAGAGCTGACAGGGAAAGATGTGAATACATAATAAATAAGCATTCAAAGGGCAACTTCGGGTATTTCAAAACATAGGAAAAAAAACAAACTATAATATTTGATGAATGGTGTCAGAACATTAAGCTGTAGAAAAAACAAAAATCCAGATTCCTACATACTCATTAATCCAAAATAGACTCCAGATGGGAAATAAAAATATTAAAACAAAACATTTAAAAATGTTTAATGATTTTGGAATAAGGAAGGCATTCCTAAGTAGAAAATATACCTAAAAGCCATAAAGGAAAAAGATTGATAATTTTGACAATATAAAAAGTAAAAACCTCTGTAAACATATATTAATAAAGTCAATATTAATATATTTATGTTAATGTACATCAATGAAGTCAATATATTTATGTATTATTAACATTATAGATATTATTATGATAAAGTAAGAAACAAACAGCAATCTGAGAAAAAAGGCATTTGCAACACATATGACCACCCCTCACTTGGCCTCCATACCTCTATCTGCAAGTGTTAAAAACCTCCCTAAAACCCTATGTGCTCATGGCAAGGCTCCTTCTTCTCCCACCTTCAGCTCCCCAGCCCCCTCACATCTACCCTCATAGCCTCACCCCCATTTACCTCTTTGAGATCATTTGCACTAATCTCCATCATGACCTTTATCCTGGTTCATATCAATCACCTCAAGAAGCCCAAATTTCCCTCATCATTTGGACCCTTATTCCCAATCGGCGTACATTCCCCTTCTGACCACACACCTCTAATTCCTAAAACTGTTCCACTGTGCTGTCACTCAAAAGCAGGTCTCCTATATGCTGAATTTCTTCTCTAAACATTCCCATCAGCTTCCTTTTTTTTTTTCGGTCCTGTGGCATGTGGGATCTTAGTTCCCCGACCAGGGACGTAACCTGCACCCCCTGTGTTGGAAGCGCGGAGTCTTAACTGCTGGACCACAGGGAAGGTCCTGCTGTCAGCTTCTTACTCTACTGCCCGGCTGCCCCTGAGCATAGAGCTTCCTCACAGCCCCAAAGCAGTCTGTAAAGTGTGTGTGTGTGTCCATTAAACATCTCTGGAAGGACATATAAGAAGCAGTTAACAGTTATTGTTTCTGGGGAGCAGTCCCAGCAGGTTGAAGAAAGGGAGATTTTGTTATTGTTATATTCTTTTCTATAGTGTTTACTTTTCATGACATGTATGACATTTTCTTTTTTTTCAAAGGAGAGAGAAGCACCTTAAAAGACAGTGGTCAAGTTCTTTTCTCTTTTATATTTCAATATTGTGTGTGTGAAACTATTCACATGCGCACGCGCACACCCACATCACCTTTCATGTAGTGCATGGAGTTAAAGCAATTTCATATCAGTTAATGGATCCAGTTTTTCTGTTTAAAACTGTTTTCAGAGGGCGAAAACAACCTGTCAGGATAGTTGATTAAGTATTCCCTACCCCCCACGTACATATACATAAATTCAATAATAGAAAAATATTCAGACCATTTGTTTGGCATTTTGAAGACAAAGCAACTAACTAATCAATAAACAGCTTCTCATTTGTGTGTGTGTGCGTGTGTGTGTGTGTGTCTATGTGTTATTCTTTAGACAAATACTATATTTCGGGATTTAGATAGGTACGTCTATTTTATCTGCCTTGTACCTACAATTGTCCAACACTGGATTAGGTCCTACAAGTAAACAAAATAAGTCTCTGCCTCAAGATGCTCATACCCTTTGAAAAGGTGGAAAGAACAGTATAAACACAAAAGAAACTGTCAGGAAAGATTTAATGGAAGAGTGAAGACTTGAGAGGCTACAGCAGAAATCAAACCACATAACCAACAATCAATGGCTTTCTTCTAACAGTTGGCCTTTGAAATCACAGTTTTAATAGTCCATGTACTCCAGTAAATTATGACAAATCAGAATGCTACATTAAAGTGGACCACTGGGGCAAAACTCCTTACCAAACCAATTTGAATTCAAATGGGCAGCAGGATATATAAAGAGAAGAAAATAGCGGATACCATTTCCAACATTGCTTTATAAAGATAATCAACTTTTATTTATTCAGATATAAGAAGATACTGTATAGAGGAAAATGGTAACTATTTGAGATATTGCTAAGGATGCAAGACTTTCAGAGATTCCCTCCCCTCCGTTCACCCTTCCTGAATTATTATGCCCATTACCAACTCCATGTCTAAATCAGAAAATTACTCAAATGCAAATTGAACAGAGCAATTTATCTGTGACTGAAAATATCTCCGAGTTAACAGAGCTCCACTGATGAGATCTAAACAAGCCCAGGGAATCACGGTACCTAATTTACAACAGTTATTATTTAGCAACATAAATTTAACCACAAGCAATGTATATTGTGAAAGTCATAATAAACACCAGAGAAAAATGGAGGAAAAATAAGAAGTTACACAAAATGTGTTCCATTAAAAGAGAAAGGGATCACAGGACTATCACATTAGTACTTGGCACACAGTCAAATTTCAAACTGGTTAAAGTAATGAAACCAGCAAATTAAAAATCGTGACCCCATTCCTTTCCCCACTGCAGATTTACAAATAAGTAAATCAACTTTTTTGTGTGATTTAAGGTCTCTTGAAAGATTTCCACAGAAAACTATTTCTCCATCAACCTATCATGGTGGTGATTTAAAAGTCTTTTGGTTTCCAAGATTTCCCTATTAAATCTCAGAGAAAAGTGACTCTTCATCAGCTAATGTATCATTGGAAATGATATATCCTAAAACTGTTGAAGTTTGTAGACAAAAGAGAGCTTAGCAATGCAATCATTCCTTTTCCTCCGAATTTAGAGATGAGTGAATTGAAACTCAAAGATATTATCCAAGGTCATGAAGCCAACTGTTGGCTGAAATGGAACTAAAACTTAATGTTTTAAATTTCCAATCTAGTACCTTTTCCTTACTCTGTGCCTGTTTCTATCCAAGACTCTACAACAGTGAGACATGAGAGAAATACCCAGGGCAAGAAACAGGAATTGTAGGTGTGTCCCAGAAAGAAAAAGGGAAAGCACCATAAAGTAACATCACTAACTTCACAATTTTGCCTAGATAGGCTCTATTAAAAACAACTGAGGGCTGCCCTGGTGGCGCAGTGGTTAAGAATCCGCCTGCCAATGCAGGAGACACGGGTTCGAGACCTGGTCCAGGAAGATCCCACATGCTGTGGAGCAACTAAGCCCATGTGCCACAACTACTGAGCCTGTGCTCTAGAGCCTGTGAGCCACAACTACTGAGCCTGCATGCCACAACTACTGGAGCCCACGTGCCTAGAGCCCACGCTCTGCAACAGGAGAAGCCACTGCAAGAAGTCCCGCACACTGTGATGGAGCAGCCCCTGCTCGCCACAACTAGAGAAAGCCCTCACACAGCAACGAAGACCCAATGCAGCCAAGAATAAAAATAAACAAATTTATTTTTTAAAAAAAGTATAAAAGTTGCCTGCTAAAAAAATAAATACATAAATTAAAAAAAAATAAAAACAATTGTTTGGGAATTCCCTGGTGGTCCAGCTGCTAGGACTCTGCTCTTCCACTGCAGAGGGCATGGCTTCCTTTGGTCCCTGGTTGGGGAACTAAAATACCGCAAGCCGTGTGGTATGGCCAATACATAAATTAATAAATAAAATAAAATGGACATACTACCTTAAAAAAAAAAAAACAAAAACCTGACTTTGGGGTTTTCTTTTTCCCCATCAAATTCAAAGCTGACCAAAGTTGAAGCTTGGTGTTGGAAAAGTTGACACTGTGTACAATGTTTAATCATATTATTGGGTGTAGGTGGTCTTAGTTGACAGTCCCTACAAGGTAAAATCTCTAAATTAACACTATTTATTGTTCTCCTGGCCAGAGTCGCTACTGCTCAACTTGATCACTCACCACTTGCAAGACTAGGTTATTATACAAGGTCTATATGTCCTTACTCCCTTGTGGTAGTGAGATGCCGGGTTACCTAGTAGGCACACTATATAAATGGTTGGGAAACTAGCAAAGCAGAGGCAGCAAGGAAAATGGAAAGAATTTGATTGTTGATATTTTAAAAAATCAAAGGAGACTTCATTTAAGGAAGTCAGAACATTGTTAGATGGCTTTATACCTATTTTTATTATTTATTTATTTATTTATTTATTTATTTGCAGTATGTGGGCCTCTCACTGTTGTGGCCTCTCCCGTTGCGGAGCACAGGCTCTGGACGCACAGGCTCAGCGGCCATGGCTCACGGGCCCAGCCGCTCCGCGGCATGTGGGATCTTCCCGGACCGGGGCATGAACCCGTGTCCCCTGCATTGGCAGGCAGACTCTCAACCACTGCGCCACCAGGGAAGCCTGGCTTTATACCTATTATATAGCTTGGTGTTTCATTTTAAATTCATATGGCTGAAAGGTTCCATAATCGTTTTTAGAGCTCAATGCCACTAAAGCATTTAAACTAGAACTTCTGGTCAGGATGACTCAGTGTCTTCATGCTTTGCTGCGTTCCCTATGCCTCACTCTCAACCCCTCATCAAAATCAACAATGATAGACAAATAAATGGGTATAGTCAATGTAAGAAAACAAGATAAATATCTCTGTCGACCAGAAGCAGAACAGGACCTCAGAACGGTGAAAGAGACAGAAGCTCCAGCCCCACTAGGATCTGGGTGAGGAAGCCAGCAATGGCACCTGAGGAGTCACAACTTCAGAATGACAAGGATAAACAGTGCTTCTCCCTAGATGGACCTGGAGCCACATGGATGGAGAGCCCAGGGACTAGGATGGGGTCCTCTGTTCTTGAAAAGATGCTGAACACAAATGCTGCCACCATCTGCGTGGAGCTGTGACTTTATGGAAACTCAGGGCTCTGGGAGAAGGGAGAACAAACCGGTCCTCAACTGGAGACTTAAGTTTTCCTCTTGTCTCAGTGGAAGGATCTTCAATATCCCCAAGGTCACCGTGTGCCACTCTTCCCCAAATTTCATTATGATAGATCTGGTTTGTTAGAGAATAGTGAACACTTTCTTAGTCCAATCAACAAAAGTCCACTAGGGACAAACTTATAGTCCAACAAAACCAGGTTTATTTACTCATCGCTACAAGCAAGACAGCACCCCAGAGAAAATGTGAGTGTCTCACCAAAGGGGGAAAATAGGGTTAGCATAGGATTTGGACAAGAATGGAGTTTAGGTGAAATTTAAATGAAGAGGGTGTTTATTTAAACCATCCTAACCATTTTGAAGTGTATAGTTTAGTGGCATTAAGTACACTCACATTGTGCTACCATCACCACCCTCCATCTACTGGACACTTATCATTTTGCACAACTGAAACTCTGTAGCCATTAACCATTAATTCCTCATTCGTGTTCCCCCCACGCCCACCCCTGCACCCCTGGCAGTTACTCCTACTTTCTGTCTCTATGAATTTGCCTACTTAGGTACCTCAAGTAAGTGGAACCATACAATATCTCTCCTTTGGTGACTGCCTTGTTTCACTTAGCATAATGTCCTCAAGGTTTATCCACACTGTAACATGTTTCAGAATTTCCTTCCTTTTTGAGGCTGAATAATATTCCATCGTATGTATAGGTCACATTTTGTTTTTCCATTCATCAATCGACGGATATTGGGTTGTTTCCATATTTTGGCTATCAGGAATAACTCTGCAATGAACATTGATGTACAAGTATCTGTTTGAGTCCCTGTTTCCAAAGCTTTGGGGCATATATCCAGAAGTGGGAATTGCTGGGCCATCTGGTAATTCTGTGTTTAGGTTTTTGAAGAACCACCACATTGTCTTCCACAGCAGCTGCCCCATGTTACATCCCCGCCATGGGGGTTACAATTTCTCCACATCCTCACCCACACTTATTTCCATGGTTTTGATTATAGGCATCCTCATAGGTATGAAGTGGTGTCTCGTTATGGAATGAAGTGGTGTTTTGATAGACTCAACACTAAGCAGGCCTGTGAATAAAAGGGTCAACACCAGGCTAGGACTGTGAAGTGGACTCAGGGTCTCATTTCCTTGGAAACTGCAAAATTAAGTTAAAGTGAAATGTTGTGTTCAGAAACGCCTCATCTGAGCCTCGGTGCCTGGGTTGATCATTGAGGCTGCTTGTCTGTTGCAGAATGACTTAGATCTTCCAGGCAAAAGTGGAATGCTCATTCTTCCTGATATAATTTCAAACTGCAAAATCTCAGACAGTCTGCGGTTTTAGAAAACAAGTTTTCATGGTGAATAAGTAAAAGAAACACCCCTTAAAAAATGGGGGTGGTTGTGAATTTTTACAGTGGCAGAGTGTCCTTGGGAGAAATATTGGTTACTCTTCACTTTGCAGCTGGCTTTATCTGTTACCTGTTAGCCCAGAGTGACGAGTAGCAGGGCAGATCTTTTATTTAATTTCTTAGTCTGAGCTTTTGCTTTCTCAACATCAAGGGTATGATAGAGAGCAAGGAAAAAATAAGTCATAAATCAAAAGCTTCCTACTCAAAATGAACCTACAAGCCAAAATTCCAAATCACATAAATATGATGCGAAGAGAGACAGCCACCTAGCCACGGCCACATCTGCATGACACTGATGAGAGATGTGATGTGAGGGTCTGCCTACCTTACCATTAACTAGCAGCGTGGCTTAGTGAATTACCAGCTTTTCTCCGTTTTTTTTATTTCATCATGTACAAAATGGAATTAACAATATGACCCACTCAACAATCTTGTTATTAGATGATTCAAGGAGGTAACATGTGAGAAAGGCTTAACATTTCAACATGACTTTCAAAGACCTGGTATCACTATTCGTGCCATTTCTTCTTCTCTGAACAAAATGTTTGGTGGTATTGCTCCTCCCGCAGACAAGAGCATCTATTCTTCTTTCCAGGTTAACTGAGACGCACGGAACATTTTCTTCATAACCCTAAGCTGTAATATCAGGGCACAGTCTGGGCGGGACCTACCTCTAGCACCCTCTTCCCTAAAACCTCTTCTGCTCTTCCGAAGGGTTATTTCACCCATTTAGACTGTATTTTCATGGCTTGAGATACGGTTGGTAATCTCTTACTATTTCAGCCATTGTCCTTTAAGTAGCAGAAACGGATCGTGAGCTTGTGAGCCTAAAGTGCCAACTGTGCAATTTACATCCATCACTACCTAATTAGCAATTAGCTGAGCACAATAAAGGGAGATCCTGCTATGAATACCTCTCCACACAGTCCAGGCTGGGACATCATGTTTACTTCTGCCTTGCAAAGTGCAAATTGGGAACCATCCAGGTATTTAGCAAGAATAAAATACAACATTTAAATAGAACTGCTTAGAGATGATGATGGGGCAGCTTTTATGCAATATAGTCAGGGCTTCTTTGGGGACCTCTTTTCATGGAAATCCAGCTTCCTGAGCCCCGGCTGACTCCTTAAAGAAGTATTTAAGATATTTTCTAAATGAAGATGGGGCATTATTTTGGGTAATGACTTTAGACCCTAGGCTATAGTTAGCGGCTGATGGGGAGACCTTCAAGCTGAAAGCTAATATCTAAGAGGGGAACTGATGGGCCCTTTTCACTTTGCTGCTTCAAGGCTGAAAGCCAAGTAGGGCAGCCCCTTGCTGGCAGCAAAGGTAAAATAGACCAGTACGACCAAGGCCTCCTTCAGCTTTGCCATTAGAGTAATAATCACTCTGCCCCCTAATTCTCCTGCCACTGCAGGAACTATAAACGGCATTCTGTGAGGCCACATATTGCTATGGAGCACTCTGTACAGGAGGGAAATTCTACCATTGTGTAAATGGATCGGTTCTCACCTGAAAATTACTGGCCTCTCTCTGACAAAGTGACGTAGGAGGCCTTGTTATTGCTTGCTGGGTTGTGTAAAATCCAACTAATTTTACAGGAAAAAAGGCTTTCTCTACCTATGATCCCTTACAATGGGGGTTGCCAACTTTTGGTCAAACTAGTGAGTGAAGCAGTGGTTCTTTTCTCCCTTTTTCTCTTAGGAATGGTCATCTCCTGAACTGTCATTGTCCAGGAAAAGAGAGTCGGTTCCCCTCCGAGGAATCAGCTGAGAGAACATTTTTGTACTCTTTTCCACCATGGTTCTAGACCCAAACTCTCTAAAACCTACCCCCCACCCCCAAAGCATATCTACCTTCCCTGTCTCTACCTCATCCGCACATCCACACCCACTGCACACAAAGATTCACTGTTAGGAAAATTCTCACACTCTCTCGAGGCAGGTTTTCATGGGCTATCCACGAGAGGTAAACATGTCCTTCTGTGCTCCTACACTGCCTTGCTCATGCTTCTGAAGTAGCTCAGCACACTTCGCCCTAACGATTTGTCTCCCCACTAAACTATAACCTGCTAGACACCAGAAACCATACTGATTACATCTAACTTTGCATTCCCAACACAGGCCACCATGCCTGGCACAGAGTTGGTTCTCAATGAATGTTTATAGTTGAATATGCCTTCTAAGTCATAATTTACCTGTTCTTTTATAACAGGCCATTTAAGCATAGTTTTAAGAGACTGAGTTAAGAAAAGATGGATAGATTTGCTTCCTAGGTCTATGTTGTATGTCTCCTCTGGGCTGGGGAAAGAGGGTGCAAAGAGAACTGAGACACTGCCTACATCCCTCGAGGCTCACAGCTCAGTGGGAAACAGACTTGAAGACACATCATCACGATACTGAAATAGAGAAATAAGTCAGTGCTAAAGAAGCACCGTGGGCGTGGCCAACTCCATCGGGGCCAACTCGAGAAGATTTCACAGTGAAGACGATTTTTAAAGGGGTCTTGAAATAGGGGTAAAATTTTCCATGTATAGGAGGATGGAAGGCATCCTAGGGCAAGAAACAACTTCTGAAAATAAACATTTCAAGTCTAAAAGGGCCGTGAAGAACGCACTTTCAGGGCTGTGTTGCTGTCCTTCTTACTTGTGTGTACACCCACCCCATCCCCTCCCCTCCCCTTCCCATCCCCTCTCTCCAAGCACACTCTGTGGGCTTTCAAAAAGAATCTCTTCGGGCTTCCCTGGTGGCGCAGTGGTTGAGAGTCCGCCTGCCGATGCAGGGGACACAGGTTCCTGCCCCGGTCCGGGAAGATCCCACATGCCGCGGAGCGGCTGGGCCCGTGAGCCATGGCCGCTGAGCCTGAGGGTCCAGAGCCTGTGCTCTGCAATGGGAGAGGCCACAACAGTGAGAGGCCCGCGTACCGCAAAAAAAAAAAAAAAAAAAAAAAAAAAAAACCAACCCAAGAATCTCTTCCAGTGAGGGGCGGTTGAAATGGGTGAAGGGGGTCAAAAGGTTCAAACTTCCAGTTATAAAATAAACAAGTCCTGGGGAGACAATGTACAGCATGGTGGCTGTTGTTAACAATGGGTGTATTGCATATTTGAAAGTTGCTAAGAGAACAGATCTTAAAGTTCTCATCACAAGAAAACAAATATTTAGTATCTCTGCATGGTAATGGATGTTCACTAGATTTATTGTGGTGATCATTTCTCAATGTATACAAATATCAATTCATTATGTTGTACTCCTGAAACTAATATGATATTATATGTCAATTATACCTCAAAAAAAAAAAAAAAAAAAAAAAGGAATGTCTTCACAAGTATTTCAGAGTCTTGTTTGTCTTTCCTGCCCTGTATTTGGGAAATTTGGGTCCCAGTAGGCAGGGGTAGGAACTCTGTAGGGGGTCAGTTCACTTAAATCACAATTCTCAGAAGGAAAGGAAAAACCTCTCCCCTCAACTATGAGTGAGATCCCTGAGTGCCTTGTTCCTGGTTGCTTGTTTGTAGAATCAGAGATGCTTCTTACCAGAGAAGCCTTTAGAAGTCACCACCTCTGCCCCATAGGAACATCCTAACCCAGCCCCTCCACACTCTTCCCCTCTCTTGTGTGTATGTGACTTTCTGAGCTCCAAAGACCCTGGAAAAAATTCCAGAGTATCACTAGAGAACATGCTAGAGAAAATCTCACATGAGAATAAGAATGTAGCCTAAGTTCCTACCAGTGGAAACCAAGGTATTATCTTTTGTCCTATTTTTCTTCCTCGCTGCCATTTTATCATCTACTCTGATATCTGAAATGACCTCCCACAAGGCCCTGAGGACAGGACCAGGTACAGGACAGTGTGTGGTAACATCGCACACTTAAAATTCTGGTTAGGTTATGCTTTTACATCCAGGGCGACTTTAAATATGTTCCTGAATTGCACCTTTTAACTGCAGCCATCCTGGTTTAAGTGGCCTGGAGGGAATATAATAAGCCAATTTGCATCGTAGACTAAGATACAACTGTTAGCTACACATCAACTTTAACAGACTTTGACCTATGAAAGTCCTCATTCAACTCCTATATTTTGTGTCTCTCTTACCCCGTTGGGTCTCCCTCTGACAGTTTTTCAGGGCTCTCATCCACCCCGTTCACTGTCCAAGGCCTCTGCAGGGGCACCTCACCTGGAATTGACCTTGTTCCCTATACCAGTGATTTTCCAACCTGGATGTACAGTAGAATCACCTGGGAAGTTTGTTTTTACCTCAATTCCAGAGCAGATTGCTGGTATTTGTTTTAAGGCCCCCAGACAATGCTATCATGCAGCCAGAGTTGAGAATCATTGCTATAGACAGTGTTTTGTTTTGTTTTAAGCTTTTGAAAGCTGTAGAATTCTGTTCAAATGAACACTTATACCAAAACCCAAAGTGTAAGGAAATTGGAGCGGAGTTTCTTTGGTTGATGAAGTGTTAAGTGTGGAAAGGAACACACATCCATAGGGGACTCCGTAGGACTGTCTAAAAGCCTTCAGGGATCTCTATCCACTCCATCAAAATGTACCTTCCCTGAAAGCCACTGCATTCAACCCATGGGCCCGCAAACTTTTTCCATAAAGGGCCAGTGAGTAAGTATTTTTAGGCTTTGCAAGTCATATGGTCTCTGTTGCAACTACTCCACACTGCTACTGGCCGTGAAAGAGCCACAGACAATAGGTAAAATAATGAGCATGGCTGAGTTCCAATAAAATTTTGTTTACAAAAGCAGGCTAAGGACTGGATTTGACATGCCAACCATAGTTTTCTGACTCATGTCGTAAAGCATTGCCCCCTTCTAAATGATTGATTGCTAATCTTACAGACTAAGCATACAAATGTTTTTCTTCAATCCAAGTTAACGTCTATGCTCATTAAGTTACGTGTGTGTTAATTGGAGTCCTCTGATAACAGCCCCCAAAACCAAGAATTGGACTTCCTAGATGGCTTTGGTAGAAGAGAGCCAAGCGAGGAATTATTTGGTGGAAGGTGGCAGGTCTATGCCATGGGCTAAAGGGGGATGATAGTAACTCAATCAATAGTATCTTCTGAACTGGAGTTTAAAGAATATGGAACAGAGGTCCCTCCAACCTCCTGGAAGTACCTGGCAGGAGGGCCCTGATCGGAGGCAGTGAGAGCTGTAGTGATCTTGCTCCCTTTATCAGATAATCGTGATAGTGTGTTGGGGTAAAAAAGGCCCTTCCAAAGTCTGCCATGTTTGCTTGTAAGAGTCTTTGTGTTCGGGCTTCTCCTACTTGAAGGATCACATCCAGTTCAGCTCAGAAACAAAAGCTGAAATCAATGCTCCAGGGAAGCTGTAAGTGCTCCTACCATAGAGGCCACATAAAATGACATGGGACCATTCAGAGTGTGGGGATTTGATTCTGCCTGTCAACAGCTCTGCAGGTGTATTTACCTTTGTGCTGCCCGGCCCTGGACTGTGTTTCCCTTGGGCCACGTTCAGGATCAGCTTGTCCTCCTCTGCTGACAGAACAGTGTTCTTTTCCCTGGTCATGCTGCTCCTGAGGGGCTGGAGCTCACTTATTTAAGAGCATTTTTAAAGACCACATTCTTTTTTATTGCTTTCTGTTTCAAATCTACTTGACACTCACTTTTCTTTCTCACTCAAAACGCCTGATTTTTTTTTACCTATAGCCCCTTGTAAATGAGAAAAGAAAATAAATGTTGAAACTAGTTAAAGATATGAATGTTGAAGTATTTGTGGAGAAGTATGCTGATATTTGCAATTTACTTTGAAATGCAACAAAAAAACTGAGATAGGTTGATAGATGGATAGAAGGGTAGATGGGTACCTGATAAAATAAGTAGAGGAAAATGTTAATGGTAGAATGTAGGTGGTAGGTATACGATGTTCATTGTAAAATTCTTGCAATGTTGCTATAAATTTGAAATTTTCATAAAATGTTGAAAAAAATGTTGGAATATTTAGAAAAAAATAATTTCTTCATATGAATTATGCCGATGCTTGAGTCAATACTCAAAAACTTGGACCAACATAAGAAAATCAGTCTGCTTGGAGTACTAATTATGAGTAACCCTATTACCAAGGAGCCTAATTAGATTTGAATATTTTATTCCATCATCATGGTTATGAAATTCCGTTAAGTACTAAATGAAGTGTTCTAGGATCAGCATAACTTATTCTTATTTTTCTCTTTCATCCCTTTGGCTCTCAGGTGGCCAGAACTGGATTTTCCGTAATCCTTAGTCACACTCTCATTATTGGCCCATGGTTGACCCATTTCTGTTTATTCATTATTTAGTCATTTGTATTAAACACCTTTAAACCCACCACCCAAAATAAAAGCCAGAGCCTTGAAAACCCATATTTGACTACATGGTTTCCTGAGCCCATTCCACACCACCCTGAATTCCATGGCCATGATTCTCTGCTTTCATATGTGTATGTGTTCTTTGTATATCCATATAGTCCTTTAAAAATGTATTTTAAATTGTTTTTAACTTTGCAAAAAGGGTATATTCATTTTGACCAGTCTTCGTTTTTTCCCACTTAATATTATTTGCAGAGATTTATCCATACTGTTGCAAAATTGCTGTGGTTCATTTGTTTGATTACTATATAATATTCCATTATGTGAATCTACCATTATCTGTTCCCTTCAGTTATAGACATTTGGTCCCAGGTTTTAATGTCACGAACATTCTTATATGTATCCCCTGCTATATATGTGCAGGAATGTATCTTGGCTATTTGTCTACGAGTAGAATTGCTAGGTATTAGGGCATAACAAGTTCGACTTTAGGAGATAATATCGAACTGTTTTCCAAAGTGATTGCACCAATTTGCACTCCTCTCCCCTACATTAATATGGTCTCTCTTCTTAGACAACATTCAATCCAGTGGAATATAGGAAAATACAATGAAATGATTTAATATTACACATACATAAATGGAGTGAATAATGGAATAAAATCTTTAAGATATGCCTTTTAGTGATGAGGAAGAAGTGATAAATGGATTTGTCTCCCCCTCAATTGCTACTCATTGGAGTTACATCTAGATAGATGTTTGCATTTCTCTCCTTCCACTCTTGTTTTCTTAGCTTTGAATTTGTTTGTTCTATGTGAGTCTCTTGGGTTCCTCTTCATCTTAGAGGCTGTGGAAATGTTTTAACCTTTTATTCTTTGGCAAAACTGGAAGCCCCTTCCTACAATTTTTTTCTTCAGCATCAAAAAGCATTAACCCCCCACTCCTACCCCTTCCAATAGTTGTTGGTCCTTCTTTCTCTGTCAGTTTTCCTCTGTCCAATGAGTAGCTTTGTGCTTGGAGGTCAGAGGTGCCCAATTCATTTACTTCGTTATTCAGTGTCCGGAGAGCTTACTTGGGCCTCTGGGTTTGTTAAAAACACTCCCTGCTGGTCATAAATTGGTGTGATTCATTTTATAGCTAATCCAAGTACAGTCGGGCTGTTAGTGTCCTGCTGGTGTCCAATCTGTCTAATATCTGGACAGCCAACCCTGAAAATGGATGGTCTCGGGCAGCACTTGTGATAGGCCCATGACCACACCCCACCAGCCCTACTAAGAGCTTTCAACATTTATTCTGCATATCAATTCACCCGGACAGCAGAGAAATCCACCACCTCTGGGGCAGGTGTAAGGGTCACCTCAGGTTCCTGGGAGCCGGTGTTCAGTATGCTGCTCTGCCTGCCAGTGGGTCTCCTACACCAAGGCGGCCTCATCAGATAGCGAGTTTCATTATGTGCTGTCCACTGGGGACTCTCCTAAAAGCAATAAATTCATTTCACTGTGCTAGTCTCTGGACTATTAAAGCATTTTAGTCCTGTTTCTCCTTTAAGCTCCCAGGAGCCAAATATTCACTCTGACAAATGCTATTCATTACAAAGTTAAGATGACTTTGACTCTGTTTCTCTCCCACATAATACAATGAAGACGCTTTGTCCTGGATTCATCTACAGCCTGACAGTATTAGGAATAAAAACATGCCAAGGCAGGCAGTCTGTTCTCCAAAATGGACTGAAATTACCTCTAGCTGGCTATGCCTTGCTTAGATAAAGAGTAGCTGGAAAAAAATGGTTTTCTGCTCATTTTTAATATCCTGGCAGATATATTTCTTAAAGGTGGATGATCAGAAAAAAAAAATAAAGTAGAAAAATGAAACATCACTGGAATATAAAAAAGATCAAATCCCTTTCACTCCTCTTTTTTTTTTTTTTTTTTTTTTTTGCGGTACACAGGCCTCTCACTGTTGCTCATGTTGTGGAGCACAGGCTCCAGACACTCAGGCTCAGTGGCCATGGCTCATGGGCGTAGCCGCGCCGCCACATGTGGGATCTTCCCGGACTGGGGCACGAACCCGTGTCCCCTGCATTGGCAGGCGGACTCTCAACCACTGCACCACCAGGGAAGCTTCCTTTCACTCCTCTTTAATCCACAAATATTTTCTCCTGCCTTTTCTCCCCAGGCTGAGAGTTAGCAAATAAATGGGGGAATTTGGTGGAGTTATAGAATATCTCCAGAGCTGGACACAAGGAAGATCTTGGAAAGATCTTGGTGATTGATTGATTGATTTGAGCAGAAATTATAGCTATATTTGATTTATCATCAAAGTCCAGCTGTGGGTCCAAATCATGCTTCTAACACATACCAGCATCCAGTAAATTTTTTAACCTCTGGTATGGGGGCCTATTTCCTCATCTATGAAATGTGAGAAATAGTATTTACATTATAGGTTTATTGTGAGGACTACATGAAATAACATATGTAAATCTCCTAACCCAGCACTTAACATATACAGTAAGAAAAATTGAATATTTATTTCCTTTTCTTTTTCCTCCCTCTTCTGTGGAGAGCTAAAGAGAGAGGCAGGAGAGGAGAAGAAGAAGAACACAGAGGTAGATTGTTGTTGAGTCTCAGAGGGAAAGCTCTGCCCCACAAATCTGACTTCAGAGAACGTGATCTCTCTTCTGTCTACACTGACGGCATTAAACCAAATAACCACAGAAAATGTGATCACTGTGTTTGATGCAGGAATGAGGTTGCAGATATTTCAGATAAAAGCTGCTAGAGGAATTTCTTTGTAGTCAGAAGTTGGAGGAGAGCTTTGCAGCCCAGGAGACCAGGCTTGCTCTGGTTTTAAGTGTAATGGATCATCCTGCCCTCTTTATGAGTCCTGGGCTTTATAGCTGTGTTTTGGGTACCAACTTCCCATCTAGTTTCATCTTAATCCTCCCCTTCATTTCCTTTCTCTTTCACCCACGAAGCTTCTTGATTTCCTTGCTTATTTTCTGCATTGTTGTATGCTAGGTACTGTTGCAAACCATCTTGTACCCTATCTGATGACTTCGTTGATTAATTAAAACTTGGCTCTCCTGCTTTTATCCCCACAGCTCTGCACCAGGCTTTTCCTTTGCACGCCTGATGGGAACAGTGGAGGCTTGTCTGCTCTAACAGCTAATGTCCGGCCTCAGGAACAAAGGGAGTCTCTGTTGCTTCCACAGCTGTGGCCAGCCCCATCCCAGAATAAGGAGAGATTTGGGCTGAACTTTCCAGAACACTGGAAAAAGCCCCCCATCCGCCAAGAAAATAACAGCCAAGTCATTCATCCTCTCACTTGTCTGTCCAATTAGAGACATTACTTTATAAATAATTATTTTTCTAAAAATGTTTCCATCCACTCTCTTCTAGTAGAGTTACTTTAAAATACCTGATATTGTCAACTCTGAGGAGTTCCTTGGACAGTATGCAGGATCCATCAGGATAGGAAAAACTATTTTTTAATGCCTTCTTTTTAAAAAGAAAAAAATGCCTTCTTAAACCCTGGAATTACTTTTGAAGGACACCATTAGAATACCATAATGGGAGAAGGGAAGGAGAATAAGGATAAATAAGAGTTTTTCCAATTAAAGTTGTATATTTGTGCCTCAATATGTTCAAATAGTTCATCAATTTTTAAAAAAATTAATTAATTTATTTATTTTTGGCTGCATTGGGTCTTCGTTGCCGCGTGCGGGCTTTCTCTAGTTGTGGCGAGCAGGGGCTACTCTTTATTGCGGTGCGCGGGCTTCTCCTTGCGGTGGCTTCTCTTGTTGCGGAGCACAGGCTCTAGGCATGCACAGGCTTCATTAATTGCAGCACATGAGCTCAGTAGCTGTGGCACGCAGGCCCTAGAGCACGCAGGCTTCAGTAGTTGTGGCTCTCAGGCTCAGTAGTTGTGGTTCACAGGCTCTAGAGCGCAGGCTCAGTAGTTGCGGCGTACAGGCTTAGTTGCTCCGTGGCACGTGGGATCTTCCCGGACCAGAGATTGAACCCATGTCCCCTGCATTGGCAGGCGGATTCTTAACCACTGCACCACCAGGGAAGTCCCAGTTCATCAATTATGAACTGACTGGGAAAGTTTGCTGCACCAAAACATACAATACCAAAAGGCATTCACCAAAACAGGTTTTATTTATTGAACGTTGTTTACTATTGGCAGCTCTGTCTTTTGGGATGTTGTTTGGAAGTCTCCCTAAGGTATACACTGCCGAGGGGCAATATCTTTGTTTGGATTTTTCAAATAAAAGACTGGCAGACACCCAAAGGCAAGTATGCAAACTTCAGATCCTTAGGGAGATCAAAGCAAGGTATTCAGCAGCAAATCCACCTATGTTGAGTCCCTTCAATTTGTTGAATCAGTTCAGCACTCTGATTTTGTGGTAAAGATTAGACCTGTAATGCTGTGGTGCGTTATGATGAATTCAGAGCTTAACATACTGTGAGTGTGAATCGAAGAATAGATATGAGTAGAGAAGAAAATTCATGGTATTTAAGATGTGAGCTGGTGTTGTCCATTCTTAGCAGCATATTGAACATTTCTTTTTATCCTAAAATCCTTTAGTTTGTTATTCTAAAAGGTAGAAGGAGTTGAGAAAGAATGAGAAATATAGGAGATTTTATTCTGTATGTCTGAGAGGGTTCTTTTAGCACATGCAAATATAAAGACCTGGCTTTCAAAAACATGCACAATTGTGTAGCCTTTTAGGTGTGAAGTTATGAATTTATTAGGTCTTTTCATTGATTTCTTTTTGAGATGAGCATTTTGTTGAAGCCTCACTTTCAAAGGAATAAAGAATGAAACAATAGGATGAAGAAAAGAGGTTGGGAAAAACAGATCTGCTGAGATCTCAAGAGTGACTGGACATGGCCTTGACTTTGCAATGCAGTCTCAGAGATGACCACAAATCTTGGTGTGTTAAAGATCACAGGGAAAAACAGCCATTCCAATTAATTACCTGGGCACGTGCCCAGGGCACAACAATCTACTGCATGACCGAGTCTAGAGGGGGGCTACTTTGGTGGCCGTTTCCACCAAAGTAACCTAGAACCCCAGATGTCAACTCCTATCTCAGGCTAGAGGCATGTGGAGGAGGCTGGGGTACCCTATGTGCAGGTACAGAAGGCAAAGATGGGCAGATTCTTGGTGGTTATATCCACCAGCATCTTTTGCATTCCCTCACCACCAACTTCCCTCACAACTTGGGTGAAGGTCCATGTAGGACTCTTGGGGCACTGAATGCCACATTGCACAGGGAACAGCGCTAGCCAAGCAATTGGATGACTTTTTCTATATTAACCCTCACTTCTTGGAGACACCACTAAAAGTCCAAGGAGGTGAAAATACTCGTCTACGTCCACCTGAAGCAAGGCAGTGGCCAGGAATTTACTAAAACCGATGAACTACAGATTCCAGGCCCAGGGTTAAGCATTCAAAAGGCTGGTTTCTCTCAGTAGAGCAGTACCTTAGAGTGAACAATCCCATAAGGTAGGATCATACAATTTTCATTCTAACATATAGAGGCATAAATGGAAGATATTTCTAAGTTTTTTTAAAAAAGGAAAAAAAAAACACATGAAAGCATCTAAAGCTATTTTTTTTAAAATTTCACAAATCCAGAGCATAATGATTATTTTATTACAATATTTCATCACTTGCTTTTCCAAGAAACATCATCCAACTTAACCTCAGGGTACTTGAAAGAGGCACAGAGTCCCGGCTCTGTCTAGAACAGTTGAGGAACTGGGGTTCTGTCTGCCTTTGGTGACAATTGAAGAGGATATATTCTTGCTATGTCATCTGAAGATTTACATCCCCCAAATAAGGGGGGAGGGATAGTTAGGGAGCTTGGGATGACAAGTACACCCTGCTATATTTAAAATGGATAACCAACAGGGACCTACTGTATAACACAGAGAACTCTGCTCAATATTATGTAACAACCTAAATGGGAAAAGAGTAGATACATGTATATGTATAACTGAATCACTTTGCTGCACACCTGAAACTAACACAACATTGTTAATCGACTGAACTCTAATATAAAATAAAAAGTTATAAAATTTTTAAAAATTAAAAAAAACAACATTGCCATGTACCTGATTAATAGCAACCATGTTCTATAATAATGTTCAGATGCACTGGCTCTACGCCATTCCCAACACAGAATGACAAAATGGAGATAATGTGATATAGCCATCTCCCTCTCCTACCTTATTCCTCATTATATAAAAGCAGTGCCATTTTTCTCTGAACAACAGACCTAAGAAAGACATACTTTTCTTTTATACTTCCCCAAGGAGCAAATTTCACAAGAAAGAGTTACATCCACCAAGAGCAATTTGTGTACCAAAAGTATTCAGAAATGCTCAGCCTGCAGAACCATCATTAGCATTCGATCACACACTGCTCCTAACAAGCACTCCTTGGCCCTGCAAAAGGTAATAATTGTAGTTCTTCTTTATCTACTTTAAATTAGTTTATCCTTTGGGGTCATAGGACTGCCAAGTCAGCAGTCCCAGAATCTAACATCATAATGGTACTAAACTATAGCCTTACAAGCTTTCCTTAACAATCACTTAAAAAAAAATAGTGATTCTCTCCAAATCCTGGAGTTTAGAAAATAGGCAATGAGGGACACAGCCGGCCTAGACCTAGAGGTTGATTCCTAAATTATACAAGACAGGACACAGAGCATTCAATTCTTTGTATCTATTGTATACTTGTTATATATATTTATCTGTAGAATAAACAGATATTTACAAAGTACGATTAGGGTACATTATTCTGAGTGATCTGAATTAAAGAAAATACCTAAAACTACACACTTCCCTTGAATTTGCTAATCTTGGTTGATTTTAACCCATTGTGTCTTTTTTCCTGCGTCTAGTTCAGAAATGTATTTAATGATGATAATAACAGGGTACAAGCTGAAGTAAACAAAAATGAACCTTATGGAGGTTTGAGAGATCCAGTCGATGCCATGACGGCTCCAAGCCTAGGGTTCCCACTACTTGAAGCAACTCTCAAGCAAGAAATCATTGCACTCTCCCCTCTCTGCTAAAACCACGTTCCAGTGGGAGCAGGAGAATGGGTCCAGCTGGTAGGAGTCCAGGCAGGAAGATCAGTATCCATGGGTACTGGTATCCACATACTTGACTGAGCTCCTAAAACATTGGCCCAACAGGTCAAATCCAAGAAATTGCAGAGTAAAGCACTTCTCTTGGGGCTTTGGGAAAACCAAACACAGAAAAACGATTCATGGTTACAATCAAAGCCCATTATAGAGTCCAGGAACAATTACAGGAATTAGAGGATGTGTTGAGCAGAAAGAATGGCCATTTATTGGGTCAGACTGTACTCACAAGAGAAAGACGATTGCTGAGCAAAGTTGAGAGGACACTGAATGAGCCTAAAGTCAGAACAGGGAGATCCAAGCTGGTCAGAGTCAGCAGCCTGCTGCTCTGGTGAGTACCCAGGGAGCAGTCACTTTCTGAAGTGACAGCTTCAAACCCTGGCCTTAGTTGACCTTATTTTTAAATGCCTTCCACCCTAGTAGGCTGAGAAGCTGCAAGGGTCCTCCCAGTATTTGGTGCCTCTAAAGAAAGCTGTGTGGCACTCCCCTGGTGGTGCAGTGGTTAAGAATCCACCTGCCAGTGCAGGGGACATGGGTTCGAGCCCTGGTCTGGGAAGATCCCACATGCCACGGAGCAACTAGCCCGTGAGCCACAACTACGGAGCCTGTGCTCTAGAGCCCGCGAGCCACAACTACTCTACTGAAGCCCACGTGCCTAGAGCCCATGCTCTGCAACAAGAGAAGCCTGTGGACTGCAACGAACAGTAGCCCCCTCTCACCGCAACTAGAGAAAGCCTGCGCACAACAACGAAGACCCAATGCAGCCAAAAAAAAAAAAAAATGCTGTGTAGGGATGAATGTTACTTTAAACATTTGTGTCCCCAGGGTTGAGCACTGTGTGGCGATCAGACGAGGGACTCAATAAACATTTGTGGAAGGTGGGGAGGTAAGGAAGGGGTGAACAGGCCAGATTCAAGTACCATTAACAAACCATTCCAAACAAGTCCGGCGTCCAAGGCTGAGCCAGGAAAGGACAGAAAGAGCCATAGTCAAGCTCCTAGCTGTGGGATAGTAATCATCAGAAAAGGGGATGTGGCTGGGGAGGTGGGTGGTGGAAATGTCCAGTCACAAAGAAGGGCTGGGGTGCAAGATGGAAACCCCAGTGTAGAGAGAACCAGGGCTACATCCTGCCTCCAAGGAACTGGAAAATTAATTACGACCTTAACCACCGAGACACAGGAAGGAGGAGAGATCAGGGTACCAGGGTAGGGAGGCATTGAGGATAGCAGGACTAATAACCTCAAGCCCTGACTAGGCTATTCCCCTAACCAGAGTCATTGTTAGGCCTGGGATAAAGATGAACCTGCACGAGGGGCTCCGTACTCTTCACAGAAAATGTTCAAGGTCCAGCAGACATGGAAACTTAACAGATTATTGCACGTCTTTATGGTGGTTGGTTATGAGTTATTCATTCTGCCCCCTGGGTAGCTGGGGAGATAGGGTAAGTCCTCCTTGGTTTGGTAAAAGATCTGCCTCTCGCATTCATTGTTTTAAAGAGAGGAAGGACAAAGGACATTGATGAATTGTTGCCTGGAGAAATAAGGTGGTGGGAAAGTTCATCCATAAGTACAGTTCTTTTAGGAAAGTGTGATGGAAGGAAACAGGATGACCTTTAAGGGTGAGGCGTGATGTTCCAGTTCAACAATATCCTATCAATCCAGTCCCCGGCTGTATATTTCAGCTCCCATGTGGGGTCATTTGCCCCCTCCTAGCATCCTCTGCTACTTCCATCTTAGTACACTCTGTGCATTCTTTACAATTGCCAGGTTATTTTATTTCTGTCTCTAAAACTATAAACTCCAAGGGAATAGGTACCATGTGTATTTTTTTTCATCTTCGTATCCCCAGAATCCAGTTCTGTGCCTGCAATGCTCAAAAAATAACAGTTGGATGGATGAATGAATGAGTGAATGAATAAATACCAAGAATTTATATCCAATTTCAACAATAGGGAAGAGAAAATTTTAGAGACAAGAGATGCAGGCATAGTGTTGCTTCTAAGTTTCTGTTAAGAGGGCTCCTGAGGGCTGCAGCGTAGCAACATCTAATCTCTCTCAACACAGAATTTGGGGCTGGAAGTCCAAAACTTACAAGAAAAGAATGGATGACAAGACGTATGCAATAACTTAACAGTAATTTCTAGGTCACTTGCAAATGATTAGCATTAATAATTACAAGCTTTTATTGGGCCCTTTCTATTTTCAGAGTGCGTTGCAATCATTAATTTGTTATTTCTCACAACATCGCTATGAGGTAGATCATCGGTATTATCGCATTACAGAAGCACTACGGATGTCGAGTTGGATTGAATTGACCCAGGAATGTAGCTATTCTTAGTAGTTCATTTGCCCCTCTGCTTTCTGTTCTTGAAAATCTATTGATGCTGCCTAGAGGGTGATACTGCTGAAGTGCAATTGAGAAAGAAACATTGCAGACAACCACAGAGAATCGCAGGAGCAGAGTAAGTACTACATTTCTGAAAGGTAAAAGGTGCCAGAGAGAAGCTTCAGTGTAGTCTAGAAGGGCACGCACTAGCTTCTGATCCTTCCCATCATTCTCTAAAAATGTCCTTTTCGCCTAAGGTGACTGCCATCTTGAAAATACAGATTTAATTTAGCATGCACAGGTTTGAAAGCAATTCATACGATTTGGCCTCACAGTGTTAAGCCAGGTTTCCTATCAGTGATAGAGCTGAGTCCCGGGACCAAATTGTTTTGTTCCTATGGGAGCTACATGTGATTAGATGTTCACTCCAAGGACTAAAACAAATAGGGTCAAATGCTGGAAATAGTATTGCCCAAGACGGCTGATGAATCTGTAAAGCAGCACTTCAATCATTGGAATGATATTCAAGGAGAGTGCTTTACCTGCCTGTCTATGGGATAGTTTTCCTTTCCCTCTCCAATCCCTGGCTTTCCATTTGTCCACCTGTGGAGGCTTCTCAACCAGCACTGAAATTGTTCTTGTTGTGGGCTGAATTCTGTCACTTAAAAAAGCTATGTTGGGGGCTTCCCCGGTGGCGCAGTGGTTGAGAGTCCGCCTGCCGATGCAGGGGACACGGGTTCGTGCCCCGGTCCCGGAGGATCCCGCATGCCGCGGAGCGGCTGGGCCCGTGAGCCATGGCCGCTGGGCCTGCACATCCGGAGCCTGTGCTCCGCAACGGGAGAGGCCACAACAGTGAGAGGCCCGCATACCGCAAAAAGAAAAAAAAAAAAAAAGGGGACATTTGAATACAGAGACAGACATGCAAAGAGGGAAGAAGGCCATGTGAAGACAGAAGATTGGAGTGATGCACCTACAAGCCAAGAAACACCAAAGATTGCCAGCAAACCAAACCACCAGAGGCTAGGAAGAGACAGGGAGGGAACATATCCCTATAGGTTTCAGAGGGTGCACAATCCTGCCAAGGTCTTGATTTAGGACGTCCAGCCTCCAGAACTGTGAGACAATAAATGTCTATTTTTCTAAGTCACCTAGTTTGTGGTACTTTGTCAAGGCAGGCCTAGGAAACTAATGCAGTTCTATTGATAGATTAATCTCGAAAGGAGATGAAAAATGACATACTGTCCAAGGCCACTGCCCAGTATTCAATTCTTCTTTGTATAAGTCACTTCCTACTATATAGTAAGTTGGGTGCATGAGAGATGAACTCTACCATCCAGACCATTGGGCAACATTTCGAGTTGTTCCATTAACAGTTATAATTATGGCCACAGCTCTACATCATAGAAGCTGCCCTCTAAAAAAATAAGGTTTTCATACTTAGTTTCTTTGGGGATCCTCATTTGAAAACTCATGCTTTTGGTTCCACAAAAGACAATGAGGAGAAAGGCAAATGGTATAATACAACCTATCACCACTATAGAGAAAGTGTCTTAAATGCATATCTTCCTAGTATCCATTACAAGCAATTTTTTAAAACACAGTAAATCACATTCAAATAATGTAGAAGAAAAGAAATAACAGAAAGGGGAGATGAATGAAATAGAAAATATAAAACAAAGACAATCAACAATGTCAAAAGTTGTTTCTTTGAAAAGACATTTAAGTGTGATAGATATTGGGCACAACTGATGAGAAAAAGAGAGATAAGACACAAATTGTGAATATTGGAAATAGAAAAGGGACATTACTATGGATTAAATAGATGCTAAAAACTGCTAAGATATTGTGAATAACATGTCAACAAATTGACAATTTAGACAAAATGTACAAAGAAAAACACAATTTAATAACAGAAAGATAAATTTAAAATTTTAAACGTCTATCTATTAAATAAATTGAATACTCAGTTTAAAACTCTCTTACAAGGAAAACATCAGGCTAGGCTAGATGGCCTCGCTAGTTAAGTTCATCCAAACATATTTAAGGATGGAGTAACAACAGTCTTAACAAAATCTTTCATAGCACATAAGGGCAGAAGCCCTTTCCAACTCATTTTATGAGGCCAGCATAACTTAACAATGACATTACAAGAAAGAAAAACTACAGGATGATATCTCTCATGAGCATCGATGTTAAAATCCTAAACACTATGCTAGCCAAGACCTCTTACAGAAAACTGTAAGGCTCTTTTACAAAAATTAAAGTGGTCCCAAATAAATGAATAAACCATATGCACCAATTTAAAAATTTGATATTACAAAAACAGAAATTCTCACACAAATAGATATATAGAGTCAATGAAATACCAATCAAATCCCAGAAGTTTTATTTCTGTGAAAATTGACAAATTCACTCTAAAATTTAGAGGAATAAAGGAATAGCCAAGACAACCTTGAAGAACAAAGCTGGAGGACTTACACTACTAAATACCAAGACACTATAAAGCTGTAGTTAGTAAGACAATGTGGTATTGGCCCAAGGATAGATAAATAGACGGATGGAAGTGAATACAGAATCCAGAAATCGACAAACAGCAAATACGGCAACTTGATTTATGACAAAGGTGACACTGAAGTACAACAGAGGAAAAGATGGATTTTTCAATAAAGGGGGTCAATTGGATTCCATATGGAAAATGATACTGTTATTCCTGCCTCACACTGTGTTAAAAAGATCAAGTCTAGATGATTTCAGATTTAAATATAAAAGGCAAAACAATAATACTTCTAGCTGGGAGAATATCTTCACAAATGGAGCAAGGAAATTTTTCAACAGGACACAAAAAACACTGACCATAAAGAAAAAAAAATGAACATACTGGACTTCAGTAAAATTAAGAACTTGTGCCCATCAAAAAATAACATTGAGGGCCTCCCTGGTGGCGCAAGTGGTTGAGAGTCCGCCTGCCGATGCAGGGGATACGGGTTCGTGCCCCGGTCTGGGAGGATCCCATATGCCGCGGAGCGGCTGGGCCCGTGAGCCATGGCCGCTGAGCCTGCGCGTCCGGAGCCTGTGCTCCGCAACGGGGGAGGCCACAACAGTGAGAGGCCCGCATACCGCAAAAAAAAAAAAAAGAAAAAAAAAAAAGAATAACATTGAAAGTGAAAAAGCAAGACCCAAAATGGGATAAATATACATGTGTGTGTGTATAAAATTTCCTGTATCTAGGATGTAAAACTCGGTATATATAAATAACTCCTAAAATCAATAGGAAAAAAGTGAGCAAAGGATTTGAATATACACTTCATAAAAAACAAAAATGAAAATGGCTAATAAACATATAAAAAGTTTCTCAACATCAACAGTCACCAGGGAACACAAATTAAAACCACAATGAGAGAGCACTACCCTTTCACCAAAACGGTTAACATGAAAAAGGACTCCATAACCAAGTATTGGTGAGGATGTGGACAAACACTCATTTATTGCTGCTGGGAATATAAATTAGCACAACCACCTCAGTAAACTGTTTGCAGTATCTACTAAAGCTAAGGATACACATACCCCATGGCCCAGTAATCCTACTCCTAGGTTCACATCCAACTGTAATACACACAAGCAGCTACCAAAACACATATACAAGAATATCGAGATTAGCGCTATTCCTAATAGCCCCCAAATGAAAACAACCTCATGTCCATCAAAACAAAATGAATAAATCGGAACACAATACAACAATGAGAATAAACCAACTATTGTTACATATGCTAACACAGATAAACCTCATAAATCTATGTTGAACAAAAGAAGCTAGATACAAAAGAGAACATAATTTATGTAGAGTTGAAGACTGGAAAAACGAATCACAAGTGATAGAGGGTAGTGGGCAGGGAGTGAGTGGGAGAGGGTCTGAAGAGACTAAGAGGGGTGCGGGTGATGGTCTGTCTCTTCATTTGAATGATGGTATATGTTTGCTTAGAAAATTAATCAAGCTATACACTTAAGGTTTGTTCACTTATTTGTTTGCATATTTCAATACAAAGTTTCCTTGAAAAAAATGCATCTTACTGATAGTGGATCTTACAAAACCACAGAACTTTAAAATCTGATAAATTCTTAGATTTAAGGGTCAAAGGGGAATGACCCACCCTTGATAGGGAGGTGGCTAGAAATGAGGCTGGGAGAATAAATTCAGGCCACACTGTGACGTTCTCTCAATGCAATGCCAAGGACTTGAGAGTTTATTCAGTGGAATGCAGAGAGTGAGTTACGACTCAGTGACGCGATATGACTAGATTCACGTTTATAGAAACAAATCTTATACCAAGATATGAAATAAAATGAAAATGGGGAGGGGAGAGAAGATCCAGGGAAACTAGGTAAGACACTGTCAAAATAATGAGGAAAAAAGTGAAAGCCTGAGATGGCGAAGAAGTAAAACGTATGTTTTCCCCCTGCCCATCCACGTCTGCCCTTTATCTGGACCTACCGAGTAAACAAGTACAGATTCTGAAAACACTGGTTATGCCTGGAAAGTTGCCGTCTCTCCATCCCAGGAGCATCTTCATGTTGATGGCTTGCAGGAGAAGGGCGATTCCCCGGAGTAGCTGCTGTCAGACCGTTTTTATTCTGACGAGTTCTTGGTTGCTAGTTCTTGTCATGCTTCACAGCTCAAGGCACTTTCAAGCATGGCATTTCCTGGGAAGTTAAAAGAGAAAGTTATGTTATCTGTTGAAAAATCACAGGACAGAAACTGCAAGCAGCACAGATCTGAGGACTACAAAAGTGGATCGGTGTTTTTTGACACTAACTTCTTTACTTGGGTAACGCAGTCTGAGGTTTAAGATAGATTGGAAAGGTTTTCTGGTCTCTTTGATGGATCTTTGTGCATGTATACCTTGTTCATAAACTGGGGGAAAAGGGTATTTCTGGGGTCCACAGGGCTGGAGGAACACTCTTGTTACATTTAAAACCATAAACAAGCTACAGCATTCCCTATGCTTTTTTCCCTGTCACTGTATAGATAGATACATAGATACATACATAGAGATAGAGATATATATAAAGAGAGATTTTAAGGAATTTGCTCACACGATTATGGAAAGGCTGGCAAGTCAAAAATCTGTAGGGTGGGCCAGTAGGCTAGACACCCAGGAAGATAACCATCACAATCTGAACACCTGCTTTCCTTCTGGGAGTCTAGACATATGGTACATGCCAGGCAGAGGTTGCGTTTGTGACCAGCTCCCAATAAAAACCTTGGGCATGGAGTCTCTAATGAGCTCCCCTGGTAGACAGCATTTTGCAAGTCTCTTTTTTGTTTGTTTGTTTTTTTATACTGCAGGTTCTTTTTTTTTTTTTTTTTTTGCGGTACGCGGGCCTCTCACTGTTGCGGCCTCTCCCGTTGCGGAGCACAGGCTCCAGATTTGCAGGCTCAGCGGCCATGGATCATGGGCCCAGCCACGGCTCATGGGCCCAGCCACTCCGCGGCATGTGGGATCTTCCCGGACCGGGGCACGAACCCACGTCCTCTGCATCGGCAGGTGGACTCTCAACCACTGCGTCACCAGGGAAGCCCCTACTGTAGGTTCTTTTTTTTTTTTTAATTTATTTATTTTTGCTGTGTTGGGTCTTCGTTTCTGTGCGAGGGCTTTTCTCTAGCTGTGGCAAGCGGGGGCCACTATTCATCGCGGTGCACGGGCCTCTTACTATCGTGGCCTCTCTTGTTGCGGAGCACAGGCTCCAGACGCGCAGGCTCAGTAGTTGTGGCTCATGGGCCCAGTCGCTCCATGGCATGTGGGATCCTCCCAGACCAGGGCTCAAACCTGTGTCCCCTGCATTAGCAGGCAGATTCCCAACCACTGCGCCACCAGGGAAGCCCTGTAGGTTCTTATTAGTCATCAGTTTTATTCACATCAGTGTATACATGTCAATCCCAATCGCCCAATTCAGCACACCACCATCCCCACCCCACCGCGGTTTCCCCCCCTCGGTGTCCATACGTTTGTTCTCTACATCTGTGTCTCAACCTCTGCCCTACAAACCAGTTCATCTGTACCATTTTTCTAGGTTCCACATACGTGCATTAATATACCATATTTCTCTTTCTGACTTACTTCACTCTGTATGACAGTCTCTAGATCCATTCACGTCTCAACAAGTGACTCAATTTCGTTCCTTTTTATGGCTGAGTAATATTCAATTGTATATATGTACCACATCTTTATCCATTCATCCATCGATGGGCATTTAGGTTGCTTCCATGACCTGGCTATTGTAAATAGTGCTGCAATGAACATTGGGGTGCAGGTGTCTTTTTGAATTATGGTTTTCTCTGGGTATATGCCCAGTAGTGGGATTGCTGGATCATATGGTAATTCTATTTTAGTTTTTTAAGGAACCTCCATACTGTTCTCCATAGTGGCTGTATCAATTTACATTCCCACCAACAGTGCAAGAGTGTTCCCTTTTCTCCTCGCAAGTGTCTTCAAAACTTGTTGTTGGGGGAATTAAGCACATCCTGTGCAACTCCACTGGGAGAAGACCCTTGGAAGATTGCTCTCCCTCAGACTTTATCCCATATTCCTTTTCCCTTTGGCTTTGCATCCTTTTGCTGTAATAAGTCATAGTTGTGAGTATGACTAGATATTGAGTTCTGTGAGTCTTCCTAGTGAATCATTAAACCTGGGGGTGGTCTTGGGGATCCCCCAACCCAGGGTATTACAAGAGCTCATCTTATTCCCTTTCTCCCTTGAACTACATCAAAAGGCGTAACACAAGTAAATCACATAGTGTATCAAAAGAACATTATAATGAATAACATAAAAACAGCTCAAGAGGAACTAGTGATTATATAGTACTTGGGGAATAAGAAGTGCTACAAAAATGCTAAGTAACGATAATAAGACAAATTATAATTTTCCACTAATTACAAAGGACATTTCCACAGATTTTCACATAAAACAAACTTAATTGTGTATGTCCAGCAAGAACTATTATAAATCTTTTAAATAGATCTAGAATATTTTTAGTGAGAAGGATAAGTACAGAGATCCATTAACCAAAGGGGAAAATGTTTAGGGACAATTGAATGAAATTTGAAGCCTAATACGTTTTGAAATCAATTTATTAGAATTATAAGGAAATATTTCATGTATAATGATTTCTGGGTTTTGCTTAATAGTCATACTAATTAACTTCTCAAATTCAATAAAAGTGTAGGAAATTTACTTATGTTCAGTACTTGACAAAATAAATCATGGTAATTACATATTCACATGGTCAATGATAATTCCTCTAACTCAGTCTAATAAGCAAGAGTTCTTTAACATAATTAGTCTTGGGCTTCCCTGGTGGCGCAGTGGTTGGGAGTCCACCTGCTGATGCAGGGGACATAGGTTCGTGCCCCGGTCCGGGAGGATCCCACATGTCGTGGAGTGGCTGGGCCCGTGAACCGTGAGCCGTAGCCGCTGAGCCTGCGTGTCCGGAGCCTGTGCTCCGCAATGGGAGAGGCCACAACAGTGAGAGACCCGCATACTGCCAAAAAAAAAAAAAAAAAAAGATAATTAGTCTTTAAAAAAAAACGAAAAAAACACATGTATAAAATTACTCCTACTTATTAGGAATTTTGAGCCTTCATGATGATGTATAAACAAGAGTTTCCTAAATCTTCAGGTCATTAGTAACATCCTTTCAGGTCCAGCTTTAGTAAGATGTGTATTCGCATGACATTATAACACACCCAGGTATGATCTCTAGGGGGTTGAAAGTGTTGGGTGACATAGTAAGGGGATTTTTAAATTTCAGGGCTGCCCTGACGTCCACCGTGGCTACATGGGGAACAAGATAATATATCAGAATCCCAGGGAAGCCATAGATGATGAATTATCAAAAGCCTGATACCTAAGAAGTGATTAAAACCATATACCAAGCAAATTTTATCTGTCTTTTGTATCACAAATAAGGCTGGCATTCCATCTCTTGACATATATAATCTAAAACAATTCTCAAAGTGTGATTCTCAGGTCATCATCACCTGGGAATTTGTTAAGAATGCAAATTATTCAACAGCAAAAACAAACGATCCAATTCAAAAATAAGTAAAGAACTTGAATAGACATTTCTGATAGACAGATAGGTAGATAGATAGATAGATAGGTAGATAGATATACAGTACATATATGCAAATGGTCAATAAGCACATGAAAAGATACTCAATATCACTAGCTGTAGTGTAAGTGCTTGACTTTCAATTCCCGAGGCATTCATTTCAAAAGACAACCATTCTGAATAAACATATTGCCAGGTGTATAACACAGCAACTAGCAAACCAACCAGATAAGGGACTAGGCTGTCCCCACCCATGAAGGTCCCCTTTTGGAAAGCCCAAGGTAATCAAGATAACTGATTGAGTTATCCCCTTGGGGGACCCCACTTCTCACTTCTTGTGCTACGATTCCTGCTCTTATCCTTTCAATTAGCCGATAAAGAGTGAACCCAAGAAACTCTAGACACCTCACTCTCAGACCCTAATAAAGGCAGAGCCCCAGGTCTGAGCTCTCTCTCTCTTTATCCATGACCTCACTGTGGCCCTTGGGTGTGCTGTATATCCTCCAGGACTTGTGAGCTAAAAGTATGTTCCTCAGCATTCCCTGACAGTTTTTGCTGAAGTATGTCTGTAAGAGCTGGCCCAGTCGTAAGTAGGGGCCCCAGTGGGGAAATGTCTATGGAGGTCGCTGGGAGTAATGTGTGTCCAGTGGGTGTTGTAGGCATTCCTAACCAAGGGCACTACCATCAGTAGGCTTGGGACCCATGGAACATTAGTCATTAGGGAAATGCAAATCAAAACCACAGTGAAGGGCTTCCCTGGTGGCGCAGTGGTTGAGAGTCTGCCTGCCGATGCAGGGGACACGGGTTCGTGCCCCGGTCCGGGAAGATCCCACATGCCGCAGAGCGGCTGGGCCCGTGAGCCATGGCCGCTGAGCCTGCGCGTCCGGAGCCTGTGCTCCGCAACGGGAGAGGCCACAACAGTGAGAAGCCCGCATACCGCAAAAAAAAAACAAAAAAACAAAAACAAGAGAAAAAAACACAGTGAAATACCACTTCCCACCCATTAGAATGGAAATGGAAATTATTTTTTAAAAAACAAAATGGAAAACAGCAAGATTTGGTGAGGATGTGGATAAGTTGGAACTCTTGCGCATTGCTGGTGGGAATATAAAATGGAGCAGCCACTCTGGAAAGTGATATGGCAGTTCCTCAGAAAGTTAAACAGAATTACCAAATGGTCCAGCAATTCCACTTCTAGTTATATATCCAAAGAAATGGAAAGCAGGAACTCAAACAGATACTTGCACCTCAATGCTCATAGCAGCATTATCCACAGTAGCCAAAAGGTGGGAATGACCCAAATGTCCATCAACAGATGAATGAATAAATAAAATGTGTTCTATACATACAGTGGAATATTACTTAGCCTTAAAAAGGAATTAAATTCTGATACAAGCTACAACATGCATGAACCTTGAACATATTATGCTAAATGAAATAAGCCAGCCATGAAAGGACAAAGACTGTATAATTCCACTTATATAAGGTGCAAAGCCACAGCTGGAGACATCCAAGACAAACAGACCAGGCCTTCTTAGCATCAAAGGACAGTAAAGTCTGATCTTAACAACATTTCTGAGTTCTCTCCCTCCCAGCAGGAAGCAGCAGGCAGGAAGAACTGATTCATTAACAGTCATAAGAACCCCTGGGAGTTCTAGAGAATATTTGGAGAGGAGACACGTAGGGAAAGTCTGGACTTCTTAATCATCTGGCAAGTGAAAGGATATAAATGTGGGTATAAATATGAGACCATATTTTATTGTTGCAGATGGGTAAGGCCAAGTCTCTGTGTTACAAAAGGGAAATAATAGTGAGATGTGGTTGTCTGAAAGGTATTTTTTCCAACTATCCTCTTACACACTTGTTTCCTGTGGTACTTGATTGTAATAAATCATAGTGGGAAAGAGTCTGTGTAGCTGATTCAGTAATATCCTAATATCCCTGGCAATGGAGAAGCCAGGCATTCAAGGAGAGTAAAATAGGAAATAAAATAAGAAGAACACAGACTTTCAAGCCAGACAACTGAGGGTAGTGGATTCTAAGGGGGTTCCACGGGTGCTCCATTGGCTCCATTTCTTAGCAACACTTTGAGAAGCAATGTAGCATGTACTTGATAATGGATGCTACTGATATCATTCTTGTTATATGATGGCAGTAGACCTGTGAAAGAAGTTCATTTAGTAAACTCTTACCTTCTGATCACTTACATCTGCTTTGATTTCACATGACCAATAAGCACCCTGTGTATTCTCAACAGCGACCAAGAGCCACTGGGTTCCCTATCTTAATCCATGTCTCTGTCACTTTGGAGCACCTCCCCCTCCTCTAATGATGACCACCCTTGGTAGCTGACCTCTTTGGGTCTCCTCCACTTCTCCAAGTCTGAAGAGTGAGGATTATGAGTTTCCAATGTTAATCAAGGCTTAAGATATTGTCAGCCAAATCAATAAAAGCTTTGTGTAATTAAAGTTGAGCACCTCTTATTTCGCTTGAGAAAAGCTGTAAGGATTCTCTCGCTCTTTAGAAAGGGTTGGCTGACATCTAAAGATTTTCAGTAAGTTCAAATTACCAGAGAGATTTGTTTCTCAGAGGGCCGAAAGAAAAACGATAAAAAGAACTTGAGAGTACTGTATTGGAGAGAATTGTAAAGATAATTACCCACATTAGTCACATTTTATCCATTTTCTTTCTCTGCTTTTTTTTTTTTTTTTTTTTTTTGCGGTATGCGGGCCTCTCACTGTTGTGGCCTCCCCCGCTGCGGAGCACAGGCTCCGGACGCGCAGGCTCCGGACGCGCAGGCCCAGCGGCCATGGCTCACGGGCCCAGCCGCTCCGCGGCATATGGGATCCTCCCAGACCGGGGCACGAACCCGTATCCCCTGCATCGGCAGGCGGACTCTCAACCACTTGCGCCACCAGGGAGGCCCTGCTTTTTTTTCTCAAAAACTAGAAATGGAATCCAATAAAAACTTTTGTGATAATAGAATAGATCCCTTTACGAAGTGTATGTGCACTTGAGATATAAATCCAAGTGGCAGTGCTGTAACCGCCAGCCTATGTTCAAATGTTCTGTCCAACTTAGGTGCTGAGATGACACTTGATAAAGATACAGATCACTGGTGTTCGTAAGAACTTCTCCTCGGGTGCCCTTGGGTTGGCATGGAGCTCTCCCAAGGGAGATTGTGATATGATTCTGGGCACCCTGCTCACAGAGTGAAACCAACTATGTTGCATTCTATCTCCCTCTAGAAGCACAGGGACCCTGGAAGCCCGGGGGCAGCTCCTTCAATGATTTTAATGCCATTAATGCCACTCACCATTTATAACAAGATCTTGGTAATCAGTGGTGGTATTTCATGAATACACAGTGCACCTAACTGGCTGATTGGTACTTGTTGGATATCTGTGAGATTTTCAGTGTTGTACAAAACAATAGAACTACTATTATTGAAGGTGTGATTCCATGAAGCTTTCAACATAGTAGAGTTGTACATAGGTGCAACCCAATGCGTGTGAGGACCCACATGCAGGGGTGATATTCAAAATATTTAACAATCTGTATGGCCCAGCCACCAACTTGTCAGATAGATGTCAGTCAACAACAATCATTGCAGCCCTACTACTGCTTTTTTTGAAAATTATTTTATATTGGAGTATAGTTGATTAACAATGTTGTGTTAGTTTCAGGTGTAGAGGAAAGTGATTCAGTCAGCCCTTGGTTCCTGGATTCATGAATCCTGACTATCGGAGAAACAGCACCATATATTGGATGATGAATTAGAGCATATACATCCTCCCAGAGAACACTGCCCAACACTGCAAGTATTGCCACCTAACTTGCGCTTATATCTGACTCTTTTCAAAAGGCCATTCCACAGTTCTAACTAGCCACCTGTTTTAGGTCGATGGGAAACCTGGTAAGACCAG
Source organism: Mesoplodon densirostris (assembly GCF_025265405.1). Taxonomy (NCBI): domain Eukaryota; kingdom Metazoa; phylum Chordata; class Mammalia; order Artiodactyla; family Ziphiidae; genus Mesoplodon; species Mesoplodon densirostris. Next base: position 22,172,011 of record NC_082680.1, read on the forward strand.
TGAATTCCATGAGCGTGGGCCTATTACAACACTCCATTTAGTGTGAAATGAGCTCCTTGATCAGAAGCAATGCTTATACTATGACAGTGGATAAGGCAGTCTGTAAGTCCACAGACGGTAGTTTTGGCAGAAGCACTGCATGTAGGAAAGGCAAATTCATATCTAGTGTACCTATTCCAGTAGGAACAAAACATTGCCCATTTCCTGATGGAAGTGATCCAGTGTAATCACCCTGCCACCAGGTAGCTGGCTGATCACGTCAGGTTGGTGCCATATTGGGGACTTGGTTTTGGTGTCTGCTGTTGACAGATTGGGCCCTCAGCAGTAACTATAGCCAGGTCAGCATTGGAGAGTGGAAGTCTATGCTGCTGAGCCCAGGCATAACCTCCATTACTACCATCATGGCCACTTTGTTCATGGTCCATTGGATGACAAGAGGGGCTGGGGGAAAGGCTGACTGGTATCCACAGAACGTGTCATCCCATCCTCGTGATTATTAAAATCCCACCAGTTGGTGAGTATTGACATGGGACACAAATACCTTCATGTTTTTTAACCACTTAGAGAGGTCTGTCTGTATCTACCTCTGCTCAAGACTTCTTTGTCACTAATTTTCCAATCATACTCCTTCCAAGTCCCTACCTATCCAGTCAAACCACTGGCCACAGTCCATGAATTGGTATGTAATTGCACATCTGGCCATTTCTTTTTCCAAGCAAAATGGCCAAGCAGGTGCACTCCTCAACGTTTTGATTAATAGAAGGATTTCCCTTTACCACTAAGAAAGGGGTTGCAGTCCTCTTGCATATTGTGGTGCCTGAATATTGTGCAGGACCATCTGTAAATCAGGCACACGTTTTCTCTTCATTAGGGAACTCCCCACAAGGCCATAAATGTGGGCTGGGAGAAAATAATGTAAGAGTGGCAGCCAAGGGCACTTGGGCCAATTCCTCGTGTAACTTACTTGTGCCTTCAGGGCCTGCTCAAGCCCGATCTCCTATATACTAGCTCCATTTGATTACGGAGTGTGCTGTGCCCAACTTTATGGCTCTGTGGGTCAGACAACATTCAGTTCACGATGGGCAGTTCAGGTCACATGGTAAATTGGTGAGCCGTGCATAAGAAGCCAGTCTCTCTAAGACCCAGTACCAAGCAAGTCTCTCAAAAGGAGAATAATTATCCACAAAGAATGGTAGGACTTTGCTCCAAAATCCTAAGGGTTTGTGCTGGGATTCACATATAGAGGCTGCCAAAGGCTCCAAACCGTGTCCTTATCTGCCACTTCAAGCACCATTAGATCTTCTGGCTTGTGTGGCACAGCAGTTTGCACATCATTGTGGACTTGTTGTAGAGCCGCCTCTTGTTTTGGACCCAATTCCAAACCAGCAGCTTTGGGGGTCACTCAGTAAATAGGCTGGAGTCATACGCTCTGAGGAATTTGTCTCCTCCAAAATCCAAAGAGACCCACTGGGGGTCGTGCCTCTCTTCTGATCATAGGAGGGCCAGATGCAACAACTTATCCTTCACCTTAAGAGGGATATCTTGTCATGCCCCTTCAGAGGCAGAAGACCCCTGAATTTCGGATTTATTTCCCATCCTCTGACAGGCAAATGTCTTAATAATAAGCCCACAGTCATTACAAACTCTTACTCACTAGGTCCAATCAGAATACTATCTTCAATGTGATGGGCCAGTGTAATGTCTCATGGAAAAGAAAAGCAATCTAGATCTCTGTGGACTAAATTATCATAGGAAGCTAGGAAGTTGACATGCCCCTGAGGAAGGACAGTGTTTACCCCATTGCAGTTCTCTGACTGAATATGATGCTTTGTCTTCTCCTGCTTCTTCCATGTGGTAAATTAACCCAAATCTGCCCCTTAGGGCAGCCTCTCTCTCCTCTTCAGATGAGGGGCTCTTTGACATTCTCATTGTAGTAGGCTGAATAATGGCCCCCAGATATTCCCACATCCTAAATCCAGAACCCATGAATGTGACCTTATATGGCAAAAGAGACTTTGTATATATGATTAAATTAGGGATTTTGTGATGGGGAGATTATCCTGGATTATCTGGGTGGGTCTGATGTAATCACAACAGTCCTTCTAAGAGTGAAGCAAGAGGAGTTGTAGCGAGACTGACTTGGGACGCCCTCACCTCCAAAGCACATCACTCCAATTTCTGCTTCCATCTGACAACACCTTCTGTCTCTCAAAGAATATTGGCAGCTACTAGAAGCTGAAAAACTCAAATAAACATTGTGTCCTCAGAGTCCTCAGAAGAAACCAGCACTGTTGACTCCTTGACTTTAGCCCAGTGCCACGGATTGCAAATGTCTCACCCCAGAACCGTAAGAGAATAAATTTGTGTTGTTTTAAGCCACTAAGTTTGTGGAAATTTATGACAGCAGCCATAGGAAACTAGTACACTCTGCCTAGGACTTTGAGGTCAGCCTGTGCTATGAATTGTGATTGTGAAAAGTGAGGAGGACATTTTTGTGACTCCACAGTGTCCATTCCACCTTCTCCCATTCAACATGAGCCATGCCATTTGGCGAACTGATCCCCGGAGGGGGTCATGATTAGCTCAAGCCCAACTTCCTTCGAGTTGGTTGGTTCAGGAGCACAAGCCCAAGTCAATCAATGCACGGATTTCTCCTGGCAACAGGGATTAATTTAGAAATGGGCATGTGACCCAACTGGGGCCAGTGAGATGCAAGGAGAAAGAAAGACAGTCTTCCTTCTCTGTTTTCTATTTCACTAAGAAAGAAGAAGCAATCAGGCGTCTTTCTCAATCTCCCACCATGTATAGCCATGTATTGCTTCTGGGCCCATACACTCTGCCTTTTTGTGATACTAAGGATGAACTGTCAGTTATGGTCCTCTAGATCTGATCCCTTTTACGTACTTGAGGATATATTGCCCCAGAAATTCTCCCCTCTATCTACTGCATCATGAATTACCCTCTCTCTACTAGATTCTTCTTATCAGCAGGAAAATATGCTTTTATTTTTCCCATCTTAAAAACTTCCCTTTTAAGTGACTGATAATGGGTATGAGGTTTCTTTTTGGGTTGCTGGAAATGTTCTAAAAGGGATTGTGCCAATGGTTACACAACTCTGAATATACTAAAAACCATTGGTATGTACACTTAAAAAAAAATTCCATCAGTATTTTTATTTATTTATTTATTTTATTTATTTTTGGCTGCGCTGGGTCTTCGTTGCTGTGTGTGGGCTTTCTCTAGTTGCAGTGAGCGGGGGTTACTCTTCGTTACGGTGCACGGGCTTCTCATTACAGTGGCTTCTCTTGTTGTGGAGCACGGGCTCTAGGTGTGCAGGTTTCAGTAGTTGTGGCATGTGGGCTCAGTAGTTGTGGTGCACGGGCTTAGTTGCTCTGCGGCATGTGAGATCTTCCCGGACCAGGGCTTGAACCCACGTCCCCTGCATTGGCAGGGGGATTCTTAACCACTGTGCCACCAGGGAAGTCCCGCTGTGTACACTTTAAATGGGTGAATCGAATGTACGTGAAGTGCATCTCAATAGAGCTATTATTAAAAAAAGAGGATATTGGCAAATGTGATATTCTAAATGTTTGAAATTGGGTAGAATAAGTCACAATGATATTTTAACTACTTTAAGGGAATATCTGAAAACATTTGCAAACTTATTCTATAAAACGATATAAATAGTATTTATTCATTAATAAAAACATGATAAAATAGAAAACAAATATGAAAATAGAAGGACATCTATAAAAAAAGCTCTTTTTTATTATTAATTTTTTAACTGAAGTATAGTTGATTTACAGTGTTGTGCCAGTCTCTGTGTACAGCAAAGTGACTCAGTTATACACATAGAGACATTCTTTTTTTGTATAAAAAAAAGCCCTCTCTTGACATCACTCCTCCCTCCAGTTGCTACTTTATTTCTCTCCTACCCTTTGCACTAAAGTTTATTTTAAAAATTGCCTTTACTATTTGTCTTCAGTCCCTCTTTTCCCACACGCTATTGAACCTACTCCATTCAAGTTATCACCTCAACACTTCAACAAAACAGCTCTTCAGGGTTGCCAGTAACTTCCATGTAGTTAAATCTCATGGTCAGTTCTCAGTCCTGAGTTTACTTGTCCTATCAGTCGTATTTGACAGCTTATGACCTCCTTGTTTTCCTTGTTATCAGTCAACTATTGCTATAAAAGTGCTCTGTAAAAAACCACCCCAAGGGCTTCCCTGGTGGCGCAGTGGTTGAGAGTCCGCCTGCCAATGCAGGGGACATGGGTTCGTGCCCCGGTCCAGGAATATCCCACATGCCACGGAGCAGCTGGGCCTGTGAACCATGGCTGCTGAGCCTGCTCATCCGGAGCCTGTGCTCTGCAACAGGAGAGGCCACAACAGTGAGAGGCCCGCGTACCGCAAAAAAAAAAAAAAAAAAGGAATGGTAGAGAATAATTGCCCTCTGGCAATACCAAGTAGCAGCAACTATGCAACTTCAGCCTATTGTCATGTGGAAAAACAGGCAGGGGGCTTCATACCGTCTGATTTTCCAATGCCCTCTATTTTCTATTGCTGCTGTAACAAATTATTACTTATTAGTAGCTTAAAATGATGCCAATTTATTATTTTATAGTTCTGCAGGCCATAAATCTGGCAGGGGTCTCACTGGGCTCAAATCAAGGCGTTGGCAGGGCTGCACTTTTTTCTGGAGGCTCTAAGGGAGGATTTGTTTCCTCACCTTCACCTTCTAGTTGCCGCCCACATTCCTTGGCTTGTGGCTCCCTACCTCCCTACCTTCATCTTCAAAGCTAGCAGTGGCTGCTTGAGTCCTTCTCACATTGCGTTACTGCAATCTCCTTTTCTGCCACCCTTTTGCACTTTTAGGAACTCCTGTGATAACATTAGGCCGTCCACATAATCCAGGAAAATCTCCCTATTTATTTTTAATTGAAATATAGCTGATTTATAATGTTTCAGGTGTACAGCAAAATGGTTCAGTTATATAACATATATATTTTTTCAGATTATTTTCCATTATAGGTTATTATAAGATATTGAATATAGTTCCCTACGTTATACAGTAAATCCTTATTTATCTATTTTATATATAGCAGTGTGTATCTGTTAATTGCAAACTTCTAATTTTTCCCTCCCCCTTTTCCCCTTTGGTAACCATAAGTTTGTTTTCTATGTCTGTGAGTCTATTTCTATTTTGTAAATAAGTTCATTTGTATCATTTTTTTAGATTCCACATATAAGTGATATCATATGATATTGGTCTTTGTCTGACTTACTTCACTTAGTATGATAATCTCTAGGTCCATCCATGTTGCTGCAAATGGCATTATTTCTTTCTTTTTTATGGCTGAGTAATATTCCATTATATATATGTACCACATCTTCTTTATCCACTCCTCTGTCAATGGACATTTAGGTTGCTTCCATGTCTTGGCTATTGTAAATGGTGCTGCTATGAACATTCGGGTGCATGTATCTTTTTGAATTAGAGTTTTCATCTTTCCTGGATATATGCACAGGAGTGGGATTGCTGGATCATACGGTAACTCCATTTTTAGGTTTTTTTTTTTTTTCCATTTTTTTTATTAGTTTCTGCTTTATAACAAAGTGAATCAGTCATACATATACATCTGTTCCCACATCCCCTCCCTCATGCATCTCCCTCCCTCCCACCCTCCCTATCCCTCCCCTCCAGGCAGTCACAAAGCACCGAGCTGATCTCCCTGTGCTCTGCGGCTGCTTCCCACTGTCTATCTAGCCTACGTTTGGTAGTGTATATATGTCCATGCCTCTCTTTCGCTTTGTCACAGCTTACCCTTCCCCCTCCCCATATCCTCAAGTCCATTCTCAAGTAGGTCTGTGTCTTTATTCCCGTTTTACCCCTAGGTTCTTCATGACATTTTTTTTTTCTTATATTCCATATATATGTGTTAGCATACGGTATTTGTCTTTCTCTTTCTGACTTACTTCACTCTGTATGACAGACTCTAGGTCTATCCACCTCATTACAAATAGCTCAGTTTCGTTTCTTTTTATGGCTGAGTAATATTCCATTGTATATATGTGCCACATCTTCTTTATCCATTCATCCGATGATGGACACTTAGGCTATGAACATTCGGGTGCATGTATCTTTTTGAATTAGAGTTTTCATCTTTCCTGGATATATGCACAGGAGTGGGATTGCTGGATCATACGGTAACTCCATTTTTAGTTTTTTAAGGAACCTCCATACTGTTCTCCATAGTGGCTGCACCAATTTACATTCCCACCAATAATGAAGGAGGGTTCCCTTTTCCCTACACCCTCGCCAGCACTTATTATTTGTAGACTTTTTGATGATAGCCATTCTGAGCAGTATGGGGTGATCCCTCATTGTAGTTTTGATTTGCATTTCTCTAATAATTAGCAATGTTGAGCATCTTTCCATGTGCCTGTTGCCCATCTATATGTATTCTTTGGAGAAATGTCTATTTACATCTTCTGCCCATTTTTTGATTGGGTTGGTTTTTTTTATATTGAGCTTTATAAGCTGTTCGTATATTTTGGAAATTAATCCCTTGTCAGTCACATCCTCTGCAAATATTTTCTCCCATTCCTTAGATTGTCTTTTCAGAAAATCTCCCTATTTTAAGGTCAGCTGATTAGCAGTCTTAATTCTATCTGCAACCTTGAATCCACTTTGCCATGTAAGGTAACATATTCACAGATCCCAGGGATTAGGACATAGCTATCTTTGGGGCACTATTATTTGGCCTACCACGAGCTCCAAATATAGATATAAAAATGAATGTTGGATTGTTCTATTATGTTTTCTCTGATACAGGGCCTTTCATTTGTTGGGTTTGCATTTTCTCTCTCATGCTGTAGGCCCCTCTCATGTATTTGGTGACTTATGGTGGTAAGCTCAACTTCTGTGGGAGATTTCTTCAGACATCCATATGTCACTGACCTCAGGAACCATGGCTGTGTTGGATTCCCTTGAGGGGGCTATGGTGGACTCCCACACTATAGCCACTGTGATTTCTCAGTACTGTGGACAGAATGTTTTGAGGGAGAAATGCGCAAAGTTCCAGGCTGAGCATCCCTTCTTTGCAGAGTCTCCACCCCCCACTGCACCCAGCACACACATCATGACTACAGCCAGGAGGGAATAGCTGCCTTTCCCCTTCCGGTTCCCGAGATCATTAGACCTTCCTTTAAGACACTGTGAAAAAAGAAGTATGTACGAGAGGCTGCGTATCAACATTACTGGGTGAAGAGGAACCTGCTTGTTAGTAGACAGGCAAAGCCAGGGCTGTCTCCCAGGTGCCTTTAATGTCCCATACCAGAGGCCTTCTCCGGTTTTTGATAGTAACCGTTGACATGTACATAGCATTTAGCATGTGCCAGAAGCTCTTCTAAGCACGTGGTATATGTTAACTCATTTATTTCTCACAACTCTTTTTTTTTTTTGCAGTACGCGGGCCTATCACTGTTGCGGCCTCTCCCGTTGCGGAGCACAGGCTCCAGACGCGCAGGCTCAGCGGCCATGGCTCACGGGGCCAGCCGCTCCGCGGCATGTGGGACCCTCCCGCACCGGGGCACGAACCCGTGTCCCCTGCATCGGCAGGCGGACTCCCAACCACTGCGCCACCAGGGAAGCCCTCTCACAACTCTTAATATCCCCACCTTGCAGATGGGTTTACAGAGGTTGAATAACTTCTTCTGGATTATTCAATGTTTTATTTTGAGCAACATCTTCAAAACAAAGACGATATGAAGGAATGCGCAACAAGAGAAACTGCACACACACACACACCATTTAACTCAAACAGCTTTCACTCATTTATTTCCTTCAACAAGTCAAACAATGCCAGCAGGCAAGAGGAGTCAGCGCCTGGAGAAGCGGGTGGAATCCTGTTCTGGGATGGACTAGTGCCTCTCGCTCCCTCGGCTGCCACTTATTCCCAGCCAGTAGGTCTGGTGATCTCTGCTCCCAGAGTTCTTTGCTCCAATCTCCACTGGAGGTAGGAGATGGCTCACCATCACTATGCGGGAGCCTGCAACCCCTGACAGTCGTAGGAATCAACACTCAACAAGGCTTGGCTGGCTGGCCCTGTGTTCTGACTGGGGAGGCTGAGCCCTCCAGGTGTGCCTCACAACCTATTGGTTAGCAGCGGCATCAGCCCTATTCTAATTGGCTACATGCAAAGTTTCGTAAGCCATCATTACATATTACATCATTACATATGCATTATTGGCTAGTTACATCATTCCTCATCAATATATTCCAGAACTTTTGGGAACTTTTCTAAACACGTTTATGAACTTGGGAACTTTTCTAAACTCGTTTATGATGAGGTATTTATCTTTTTTGAGGGAGGAAGCCACATGCTAACCCTTAATGAGGTATATATATACGATTTTAATTACTTTTGGAAAAAATGTTGACAAGAAATGCTTTGGGTGGGAAAGCTCGTTTACCATTTTTAAAGTACAGCAAGTAGGTTTTTATTTATCTCTGTTAGAACATAGGGTGGGCCATCCTTTAATCACACACAGCTAGACAGTTGACAAAGCTAGGATTCATATCCAAGCAATCTAAATGCAGAATCCACATTCTTAACTACTGTCTTATATTTATATTGCCTCTCTGCCTGGAACTAACACTCCTGGCTCAACTCAATACTCCTCCCAAGTGTACAGACCATACTCGGAGAAAAGCCAAGTTATCAAAAGGGCAGACTACGGGTGTCTTGTGAGCAACATCCAGAGGACCCTGCTGTGTAAAAGATATAAAGCTACTGGAAATTTCCAAGGTGGGGGATGCTAATAAACTAATATATAGGGGATCTTTAAATTACTATAATTTTCCTGCCTTGTAATAGTTGCTTTGCTTTTTACATAAAATTTTCTCTGATACAATGTGGTTGGCATGATTGCAGCTGTTGGAATTATTGCCCACCTATAGCTTTACAAAAAAAGGTTCTCCTGGGTTTCTGGATGAAACTTCAGCTAAAAATTCTCTTAGCTTAGTAGTAATATCTTCATAGAGAAATCTGGGCCTTTGGCACCATGGGCATTAAATGACATAAGGATAACATGATCTTTTTCTAAGGCCCAGGTGAGGAAATGGCACTGCCTCAGCCAAACTATAGCTTTAGCTTGTGCTGTGGTTGCAGAAGAGGCATTGCACAGAGCATCAAACAATAAGTGGACTTAGTAGATTGGAGCCACTACCAGTGAACGTGAATGTGGAACAGATTACTGGGAAGCATATGAATGGAATAAACACACCAAGTCTAATTGAAATATGGAGACCGCACAAGTTCACGATAGTGTAATTTACAAAGTGTGTCCTTTGGGGGAAAAACGAACATCACAACACGGTCCAGAAGGTGAGTGACCTTTGAGTTGGTGGCTCTTTCCTTTGTATCAACAACACGGCTTAAGAGAGTGCTATGTGCCCACATTTTTATACCACTTGGACATGATTTTTCTGAAAACATTTTTGAAAATGGTAAGATGCTACACAAATTTGATCTGCAACAATTATTGGAAACAGTCAGGGCCTGTATGAAATCTTGAATTTTCAGATGAAGAAACAATTCAACCTGATTTTTCTTTGCCTAAGATTCCTGTTACATGTAAAATAGTGGCTATTTATTTCTAGTCATTATCTTTGTCATAAAGGAAGTTGTGAGGAGAGCTACCGATAGTGGCTATTAACACTTTATGTATGACACGTAAGAGCATGAAACTAACAATCAAGGTGTGCTTACAAAACACCCAGGACTTTTTTTTTTTTTTTTTTTTTGCGGTATGCGGGCCTCTCACTGTTGTGGCCTCCCCCGTTGCGGAGCACAGGCTCCGGACGCGCAGGCTCCGGACGCGCAGGCTCAGCGGCCATGGCCCACGGGCCCAGCCGCCCCGCGGCATACGGGATCCTCCCAGACCGGGGCACGAACCCGTATCCCCTGCATCGGCAGGCGGACTCTCAACCACTTGCGCCACCAGGGAGGCCCCACCCAGGACTTTTAATCCTCATGACAATGCTACAGTAAAATCAGAATTTTAGAATGACAGAGCTGAAGCATATCTACCAAGACTAGCCAACTAGTAATCATGAGAGATGTGATTCAATCCCAGGTTTGTTTTACTATAAGCTTTGCTCTTTTCACGAGGGTATAGTGCATCCCTCATGGAATTGTTTAGCTATAAAAGATCAGGTAATGATATCTGCTTTTTCATGTTTAGAGCTCAACATTAGTCCATATAAAACCTAACCTTATAAATACTTAATGTTAAGTACTTTTACTACTTTCCAGTGGAGGGGGAAAAAGCAATTTCCATTTGATTGAATGCATTTTCAGACACAGTTTACCAGTAGAATAGTTTCAGGCAATTCAGCCTTTTTTGTGTGTGTGTGTGGTACGCGGGCCTCTCACTGCTGTGGCCTCTCCCGCTGCGGAGCACAGGCTCCGGACACGCAGGCTCAGCGGCCATGGCTCACGGGCCCAGCCGCTTCGTGGCAGGTGGGATCTTCCTGGACCGGGGCGCGAACCCGTGTCCCCTTCATCAGCAGGCGGACTCTCAACCACCGCGCCACCAGGGAAGCCCAATTCAGCCTTTTTATCTCAACCAGCAGAAACTTTAAAATTTATTTTGCACTGATAAACAGACATGCTAGATGCATTTTGAATTCGGGTGAACATTACTACTTCTTGTGATCTATGAGTAACTGGCCATCAGGGTACCAGGTGAGATAATTCCTATGTTTCCCATTCAGGGAGAAGGTCATAGTCAAGGGGGCACAAGGTGAGTCATGGGCATCTAATGCATCATGTTGATTCACCCCCGCTCCTCAATGCCACCCTCTGTTGTGCATTATGATTCAAAACCAGGATAATGTGTGTTGTGGACAGATTTTAGTTACACCAATGGAGTCTTGCTATCCAGCCACACATTTGTCAATATGTGAACAACAGCACAAATTTATAAAACACATGGATAATGTTAGAGTTATAATCTGCAGCCCCAGACTAGATGACAATAAATGTCACTCATAATATTATGTTCCTGACCTTGTTGTATTTAGATGGTAGTCCTAAAGAAACTTACCTATTTATGTGGATGGGAATATTAGCATCACACTTATATTTCATAATGAACCTGTGAAAGAACAATTTATCACATAGTTTAGTATTCTGCGAAGCGAAATTTCTACTTGACCCATCTAAATCTTGGGTTTTTCTTAAGACACAGATGCTCCATTTGTGTCCTCTCTCTTGGAATAATGCTGTTTGTCTAAATTTCCAAAATGCCTAGTTTACTATTAAACAGGAGGCAGGAAATGCAGACCTTACTGAGATTATCCCATTCATTGGTACATTTCTTTTGATGGTAGACAAAAAAAGTAGGTATAGGCAGAGGAAAAAGAGAAAAAGTAATTGCTGAAGAATGGCTTCTGAAGGTGAGTGATGGATGGAGAGCAGTCAGGTTTTTATGTTAGTTTGGGAGGGGGAGGGAGGAGGGATGAGAGGAACAGACATGAGGTCAGCTAAAAAGAATTCAAAAGAAAGGAACATATTCATAATTATCTGGGTCAAGCTTAAGGTGAGAAATAAAAGTACAGAGATAATAGAATAGAAAAAACCACAATTTTAATAGCTAACATTTATTGAACTATTAATTCCATTTTGCAGAGGGGAAACTGAGACACAGAGGGGTTAAATAGCTTGCCCAAATTGACATAGCTCATTCACGACAGAGCTTGAATTTCAATCCTGGCAATCCGAACCACTATTTTAAAATGGGATATTAACGAAGTACAATACATAAAGTAAAAACTCTCATAGAGATGGGATAGACCAAGGGATTAACTGGGTGGGGGGCGCGGGGAGGGGAAAAAAACTGCATTTCAAAAAAAATTTACCAATGGGCTAATTATAGTTGTGCTTTATTAACGTACGGAGCACTCTGTATATGTTAGCTCATTTAATCCCGCTAACAATTCTGTGAGGTAGATACTAGTCCATTTTTCAGACAAGGGCACTTGATATTTGATAAACGACACACACCTTGCACAGAGTTCCACCTCAATAGCAGGCTCTGGAGCAAGAAAAGGAAGACTGAAGAAGACCTGGCAACTGAACGGAACAGGGCAAGGTAAGCAGGCTGAAAAGTGAGAAAGGTAGGAAAAGCTTCCCATTTAAGCCTAGGCTGGCTCCAGCTTTCAAATCTCCCCGGCCAGCCCGCCAAGGAGTCACAAAGCCCGCCCCTCAGCTACAGGGCCACGCCCCCTTCCGCGGCGGTTCTCGGAGCTCCCAATACTTCCCGCCCACTCTTTGACCCCGCCCACCGCTCCAGCATCATTTCCTGTGCGCTGGGTGCTAATTGGTCCAGCAGTCGGAAGTGAGGGCGGGCGGTGGGGCCGTTGCCGCAGTGACAGTGCTGGGGGAGTCCGAAGATGGCGGCGTCGCGTCGCTCTCAGCATCATCACCACCATCATCAACAACAGCTCCAGCCCGCCCCAGGGGCTTCGGCGCCGCCGCCGCCACCTCCCCCCCCACTCAGCCCCGGCCTGGCCCCGGGGACCACCCCAGCCTCCCCTACGGTGGGTGGCCTGGCCCCCTTCGCCTCCCCGCGGCACGGCCTAGCGCTGCCGGAGGGGGATGGCAGTCGGGATCCGCCCGACAGGCCCCGATCCCCGGACCCGGTTGACAGTACCAGCTGTTGCAGTACCACGAGCACAATCTGTACCGTCGCCGCCGCTCCCGTGGTCCCGGCTGTTCCTGCCTCATCTGCCGTCGGGGTCGCTCCCAGCCCAGCCGGCGGTGGCAGTAACAATTCACCGTCGTCCTCTTCTTCCCCGACTTCTTCCTCATCTTCCTCTCCATCCTCCCCCGGATCGAGCTTGTCGGAGAGCCCCGAGGCGGCCGGAGTTAGCACCACAGCAACATTGGGACCTGGGGCAGCAGGACCTGGGCCAGGGGTCCCAGCAGTGAGCGGGGCCCTCCGGGAACTGTTGGAGGCCTGTCGCAATGGGGACGTGTCCCGGGTAAAGAGGCTGGTGGACGCGGCAAACGTGAATGCTAAGGACATGGCCGGCCGGAAGTCTTCTCCCCTGCACTTCGCTGCAGGTCAGAGACTTTGAATTGTTTATTAAGGGTTTTGGTGTTGGGGACGGGGGTCCGGGTCGGGAAAGAAAACAAGTTATTTTGATGGAACAATGGGGGCGTGGTTATGGTTCTTCAACACTTCTCGGGAAGACTTGAGGTTCCTTTCTTTAGGTGGTGCCTGGGTGACGGGGGGGCGTGGTAGGGGAACGTGTGAATCCATTCTTTTTAGTGTTTGCACAGTGATCCTTGTACTCATCCCCAAACTCCTTTACTGGTACTCAGGATATGGGTATACTTAAACTTTTTCATTTACTAGTGTGCAGGAATAAAGTTAGATCTGAACAGTCTTAGAGTAGTTTTGTCGTTTGTTTGCTAGTTTATTTCGTTTTTGCAAGAGTAGGTCCCAGGAAGACAGTACAGACCAAAAGAAGTTTAATGTAACTCGACAAGTGTAGAAGTAGCTATCGTAGTCTTAGTGAGCCAATGAGAGACATAAATGAAGTTAGTGAAACTTTCCCCCCTTTTTCAAGGAGTTTACAGTCCAGTTGGGTAGATCGAAAGGTGCCTGTGTGAAACAACTGGAGAAGACTATTTGGATGCATTATGTGATGGCGGAAGAAATATAGGCCTTGAAGTTATGGACACTGCTGTTTGTTAGTTGTGTAACAGACAATTTACCTTATCTCAATTGCCTCCATTTTCTGTTGGGCAAAAGTGATATACTGAGGTTGTGTGAGGATTTCGTGAGAAGCATCTGGCGCGTAAGTTCTCCCCCCAAAATGCTAATTCCTAAACACTGGACCACTACACACTTTTGTCTTTTTTTTTTTTTTTGAGCAAGTAGTTGACTATTTTCTTTTAAAAACACATAACATATTTTTATAAAATACAGAGAAATATAAAACAAAAAGGACCATAATCTCACTGCCTAGATACCTACTATTTTTTTTTTTTTTTTTTTTGCGGTATGCGGGCCTCTCACTGTTGTGGCCTCCCCCGTTGCGGAGCACAGGCTCCGGACGCGCAGGCTCCGGACGCGCAGGCTCAGCGGCCATGGCTCACGGGCCCAGCCGCTCCGCGGCATATGGGATCCTCCCAGACCGGGGCACGAACCCGTATCCCCTGCATCGGCAGGCGGACTCTCAACCACTTGCGCCACCAGGGAGGCCCTAGATACCTACTATTGATATTAAAAAAAATAAAGGTAGGGCTTCCCTGGTGGCGCAGTGGTTAAGAATCAGCCTGCCAATGCAGGGGACACGGGGTTGAGCCCTGGTCTGGGAAGATTCCACATGCTGCGGAGCAACTAAGCCCATGCGACTGCCCTCTAGAGCCTGCGGGCCACAACTACTGAGCCCGCACGCCTAGAGCCCGTGCTCCTCAACAAGAGAAGGCACCGCACTGAGAAGCCCGCGCGCCGCAACAAAGAGTAGCGCCCTCTCTCTGCAAGTAGAGAAAGCCCGCGCACAGCAACAAAGACCCAACTCAGCCAATCAATAAATCAATAAATTTATAAATTAAAAAATAAAGGTAATGTTATATACATTAGAAACGTTACATTAAAAATGTATGTGTTGTATGTACATTGTAAAATTAATGTAGTATAGAAATATATACAATGAAAAAGCAACACACACACACACACACACACACACACGTAATACCCTGAAGATAACTTCTGCTAAGTTTCTTGCTGTGTTTCTAATGTATCACTCCTTCAGTTTTTTCTGTTAATGGTAAAGCATATGTTAAGAACTTACTAAATACATTATTTTTACCACAACTTGGAAAATATTTTTATCTTCATTTTATAGATGACACAAGTGGAGCACATACTGCTTAAATAAGCCCAAGTTCACTGGAAGTAGTGGAACCTGGATTAAAACTTTGATTTTAGAGTTTGTGAAATCAAGTTTAAATAATTATAACTTATACCAGGTTTAAGGTCACTTTTCTTTTTTGTGAGTAATTTTGATGGAGTTTCTACTTTGGCAGTGTTTGGGGGGAAGAAGTAATTGGGGGCATATACTCCAGGAATAGTGTTCACACATTTTTTTTTTTTTGCAGCCCATACTTAGCAGTATATTGTCACCCACACACAAACTGAATCAAAATTTCAGGAAACAATTCTATCCGTTGCTACATGTGTTGCACTCTGATATTTTATATCCTATTCCATTTCCTTTCTTACAAATGCTGTTTGTGATCCCATTAATGAGTCATGATCAACAATATGAGAAACACTTACAGGAAATCATTATTAGACGGCTGAATCCTTGAAATGTAGCCACTACTGTTAGGAATGTAGTGAATTGAGTCATAAACAGGCTTCCATTTAAGTAGATGCATGCTCACGGTGTTGCTTATTTTAGATGAAAAATCATTTCTTTTTCTTTAGGCCAAATGATAGATCTATAATGAATGAAACGAGACCTTTTGCGTTTGCAGACTTTATTCCATATTTGACTATTTTAACACATTGTTTCACAGATCTTGTCATTTCTCACAATATTGCATTACAAGTAATCACTAACAGGTGATAGATAGTTATATTAATTTGGGTAATAATGTACTTATTTAGGATTAGTCACACATAAAATAGTGCTTATCTCCCAAATCACATCTTCTGTTTGCCACAATAGTTACTTTATATTCTGTTTTAGTTTTATGTGTACCCAGATAAGCTAGAAGACAAACAGTAAAACAGTCCTGTAATTATGTTATAGTTATGAGAACCTAATCTTGAACTGGCTTTTTTAGAGAAAAAAATAAGTTTTTTAGTTCAGTGTGGAAAACAGAACAAAAACAGTCAAACTCTCCATGGTCTAAAAGCACAACACCCATGCGTTCATGTTTGTGTTCCTAGCAGTAAAGCATTAAAACTTTGTTAAATCTAGTCTTCTCCATCATGTGTAGCCTGGATGGAGAAGTAATTCTCAGTTGACTATAAAAGTAATTCTCAGTTGACTATTAGTTGGTTAGAATGCTAGTCACTGAATGTCATGGAAGAGCTGTTTTAAAGATAGGAAATTGGTACAATCCCTTGGATGGAAAGGTTTAAAATTTGTAGTTCTTTTGTTGCACGAATCTTTTATTACTTATCATAGGTTGGTGTTAAATACTGACACAATTTTCAAGTGGCAGGTAGTCCTTACCCTTATGGAGCTTCAGTCTAGGTGGGAAAATTAAATAACAACAACAACAAAACCCCACAAAGTGTATAACCTAGAGTGACAGGAAAAGTACACTATACTCTCTTTTGGAGCAGACAGTAAGGACTCTTGTCTTGATTTTAGATCATTTAAAGAAGAAGTGTTTCTAAAGAGATTGTTTAAAACAGGCATTTAAAGGATGAGTCCAAGCTAGCCAAGCAAAGATGGGAAGGAAGAATGTTAATTAATGCCTTTATTTCCATTAAATATAAGTATAGTTCTATAGAATGAAATGAAACCATTTTTAGGACTCTGAAGTGGTATGAACTCATACTCATATTTAAATCCTTATGCTTTTTTTTTTTAACCATAATTCTTTCCAGCAGCAGAATTAAGAATCCTTTCTATCCCACTGTGGATTGTGATAATTATTAGTTTAAAATGTGGCTTAGAGACAGTATTAATAATGGAATCACCCTATCCACAACTAGAAACATAGTCTTCAGTTTCCACTGTTGATACAGGTTCTTAAAGTACTATTTCTAATACCTTCTTAAGATAGCCATATCAAAATGATCCAGTCTTTTATTGTTGACTAGAGTTTATATAAGACTTTTTCTTCTACAAGTAAGATCCTTGACCCTGGTTTTCTATTGTTCAAAGGATAGTAGTCAAAACTTTAGAAATAGCATTAATTTAGAATGATATATTTCCTGAGTTCAGTTCCTAGTAGTGACATATTTTTGTTAAGGGACCAGTGTATTCTGAGGACGTCTCTCTTTTTTTTTTTTTGGCGGTACGCAGGCCTCTCACTGTTGTGGCCTCTCCCGTTACGGAGCACAGGCTCCAGACGCGCAGGCTCAGTGGCTATGGCTCACGGGCCCAGCCACTCTGCGGCATGTGGGATCTTCCCGGACTGGGGCACGAACCCGTGTCCCCTAGCGTCGGCAGGCGGATTCTCAACCACTGCGCCACCGGGGAAGCCCTCATTGTAGTTTTGATTTGCATTTCTCTAATGATTAGTGATGTTGAGCATCCTTTCATGTGTTTGTTGGCAATCTGTATACCTTATTTGGAGAAATGTCTATTTAGGTCTTACCCTTTTACCTTTCATTTCTCATAAGGCAGGAGTTAGGAAAGGTTTTCTATATATGGCCAGACAGTAAATATTTTAGGCTTCGTGCCCTCTGTGGTCTCTCTTTAAACTGTGTCAACTGGTCAGCTCTGCTTTTGTGCTATGAAAGTATCCATAGACAATACATAAATGAATGGGTGTTGTTATATTCCAATAAAACTTTATTTATAAAAATAGGTAGTGGCCATATTTGGCACAAGTGTTGTAGTTCGCTGATCCCTGTCATAAGACATTGTCTGTGGTATTTTTTATTTTCATTTTTGTTTTCCTTCTTGTTTAGTCTTTACTTCTGAAATAACCTTTTCTTTTATTTTGAATTATTTTCTGAGTTCTGTCATCTTATTTCTAATTCACATATGCTAGTTTTTCATATCTTACATCATTTTCACATTGTGTTTTAGCTAATATTGAAATAGTAGAGCATAATTTTGTCTTTTTTGGCCATTTTCTTCTAGTATATTGTCTATAAGGATGCTATTCTGCTCAAATTCTTCTTATAAGAACTTTACATGGGATTTGACCTCATTTTTTTTCTACCTCTCATTTTTACAGAAATTAATTGCTAAGTAATTTCAAGGATAAAAATAGAGGTCTGAGATGTTGAGGGTAACTCCCCTTGTCCTTCCTCCTCATGTTGGACATGCAGGTCTGACCTAGAATAGATGAAGTCTCACAGGAAGGTCTGCAGGATCATCTCTTACAGTAGTAGCATTTAAATTATGAAACATCATTTTATATCTTAGTTTAGATAGCCTACATGCCACTTTCTAGAGAGCCTTTACCAGAGACATTGTGCTAAGGGCGTTTTATAGATAAGATGTCTTCCTCATAGTCTGTTTACATAGAAGTTTTAATAACAAGAAGTTTAGTCACCTGCCTTTTTTTTTCCTCCCCTGGGGCATCCCTTTTGTTCCTAAGGAACTGAATAGGTCGCAGGCTAGGTGTGCCTTCCTTCCAAACCAGGCGTGATTCTTTGGCAGTTAAAAGGCCAGAGAAATATATCTGGAGAATAGAAGACATATCTTTAAGGACCAAGTTGTCAGCGTAACTATGTTTTAAAAAAATGGTATCTTAAGCTTAGAGCCCAGGAGAAGAAAAGTGGTCAAGGAATGTAAATCATGCTAAGAAATGTATTTTATTTTAGTATTAGGTTTTAGGAAGGAATCAACATCATCATGAGTCTTGCGATGAAATGCAGTTGAAAACACTAGAGTAGCTTATTCTTAAATGTATTTAATAGCCTGCTTTTGCTTCACGGACAAAAAAAATGTTTCTGGTAGTTGGTTGTAAAATATGTGTGAGATACGATTGAAGACACAAGAGCCTCTTAAATTCTTATTTTTCCTGTATGTCAGGGTACTTGAAGTTACTTTGGTCTAAGTTTATTCTTCTGACAGGAACACTCAGAAACGTGGGATGTAGCTCTGATCTTGGGGGGCCTAATACCTGTATCATCAATGTGGAGTCATAATAAGAACTGAGTAGTGTGGGTGTTTTGGGGATTTATACTAAAGCCTAGGTGCTCAAGATAACTTTGAGGTTCATTTTCTAATAATCATTTGATTTTGAGTGATTGAGGAAAGTTATGAGTGTTTTGTTTTTGTGTGCCTACTGGGTTTTCCTTTTAAGGCTTCATCAGATACTCAGGATTGCTTTTCCCTGCAGTGAATTGCCGGGTTCTTTGTCAAGTGGAAACTTGTTTTGCCTGTTGGTTCAGGAATCTGTGTATAAAATTAAAATTAAAGTAGTGTGAGCGTAAGCCTTTTTTTTTTTTTTGAGACTTTTTTTGGATGTATCAGCTCCCTATTCAGTTAAGATTTGTCATTTTTGTTTTAATTGTAGAAAAAGGGGAAATAAAGTGATGTAAATTTTCCTCTCCCTTTTGCCTTTTCAGTTGAACACTAAACTAATCGTTGGTTGCAGATGTTTGTTGGTTTGTTTGTGTGGACTTGCAACTTTTTTCATTGCGGTAGATTAAAAAAAGAAGAAGCAATCTTTATTAACTACAAACTGAAAAAAAATTGTTTTAAATTTACTGATTGACCAGATCTTTGAAGCCAAGGTCCCTGTGTCATCAGGTATGGTTTAAAAATAATCTAAACCTCCTGATGCCCAGCTGTAATGCTTTGGAAAAACTACGATATATGTATGTATATTATGAGCCATAAAGATCAGATGCCTTCATTCTGGTATATCCACCAACCATAGAAACCGTTTTGACGTTCTCATCCATCTTGTTAATAAATAAGATATACAGTTCTCCATTTCCAAAACTCAGGTTGTTCTCATGTTGACAACGGAAAATGGGTTTTTTAGAAAGAAATGACATGGGATTACAGTTGATAGCTACATTTTAGCTATTTTTTTCTAATATCTTGAGAAGAGATGCCAAGCTATGCTTTTGTCTTTGCAGAAAAATGTTCTCTTTTGGAAAGAAAGAAACAAAAAAACCTTTTGGACAAATTAAAAAACTTCTAGCAAGCTATCAAAAACTTGGTTGCCCTCCCCCCCCCCAAAAAAAAATCCACAAAATTTAACATTAGGAAAGTGTAGCTGTTATCTTGTTGGAATTTTATGAAAGCAGATAAATTTGAGGTAAATAATAGGAGAAGTTCAGTGTTTAGTGAAATGTTCATGGTATGTGCTCTATAAATATTTAAGCAGATGAACGTTGTAAGTTAACACTTCTGATTTCTGATATTCTGTCTTTCTTAAATGTGTAAATGGCGATTCTTATATATTAGTCTAGTTCTTTGTCATCAAAGTGCTTTTACTGCTCTGTTGGCATATAAATGAATAAATTTAGTATTGATATTGTTGCTAAATAATAGTAAAAACTAATAAAAATAACAACAAAAAAGCTTTCAAGTGAATTTTGCACTTTCCCTGTGTTATTTAATCTTTACAGCAATCACACGAGATAGGTTTTAACTCTGTTTTACAGATGAAGAAACCGAGACTCAGGGTGTCTTGTCTAAGATCACATAGCTGTTAAGTGATGGAGCCAGATTTAAACCCCTATCTGACTGTCCTAAAATTGTTTGGGTAATCCTACTCAAATAGAAAGTTGGTAGCAGTAAGAAATCAACTCTTTTGAGTCATTTTATTATTTGACAGTTTGTTATTGCCTTCTCAAATTTGTTTTCTGAAAATCTAAGTAATTGTACACATTTTGGAAAGTTCAGTAGAAAGTAGTTCATCATCTCACTACCCCAATGCAGCTAATAATAGTCATTTTGGCATCTTTTCCCCTAGCTTCTTTCCTAGACATTTAAAATAAAGCAAAACTGCATATAGATGCTCTCTTAAAACATGACTAGGATTTGATTGAGACCGTGCTTTTAGTAAGTAAGCTGTTGGAACATTTGTGATTAATAGAATATTGGACTCTGATCTTTAGATCAGTTGCTAATTAAACATAAAAAGTGTAATTGGAAGTAATCTTTGAAGAACCTCATAGTTTAATGGAAGAAGCAATTCCTTTCTTTGAAAAACTACTTAAATTTGTTAAAAAATCTCAAAGATAAGCTGCTGTATGCTTTGATTCATGGAAGCAGTCAAGAAAAAAACCATTTTGAACAGTAAATAAAGCATATGGGAGTTACAACAATTTGAAAGTTTAATGCCCCTGAACTGATAGTTTAAAATGGCTAAGATGGTAAATTTTATGTTAAAGGTATTTTACCACAATTAAAATTTTAAAAATGGGGATGGATGTCTATCATAGTGTGCATTATGGTCTCTGTTGTCCTTAGAGAGAACTCATTTCTTAATATTACCAACATGAAATATGGAAAGTAGCATATTTAGCAGCGCTACGTTGAGGATACCCTTTCATCTCTTTTGTTAATTCACATTTTTGAGAGTCACTGTAGTCCTTCTTTGGCAGTATGAAACTAAGTATTCATGAGGTGTTTATGGAAATTCAAAAGAACTTCATGCAGCTTGTTTAATTAACAGTCACTGAGACAATTTCATAGTGTGTTTCCTCCCTTTGGTCTTTTTTCAGGAATCTGGCATGAATCCTAAGGTTTTATAGTGGTTCAATGACAACTCAATAGATATAAGTGCTATAAGGAGCAAGATGATGGAATGGCATCAGTTCCTGCCCTTGCAAAAATTTATAATCAAAATGAAGTAGTTCTCAAACTTTAGATCTCAGGACTCTTTTACACTTATAAAAATAATTGAAAGACTTTTTGTTTATATATATTATATCGATGGAGATTTATATTAAGAATTACAACTGAGAAAATAAAAAATTCTATTCTTTGTTAGAGTAAATCACACTTTCAATGAAAAGTAACTATTTCCTAAAACAAAGATTAATGAGAAGAGAGGCATTACTTTACGCTTTGCTAGTCACGTTAATGTCTGACTTAATAGAAGACAGGCAAACTCTCATCTGCTTCTGCATGCCATTTGTTGTGCTTTATTATGTAGATTGAAGTATATTTAGAAAATCCTGCTTTAAACAGATATGTAGTTGGAAAGGAAGGAATATTTTAATAGCATTTTCAGATAATCTTAGATTTTTTTGTTTGATACTACACCCAGACTTGACAAGTAGTAGTTTCTTAAAGGTTAGTTGCAGTGTGGAATCTGAAGCCATATCAATAAATTTTTCATACTCTGTTATGTATGAAATGAAATCCATTGGTCTATCTTATATAAATGGATTTTATAGCTATACACATTTAAGTATCGAGAAACTTTTAAGCTCATGGTGGCAGATGCAGGTTTTACAAAATTCTCATTTTTTGCTTGAAAGCTCAAATTTTATCATTGGGAGCAAATACTGTTTGTTGTTTTCCTTGAGGTGACAGGCTCACTTTGTTCATTCTTGAGAAAATGTTTACCAAATACACAGGTCAGACGGAGCTCAAACGGTCTCATAAGTGTTGTTCCTCAAGACAACCATACTTTGGTGTGTAGCAGAGTGCTTAATGTGTATTTCTTATTTTGCCACAAGAATATTAAAAAAGATATATATTCAAGGGTTGGAATTTAATAAAATTAGTATTTACATTTTCATGAAGGACATTCTTAAGTGAAACTGGTGGCTTTTTTTTTTTTTTTAAACTGTGAGGGCCTGGTGGTGAAAAATTCAATGACTAATATATGTCCATATATGTCACCTCTACAGAATACAATGACTGTATAGTTTGGTGCCACTGTTTTGGTTCATGCCAAGATGCCAGCAGTTTCACCTACCATTGCTTTTGCACTATCATGAGCACCATGAGTACATTTTCCAAATGTCCAACACATGATGTTATAAGATCTTGCACTATAACTGTCTTGACAGCTAAAATCATCTTAATATTATTTTGTAAATGGTTTTGACTTCTCAGACCCCCAGAAAGTGTCTCAGGGATCATCAGGGTCCATGGACCACACTTTGAAAACTGCAGAGCAGTTTTAATAGATATTAATTTTGTTAACATTCTTTTGAGAATCTGATAATAGATATGGACATTTTCCCCAGAAAGATATACTTAAATAGCAAATTTTACATGTAATTTTCAGAGGATTATAAACTTCCAGAAGCACTAGAGCTATGGTTCTCAAACTTTGCATCAGAGTCACCAGGAGGGCTTTGTTAAAACAGGTTGCTAGGCCACACTCCCAAGTTTCTCATTCAGTTGGTCTGGAGTAGTCTAGGAATTTGCATTTTTGTGTTCATTCTCTTTGGTACTTCATGAACCCTTATTAATCTGAAATTTTACATTTTCCTTTAATTATGAGACATCCTGTCATTATTTCTACGTATATCTTTCCTCTCTTCCAATCCTCTGTCTTACCTGTTTCTTCTCATTCTCTGCTTCTGTTTATCCCTTTCAGATATTTTTGGGGGAAGTTCTTCTACCAGTTTTTCCTTAGGAATTTCGCCTTTGTTTCTATTATTATTTCAGTCAATTTATTGTATTCTTTATTTCTCCTGTTATATTTTTCATGATAATATTTCCAGTTGGTTTTACTTGGTAGATTTTTGTTCTCATGTTTTCAGTATTCTCCAGTTTTTCTCTAGCAACATTTAATATGCCAATTTTAAATGTCTTTTTTTGGTCTGTTAATTCTGCTTTCATTTGCTCTTTCATGGTACTTGCACTCCTCAGACATCTTATTATTTTCTGCCGTGAGCTTATATTCCCTTGGAACTAACAGCTATTTGGGCCAATATTGCATTTGTTTAGGAGGATGAGTTTTGATGGGGGTCCGGTTTAGGACTGGTGAAAAACCTGTGTTCTAGGTTTTGGTTCTCCACGTGGTCTGAGGCAAATAGGGACATGCCTCAGGGTAGAGAGGCTCTGGATGGTGGTTACATCCTAGTTGTTGAGGGTTTCACTGAGCAATTACAAGGTGAGTGCTATCACCGTCATCACCTTGTCATCACCTCGTGTAATTGCCTACTTGGGAGTCCACCTGTACTTTCCTTCCCACCTCAGCCAAGTTCCAGTATTTAACCTTGATGTTACCCCTTCTCTTTTGGCTAGAGGTGTGCTGTAGATACTGCTTTCATATTCCACAGCACAGGGGACAATGTGATAATGTTGAGGAGTGAAAAGGACACAGATCACTTTTCTCTGGCCTGTCTTCTGTCCAGGATAACTGACCTGCTGCAATTAAGCTGATGTTTCTTCCCACAATGGCACCCAACCTTTTTTTTTTTTTTCTTCCCAAGGAGGAATGATTTCTTACAGTGTATTTTGTTTGTTTTGTTTTTTTAAGCTGGAATCTGGGATTTGTCTTTTACCCTTTTGCTTCTGCTGATTTCCCGATGTTTTTGGAAAAAACACACATTTTTAACTGTGCTTGCTAATGAAATACTTCTTTTATCTGAGTATAAATATCTTCCTTTCTAAATCAGGTTCTATAAAATGGAAAAATTAATTGGTCAGAGTCCACCTTTGACAAATGAAAAATATATGCAACTTCATTGCTTTATAGAAGTCATTTTGTAGTTTGTTTTCTAAACTTATTTTAGAAATAACAGGGAATATACTCTCTTATAAGTCTTAACCATGACTTCTGATCTAATGAAGTGTAAAATAGTTCTTTATTTCAAGGCTAATAGAGTTAGAAGAAGAAGCAATTATGACTAATGTTAAGTAGAAAATGCATGTTTCTTTGTCATAGAACATTTCTTATAAAGTAAGCAGAAATCTATTATTAGGTACCTACAGTTCTGTGTATATTGGACTGCATAAATTTAACCCAGTGTATAGAAAACCTTTGACATTTTAAAGAATATATCACAAGACTTTCAAGACTTTCCCCAACTACCAGCTTAGAGCATAATACTGTGGCATATAATTTCCTTCATAAAAGTAGTAAAACTGAAAACTTTAAAAGACTAGAAGATAGGCCTGTACAAAAAAGTTAATAGAATTACCCATCATGTTGAGAGGGCTCTGCTCTGCTAGGTACTCCTAATTTTGAGGCTGCCTCCTGCACATCAGCCAAGATACAGGTGTGATTCAGATTATTTTTCTTCCAGTTTTATTGAGATATAATTGACATATAGCACTGTATAGTTTCAGATGTACAGCATAATGATTGATTTACGAACATCATGAAATGAGTACCACAATAAGTTTAGTGAATATCTGTCATCTCATATAGATAAAAAATAAAAGAAAAAGAAACAAATATTTTTTCCTTGGATGAGAATGCTTAGGATTTACTCTCTTCATATATAACATAGAGCAGTGTTAATTCCGTTTGTCCTGTTGTACATTACATCCCTAGTACTTATTTATCTTATAATTAGAACTTGTACCTTTTGACGATTTTCATCCAGCTCCCCCTCCTGCCACCCCCCACCGTCTCTGATAACCACAAATCTGATCTCTTTTACTATGAGTTTGTTTACTTTTTAAAATAGTTATTTATTTAAATTTATTTGTTTGTTTGTTTGTTTTTGGCTGTGTTGGATCTTCGTGCTGCGCACGGGCTTTCTCTAGTTGCCGCGAGAGGGGGCTGCTCTTCATTGCTGTGTGCGGGCTTCTCATTGCTGTGGCTTCTCTTGTTGCGGAGCACTGGCTCTAGGTGCGCGGGCTTCAGTAGTTGTGGAGCACGGGCTTATTAGTTGCTCAGTGGCAATGGGATCTTCCTGGACCAGGGCTCAAACCCGCGTCCCCTGCATTGGCAGGCGGATTCTTAACCACTGTGCCATCAGGGAAGTCCTTGTTTACTTTTTAAATACAATTGACCCATGACATTATATTAGATCCTTGTACACAACATAGTGATTCGATATTTCTATACATTACAAAATAATCAGTTATCATTTGTCACTATACAAAGATATTACATTGTTATTGACTGTATTCCCTATGCTGTACATTTCATCCCTATGATTCATTTATTTTGTACCTGGAAATTTGTATCTCTTAATTTCCCTCATCCCCCAACTCCCTTCTCCTCTGGCAACCACCTGTTTGTTCTCTGTATCTGTGACTCTGTTTCTGTTTTGTTATATTTGTTCATTTGTTTTGCTTTTTACATTACATGTAAGTGAAATTATAGCGATATTTGTCTTTCTCTGTCTGACTTATTTCACTTAGCATAATACTTTCTACATCCATCCATGTCACAAATGGCAAGATTTTCTTCTTTTCTTATGGCACAGTAATATTCCTCTCTCTGTGTGTGTGTGTGTGTGTGTGTGTGTGTGTATAATACCTTCTTTATCCATTCATCTGTTGATGGACACTTAGGTTGCTTCCATGTCTTGGCTATTGTGAATATGCTGCAATGAACATAGTGGTGCATATATCTTTTTGATTTAGTGTTTTTGTTTTCTTCAGAAAAATACCCAGAAGTGGAATTGCTGGATCATATGGTAGTATTTTTGAGGAACCTCCATACTGTTTTCCATATTGGCTACACCAGTTTACATTCCTACCAACACTACACAACAGTTCCCTTTTCTCCACATCCTCACTAACACTTGTTATTTGTTGTCTTTTTGATAATAGCCATTCCAACAGGTGTGAGGTAATAGCTCATAGTGGTTTTGATTTGCATTTTCCTGATGAATAGGGATGTTGAACAACTTTTAATGTGTTTCTTGGCCATCTGTATGTCTTCTTTGGAAAAATGTCTGTTCAGGTCCTCTGCCCATTTTTAAAATTGGGTTGTTTGTTTTTTTAATGTTGAGTTGTATGAGTTTTTTGTATATTTTAGATATTAACCCCTTATCAGATACATCATTTGCAAATATCTTCTCCCATTCAGTAGATGGCCTTTTCATTTTGTTGATAGTTCCCTTCATTGTGCAAAAATTTATAGTCTGATGTAGTCTCATTTGTTTACTTTTGCTTCTGTTTCTCTTCCCTGAGGAGACACATCCCTATCGCTAAGACTGATGTCAGAGAGCGTACTGCCTGTGTTTTCTTCTAGCAGCTTTATGGTGTCAGGTCTTACATTTAAGTGTTTAATCAATTTTGAATTTATTTTTGTATATAGTGTGAGAAAGTAGTTCAGTTTGATTCTTTGGCATGTAGCTGTCCAGTTTTCCAGCATCATTTATTAATTTTTAATTCAGTACAATTATAAGTTACTGTGTTTAATGGACCTCTAGAGATGCTCACGGATATCTAGAACTACTGGTATTAAATTGGTGAATGATGACTTTGTTAGCTGGGAAAGAAAAGTTACTTTAGGAACCTTACAGCTATTGCATAAATGTGTCTTGGCTGAAATTTGTTTCATTGAAAGTAATTTTATTGTCATTGTTAAGGTTTTTTTTTTTAATGTTTTTATGGGGATGGAGGTGGATTAGTATGCTTAAGAAAGTAACCAGGTTATTCTGATATTTTAGGTTCAAGTTTTTCCTAATGTTTTTTGAGAGAACAGTGAACACGTCTCATCTGTCACCAAGTACCTTTTTATCTTCCCCAACTTACTTTCTGTTATTTCTTCTGTCAGGAAAATAGATATTATATATATATAAAGTTCATGAGTTATTTTTCTAGACAGTCTCAAACTTATTTTATTGTTACTTTGAGTGTCTTTTGAGTATAATTTTTTTGCACTTAAGGAAAAAAATTATGAATAAGTATATGTGAGAGATGCAGTATAAATTTTTTCATTGGTTTTATAAGCGTAAGTCGATGAATTTAGCAGTTCAAATGATATATAGTGCTTGTGGCTTTGCTGATAGTCCAATTAGGTCGAAAGAGTCTTTAAGCTATGACTTTGCTACTATAAATAAAAACATCACTTTTTTTTTTTTTTTTTTTTTTTTTGTGGTACGCGGGCCTCTCACTGTTGTGGCCTCTCCCGTTGCGGAGCACAGGCTCTGGACGCGCAGGCCCAGCGGCCATGGCTCACAGGCCCAGCTGCCCCTCGGCACGTGGGATCTTACCGGACCGGGGCACGAACCCACGTCCCCTGCATCGGCAGGCGGACTCTCAACCACTGCGCCACCAGGGAAGTGCCAAAACATCACTTTTTAATACTCCAAACACTTTAGGTTTTTCTCCTTTTATTAAATTTTAGAATGCATTGTTGTTATTTACAAGATTTAATATTGCTCAAGGTTGTTCCTTTGAAGCTTTAAGTTTAGGCAGTTTAAAATGCTGAACACAACTGAAGCAAATTACTGTCTATAAACTCAGACCTAGTGAATAGATACCAGTGACCTTACATTTGATATTGAAACGTTTTTGAGTGGTTTTAATTGAAGCTCTAACATTAGAATAAGAAACTTGTTACGTATATTGGGTTTAGGTAATGTGTAATGAATTTAGGTTTTCCTCCAGTGCCAGCACGATGCTTTCCACATAGTATATTTTAAAATTTCTTTGAATATGTGAAATAATGTAATTGTTTCTCCTACTGCTTAGGAGAAAGAATGTGCTGAAATTTACAAAAGAGGTTCCTATTACTTAGTTTGGTTGGGGAAGAACAGTTCATCAGTGTGTACTTTTTATTGCTACTTGCTTGCCCTGCTGAAATTCAGACTCTGTTACTTATGACTCAGAGGTTCTGCATGATCTGGTTTTACTGACCTTTCCTAATGCACCACTGCCCCTTCCATCCCCAAAGCAATGAAAACCTTAAAATACCCAATAGTCCTTGACAGATATGCATAGGGTATTAATGGAGAAAAACACAAAATAGAAGAACATAAGAGACCTCAATTGAAGGAGAGGTATATCATACATATGGATTAGAAGACTCGGTATTTAAAATTTTCAACTTTCCAGAATTAATTCTAATCAGTAAGCTTAAAAAAAAACCAATTTCAAACAGGCTTCTTCATGGAACTTGAAGATATTTATATTGAACATCAAAAAACAGTAATAGCCAAGATAATTTTTTAAGAGGAACAGAGTGGATTGACATTGCCCTACTCAATATCTAGGCTTATTTTGAAGTTAAACTATTGAACAAACAAACTGATGGAAGAGAAAATATATGGAAAAAATAAATTAGATCTTTAACTCACACCATACTTACAAGATCTAAATGTGAGAAGCAAGATTATAAAAGTAATCTCAAAGAAAATGTAAGAAAGTATGTGAATAGGAAAGATACTTTAAAGATCACATAGGAAGCACAAACCATGCTTCCTATGTATGTAGGGAAAGATTGTTTAAATTTAAAACTTGTCTGAAATCAAACACAATGTAAACAACGTTTAAAGACAAGCCATAAACACAGAGAATATATTTATAATGCGTATAACCAACACAAGATTGGTGTTCAGAATATATAAAGAACTCCTACAAAACAATAAAAAAAGACAAATGAAAAATTGGGCCAAGATATCTGTCTGATAGCTGACAGATGAAACTTGAATTGTCAGTAAATATATGAATAGATGTTTGTATCAATTTGCATGGATTCAGCTATAGATATTCCAGAACTCAACTAACAGAAACTTAAAGCCTAAGGACATTTATTTCCTGCTTGACAAGTCTAGAGGTAGGAAGTTCAAGAGTTGGTCCAGTACCTTATGAGCATAGGAAGGATCTATGCCATTATTTTCATAATTCCCTTGACCTTCTCATCATGGTTTCAGTGGCTTCAGATGTCACCACCTTTTATGAGAAATTTTCTAAAAATAGAGAGGAAAGGAGAAAAGAGACAGGGACCCTCTTCCTTCATACACCTTCTCTTAATGGGGAGAAAAATCTTTTCAGAAGTTTCTAGATTTTCCCTTCTGTCTCATTGCCAGTCACTGACAGAGAGGAATGAAATCACCTTTCTGGATTAGAGTAATCAGGAGTCACTCCCTGGACTGGGGAAAGGATTGCCTTCTCTTAGCATATATGGTCTGTCCAATTCCTGAGCAAAATTGAATTTCTGTTTGCCAGCAAGAAAAGGGGATAATTAGAAAAAGCATTTGACAAAATTCAAATCCATTTATGATAAACAGTCAACAAAGTGGGTATAGAGGGAACATAACTCAACGTAATAGAGGCCATATATGACAAGCCCACAGCTAACGTCATACTCAATGGTGAAAAGATGAAAGCTTTTCCTTTAAGATCAGGAACAATACAAGGATGTCCGCTCTTGCCACTTTTATTCAACATAACATTAGAAGTCCTAGCCAGAGCAGTTAGACAAGAAAAAGAACTAGAAGTCATCCAAATTAAAAAGGAAGAAGTAAAATTGTCACAATTTGAAGATGGCATATTATATATAGAAAATCCTAAGGGCTCCATCAAAAAGCTTTAGAATAAGAAAATTCAATAAAGTTGCAGGGCATAAAATCAATACATAAAAATCTGTAGCCTTTCTTTGCACTAATAATGAACTATCAGAAAGAGAAATTGGGAAAACAATCTGATTTACAATTGTATCAAAAAGAATAAAATACCTAGGAATAAATTTAACCAGGGAGGTGAAAGACCTGTATATTGAAAACTGTAAGACATTAATGAAAGAAACTGAAGGAAACAAATAAATGGAAAGGTATTCTGTGCTCATGGATTGAAAGAATTAAAGTTGTTAGAATGTCTATACTGTTCAAAGCAATATATAGATTCCATGCAACCCCTATAAAAATTCCAATGGTATTTTTCACAGAAATACAACAAACAAGTCTCAGATTTGTATGGAATCACACAAAAGACTCCAAATAGCCAAAGCAGTCATGAGAAACAAGAACAAAGCTGAAGGCATCACACTCCCTGATTTCAAACTACATTACAAAGCTAAAGTAATGAAAACAGTGTGATATTGGCATAAAAACAGACACATAGATCAATGGACAGAATAGAGAGCCCAGAAACAAACCCATGCATATATGGTCAATTAATTTATTACAGGAGCCAATAATATACAGTGAGGAAAGGACAGTCTCTTCAGTAAATGAGATTGGGAAAATTGGACAGCTACATGGAAAAGAATGAAACTGGACCACTGTCTTACACCATACACAAAAATTAACTCAAAATGGATTAAAGACCTGAATGTAAGACCTGAAACCATAAAACTCCTGGAAGAAAACATAGGTGGTAATCTCCTTTACATAAGTCTTGGTGATGATTTTTTGACTCTGCCACCAAAAGCAAAAGCAACAAAAGCAAAAATAAACAAGTGGGACTACATCAAACTAAAAAGCCTCTTCATGGCAAAGGAAACCATCAACAAAATGAAAAGGCAAACTACTGAATGAAAGAAAATATTTGCAAATGATATTTCTGGTAAGAGGTTAATATCCAAAATATGTAAAGAACTCATGTTGAGGGGCTTCCCTGGTGGCACAGTGGTTGAGAGTCCACCTGCTGATGCAGGGGACACGGGTTCGTGCCCCCGTCCGGGAAGATCCCACATGCTGCAGAGCGGCTAGGCCCGTGAGCCATAGCCGCTGAGCCTGCGTGTCCGGAGCCTGTGCTCTGTAACGGGAGAGGCCACAACAGTGAGAGGCCCGCGTACCACAAAAAAACAAACAAACAAACAAACAAACTCATGTTGAAAACAATGACGGAAGAATGTGTTTGCGTGCGCGGGTGAATTGAAATTGAGTAGTCAGTCAAAGTCTCTCCTAGTTGTTACTTTTTGGCTGAGAATTGGATGACAGAAGGAGCTAGGCATGTGAAGATCTGGGTCCAAGGTCTTCAGGCAGAGCACACAGCAAGTGCAAAGTCCTCTAGACTGAAATAAGTTTGTCATATCCAGGGAACAAAAAGTGGAAGACAGGGTTAGTAAATCTTAATGAGATGGGAGAGGTGAGAGTGGCCAGCTCACATAGAGCCTTGTTAGGTCATAAGGAGATTTTAGTAATATTTTGTGCGTTATTGGAATCCATTGCAGGATTTTAAGTAGGGAAGTGACCTAATCTGATTTGTGCCTTGAAGAGATCACTCTGTCTACTCTGTTAAGGATGAATTGTCGGGCAGCAGCTGTGACAGTAGAGAGACAAACAGAAGGTTATGTGCTGAAGTCTAGACAAGAGATTGTGGAACTTGAAACCAAGCTGGTGGCACTGGGGAGTAGGCAGATTTGAGATGTGTGTTTGGAAGTACAGTTCACACATATCAGGACTGAGGGAAAGAATTCTTCAACAGTAAAATGAGGGTAATGGTATCTCTCACAGGGTGTTATCACAGGAGCTAATGCTTGTCAAGCATTTGGCATACTTCTTGACACACATAAGAGCTTACTAAATGTTAGCTACTTACCATTATTATTGTTATTTTTATTGTTGTCAAGAATAGGGCATGTACTTGCAGCAAAAAGAATTTTTCTGTAAAAGCTAAATTATACCTGTTGTACAACTCTCAGATTGGAAGTGTTATGGCACATACTGTTTTGTTGGTAAAAATCAGAGTATTACTCCATCTTAATTTTTAACAACCTTTGGATCGGAGGGAGATAGTTCATTGCTTTTCCTTTTGTACTTCATAATACTGAACCATATATATGTAGCAACATTCCTTTTAAAAGCTGTGACAACTTTTTTAAACGTGCGCTAGCTTGATGAACTGGGATGCTGAAAATCTTGTCTGCAGTATGTCTGTAATGCTTTCACTTAGGGACTGTTTCTTTGAGTTAGTTACTGGTATGTTACTTCAAATTCTATGTAGTTCTTTGAACTGACCCTAATTATTATTTTTACTTTGGTTCTTTAGACCCAAATAAACAAATCAGTTATAGAGATAATTATGACTACAAACCTTGGTTATGAAACAAAGGCCTTATATAGCCATCAGAGGTAATAAATTCTCCTTATGTGTGAAAAATAATGCATATGCATTCAACATGGATAGAATGGTGAATGACCAATTATGATTTGTACTTAACAGTACAGGTAGAGTATATGTTTTGATAAACTTTTTATGTATGTTTTTCTAAATTACAGTACTTTAAATAGGGGACTTATTTGTTTCATAGATAACAAAACCTCTGATTTAATAATGTATTTTAATACAAAATCAAATTAGAAGAGTTGACTTCATAATTGCCACATAAAATGTATCTTTACTGGTTTTGACTGTTCACGTCCACCTTCTCTTATAAACTTATATGTGTACACCCACATATATTTTATACAAAAGTATGTTTTTATATAATAATTAAGAAAGCAGATAATCAAAAAGAAAAAAATTCCACACTTCTACTACTTAGTGATTTAGTCTCTTTTTCTGCCCATCTATGTATCAAATATATATATATTTTTTCTCCTATATTTTGTTTTATATATTTTTAATCTAAGAGACTGATCTAAAAAAAAATCTATGTTGTTGAATTTTTTATAATATCCTGTTGTGTGTGTGTGTGTGTGTATAGTCTATACCTTTTTTGGTGATATTTTTCATTGTGGTAAAATATATGAATTTAAAAATGTTAAAATTTTGTTTATTTTAAGCAATTTAAAAATAAAATACCATTTTAGCCATTTTAAAGTATATGACTCAGTGACATTAAGTACATTCACAGTGTTCTAGAATCCTTTTAATACAGGATGGTATTATATCAAAAACCATCACTTCATCATTCACTTAACAGAGTCTTTATTATTGGGCATCTAATTTCCGTGATTTTCTATAAATAATGTATGATAAATATTTTTTTTTAGTAAGCATTCAATTTATACTGTTTTAATACAATAATTTTAGACCCAGTATTACACATACAAGTAAATCTAAAAGGAGGGGAAAATACATGTTACATTTGTACACCAACATTAATGTGCCTGCAAGTTCCTATCATAACACAAAATTCTAGTGAAACTGTTAAAAGTGGCATATCCAGGTGTGTGACTTCTATCTACAATTATCTCTGGGACCAAATTCATTCACATTCCTCCACATGACTCCACAAGATCACTTCATAAGGATTCATGGGCCCCAACATAGCACCAAATGAAGAATTTCCTTTACACCAAAGATTCAGGGAATGAGCATAGAACTCCAAAAACTACTCTGAAGATGACTCTCTTTATGTTTATTCTCACCATTTTCCAATTTGTTTAGATGTAGCTAAATATGGTGTACAAGTACCTACAAAAGAAGTTGGACATAAAATTACTTACAATAACACAGCAAAATATAGTTCTCTGCAAAATAAGTTAATATAATACTATTTGTTCCCTCCCATAGATAACTTTGGATTTGTAATATTTAATTTCCTTCACTTCTATTTTAAAAGAAAGAAAAAACATACAATAGGGGTAACCAAACTGTTGCATGGAAATATTTATCCCTTACTTTCCCTCCACTTTACAAAGCAAATTGTATGATTCTAACACTTTTAAAACAAAACAGACTTTAGGAATAATTTGATCTAAACTACCTGTATAAGTTTCCTGTGGCTGCTGTATCAAATCACCACAAACTCTATGGCTTGAAAAGAAATTCTTTTCTGTCACAGTTCTGGAGGCTGTCAATCCAAAATCAGTATCACTGGACCAAAATCTAGGTGTTGGCAGGTCTGTGCCCCCTACCAGGCTCTAGGAGAATCTGTTCCGTGACTATTCCTGGTGGATGCCAGCATTCCTTAGCTTGTGGCCACATCACTCTAATATGTTATGATAAATATTCTCGATGCAAAATATTTGTTCATATATGAATCTTTTTTTAAATGATAAAGTTTGAAAAGAGGTATTGTTGAGTCAGAGAGTGTATTTGTTTAAGCCTATTCATGATAATGCTACATTTTTTTCTAAAATGTCATACCAGTTTTTATTCACATTATCGGTATGTGAGCACAGTTCCATTTCACCACTTCCTTGCTGATAAGCATTTTTGTTTTGTTTTAGTTTATACGTTAGATCTAAAAGTTTTAGTAAAAAGTAAACACACTCTTTACTATTTTGCTTCAAAGTTATAATGTATATTTTTTAAAGTGCCAATTGATACGTTAAGAAGTATCTTGTTTTATCTTTATTTATTAGTGAAGAAAGGAAATTAGTTCTCAAACACTGTTAATGCACTGATTAGGGTGTGTTTGCACTCAGGCTTTACTCAGATCTATAAAGCAGGAAAATCTCTAAATCTTCATGGGTAAAGAAAGCACCTATGGCCCAGTGGGAGAGTAGGGCTGTGACAGTAGAGGCAGGAAGCACACTGAAGTCAGAGAATTAAACAGAATGTAGTATCTGTAATTATCTGTAAAGTTCAGCAGATATGAAAGAACCAGCAAGATGGTGATAGTTACATTAGCATGTACCCTATACTTTTGGTGTTCCAGTTACTAATATGAAATTGACTTCTTTTCACCCAAAATTTTCAACTTAATTTGAAGGATATTTTCTATGGAAACCTAATTCTGATAAATATCTGTGGAAACATATCTTTTACTTTGAAGACTTTTTCTTAGCGCCTGCTTTCCTGGAATGAGTGGATTTCTAAAGATAGTGTGGAGGACATAACGTTGAAAGAAACCTTTTTTTTTTTTTCCTTCTATTTTCCACATAGTTCTCATTTATTTAGTTTATATATGCATAAAATAAAGGAAGATAGGACCCTTATTGCTTTTCAGTTTTACTTAAGGTGTCATTTTCTAACAACATTGCATGGTAAGTAATAGCATGGAGGTAGTGATACCTAGCCAGTTAAGTTCTAGTTAAATTTAAAGTAAGAAAGAAAGGATCATAAATGAAAGTATTAAGCTGGTAAAGATAAAAATGCTAATATTTGCAGTTTCCTTTTTTTTTTCAACCCATTGCAATGTAGCTTGTAATTTCATCACAGTACTATAATGACTTTAAAATTGTCAAAATGACTGTTCCATTCTCCATTGATCTCACTAAATGCTCATCATGCTGGACTTTGCATAGTGTTGTTGCCCTTTGACTTCCATAATGGTGTGTTTTCTTGGTTTTTCTCACCTTGCTCAGTGCTTGCCTAGTCCTTACAGTGCTTTAGATTTTTTTCTAACTCTTCCGACAACCCCCCACCATTTTTCTGTCTGAAAATTGTGATACTTTTCACCAGTGTTCTGGCTCTGTATTTCCAAATGCCTGCATTCTCACTTGTTTGTCATAAAATTTCCTCCAACTCAGTAAATCCAAGCTTGAATTCTTTCACCTAACTACCCATTCATTTAGTTTGGCCACCAGTCCCAAGATAGATACTATGGCATTATCTTTATTTCTTCCTTTTCAAATATCTTGTAACCAAACTATCCCTGCATATTTTTGGTTTCCATATGTTCTTCTCCAGTTGCCCTAGTGTAATGTTGAGTGCTGTGACTTGTCTTAGATTTGGTTGTCATTGGTATTTAAATAACCTTTATTAAAACATAGAGATGGATTTTATACATATGATTTTTTTTTTTTTTTTTTCGGTACGCGGGCCTCTCACTGTTGTGGCCTCTCCCGTTGCGGAGCACAGGCTCTGGATGCGCAGGCTCAGCGGCCATGGCTCACGGGCCCAGCCGCTCCGCGGCATGTGGGATCTTCCCGGACCGGGGCACGAACCCGTGTTTCCTGCATCGGCAGGCGGACTCTCAACCACTGTGCCACCAGGGAAGCCCTATACATATGATTTTGTCTTGCGACGCATGAGGGGAAAGTGAATGCCTTGTACAGGAATCTTGCCTCCTTCATTTTACATTGCTAGCACAGTTGCCCAGCACATAATAGATGTTGAAGAAGTGTTTTTTGAAGGAACTGAGCAAATTAAGGGAAGAGCTTTCTTAGTTCTAAGTTCTGTGAGATGAGAGAATCCATTTGAATGGCAACTTTTTTTTTTTTTTTTTTTTTTTTTACCTTTTTGCTATAGAACACAGTACTTCAGTTGTTTGTATTTGTTGATATTGTTAAAGGAATCCTAATGGTTCTTTTTACAAAATTGACTTACTGTATAAAATATTTTCCCTCTTCTGTTTTAGGTTTTGGAAGGAAGGATGTGGTAGAACACTTACTACAGATGGGTGCTAATGTCCATGCTCGTGATGATGGCGGTCTCATCCCGCTTCACAATGCCTGTTCTTTTGGCCATGCTGAGGTTGTGAGTCTGTTACTGTGCCAAGGAGCTGATCCAAATGCCAGGGATAACTGGAACTATACCCCTCTGCATGAAGCTGCTATTAAAGGAAAGATCGATGTATGTATTGGTAAGTATGATTTGTTGATATCTAAATTGTACGATCAGCCTGACAGGTGTAACGTTTTAAATAAAGGTTTACACGAGGAAGAAGGGTAACTTCTTCCTTGTTTTTTATTGCAGTAGAAATAGTGTTCCCAGAGAATAAATAAAGAAGGCTTTATTACTTCTTATTCTTAGAAACAATTCTTTTCCACCAAGGGGAAGTAGAGAGATGGAAATCTAAAGTTGGTTAAGAACAAGTTTCACAACATTAACTCTCCAAATATGAGGCAAATGTCCACTGGTGTGGAACTAAATTTTGATGGATTACTGTTATCAAATTTAGTTAATGTACAGTCTCTTTAAAAGACTGCAAGTTTTCCATCCTAGCATCAATGAGAACCATTATAAAGTACAAGTTCTTACTGAACTGGATGACATATTTGGATGTTTTAGGCTGATTCAAGGAAAGTCATGTAGTACTAAGGCAAAACCTTTTTCTTTATGTTACTAAAATTGAACACCAGCTATTTTATTAGCACTGGAAAAGCTCTGAGTGGTTTGAATACAGTAGTTCAAGGCTTAATATTTTCAACATGTGCCATAGTCTAGAGAAAAAGCAATTTCAAACAAAATTGAAATTTTCAACGATTTTAAGTATTGTGATTATATGAAATTGTATTCAATCAGCATGTCTTTCTCTTTTATATATATCTAAGTCTATATTTTTTTAGATTTTGCTATATTTTATAAACTCATTTTGACTCTAAAACAAGCTTCCAGAGAACAAGCATAATTTCTCCTGCGTGTATCATCTCCTTCTTGAAACTTAAGGTGGTGGATGTTCGTTTAGCCTGTGGCAGGTTGATTTACATAATTGTTGTCTTCCTGAATGGCATCCATTTGTTTAGTCAGATATTTTTATGATAAAACTCAAATAGATATGTCATTTTTAAAGATACAGAGGTGGTGCCATTATTAAGATTTTCTCCCTCTTCATAGCCATCTCTTCTAGCCTCAAATATATGTTTTAGTGTTCCTCAAATTATTGCATTGCCTGACAAAACTTCTTTATCCCATTCTCTGTCATTATCCTTTGTCACTTCACCATCCATTGATGTGACCCTTTGGACACCCTATCCTTTTTGATCTTTGACATCTTACATTTTCACTTGATTTACCCATTTCCTCCAATGTCTCTCACTAAAACAGCCATGTCCTAGACTAAGTCATTGCATAAAAGTAACCCAGAAAGCTTGAACTTACCACATATTCTCTGACCACTAAACATCTTAAGTTACTTGTGATAAGTTACTAAGTGATAACAATTATTGAACTTGACATGTATTCTTACCTAATCTTCTAGACCTTCAACTTCCCTACTTTCATCCTGTCTTGCTTCACTTTGTCATATCCATTGGATTTTTCTGTCATGAGTTATAGAATTTTATACAGTTTTCACCTTCCTGGAATATTATCCCTTTTAGGCTTCAGTGTTCTATTTTTCTACCTGTACCTCTCTGAATTTTTCATTCTATCAGTGCTTTTATTACCTTATTGAAATTAATATTCCTCTCCTCCTCCTAAATCCACCTCCCAAAAGTATATAATGAAAATGCTCCTTTTATCTAAGTTCATTTATTGTTTTTTTTGAGTGTCAGTTATAAATTGAGGTTTAGTTTCAGACAACCCATTTCCTACCATAAAAATACTAAAATTCATTCCACAACTAAAAATATAAATATATACTTCTATAAACATTAGAATATAAAACCAAACTCTTAATATAAAGCTATATTATAAATATTCCTTTTGGGTCATTTTCCTGCACGGGCAGAATTGAATGAGGCCTTTCTAATTCTGAGTGCAGTGATATTTGTATCTAAACTATATACTTTGTTTTCCTAAATCTCCCACAGGCAAGCATAGGTATTCTTTATTGCCCAAAGAACTTTTAAGTACAAAATTAATTTTTTTGAATATTTTTATTGATGATTGTGATTCTGATATTATAGATTCTCCTCTTGGAGTGATCAAACCATTTTTTTTTCCACTGAAAACTACTGATGTCTTACTTTATCCATTAAAAATTGCAAAGGAGCATGTCTTTGCTGATGTTGTGTGCTTTGGAGATGTAGATTTGTTTCATCCAATTGTGGATTCAAAAGGCTTTACACGTCATAAGTCAGCACATCACACTTTATCTTCAGTTCCATTGATCATAGTAGAATTGGTCACCATTTTGTTGATGATGATCAATAAGATTGTGTGGGACTCATTATAAGGACATAAATGTGTTTGATATTTGGGTGGGAGTTGAAGTTAAGCTTTTAGCTCTTAACCTCTTATGAGCTGACATTGGCTAGGATGGTCTAGGAAACCATCAATTGTATACTATAGAGTCTAAGGTCTAAATAATACAGAATATTCACAGAATTATAAAATATTTATTAAATTAAATAGAAAATACATTTCTCATCTATTTCTCATACAACTGAATCTATAAATCTTTGCATAATGGGTCGATAAAACTAAGAAAACCTCCTGTATGTTGTCTTGGCTAGATTGTTGTGTTGCCCTTGCTAGATTGCTGTGTTTCCCAGTAAACCACAGATCTTAAAAAATCATATTGCTTTATTATATTTGACTCTTTACATAATAAGAGGCATTTATTATGTATTTTTAACATTTATTTTGAAATATAGATTCACAGGAAGTTGCAAAAATAGTACAAGAAGATCCATGTATCCTTCACCCAGTTTTCCCCAGTGGTTACATCTTATGGAATCATAATACAGTATCAGAAATAGGAAACTAGTGTTGATACAGTGTGTATAGTTCTATGCCATTAATCACACGTTGAGATTCATGTAACTACTACTGCAGTCAAGATACAGAACATGTTATCAGACTCCCCCAAAGATCCCCCTCATTCTACTTATTTATACCCTACTTTTATAATGACCTACTCCCCCATCCCACATCCTTAACCTCTGGCAACCACTAATATGTTCTCATGTGTATAATTTTGCCACTTTGAGAATTTTATATAAATGGAATCATACAGTATATAATTTTGTGAGATTGGCTTTTTTTTTTTTTTTCACTTGACCTTCCAGATTTTTTTTTAAATTGCTAATTATTATGCCATGGTGTTGATGTACCATAGTTTAGCCATTCACCAATTGAAGAACATTTTGGTTGTTTCTACTTTTTGGCTATTACAAATAAAGCTCCTGTGAACGTTTGTGTACAGGTTTTTATGTGGAGATGAGTTTTCTTTTCTCTAGATAAATGCTCTGGAGTGTGATTGCTGGGTAATACAGTAAGTATATGTTTAGCTTTTTAAAGAAACTGTCATAGTATTTTCCAGTGTGTTACATGATTCTTCATTCCTAACAGCAATGTATGAGAGATCTAGTTTCTCTGCATCCTTGCCAGGATTTGGTATTGTCACTATCTTTTATTTTAGCTGTCCTAATAGCTCAACAGCATTTTAATTTACACTTCCCTAATGGCTAGTGATGTTTCACATGCTTATTGCCATCTGTATCTCCTCTTTGGTAAAATGCGTCTTCATGTCTTTTGCCCTTTTTCTTGAAATGGAGTAGGATGTATATTATCTG
This sequence comes from Mesoplodon densirostris, assembly GCF_025265405.1. Taxonomy (NCBI): domain Eukaryota; kingdom Metazoa; phylum Chordata; class Mammalia; order Artiodactyla; family Ziphiidae; genus Mesoplodon; species Mesoplodon densirostris. Next base: position 22,212,535 of record NC_082680.1, read on the forward strand.
GGATGCTTTCAGTTGCAAATAACAGAATACCTCATCAATAATCGCGTAAACAATAAAATCTTATCGACTCACATGATAGGAAGTCTGCACGAGGTTTCAGGACTGACTCAGGAGTTTCAACAATCTCTAAAGAATAGGCAAACATGTTAGCTTTTCCCTCTTGGTCTCAAGGTGATAGCAGTAGCTCCAAGCAGCATATTCTCACATCAACATCCAAAGCAGGAAAGGAGGAGGTAAAAAAAGGGCTTTTTCTACTTAAGATTTTTTTTTTAAGAAGAAAAATCTTTCCCAGAAAACTTCCTCTTAAGAGCCCATTTTTCAGAAGTAGGTTACATGTTCACCCCCTGCAGTAACCACTGGCAAACAGGAATGAGATTATCAGAATTAGGACCAATCATGATTTATCCCCTACATCTGGGCACCTTGCTTCCCAAATAAAATTGGATTTTTTTAAGTAGTAAGAAGAGGAAATAAGTTTGAGTGGATGATTAATGATGTTTCCACAGAAGGATAAAACAAGTAAGATATAAGACGTATTAGTAACATGCCTAGGAGTGGGATTGCTGGGCGGAATGATAAGTGTGTGTTGAATTTTACAAGAAGCTGCATTTCCCTGATGGCTGAATGTGTTGAGCATATTTTTATGTACATATTGATCATTTATGTGTATTCTTTTGTGAGGTCTCTGTTCAGATCTTTTGACTTTTTTTCCTTATTATTCCCGAGTTTTGAGAATTCTTTTTTGTGTTATGGATATAGACCTGTGTTGGATTTATATATTGTGAATCCTTTCTCCCAATCTTGCCTTTCATTTTCTTAATGGTGTCTTTAGGCAAGCAAAAGTTTTCAATTTTGGTTGAAGTCCAATTTGTCAGTTAAAATAGAAAAAGTATTTGGTATCTGCCCAGGACTGGAATAATAAGGTGAGGTATCTAATAGACAATTATTCTTAGGTTAAACACAGTTTATAGTGAAATAAGATTATAGTTTTAATTATCAATACATTGCAGAAATTCAGGAAAGCAGGTTTTGGTTTAAGGGTCTCTGCTTGAAGTGCTTTATGATAACTTAGGATACACTTTTAAAAATTAAAATGAAAGAATTGGCTACCCCATAATGAAAAATTGAATGTATTATGTGGCTCATTTTTAAGATTTAAAAGTCAGGTGGACCTTGTTTAATTAGAAAATAATTATCCAAAATATGCATGGTTATTTCTGTGATAACACTGTTTGCCCCTACTATTTGGAAGTATATTTCTAGAATCTAGGGAAATAGGTTATTTTTAATAACTTGTTGCCTGAAATCTTTCTGTGAAGGAAGACATTAATTTGTAATACTTAAACTTTTTTTTTTTTGGTTTGTGCTATCCCTTGGCTCTTCTGAGATCAAAAGACACACACAGATGTTCTTTGAGCTGTTTCTTCATGTCACTGGCTTTGGTCATAGTTTTTCATATTCCCACAATATTGAGACAGGAATTATAAGCAGTTTAAGTAGTTCAAAGACAGTCTTTATAGCTCTGGTGTAGTCTTAACCTCTAGTTCTCATTGGCATCTCAGAGTAGAGTAGCCGTCTGTCCACTCAATAGTATATTTCCTTTCCTTCTTTCTTTTTCCCAACAAAATGTGAGTTGGGAGCCAAATATAAACTTCGGAGCACAAGTGTTAAGGACCAGAGTACCGTTTACCATATTTTATTTTTTCCTACCTTTGTTATTTAGGGATCACATTTTTACATAGAGTCCCTCTTCAGCCTGGATCTATGAGTGAGGGAACTCCCCTACTGTCGCTTTCCAACTTGTAGCAGGAGCAAGGAATGAACTTATTTTACTAATAAGCCTTTGAGATTATGGAGAACATTGTTACTGGCCATAACCTAGACTACCCTGACTGACTGCGCTCTATTTATGAAATTGAATTCCTAAGTAAACAATAAAGAAATGGTTAAGAAGAATGACTTGTTTGGTTGCCATCACAGAGAAAAATATCTTGGAGCTGATCCCCAAGTGAATCAGGGTCATAAACACAGTTCAAAATGCTTTCCTACTTAATAATTAGCATATACAAGTGGTGTGTGCCTAGTGATGAATTAAACTAAAAGTGTTGTAATCAAAATATATTTGCTTTCCAATGCAGCTGTAGGGTCAAGTGACAGTCTCGTAAACTGAATCAGGTAAGGTGTCAATTTGAGCATGCTTCAAATCAGTTAGTGTCTTGTTATATGCTCCTTTGGTATTCTGCTTAGATTGTACTTGGTTCTTCTTGGCTGATCCTATTGTTAGTTTTCTGTGGTAAGGAACTAACAATAAGTGTCTAATTTATTCTTGTATTCTTGTTGCCTATAGCTGGTATCTAATTGTATACTCAAGAAATGTGTGTGGAATGACAGAGCAATTCACAGGAAGATGGCTAGGTTCTCTCTGGCTTTTTTGCATTACTTTGTGCTAATGTGGATAAGGAAGTTGAGTAATTTTCTACTTCCTCTTTTTTTTTTTTTTTTTTTGCGGTACGCGGGCCTCTTACTGTTGTGGCCTCTCCCGTTGCGGCACAGGCTCTGGACGCGCGGGCTCAGCGGCCATGACTCACGGGCCTAGCCGCTCCGTGGCATGTGGGATCTTCCCAGACCGGGGCATGAACCCGTGTCCCCTGCATCGGCAGGCGGACTCTCAACCACTGCGCCACCAGGGAAGCCCTCTACTTCTCCTTGATTAGGTGGTATTTTGAGATTCTTTTATTTTAAAGTTATATGAATTTGCAGCATGCCAGATAATCCTATATTTATATACAAATATAAAACGTATAGTCAGATATAAATTATGTTTAGATAATCTACCAGTTGTCAAATCGTCATTCTTCATTAAGGATGGGTTGTTGAATATTGGTTCTGAACATGCATTGACTTCTGGTTATGGATTTTCTATAAGGAATGGGCAGTCATACACTTTTTGTTGTTCCTTGTAGATTAAACCCATGAGTTCTCCTGTCGTGAACTGAAGAGTTGAGACAGGGAGGGAGAAGAAAGAAAAAGGTGGTGTTGGTACATTTACCAAAAATTGCTTTGGTTACATGATACATAATACAGTGTTTTCCCTTGAGGCAGCCCAAAGTACCTAACCAAACAATTTCACTAATATTTATATCCTATGCATGAAGCAGATGATTCAAATTACCTACCATTTTACTAGTGAAGGAAGGAGAAAGCTGTTACTTTGCCACAGTCTGTAGAGCTGATATAAAGCTGTTATAATAAGAAATGTTTTCTTGACTAAGAATAGAAAGTTCTCTCTGCTTAGTGAGATTTATGTGAGTGTATTTTAAGCATAAAAAACTAATTTCATTCTTTAAATGTGCCAAACAAATCCTTCTTTATTCTTAGTTCAGCTTTTTAGATCATCTAATATTTAACAAATTTAAAGTGGTAATTTTACCTTGCTTTAAAAACAAAAACAAAAACAAAATCTTAAGATAATCTATTTACTAAAGCTTAAACTGTTTTTATTATTATAACTCACTCCTAAAGTAGTATCTCTTTCATAATTTCCAGGTAACTCTATTTTATGTATCTTTTATCTAGAAAGATATATTTACTTTCCTTGTTCAAACTCTATTTTAAAATACCTTATCTACACACTCGTGTTTCTCTTTAGATCATATAAATCTTTCTCCTTTACTAAATTACCTGATCACTTCCATGGTCCTTTGATGAAAAGTCCTGGAACTTGGGAGTGGCATGGGATTGAGGGTGGGGGGAGGGAAGGGTGGGACTGCTTCTGGTACATTCTTGTCTTTTGTTATTTCAAATATAATATATTGAAGATTAACAGCTTTCTGGGTTTTGTCTTAACAGTAATATTAAAAGTAATAGATGTTCATTTAAAAAAATTAGCAAGTACACTGATAATAATTGTCACACCTCATTTTCTGTCCATTTAGATTTATGGTAGCCAATAAATGAAAATCGGTTAAAATGTAAAAAATTTAAAATTTAATTCCTCAGTTGTACTAGCCACATTTCAAGTGCTTAATAACCATATCTGGCTATTGGTTACCTTATTAGAGTGTGTAGATATTGAAATTGCCATCATTGTAGAAAGTTCTGTTGGATAGTGCTGTTATAGTCAGTGTACCTGTGTCCATAGTCCTTTCTACATAAAAATGAGATCATTCCACGCATGCTGTTTTCTTATTTTTTCACTTTGTGTTATGACCATATTTCATTATCAGTGAATATTTTTGTCTAATCTCATTTTTTTTTGCGGTATGCGGGCCTCTCACTGTTGTGGCCTCTCCCATTGCGGAGCACAGGCTCTGGATGCGCAGGCTCAGCGGCCATGGCTCACGGGCCTAGCTGCTCCACGGCATGTGGGATCTTCCCGGACTGGGGCATGAACCCGTGTCCCCGGCATCGGCAGGCAGACTCTCAACCACTGCACCACCAGGGAAGCCCTCTAATCTCATTTTTAAAGGCAGTCAAGAATTATATAGAAATAACCACTTTTTAAATCATTCACCTATATTAGGCCATTTAAAATATTTCTGATTTTTCACTATTTTATAAACAGTACTGTAGAGACTGTCATTTTCATTAATTACATATGTAAACCCTGATTACTTCAGGATAAACTACTGGAAAGCTAGAGCTTCTTAATAAGAATCAAAGAAATGTAGCTGCTGGAGTACTCGATTAGGGCTCTTGATTTAGTCTGTCACTTTATCTATCCATATGCCACCCCTAAATGAGCTAGGTTAAGAAAAGTCATTTCCCACACCTTCCTTACTCTTTGCAAAAATTCACTGAAAATTCAGTGAAGTCTTGAGAATTTGCTTCACTTGCTTTTGTTTCATTATTCTCTCTCTTCCCTTTTCCTGCCAGAATACTTCCCTTTTTTTTTTTTTTTTTTTTTTTTTTTGCGGTACGCGGGCCTCTCACTGTTGTGGCCTCTCCCGTTGTGGAGCACAGGCTCCGGAAGCGCAGGCTCAGCGGCCATGGCTCACGGGCCCAGCCGCTCTGCGGCATGTGGGATCTTCCTGGACTGGGGCACGAACCCGTGTCCCCTGCATCGGCAGGCGGACTCTCAACCACTGCGCCACCAGGGAAGCCCTCCCTTTGGCATTTTTAACATTACTTTTCCATATAAAAACTGAATTGGGATCTTTTAAACAAGTCTCAATGTAGCATTTTCATAAAAAGTAAAAAAAAAAAAAAAAAAAAAAAGGCAAAATTCCATACTTGTATCCTTAAAAAGGAGAAGAGCCAGAAATGATAGCAGTTTTTCCTTCTGAAATAATCCCTGCTGACCCTGAGCACCATCATCTTGATGACTTGCCCACTTATGTTCAACTTCATTCAAGAAGGTTAGAGTGTTTATGCATTTACCTGATATATTTGGGATTACTTTAGTAGGCATTCTGGTTAATGGTGTTAAATATATATTGATATATTTATAGAGAGAGTTTGATATTTGTTCATTGTGTTTTATTAAAATTCCCAGAATGAATGCCTTTATTCTCCTAAGCACTTAAGAAATATATCAAAGATGCTTAAATTTGGGGGAAAAAGGTCAAGTGACAACAAAAGAACAACCAAAAAAACACCTCATACATTTTAAAAAGTGATGTAATGCTTTGCTTACTGCTCAAGACTGTCTGTTAAATTAATTAATTGTATGTTTGCACTTACTTTTAGATTAAACACGATTGTCCAAAACAGTCTATGGATTTCAGTGAGATGCATGGCTTAAGTTTGGTGTTGTATGAAAGTGGTATTTGAGGCAAATGGCTCATGTAACCAGCGGGTTCTCTTTACATGGTTATCGTGTTATCTGAAACGCATGTATATTAAAACTGTGTCCTTGCTTTGTACAGTTCCCTGGTAACTGAGATTTCAGAGTCAGGCCCAGACTGGAGATAAAGACTTATGGAGGCCTTCTCACTCCCCATTTTCAGCTGACCAAACTAGAAAGTTGTTAAGTATAATAATTGCAGTTTCAGGCTTTAAAAAAATGTTATGTATTTTTGTTGTTTTAGTTATTTAAATCTGCTAATTCTCTTTTTTTAGATGGGGGTGGGTGTTAGACTTTTCATCTGTAAACAGAATCCAGGATTACAAATGTAACCTTATTGTGAGTTGTTTCATATTCTGCCCTCAGGTATGACAGTACAAATAAGACATTAAGAAATCCCACAGTGTGTCCACATATATGTTTATTTTGTGTCAAGCCTGAAAATTTCTATATTTGTTGTGGCACAAATAATCATGGTTACAGATAGAGGGCATATATTTCATTTTGCCTTTGGGGGGCAAAGAATCTATTGTACTTGAGTATGAGGATGGTGGGAACAAGAGAAGGAAGTATTCTAGTGGGTCTCCTAAAATGGAACCCTGGCTGTCTTGGTGTTACTGCAGAGTCTGGTTGCCTGCTTACCCACAGAGGGTTGTTGGATGGGGTTAGGAAGAGGACATTGGTCGTTGGAGGAAGGTATTTAGGACAAACGCATAGATGTGCCCTTTAGAATTCACATGAAGGAAAGAAAGCTTGAGTTTCAGTTCTGGTGTGATCTTGGCTTCTACTTGTGTAGAATGATAAGGTAGAAATTAAATGCTTGGCTTTAGAATTAAGTATGAATTCCCCTTTACCACAAATAATTTAGTTGCTTTGAGCCTCAATTTCTCATTTATAAGGTGGGCATCAGACCTACTGCATCAGATTGTTATGGAAAGTTAAATGAAATAATAAAGCAGGTAGAACCTCAGCAAGTGCTTGTTTCCTTCCACTCTCTTTTCCCTTGGGTGGCAGCATAAGGTGTTCTCAGAGATCATTTCTGTATTCTGACACTCAGTAAAAACTTAATGATGGATATGTGGCTCTTTGTTGCCTTCAGTGTGAATTAGTTTATGTCCTTTGTTTCATATTCATTGTTACTTTGTAAACTTGAATTATGATTTGATAAGACATGAAACTTTTTAAAAAATGGCAGCTTATGCCTTTTAACTTAGCAGAGACATTGCAGATAGGATAATGGAAAATTATCGTAACATAAACATTTTCCCCACAAATACTTCAATAGCAGGAGTATGAAGTCCTAGTGATTTGCTATGACTAAGTAAAAAGCATATGAAAGCTTGACAAATGCAGAGACATGAACAATGATAATTTTTTAAAGGCAAATTAATTATGAGTAAATAGTTCTTCAAGTTGCTAGAGGGCATCATAATTGCTGTTTTGAAAATTGCAGCCCTCTAGGAATGAGAGAAGGGAAAGAGCAAAGGAGGAACTCTGTTAAAAGAAAAAGGCATTCTTTTCCTCCTCACTGTGGGGGAAAGGAGCTCAGGTGGGATGTGAGAAACATGATTGAATACTGTCATTAAGAATATCACTCATAGGATAATTTATCGAAAACAAGCTACATTAAAAAAGTTATTTGATCTATTTCCCAAAGAATGAAAACTTAACAGTTATGTTCTTTGCCTCCTTCAGGTTGAAAGTACAACAGTATATTGAGGTTCCAATCATTTGAATTCTTAGAGACATAGGAAAATAATAGTTGTGATATGATTTCTTAAGAAACTAAAATTCAAAGCAGAATCAGAATATTATGGTACTGGCTCAACCCTGTGTTCCTTGTGAAAAATGTTTTCAAACATGTGACTTTAAACCTTGTATCACTAAAACTGAATTGGTCTTAATATTTTATAGTGGGGGAATTTGCCTGGAAATGCCAGTAAGTCCTTGAGGCCTTACTCGGCTCTTAACAATTTAGGTGTGGACTCAGAAAGGCGGGTGAAACTTCTCTGAGAGATTGGGAAGCACCTTTTGCATGTGGTTGCTGTCCCTAGAACTGTAAAAATTCTGTCATCCTGTTATAAACTTACGTGGTCAGACTATAATATCTACTTTGTTACTTATTAGTGTTTTATTTACATGACTCTAGTCAAGTATTAGAAAAAGTAATCTTCCCCTAAGTACAAGGAAGTATAAAACAATAATTGGGCACAAACGAATTCATTGTTCCTAAGGCTGTTACCAGTTTGCCTTTATTTTAATTCAACTGGTATTTTTTTAGCACTCTCTGTGCACGGGATTCTATTTTTGAAAGGCAGATGGAAAAGTCCTGACTGAAGGGATAGGGTGTTTATTGAGTCCCTATTGTGTGCTAAGAACCAAGCTAGGTTTATATATATTGTCTCAATTATGATAGCAATCCTTGGAGGAAGGTAGTGAAAGAGGAAATTGAAATTGACAGAGGTGAAGTCACTTGACTCAGGCCAGACAATTGCCAAGTAGAGAGCAGTATTTTCAAACCCAGGTTTGTCTGACTCCTAGACAGGATTTTCTTTTAGACTTGATTCTCTAGGGTTTCCAGGTAGAAAGGAGATATGCTTTGTTATAATCATTCTTATATTTGTTCTACTGCCTGCTTTATCTTATAATAAATTGTGGTTTGTGTAAGCAGATAATGCTGATTTCCCAGATGTATTGGGGCCTGCCTTAACTCCTTATTGCAAAAAGGATATAATTGAATTGGATATAAGAATCTGCTATATACACATACAGAATAATCTATACCTAAGTTACTCCATATGTAACGGGCCTTTTCAAAAATTCTTGGTCTTCTCTATAGGAAATCTTGATAATGGGAGCAAAGTTTAATTGGAGGATTCTTTTATTATTATAACATTTCATGCCAAAGTTTGATCATAAAGAACTAGTCTCATGTAAATTCAGTAAAATTTTATTTACTTGGATTAGCTTTTTTGAGTAAGTAATTAAATATTTTCTAATGTCTTTAAAAAAATTCTTACATGCACATGTGTACTATATGTTAGCCACTGTTCTAAGAGCTCCTCAAATATTTATTTGTTTTGTCCTCCTAATAACCCCATGAGTAGGTACTGTTATTACCTCCTGATTTACTGGTGAGGAAATGGAAGTACAGAGAGGTGTTGTCGCTTGCTGGGGTCCCAGAACTAGGAGGTGGCGGAACTGGGATTCTAACCCATTCAGTCTGGTTCCAGAGGACCAACTTAACTGTGGTGTTTTGCTATTAGTAAGTGCAGCAGACTTAGGAGAGAATTTGATTTTTTTGAACTTATTTTAGCTCAATGAACTATCTGCCTTTGTGTGCCTCATGAGATGGAAACCCATTTGTAACTTTTTTCCGTGTCCCTCACCAGGAAAAAATAAGAATATGTTTTTTTTCTAAGTTCAAAGGCACATAAAGGCAGATCGTTCCTTGAGGTAAAATTATGTATCACAAGTATGCTAGTCCCAGTTGTTGACAGAATTCTGAATTTTTGGTGACTTTTGTATGAAAGGCAAAGACTAAAAAAAGTATGGTTAAAAACCTGGACACAATAGAAAATTACTTCTTGACTATTTTACTTTAGACTTATTTCTACAGTCTCAGCATTATCACAGATTCTAAATTAATGTATTTATTTTATATTGGAATTGTTTATTTAATGCTACACCATATTTAATGTTGTTTGCTTGATAAGAACTGACCAATATTTATTTCTCCATTGGTTACAAATTAATTACTTTAAAGAGCAGCTTTAAGAGAAGTATTGTTTTGGCAAACATACTTAAACAGCATGTGTAAAGATCATTTTTGTCTGAGGAGAAATATCTCTCTCATTATAAAAGTAATATATATTTGTAATAAACATTAAAACACTGTAGAAATATGTGAAATAGAGACATTTTTGTAAAGATTCATTTACCATGTATAGCCATATCTACATAATACTTTAAATTTAAGTTCTGTTATTGCTGTAGATGCCCATTGAGATCCGCCTACGTACTCTAGAACTAACGCCTCTTTCCCCATCACCAATGTTTTTATTGCCTCTTCCAGCTTCTCTGGCCAAGCTTTTGAAGTCCAGAACCAGATTTGAGGCAAGCTGGAGCAAATTCTCTTTAATGAGAGTTTGGAATTAAGGTTCAGATAGTACAAGTATATGTATTGTCTGTAGCCGAGGGTGATGGCAACAAAGCTGGGAGACAGGGATAGGCAGCAGCAGGATAAATTTGGGGACATGTTTCTGCCTTTGCTTTTGATGAGATGCCTCTGTTCTTCAATAAATTTTCATGTTGTTTAAGCCAGTTAAAGTAGTTTTTTCTCCCTTGTAATTAAAATATAAGCCTTCTAACTGATAAAGTCAGTACTCAAAGATACATTCATAAGTCACAACATCTTAAAATTAAAAGAATCCTTAGAAATCATTTTTATTATTTACCATTTACTATTATTTACTGTTTTTAAAAACATTTACTAGTTACTATTTTATTGATTTACTATTTGCTTATTTCCTATTATGTTATTAAACCACAGAAATCTTCCTTCAAATGAAATCTAATGCAGTAACCCAATATGTAAAAGTGTTGAGAGGGGAGAAGCATAGACCTTCATGTATTCCACTTCACAGAAGTTCGTGTGTGTGTGTGTGTGTGTGTGTGTGTGAGAGTGTGAGTGAGGGGAGTAGGTGTGGGTCCTTAAGACCCTAAGGAGCAGTGGTTTTAGCCAGGAGCAGTTTTGCCCGTTGAGGAGATATTTAGCAATATCTAGAGACATTTTTGGTTGTCACAGTGGGGGAGTGCTGTTTACATCTATCGGGTGGAGGTCAGGGGTGCTGTTAAACACCTTACAATGCCCAGGGCTACTCCCTACTGTTGCAAGTTCACGTTGCAAGACAAGCCAAGGCCAAAGGCAGGGCCTGACTAATTTGACTAGAGACGATGCCACACGTGCCAGCTCCTTGTGGTCCTTGTACCATACAGCGAAAAGGATGACACTGAGAGGAGACGGGCTGAATGACTGCAGCACAAGCTGTGGGATCCTCTGTTGCTGAAGAGCCAGTAGAAGGGGAGATGAAGAAAGCCCCCTACCCTATCTCATCAGAAGTGGGAAGTGATGAGGGAAGGTAGAGAGGTGAGTGGCAGGTGGCCTCACAGGAGCTCCTTGCAAGTCTCTCATCTTTCATTTCCAGAGGTCACAAGGCATTTGCACCCAGACACAGATGAACTGTGATTCAAGTCTTTGCTTAGCATGTGAGGATACTTGCAGAGTCTCCAGGGCACCATGGTGGAGCCATCACCCTACACCTGCAGTAAATAATTATCTGGTCCAAAACGTCAGTAGTTCACTCTGCTCTAGAGTAGTGCTATTCAGTAGATATATAATGCCAGACATGAATGTAATTTAAATTTGTCTAATAGCCACATTAAAAGAAACAGGTGATATTAATTTAATAATATATTACTTAAAGCAGCATATACAAAATATTATTTCAACATATAATGAGTATAAAACATTATGATGCTAAGTGAAATAAGTCAGAGAAAGACAAATACTATAGATATCACTTATATATGGAAATATAAAAAATACAACAAACTAGTGAATATATCAAAAAAAAAGAAGCAGACTCACAGATATAGAGAACATAATAGTGGTTACCAGTGGGGAGGTGGGGGAGGGGCAATATAGGGGTAGGGCAGTGGGAGGTGCAAACTGTTGGATGTAAGATAGGCTCCAGGATGTACTGTACAACCTGGGGAATAGAGCCAATATTTTGTAATGACTGTAAATGGGAAATAACCTTTAAAAATGGTATATAACATTAAAAAACATAATTAATGAAAAATTTTATATTTTTTTTCAACTGGTTTCTGAAATCTAGTGTATGTCTTCTACTTAAAGCACATCTCAATTCAAGCAAACTTTTCATCAGTAATACTTGATCTGTATTTAGATTTAACAGAATTTACAGTTGAAACAGTAGATTCACATATCTAAGGTGTTCAAAACATATTAAACATTTTCCAATAACTGAATCATGTACCAGTGTATCATGTATCAACTTAATATCTAAATTAATTAAAATTAAATAATTAAAATAGAATTAATAATTCAGATCATCAGTCTCACTAGCCACATTTCAAAGACTCAATACTTACATATGGATAGTGGCTACTATATTGGACAGTGTAGCTCTAGGCACTAGAAGATCACTTAATCATCTTAATTTATGGCTAACCAGTCCAAGCTAAGACCACACAACCATTACTTCAAAACTTTTCTCCAGCTTGCTCGGATCTCTGTTCATTATATACCAGAATACCTGCTCTTAAATCTCCATTTCAGAAGAGCTTTATAAGTAGGGTCACATTAGACTAGGCATTATATTACGAGGTTCTCAGAGGTTTCTCCAAAGGATATTAATTAAGATGAAAGAAGCCTACTTCACTCAGTGAATGTCAGTACTCATTCAGTGAAAAGATACCACTGAGCGTCAAAAAAAAATCAACATGAGTCTAGTTTATGTTGAGAGAAACTTACTGATTAGCCTGAGTATGTTGACAGGGAATAGAACTGATCACTCTTTCTGAGTCCCAAATTTAATTTGGTATGTAGAACCAGTATTCATCTCCTATGAATGTTAGAATTTGAAGGATTTAAATAGTTAGTTTATTTGGGGGTGGAAACTGCTGGTAAGAAGATGGCTCTTAATAAAGGAAGAGAATTCTAAAAAATGTAAAGAGGAAATAAAATATTTTTAAAACAAAAAATTTTGCAAATGAAAATAAATATTAAATTTATATCAAAGAGTTTTCTTTGATTTGCCTAGTCAGACCTTATATATCTTGGTTCTAGAGTAGTGTTTGTAGGAATGTATTTAAAGCTATTAACATTTATTTTAAAGTAATTTTTAAGGTATAACATAATTTAATTGATGTTACCTAAATTAAATTTATCCCAAGAATAGGAATATGGTGTTTTTACACTTGTAAAAATATCATTTTTTGCAAATATACATGGAAACAGATTTATAATTAAATCATTGCTTAACATCTGCTATATAGTATAACATACACTATAGTTAGGGTAGGTTCACAAATTATTTACCTCTGACGTATTACTCTAAAACTTATTGCTTTGTTTTGAATTATCAACTATTTTTTTATAGTAGTTGTTCCTTATTTATGTGTGTAATATTTTTTTCTGTATCATTGAGTTTATCCTGTTTGAGCTTCTTGAACGTATAAATTTGTGTCTTTTATTAGTTATGGGAAAATCTTAGGCATTATCTCTTCAAATATGTATGTGTTTCTTTTTTTTTTTGCTGTACGCGGGCCTCTCACTGTTGTGGCCTCTCCCGTTGCGGAGCACAGGCTCCGGACGCGCAGGCTCAGCGGCCATGGCTCACGGGCCCAGCCGCTCCGCGGCATGTGGGATCTTCCTGGACAGGGGCACGAACCCGTGTCCCCTGCATCGGCAGGCGGACTCTCAACCACTGCGCCACCAGGGAAGCCCCTGTATGTGTTTCTTTTAAGACTGATTACAACATACTAGAGCTTCTCACTCCATCCTTTGTCTATGGTTATTTCTCCTTGCAGCATTCTTGGATCTGTTGACATGTTTTCCAGGACAATAAATTTCTCTTCAGATTTATCTAATCTGCGATTAAACCCCTCTATTGAGCTTTTAAAAAATCAACTTTATTGAATTACAACATAAAATTAGTTTGAGATAATGAAATAAAATGCATCCATTTTAAGTATATATATTGATGAGTTTTGACAAATGTATACGCCCATGTAACCACTACCACAATTTAATAGAGCAGTTTTATCACTCTAAAAAGTTCTTTGGTGTCCATTTGCAGTCAGTTTTCTCTTCCCCTCCACCATCCCCAGGGAACAATTGATCTGTTTTCTGTCACTGTAGATTAGTTTTCTGTTCTAGAAATATGTTCTTTCCTGTATGGCTCCTTTTGCTCAGCATGTTGTAGAGATTTCACCCCTCTAGTATGAGTCAGTAGTTTATTTCTTTTTATTGCTAAGTAGTATTCTTTTGTATGGATATGCTACAATTTGCTTATCCTTTCACCTGTTGATGAATATTGAGATGTTTTTCATTTTTTTCCTTTTCTAAATAAACATATGAAATTTTCATGTGCAGGTGTTTTGTATGGACATATTTCTTTTCCTCTTGGATAAAGATCTAAGAGTAGGATGTTACAACATACAGTAGTGTATATTTACCTTTATAATAATTGTCAAATTGATTTCCAAAGTAGTTACATACCACTCTACATGCCCACCAGCAATGGATGAGAGTTCCAGTTTAGTACATTCTCATTAATATGGAATACCATTAATAATAAAAGATGGGTCATTGCCCATCTTTTAAATTTGCATTTTCTTTTGAATAATGATATTGAGCATCTCTTCATATATTAGAAGTTTGTATATCTTTTGTCTTATGCATTGAAGATTATAGCTAGTTAAAATTTGGTCTCTTAGTATTTTGCTCCAAAATTAAAATTTTTATTTGCTAAATTTGGTGCTTTGTGTGATTTAATTTTAGAAACTCAGTAAAATGAGTATTTCTATACGCTAATTAAAAGAATAAGATGACTATGAAATACTTGCAAAACATTTTAACATAAACATAACTTCTTTTAAAATTGAGTGTCTATTCATTGTGAGGAACAGTTTTAGACCTTTAATGTAGCTCTAAAATTCACATAACAAGGAATTTACCATATCTTAATAGGAGAGTTTCTGCCATTAAAAGTGAAAACTATACTTAAATGCTTTTTCGTAATTTACCTAAAAACCTTGCTACATTTTTAGCTTGGAAAATTCACATTGTTTCTATTTCTTCTATCTTCTTAAATCAGTTATTAGTGCCTATACTTAAATATAATTTATCATAATAGCACTTCATATTTTTCTAGGAATTTGATAAGATGAGGCTTCGCATACGTGTAGAAATATTTTCTAAAATGATACGAATGCTTAAATTTAATAGTTTTGAGGAATTAAATGAATCGATTTCAGTCTCTGCTGCATTGGTCGCAGACTGAAGGCATGCTCCCTGAAGCTGGCTCACTGTAGCTGAATGTGTGCACCAGAAATAGGAGAATCCCATGGCCTTCTTGCCATAGCTCTTTTGAGAATGTCATTTTGAATATTCTGATCTTACCTTGGGCTTAACTCTCTGTTATTATGCTAGCTGCTATATTTTCTCCACCCTTATAACTTCCAAAGGAGATAAATGGATTTGAGATATAGAGCCTAGTCATTTGGGATTTGAGGTTTGATAATGCCCTAATTGGTTAAAGATAATACAAGGAGATTTTGAATGTCCGTCCTCAGTAGTCTCGAATTTACTTACTGAATGTTACTCAGATTTTAGTTTCCTTGTTTTTCTTTCAAACCTTAGTTTGTATATTGATTGTATATTCTGGGAACTTTGCTTCAGACATTTGTGCTACTTTTGAAGAAGAATCTGTTACAAGATGAATTTCTAATTGTATTATGTATCCGTAGTCATTTTATTATTCCTTTTGGTAGCACAGAACTTTGAAAGCAACTTCTGAAGCATCCAGCATTGAGAGTCCTACATGTCACCACTTCAAGTACAGACTGACAGTCTTGAAAGCCATGGTTGTTATCTTTGCCCTATGTATGTGCTGTTCTTCTGGTATTAGAAAATCCTATGTATGTGCTGTTCTTCTGGTATTAGAAAATAGTATCACACAGATATTCATAGGGAATAGTGTGAAAAAAATTTGACTTGAGGAATTGCTCAAGAAGTAGTTTGGTACTTTTTAGTATGTACCCCACAACTTTGATCATGGTCTCAACTATTAATTTTGTTTTTGTTAAATCAAGTGTTAGGATAAATAAATCTTTTTTTTTTCCATTTTGATTAAAAGGGTAGGGAAGGAAAAGGGCCTGCTTGAGGCAAATCTTTTTTTCTTTTTTAAGATTTTAGATCTTAATGCTTAGACTGTAACTCTAAAGCATTATGAGGGATTTGAGGCCTGTTCTAGATACATAGAAATCATTTATCTAGTCCAGGTCCTTCACTTTATAGACCTGGGAACTGGCTTAGTGCTTCTCAACCTTGTCTGTGGTCAGGGACCAGTCTTTTTCCTTCCCCAATGCATGGCAGGCCAATAACTCTGTAAACTACAATAAAGATGAGGTACTGGAAAAAGTAATTTTAAAATGACACACACAGTTTTAAATGCTTCCTCTTAATTTCTGTGGTTATCTCAATGTCGACGGATTACAGAGAGTTCGAGGACTAGAACAGTCCATGGACCACACTTTGTCTATTACTGCCCTCACTTTATCTATCACTGCCCAAGGTCGAGGTTGGCAGACTATGACCATGGGCCAAATCCAGCTCATCCCTTGTTTTTTGTATGTCCTGTAAGCTAAGAATTGTTTTTGCATTTTAAATGATTTTTAAAATACACAATAATAACAATATTTTCTTATATATGAGAATTATACAGAATTCAAATTTTAATAAAGTTTTATTGAAACAGAGCCACACACATGCCTTTAAGTATTGTCTGTGGCTGCTTCTCCTCTGTAATGATGGGGTTGAGGCAAGGCTGAATAGCTGAGACAGAGACCATATGGTCTACAAAGCCTCATATATTTTCTCTCTGGCCCTTTACAGAAAAAGTTAAGATCTGAAGGTTTGGCTCTAGGACAAAGCAATGGATTAGTAGTTAGTGGTAAAGTTGAGAGTACAAATACATTTTAAAATGTGCTTTAAATATTAGTATTAGCTGATATGTATTGTCAGGCTCTGTGCTTAGTACTTTAGATGCTATTTTTTGTTCCCATTTAATCTCCCCAGTGCTGCCCTTTTATAAAAGGTTAGGTAAGTTTAGATCCCTTGTGGTCTAGTTATGGATACCTTTATTGCTCCTAAAACTCTTAACTCTACTGAGTTTTGTGGGGTTTTTACCCATATCTGGTGAATTAAAATGGTTCAATTATTTTCTAATGTGGATTTTGTTATCAGCATCTGGTTTGGAAAATTCAGCTTCTTCTTCCCTGTTGCTACATAGCTCTGCAGTGATGTTTCTGTGTGTTCAGGTCCAATGAATGAGATGCATATGACTCAAAAATGTTTTGAAAACAGATATTTCTAGTGAAAAGATTACTCCTTTCAAAGTCAACTAAAACAAAGCAAAACTGCAACTAAACTGTAATGGCAGATTTCTGTTTCAAAATAGCAAAGATATAATAGGTAAGGCTGAGACTTTAGGTAACTTTTGGAGGAACGATAAGGCTTTCTATGTTTTGCCTCTACCACGCATTAAGCTGCACAGTAAAAGCTCCCACCATATTATCATCAAGGGTTGTTAAGCTACGTTCTTACACTTCTTGTTTAAAGCAGGTTCTGAAGTCCTCGAAGTATGCGATAAAAAAACTCAGCTTTTCATGGTAGCTGTTATTTCTTTGTTTTCCTACTTTTGGCATGTGATCACTCAGCAACTAAATAAAGATATAGCGATAGCTGTCATCTTTACATTTGAAACATGAGCTTGCTTCATGATAAAGACCCTTTACAAGCCAAATCTTCATGTTGGGATTTCTTCCTGGAATAAAAAATATATATATTGCTGTGAAAGCTTATTCATTATGATGAAAGAATAACTACAGTTTCACATTATGGTACTTGCTATTTTGTGCTACTTTTGTCACTTTATAAACATCTGGAAAAGAATTATGTTCATTGCTTACAGTCAAGAGTGAAAGTCTTAGCAAAATCTCACTGCATCTTTTCAAGCCATGGCTAGTTTTTGTTATCCCAAGTCTGAAAGTATCCAAGATTTAGTGTAAGAGATGCTGATGCATGCTGCCCCAGCAGCTGTGTCCCAATTCTAGATAAGGCTATTCCTTTGTACCTTGTAATAAAGCCATCGACTAGATAGCTTATGTATTAAAGGGAGAAAGAAGAGCTTTATAAAGCTCTATACTTAGTAATATATGAGGCTTGCCTTCCAAATATTCCTAAAGAATGTATGTACTTTAGCATGGGACTGTTAATGAATGAAAATCTGGGACACATCAACAGTCATATATAACATATCTTTAACCATTTATTTGAATTTAATATTTCTGCTTTGTTTTAAATTTATGCTATAGAATATTGGTAAATGGTAACAACTCCTGTTCTCTCCAGGAGTACACAAAATCTTGTGTTAGATTTGAACTGTTAGAATAACTTGTAATTGAACTTTGCTTATTAGACTAGTTTTTAATATATTTATTAGTTTAACCATTGGTTGGGTAGTGTTATAGCAACACCCGCCCTCCCCTCTCCACCATCCCCACCCCGCCCCTATACACACACATACCACATGTAGTTGAGAAATGTTTTAGATTAATAAATTATATCTGGATTTTACTTAAACAGCGATTCTTTCTTTTGGAAGCCTACACATCTCAAAATTCTCTGTAGCTACTTTTTACCCAGTATAGCATGTGTAACATTCATTCCTCAGCATATATCATAGTGATTGAATTTCTGATTCTAAAAATTTTTGATGGCCAGAATTATTGTGGAAGGCAGTTCCTTTCTGCAGCTCGGCTGCAGGGAACCGGAGTTGCATGCGTTACTGTGTCTGGTAAACTTCTTGGAAGCAAGCCAATATGTTCTGGTGAGTTTCCATACATGTAAGCAGTGAGCACTAAAAGGCTTGCACAGTATTACAGCTGTTGCAAGACGAGGAAGCGGTGGGAAATTCAGCAGTGAAGCAGCAGCAGCAGCAGGCAGCCACAGTGGTAGTAAAGACAGGGCAGGCTCATCGTGAGAGGATTTCACAGTGCGAGGCAGCGAGCGTACAGCTCCCCATCCTTCTGCCTGAAGGAGGCAAACCCAAACTGTCTGTTGCAGGATTTTTCTGGTTTCGTGTGTATGATGTTAAGTCATGTGATAATACTGTACCACAAGTTGCCAACTTCGCTTTACTCTAGAGAGGATCCTTTGCTGCAGTGCTTTTTTTTCTTTTTCTTTCTTTCTTTTTTTTTTCTTGAAAGAGAAAAAATTGTGCAATGTATGTTTATGCCTACACCATGCCGAGGCGGCACTTACCAGTAAATAATCTTTGTATCCCTGAGGTAAGATACTGTTTCTGCTTTCCCTGCACAGTGCTGCTGCAGCACGGAGCTGATCCAAACATTCGGAACACTGATGGGAAATCAGCCCTGGACCTGGCGGATCCTTCAGCAAAAGCTGTCCTTACAGGTAAGAAAACAGAGCTGCCCGATTATTTTATCTACTAGCTATTGGATGTATTAGCTTGCTTTTATAAAATCTTTATGTTCTGAATTTTATTTTTTTTCTACTGATAAAAGCTCAACAAATATATATGCCATTATCTCTACTTTATTATTGATTTGTTATGTTAACTGTTTTCGTTCATCACTATACTGGCATAAGCATAAGCAATAGGATTGCTTATTATACTTAGAATTTCTGAGAATTACAGCATTAAATGATAGCATAATTATTCATGCTTTAGACTTTCTTTTTATGGTTTGTATTGTAATTTCCTATACCTCATCTTCTCAGTTGATTCTTTTGAAGACCTTCACTATTGAGCAAGCAAGGGCATTTGTATTACTTTATAATAAAAGTAGTTTTGATTGGAAAGACAACCTGCTGCCTTATGCTTAGATCAATGGTTAAATAAAATATGATGCCGCTCCTCCCTTGCCCCTCTGTTTATATTTTTATCATTATCTTCTCCCTTTTACCATGATAGCAAAGTACTTTTTAACTGAGGCAGTGGATTACCTTCTTTCTTCAGATAGTGAAAAATTTTGGCTTAAGTATTGGTTTTATTAAGGCAAATGTCAGGAACCAACAAAGAGGAAATGCTGGAATAGAAAGGCTCTCTCAATAACAACAGAGGGAATAATGCTATAAGTGATGTGATATTGAGCAACCGTTTTCACTGATCTTCATTCGCAGAATGCTGCATTGGATCTATTTTTGTTTTTATTCTCAGCATCTGAGTTCTGCTGCCTTTGCCTTCTTTTACTTAACTGACATTTATAATTTGGAGCCTCTGTCACTGCAGTGCTCACAGTATTGTTTTAGGTTGTATGAAAGTAAATGACTTTTAGCTTCCTTTTAAATTTGTCCAGGTTTGAAGAAAATAAATCTTTTATTCACTTTTGAGTCCATTTTTAACAAAGATTCTGAGGTGAATGGAAAATATCTATATACAGAAAGCTTTGAAAATATGTGGAATTTTGCTTAATTACTCTGCATGGAAAGACAACTTCCCTCAGTGTTAAAATTAACATAATCTCTGCTAAATCAGAGTAATCTGATTTATCTAAATTTGTAAGAGCTTAGGTGATTCGGTTGCTGAATCATGCTAACATACACTAGAGGAATAAAACTATTTTAAACCAGTGTAGATAAGAAGAAATTTAAATATAATTGTTCGTTTTAAATAATGAAATTAAAGTCTGTAGCCTCAGGGCTGCTGTTTAGGTTCTGCAGCCTTTCAGTCTCTTCCTTTAGCAAAGCCCCGGGCAACGACTGCAGCCTTGGAGTGGTCTCTGACCAAAGGAGAAAATTCATAGTACTAAAGGGATGTTATAAATGCTGACCAAGACTGTCTCTGTATCTGTGTCCTCCATGTGACCTTTCCTTCTCTTCAATCCTCAACGCCTGCCTCCTCTGTTTGTTAGATTTGTCCATTTGTTCATTTAATGCAGCACTGCTTTAGATCCACTTTCACTTTTTTTAAAGACAAAGTTTGAATGTAAGTTATGAACAACAAGAAGCTATCTTCTAAGTGGAAGTGAATTTCAGGGGAGGTTACACTGGCTGTTAGTTTGGGAAAGAAATTTGGCAGAATAACTCATACAGACCAAATCTTCCTGGAGGACAGATACCATGTCTGTTAAACTTCCCTGGAAAAGCATCTAGCACTGTATTTGGCTTAGATAGGAAGATATTAAATTCTTGGTCATAATACTGAGCTCATTAATTGTTTTTTTCAAGAATATGCTCTCTTGGAAATGACATACAACTTTTCAGATATGATTTAAAAGAAAAACATTCTAGTGGAAAATATAAGCTAATGATATTTACACACTCGTGTTATATAATGCAGTGAAATATATTCCAAAATGTTTTTCTGCCCACGCAGGTTCTCTTCTAAGTAGTTCTTTCTGATGGAAAGAATTCCATTCTGATGGAATTATGGTGGAAGTATTATTTCCAAAGTTAAATTTAAAAGATTGAGCAGTGATAAAAAGAGAATCTTTTGAAAGTCTTAATTTAGAGTTATTAGAGATTATTCTAGGTGATGTGTCATTATTTTTATGCCAGATGTAGTTGTAGTACCATTACTTAACCTTGAGGGTGAAGTTTCTGTTCTTTATTTTTTTCGTCTTTGGGAATTTAATTGCCAAAGATGACTTCCAAATTTTTTTATGTTACTGCTTTTGTGCATTAGCCAAAATTGTGTATAGATACATGTATATTCCTTAAAGGAAATTAACAAAGTGAAAATCTCTCTTACCGAATATTTTAAAAGAAATAAATGACTAATACCCTCTTCCGCATAAAGAATGCATGAGTTTTTATAGAGCTGTATAAAACAACAACATACCCTTAGTTTTACAGCTAAGGGACCCCAGCATGTAGCCATCTGCTTTGAATAGTGCACTTAGGTATTTTAAAGAGAATAATCAATTGGAAAGACTCATTAAACTCTTTGTTGAATTATTAAGTGAATGATATGCTTAGAAGAGATCTTGAGGGTTTTTTGTTTGTTTTTGGTTAATGACTGAAGTTCTGGGCAGTCAACTGAAGGACTTGGAGGTGGTTTTATTTGTTTATTTTTTGTTTTTTAGGAAGCAAGGGTAGGAAAAGCCTAAACAAGCCTGTGTAAATTTCATTGAAGAGCAGTTTCGGTGTGTTATGATTATGGATTTTTTAAAATTTACTTATTTTGACCTTTTTTTCTAGGTATAAAAAATACATTCATTTAGAAATTAGGGAAAATAGGAAAAGTACAAAAAAGAAAAAATTACTCATTATTCTACCACCTACAGAGAACATTCTGGTATATTTTATCTATAACCTTTTGTTCTTAGTACACACACCCCACATTCTTCTTTCTCTTTAATCAAATCAGCCTTATACATTACATATTGCTTAACAATCTTTTTTTAAAATTTAGTTATATGAATATTCCCAGAAGGTGCTAAGTATTCTTCTGTAACATGAATTTATAAATTTCATGGTATCCTTCTATGGATATATTTTAGTTTTTTGAATGAATCCTCTAGTATTTACCATTTAGGTACAGTGTTTTCATCCTTTATTCTTCCTTGTGAATTTAGAGTTATTTTATCAATTCCATTGGAATTATGCTTCTTCACCATATTCAGACTTAGCATCCACACACATGTATCTCTCTATTCCTGAATGAAGTATGTGAGGATTTGGTGAATGAGAAGCTTCCTTTTTAAAGGGCTGCACTGTATGTGGTATTACTTTGCCAGAGCTACATGTAAATTAAAGGTGGTTGACAAAGGGAGTGTTCATTGAAGAGGATAAGGAGGTAGGAGTATTTGTTAATCATGTAAAGGGGATTCTGTGGGGTGCAGTGGGAAGTTGGGTCATAAGAAGAGTTGACAGCAGATTGAGGCTGAGAGTTTGGGAAAGGCTAGATGGCCAAAGGAGAGTTATTGTTGGCAGAACCGAGGATGACAGGGATGTCAAGTGAGTGAGTTTAGATGGTCACGAGGTTGCCAAGGTAATTCATCCCAGCAGTTTCCTAGTAGATTTAGGGATAGGGGAATAAGGGAGAGGGATATATTTGCACCAAGGTGTCTCAAGAATAAACTTTTGTCTGGACTCATTGCACTTCTGAGGAAATTCTAATCTGTGATTGATGGGCTGGCTCCCTTTCTAGAAGGAGTCATCTGTGGCTCAGGCTAGAGGCAATGTTGAGGGGTCTGGTATGTGCTTGCTGAGCCTGGTGTGTTAGATCAGCAAGATATATCTGGAATCCTATCTCTTTTTTGTTGTTGTTCTCCTTCTTCACTGCTTCCTACTGCTTTTCAGATAAAACGAAAGCCTTCAGCATGATCAGCGAAGACTTAAATGATCTGGACCCTGCCTCGGTAGGTTTGACTGCTAGGTTTTGCTTAAGCCAAAATTTAGGATTCCTTTCTTTTTCTCACGTTTCGAAGGCAACCTGTCAGTAATTCAGGTCTACCATACTTTCAAATTCCCAGTCCAACCATTTCTTACCAGCTTCACTGCTCTAGCCCTAGTACATGCCTTTCGTCTTTCATGACAGCGGTAGCTTCATAATGGGTCTCTCTGCCTCCACTATAGCTGGAGTGGGCTTTCTAAAGCATAAATCAGTGCTGTGATTAGAAAAGTCATTAATATATTCTCATTACCCCTGAATAAAATCCAGACTTTAACCCTAGCCGACCATGATCGGGCCCCTGCCTTGCATATCTCTGGTCTTGTCCTGTACTGTGTTCTCCCGTGAGCTCTTTGCTTCAGCTACAGCTGTATGCTTGCTGCTCCTCATACAGATGAAGCCCCTTTCTGTGTCTGGACCAACACATGCTCTTTACTAAAACTGGGACAGTGCCCCAGAACTTCACATGGGTCATCAGTCAAATCTCCACTCAAATGTTTACTCCTCAGAGAAGCCTTCTTGTTCTCAATCCCATTAGCTTACTTCATTTTCCTTATGGATTTATTACTTTATTTTCTTTATGGATATATGAAATTGCATTAGTTTGTTGTTATTTTTTTGCCCCAATAGAATGAAAGCTTCACAAGGATTTGGGCTTTTGTCTCTCTTGCTCGCTTCATTGTGCCCAGGACTTGGATGAGTCCATGAAACAATTGAATAAATAAGGACATCTAGGCTCCGATTACTGGTCACTGAGGGCAGCATATTTTCCAGGTCCTACAAGTACTCAATAGCTATTAATTATTTCACTCTCATGCCATATTGTAATAGTCTTATTAAATTTTCTACTTCTTAAAAATTGTTTTGACTTGCTTATAGTCATGTATACCTCTTAAAACACAGTGCATTAAAGTTTTTCTTTTTTCTAATTGGGGTGATGGGTACGGTATCTATTAAGCCTTTTATCAACAGATTTCTTGGTTAGTTCCTTTGCTTGAGAATATTCCAGTTCTGGAAAGATCAAACTTGCTGCAGCTGTCACATCAGACTTCCATATGTCAAACCAAGGCCTAATTTTTACTCTTCTTTTGGTTATTGTTCTGTTAATGGGCTGTTTTGCACATCAGCTGTACTAGAGTGGAGCATATTGCCTTTCATGTGTAGTACATTTTTACTATCAGCCTTCATGATTGAAGACAGATTTCTCATGTCCTTAATTTGAACTTAAGGAATTATTTTTATCAGTTATTAGGAAGTCTGATAGTACAGTGTACCTCCTAGAAAACAAACCATGAAAGGAAATCCTTTACGTTTAAAGAAAAGCTATATGTTTATCCACTTCAGTTTTATTAGGTGAAAATTATTGTTCAACATGAATTCCTGATTTTTTTAAAAAATTCCCTTTAGTATTCGAGTAAGAAAGTTAAAAATTGTCATTGAAATAAAACAGTGTGAATACTCATTTTAAAGATGTGTTGAAAATGTTAATCCCTTAACTAGTTGTTAAGAAAATTTTATTAATGGTTTGATCTGTCTATAATTTTGGACATGAGCAGGAAAATTAAGATTTTGTTATTAAAAGTGATTGAAACACTTTTTTGAAACCTTAAAATATGAAAAGGACTTAGGAGAGGAATATAAAAATAGTACCTTTTTAAAAA
Source organism: Mesoplodon densirostris (assembly GCF_025265405.1). NCBI lineage: Eukaryota > Metazoa > Chordata > Mammalia > Artiodactyla > Ziphiidae > Mesoplodon > Mesoplodon densirostris. Next base: position 22,237,212 of record NC_082680.1, read on the forward strand.
GACCATATGTGACATAGGTCACCATGATTTAAATTTTAAAGTGTTATTTGCATCTTGAACAAACAGGTCAAAGGTTAACCTGAAGCTAGTTCATTTCTTCTTTTTAGCACCTGTTCAATTCATTTAGTAGTTTTTATTGAATTGTCTTTTAGGTTACTTGCAGCAAGGCGAAGTTTTTTTTAGAAGTTAGCTTTATGTAAAATACAGTAATAATAATAGCAGCTGACAACTCCTGTATGCTTCTGTAAGCCAAGACCTGTTCTAAGGGCATTGAATCCTCATAACACTAGGAGATAGATATTATCACTGTACCTTTTTTTACACCAGAAGTTAGGTTACTTTTACAAGTTCACAGTCCTTAAGGGAAATTCTTGGGATTTCAACTCAAGCAGTTTGGCTCTAGAGTTCAGTGTTCTTATATGCGCAGAATCAGATTTTTTAACCTACTCATTCATTTAGAAGGATGTGGTATAAAACACGTTTGAAAAATTGGACTGACCCATAAATTCAGGGTTTAAATTCAATCCATTAATATAATGTTTCTCTACTTTCTTAGCTTAAAGATTGTTCTTTTCAAAAAGAAAAAAATTTACCTGATTAATATTACCTGCAAGATTTACCATTATATTATTATAAGAAAATGACTTACTTGGATAATAAATTGATTTATCCAACTTTATAAAGTCTGCTCTCTAGGCAGCAGGCTTGAGTAACATTCATTTGAAATATTGAGAAAACAGTATTTAGAAGTGTCGTCTTGACTTTAAAAAAATGCATAATGTGAGAGTTGCGAGTTAATTTTTATTTGGGGCAAAATGAGGACTACAGCCTGGGAGACAGCTAACAGATAACTCTGAGAGATAGCTCTCAGATGACTCTGAGAAACTGCTCCAAGGAAGTGAGGGGAGGAGCCAGGATATATAGGAGTTTTGCAACAAAAGGACAGGTAGTCAAAGATTATCTTCAATTAAAGAAAACCAGGTATCTCAAGTTAAGGAATTTAGCGCTTTTCTATGTATGGGAAGATGCAAGAGTCTGGGCTCACTGAAATCATTCCTTTGATATGCACCTCAGCTTTCTGGGACCAGTATCCTGTGTTTTCACAAACTGAGTTTCCTCAGGGCTCACTGCAGGGAGTGGCTGCAGTCTGATGGCTGCTAGATGGCAGGGATTCTTTTCAGCTCTGAGTTTCCTCAGGGCTCACCGGCTCACGTTGGAGGGTTGCAATCCTTGATGACTGTGACATCCTTTGTTTATTGATATGGCAAGAAATATTCCATTTATAAATATTCCATTCCATTTATAAATATTCCATTTATCAGAAGCTATAAGGAAAGATACAATAATCAAAATGTTTGAATTATTAATTTCATAATGAATAAGAGGCAGCTCAAATAATTTAAGTGTGTACACCTTAAATGAGTTACAGATAGTTAGATAAATATATGGAATGGGAGAGAACAGAAATTTTCTGTTTAGATAACCCAGAATTCTAGTATTTCACCCTCTTCCCATCAACCTTTTGTGTAATTAAAGCCAGCAGGCCTACTTTAATGATCATTAAAACCAGCATGATCATTTAACTCATCAAAAATGACATATTTGTGAAGCATAGTATCTTGTTAGTGTGTACTCTGAGAGCAACTGTCATTTTCCCTAGTAAACTGTAGCAACCTTACAGCATTTTCATTGCAATTTATGTTAGAGCTGCAACTACAGCCAAATTACTGTTTTAAATGGTTCTTTTAAATTTTCTTATAATAATGACTGTTAACATTTGCTTTCTTAAGTAGAACGTGCAACATTAGAATTCATTAATGCTTTAGTATTGTAAGGGTTAATGAAATTTTCATTCAACTTTTATTTTGACATAATTGTAGGTTCACATGTTGTTGTAAGAAATAATACAGGGAGGTTCCCAGTACCCTCTTTATTATTTTCCCTTAGTGGTAACATCTTGCAAAACTGTAGTATGGTATTACAACCAGAATATTGACATTGATGCACTCAAGATACAAAACATTTCCATCACCAGAAATACTGATTCTGTAGTTTTCCCTACTTGTAATGTCTTTATTTTGGTATTAGAGTAATGCTGGCTTCATAGAATGAATTAGGAAGTGTTCCATCTGCTTTTATTTTCTGGATGAGATTGTTTTCTAGAAGAAATTATTTCTTTTATAAATGTTTGGTAGAATTCACCAGTGAAACCATCTGGGCCTGGTACTTTCTTTTTTGGAAGATTATTATTCATTCAATATCTCTAATAGGTACAGGGCTAATTAGGTTATATATTTTTTCCTTATGTGTGTTTTGGTAGCTTATGTCTTTCAAGGAATTTCATCTAAGCTGTCAGATTTCTGTGTATAGGGTTGTTTGTAGTTTTCTTTTGTTAGATATCTTTTAATGTCTGCAGAATCTGTAGTGATAGCCTCTGTTGCATTCCTGATAACTGGTAATTTGTGTTTTCTCTTCTGTGTTACTAGTATTTCCTAGAAGTTTGTCAGTTTTATTGACCCTTTTCAAAGAACCAAGTCATTGTTTCATTGATTTTTTTTTTCAGTTATGTTGATTTCTGTTCTTATGTTTATTATTTCCTTCTGCTTACTTTGGGCTTATTTCACTCTTTTTCTTGGAGTGGTAGTTTAGAAAATTGATTTGAGACTTTTCCTCTTTTCTGATATATGCATTTAGTGCTATAAATTTCCCTCTAAGTACGACTTTGGCTGTATTCCACAAATTTTGATACGTTCTATTTTTAATTTTCATTCAGTTCAATATATTCTTTTTTAATTCTTGAGGCTTTCTCTGTAACCCACGGTTAAATAATTAGTAGATGTATGTTGTTTAGAATCTAAGTGTTTGGAGATTTTTCTATTACCTTTTTGATATACCTTCTAGTTTGATTTGATTGTGGTTGGACAACACTTGTTATGTTTTCAGTTCTTTTCATTAAAAAATTTTTGTTTTATGGCCCAGATTGTGGTCTATGTTAGTATATGTTAAATGGGCATGTAAAAAGAATGTGTTTTGGCTGTTGTTGGATGGAGCGTTCTATAAATGTCTGTTCCATCCTGTTTGTTGATGGTGTTATTGAGTTCTTCTCTGTCCTTGCTTATCTTTTCCCCACATGGCCTTGACTGACATCACAGGAGGAGAAGAGGGGTGACTTCGTTACCATTGGGCTGTAGTGAAAGTTTGTGGCAGTCTGTGGTCTCCACCAACACTGGTGAGGAGGGGCTAATTGTTACCTGGCAGAGATAAAGTCTTGTTTCCTAGTGAGCTTGCAAATTTAGACTCATCACAGGCCTTTGCTTCATGAGTAGGGGTAGAGCCACAGTTTTTTTGTTTTTGTTTTTTGGGGTTGTTTTTGTTTTTTGTAGTATTTGACTGGAAGAGGCAGTTATTGTCTAAAGGTTTTCTGTCATGCCAGACTTTTCCTTTCCCGGACCTTTGGCTTGAGAGAACAGACTTTTGTTTGTCTGCACCTATTGGCATTTTCTGAGTTGTCAGCTTCTTCAGTCTGTATATATGGGGCAAAAAGGACTTGAGAACTCACCACCATGAGTCATTCCTTGGGTACCAAGGTCCTTAACTGGTCTGCCTTCTTCTGTCCACCATTGAGAGTCTTCTTATATATATTTTACACATGATGTCCAGGTTTTTTTAGGTGTACTTAGTGGGAAGAATACAGAAAAGTACATCTGCTCCATTTTCCTAGAAGTAGAAGTCTTGAAACTATTTTTGATCAGTTATTACTATTTGGAATCAGTCATTTCTCGTATGTATACTCTTTAAGCATTGAGTGTAACTACATGAACAATAGGAATTTCGGTGGCATGCTTATTTTTCTAAATCTACCTGCTGATCAGAAACCTATATTTAAGCAACTGTGAGTTATGAGGGGTATGATTGGACGCTCAGTACTATTCACATAGTACTGCAGAGAACTTAATTGTTTAATGCATTAGCTTTTTATAGGTGAATAAAAAGCAAAATTATGATTTTAGCATTTACAGCTGAAATAATTGTGACTAAAAGTAAAAGTTACCAACAGCTTGCTGCTTTATCAGTTGGTAACTGGTAGATAAGCCCATAATCCCCTCCTTCATGATCTTCTTTCTGTGCTGTTCATTATTTCCATTTACTCTTTAGCTCAGCCCTAAGGTTGGAATAGCCCAGTAGCCAGTATTGTCCTAGTTTATCTAACGTAGGAGAATTACTTTTCTGAAAATTTAAAAAGTCATTGAAACACATGGCATGAGGCTTTATTATTTAAAAAATGAGGTGTCCCTGAATAGTGGAGTAAAGGGAGTAATTGATAATTATTTAGGATTAAAGAGGCTCTGTAATTAAAGTAACTAACAGTGTTGGAGAGTTTACTGATGGAATTTTTGCAGAATACCATCTTTTCCTGCTGTACTCCAGCTTTGTCAGTGTCCCTGCCTTACCTTGCTCATTGATAAGGCTGAGGAAACTGGAGCAGGGTGTGATGGTGCAAAAAAATATAGGTTGACCTGAAACAAAAACCTTCTTTGAACAGATACCCACTTTTGTGCCTGGTGTTTTCTAGCAGAACTTGCCTTACACCTACATTTTCCTACCTTCCAACGTGCTGTTTAAGCAGATATCAATGAGGAACATGTGCTAGCTGGTAGGAAGAAGCGAATGAGCTGTGTATACCCATTTGCTTAGGGAGCAGTTTCTCAGAGCTTTGGACTAGGATGGTTGTTGATGACCTAGGAGGCACTGTGCTCTTCCTAACCCTTTCCCCACTTTACGGAGGAAAAGCTATCACTAGCAGCAGGTTCATGGCCGTACTGCAAGACTGCAGCACTGGCTATATAGCACAGTTACACGAATTTTTGGAATCAAGAATATCTGCATTGGAATGTCAGTTCTGCTGTCTACCAGTTGTGTAGACTGGAAAGTTACTTTGCGTTTCGAAGCCTCAGTTTCCCAGTTTCCCAAATTCCGTGAGGAATTTCCTTTAGCAGTAGGTTATTAAGACCAGATGAGCCATAGATCTGCATCAGTATGATTAGGAGGGTGTGGTAGAATTCTTCTCCTCTAAAAGGTGTTGATTCCCTTGTCTCCCTCCTCTCCCACTGCCCATCCCCAAGTCTTCACATGTCTAATTTAGCTTGATGAAGAAAAGAGGGCATAGTTATTCTGTTTGGTGGCACAGAAGATGTTTGTTGTGTTTCTAATTCAGGAAAATGAATTAGATATACATTCATTAAATATATTAATATAAGGAAAGATGGGAAGTAAGGAAACTGCCCTGGAGCAAATTGTAGTAATTCAGACCTGAGAATGAAGCCAAAGTAGAATAAAGGAGAGAGAAGTAGACGGAAGAAAAAGGGGTGGGTCCAAAATACATGAAAAGCACAGATCTAGCATAATAACAGTATATGTGTACTTAACTTTTAAATTTATTTAGGATATTTGAAATAGACTAGCTGATTATTCAAATATTTGTGAGTATGTTTAGAAAGAGCTTCTCATATTTCATTGAAAAAATAGATGCCATCAGATAAGAACTTAGTGCTATGACCAGTTCCACCAACCTAGCTACATCTGTACTCAGATACTCTGCATTCCTTCTTACTACAATGAAAGAAGCATACTGCTTCTGGCTAAGGTCAGCCCTCTTCTGATTTTGCTCTGGATCCTATCCCATCTCACTTACTCAAGGACCTGCAATTATTTTCTCCCTATTGGCTTAAATCCATTTGCATATAGACAGATTCTAATAGCTCCCACTTTAAAAAATAAAGTAAAAACAAAATTGTTTTCTCTCGATCACCGCATCACTCTCTAGGCACCCATTTTTCTGCTTTCCCTGCAGAGCATAAAGAGTTTGTTCTTGGGTTCTGTCTGTTTTCTTACTTCTTATTCTGAACTAAACTTACCTGGTCCACTTTTTGTTCCTAACCACTGTACTGAAATATTTTCTTTTTTTTCTCCCCAAGTTTATCAGTAAACTCCATCATATATATATATTCCTCCCACACACACAGTGGTCACTTCCTTGTGCAGCCTCTCAGCAGCATTCAGTATAATTTCCTTTTTGAAATAGTCTCCTTGGGGCTTCCAGGATACCATAATACTATTATTTTTCCCCTCCATGAAGCAGTATATACATACTCATGAGCTTTTCTAAATTTCCATACAGTTATATGAGGCCATTATTAATTTGATCTTTTAACGAAAACGGCTTTTGATTCTGTTGATTCTTATGAGGCTATTATTGTGTCAGATGTTTTTGCTGAGTATTAGAAACCTCCTATCTATCAACGTGTTGACTTCAGATGTTTCATTTTAACAATTAGCTAGTTCATAAAGCAGTTTCCATAACATTATTAAACACCTATAATTTTTATATAGCAAGAATCCTCTTGTGCTTCTGAAGGGTGTCAAAAGGGATATTCCATGGCTGACCTCTGCCCCCACCCCCAGCCATGACATTGTCACAGTCAAGAGCCATTTTAGGGTGTTTTAGGGTAGACAAAAGATTGAGAACCATCCAAGACTGAGAACCCTCCTACTCCAGTGTGATATGATTTTGGAGGGTGTATTTTCACTTACTTGCTTAGGGGTCATAAAATAGACTGATGAGAAAGAAGCCATTGGTAATTATTTTATGGTAAAGCCATATTTTATGGATAAATAAATTAAAAGATAAATCTGTCTTCTGCTTTAAAATATCTATCATTCATTCCAATCTACAAAATTTTAAGTTTTATATTGGTAAGCCTATTCTTATTTAATTTTTTCCTTTTTCTGTTTTTGATTTTTCATCTTACTACTTCAGTTTCAAAAGACTTTTCCAAAATAGTACTAAAACAAAATCTAGCATTGTTGGTTGATTTTTTTTTTTTTTTAAGAAAAAGGTGACACGTTTTTAAGAATTTTCAACATGAATCTAACTGTAGAATGCAGATGTAGTTATTATAAAAGGGCATCTGAAATGGCAATGATGCATGCTTCAATGGTTGACTCATTTTATAAATCGTATGGAAAAGGGGAGATCAGCATTGGCTTGTATGTTCAAAAGTAATGAAATTCTACATTAAAATCTTTGAAAAGGCTTTGAGTAGATCATTAGTGGCAATTTTATGTGTTATTATTTATATCCTGAGAGAACTTAGTGATATTAATAGTTGAAACTTGTAATTAGACCTTTGGTAAGTAGAAAGATGACAGATTTCATACTAAAATAACAATGAAATTTTTACAGTTTATACTGTTTAATGCAAATTCAACTCCCATTTTTTGCCTCAAAATTGCATTCTAAAGCATTGAGCAAACAGAAACTAATGAACCACCTGCATTTCAAATAAATAACCACACTAAAGGAAATAAAGAAGAACTAATCTAAGTAACTTTTGAGCACAGTTCTTTGACTTTATACCTTCAGTCTAGAATGGGGTAAAAAGGGCAATTTCAAACCCTGAATTCCTTCTATTAAGTTGTTTTGCAATAATATAGTATAGTAATTCTGAAGCTATTTTAGGTGTATTGTAAGATTGAGTAAATGTGTTGGGAGTAAATGAGTTAAGAGTTCTTTGAAAAAAAATAACTGATTTCAGGACTAGATTGGGGAAGGTATTAGATGAGCCTGGAATATCTTATTATGCTAGAAAGTAAGGAAGTGCTCAAAAAAATAACAGAGGCATTTCTAAAGGACACAGGGGCTTGTCAAAAGGACATCTTGAAGGGGCTCCCGCTGAGCAAATCTAGGACAGTTTGACCATCAAAATAAATAATGAGAGTAATGGATTATAACCCATTAGATAAAACAGGAATAGATATGTTCATACAGTGATAATAAATGAGTGAGCGGGGAGCGTTCTTTCTCACTGTTAGAATGCCCATTGATAAATGTGGAGGAACTGTTGGAATTGGAAAATCACCATTTGCAACCATCATAGTAGACTGGCTAAGACAAGAATCCTTAGTGGATGCTAAATCTCAAGGACCAGATTCTGTGAGGAGCAGGATATTTGCGTGGTTCTGAGCGTGGCTGTCGATAGATGGATTATTACTTGGGGAAAACAGTAACTATACAGTGGAGAAATCTGATAATACCCTTACTGGGGAAGCAAAATTAATATAATCAGTGAGAGTCAGATAAACCTTGCGTGCTGTCAGATGTAATACCTGAGAAGGACACAACATCTCTCATGTTGTATTCTAGGCAGGGATGCATAACTAAATCTCACCGGGAGACATTGGGCAAACACAAATTTAGGTGCATTCTACAAAATAATTGGCCTGTATTTTTCAAAAATGTCAGTCTCATGAAAGACAAAGGCTGAGGAATTATTTAAAATTAAAAGAGATTAAAGAGACATGACAACTAAATGCAAAATACATGATCCTGGACTGGAGGGGGAAAATGCTATAAAGGATATTATTGGAAAAATAACAAAATTGGAATATGTACACTCTATTAGATAAAAGTATTGTACTAATGTTAAATTTCCTGAATTTACTTACTATACAGTGCTTACGTAAGAAAATATCCACTTTTTAGGAAATAAACACTGAAGTAATAAAAGGCAAAGAGACTTGATGTTTTGCAACCTTCTGAAATGGTTTAGAAAAATTATTTATTGCTTCTACATACATACATAGAGATATAGAGGGGAAAGAGAGAGGATATAAAGAACATGGACAAAATATTAAAAATTGGTGAGTCTGGGCAAAGAGTATATAGGAATTCTCTGGAATTCCTATTTTGTAATTTTTCTCTGTGTTTGAAATTATTTCAAATGAAAAGATTTTAAAAATTATCACTCTGGGCAAAAAAAAAATGTGACAGTTTGGTTAATAAATTATATGGTCACCCTGTACTATTTTTTTCTACTTTTCATCCTCATATAGTCTCATTTTTTGAATTACTAATGTTTAGGAAAAGCTCGATCTTTTTTTCTTTTTCTTTACATTTTACTTTTTTTTTTTTTTTTTTTTTTTTTAATCTTTTGGCTGTACTGCGCGGCATGTGGGACCTTAGTTACCCAACCAGGGGTTGAACCCGTGCCCCCTGCATTAGAAGGTGGATTCTTAACCACTGGACCACCAGGGAAGTCTCCTCTTTACATTTTACTTCTAGCTACATTGGTGTCCTTCTCTGTTTATTACTGAGTCAAAATTAAATGCTGTTTCTTTTCTATGGATAAAGTTTCCTTGTTTTAGATCAGAACACCATCTTATGGGCATTGCTAGAATTGTTAACTTTCCTTGTTTTCTGTCTTGTTCTGAAGGAAACTCTTAGGCATTAAATTTGTTGAGATTGTTTTGAAACAAATATTATCCGTACCCTTTTGTCTTTCTCCTCCCCCCCTCTACCCCCCCCCCCCCCCCAAGACCACAATAGACTCAGTGTTCCTGTTTGGGTGAAAGTATATTCACTCTGGTTCTTTGAGGGTACATGACCTTAGTGGGCACAAGGTGGGTACTATTTCCTAGGAAGCTTTTTAATCAGATTAGCCTTCTTGTGCTTCTGACTGTGATAGGTAGGTGAACGGTATTTTCTTTTCTCAGGGAAGGGATCAGGTTTACTTAGGGTGTCAATAACTTAGAGTATCTTAAAATTATGTGCTTGATAATCAGCCTCTGACAGTTTTAGAATTGCTAGATTTCTTTTGATGTGGACATTGAAAGTCATCTGAATTGATAGCCTGACAAGGCATGGAGAGAAATACAGTGAATTATGTGCTCAAGTGTTTCTGAATGAAAGTGGGAAATATAATCAGAAATAACAATGAGTATTGTTTTTTATATGTGGGAATTTCTTTTAAAAGAAGTAGTTATTAGGAGATTAATTAGACAGGAAATCAGTACTAGATAAGAAATGCTTTACAAATAGGCTGTCCTTTGATTTGTGGATTATCAGAACTCGTCATCTCCAGTTTGTATCTCTTTTCTTTCTGAGGTGGAGTAACATTCTGTGTATGAGTTTTTATTTATGTTCTTTCCCTCATGTTTTTTTCTTTGTGGGGAAAAATTCATTGCTCCTTATAATTCTAGTTATATGTATTTGGCTTCAGTGTTTGGAAATAGGGCCCAGGTGAATGAAGAAGAATCTTTTTTTCTCTATTGATGTTCTCATCTTCCCATATGTTGTTCTTCTATTATTCTATTATCCTCCATTGCACTGAAATGAATGCAAAATGAATGATATATTGCTTATGACAAGACATAAAAATGACTCTTGTTTTTAAGAAGTTATTAGAATGCCAGTGGCAATAATAGACAGACATGGAAGAGTATCCTATTCTCCAGAAGAGCAACCGATTTTGTGAACTTGTTTGCAGAATAAGTCTTCTTTCATTTTTAAAACCTAATAAGGAAAAATAAAATAACTCCTTGCCTATACTCTTTGTAAAACAGAAAGAAAAACCTACCGAATAGTAATATTAATGATGGTTTATAGACGAAAAGGCTAGCCAAGAATGTAGAAGGAAAAGAAATTCGATTAAGAATGGAAGCAATATTTAAATGTTTTATGCTTAGTACCATCATACCAGAAGTTTGTGATTTTACTCATTTCTTTCTCTTAAGGGTATATTTTCATACATACTCTTCTTGATATTTTAATTCTTAATCAGAGAACATTGGACACTTAAAGGACTAAGACTTCATAGAAAGTTCTTGGATCCTTTTATATTTCCCTGTGTTTACCTTAATCATGGCTCTCAGTGTCAATGTTACTTACTGTCTCCATTATTTAAAGTATACTTTGGGCCAGATATCATGCTTAAATGTTGTGGGTAATACTTTGAATTATTGCGGGTTTTGGACCTAAAGATCTTCTAATCTCCTGGAGAAGAAAATAGCCATGATCATACAGACACACACATATATTTTACATGATTACTTTTATTTTTTCAGAACAAAAGAATAATGTTACTGAATGATAGTTTATATATTTTGTTTCTGAAAGAAAAGAAAATGGCAAACATTATTCGAAAACTTTTTTTCTTTAGGTCCTTATGTGATGCTTTTCAGAGAAAAATGGTTAACAAAAGTTGAGATGCTCTTTTTAAACATGATTTGACCAAAGAATGAAAGTAAAGATAGTCTTTCCTAAGAAATATTTGAAAATGTGAAGTAGAAAATTCTTTTAAATGTGTTAGAAGCTATAAGAGCAGAAAGGAGAATGGCATATTTTTTGGAATAGAAAAAATAGGAAGTGAATGTACGTACATTGTAAAATTGGTGCCCAGATCGCAGAGCTAAAGAACATTTAAAGGAATGAATGATTGCAAACTTTCTATAAACCTAATTAAAGGATGGAAATGAGGTAGCTATGTCCTGATAATTTTACTCGTAGAGAATAAAGTGAGTAAAGTCCTTAAGAAGCTACAGAGATTGCAGAAAGACAGGTTTACAAAATGGCTGCCTTCCAACAGAGTTTCCGTCAAAACAAATGGTTGTCTTACCCACTTCTGTTAACTTTTTTCCTATGAACCTGAGTCGAAAAATATTGCTAGACTTTTATCATCACACTTTGCCAGTAGATTTGCATTGTCCAGTAGTGTGATATAATTGTGTAAATGTTCTCAATGTTGTTATTTAAAGCAAATCAGAATGCTACTTTATAGATTCTTCAAGGTTAAAATTCAGGAACACTAGTCTATTTTTTAAAATAGACCTATCTTTAATTGGTCTGAAAATCAGTTAAGCTTTCAAGTAACCCACATTTACAAACTGTAAGTTGTTTAAACATAAGGAGAACAGCTTATGAAAAGTTTTTATTGGTAGGATGTGAGAGCAGCTTTCTTTTGATTTTGACCAATCATTTCTCTGGGCTAAAAGAAATGAAATGTATTTTTTCAATTGAAATGATGAAAGTATATATGATCACTTTACAATGTATTTATTACATAGTAGATTCTTTTTTCATTCTACTGTATAATCTTGTTCACTAATTCCTAATTTGTTTGGCTATCTGGGTTTTCCTAAGTATTTTTCAATGAAAGACCTTATATCTTTTAAAGATGTAGGATAACATAACATGTATTTACTACGTTTTATGTGTTTAATGAAGTTCAATAACTTTTGTATTTGCCTGATTTAATTAAGTGAGCTTAATTAACCACTGAGGCTATTCCCCGGAAACTATGGTGAGCTCTTAGTGTCATAATTAGGGAATTTTGCTTTGTGTTATGAGTCTACTGCTTAAGGGCTTGAATTGAAGAAGATGCAGAAGCAGAAGGACTTCTTTGAGTACTTGCAGTCCCTATACTTAGAATTTTTCATTCATTTTCCTTAAGACACTCATTTACACATATGTCTTCCAGTAAACTATAAAGCTTGATGTCCCAACGCAATTAGGAAAGATCAAGAGCAGTGGGAGATGTGCTCTTCATGTATTCAACAAAGGATAATTGCAGAAAAGCACTGTGGACCTCTGTAAATCTTTCCCACTACATCTGAATTCTTCACCTGAAGAGTACTTATGCAGGGAATATATCAAAAGCTCTCTCTGGTAATTTTGGTATTCCTACATCTTGATCATGCCAAGGTTAGGTTTATCCTTAAATACCTGGCTATATTATTTGAATTATTTATTGGAGAATCGTTCACCCCTTGAACACTTTTAGTTAGACTGTAATATTGGAAAGGAACTAAATCACTGCTGCCATTACATTCAATAATCTATTGGTTGTATGGATGGCAATGATAGGCAATTAAATTTGGCACAGTAAGAGTTCCCAAAGACAAGTTTATTATATTTTTCACTTGTAAATTTTTGCTCATCTAATCAGTAGAAATAATTTTTTTCATTATCAATTGAATGTTCTTTTGAGAGAGAAAATAACACCTTATAAATGGGAGCTGTTGTGACGCATCTAGGCCACAGACAAAAACAAGGTCATTGTGAACTCACAACATAGCAAACATCTTCCTCAACTGGCTAATATAAGTGACAGTTGCTTTTTTACCCAGCCATAGAATTGCCCCCATTTTCTAATGGCACACAATCTAGAAAAAACCTTTGCTTCCTTATATCCTCCCCTGAAATCTCTTAACTAAGCTCAAAAGCTATAATGGATTCTAACATACTCTTACTGAGGTGCCTATGTTCCCCATGGCCTGTATTCTCCCTCAGTGTAACAAGTAATATCCCAACTTGTTCAACGATCACAGTGTTCCTAGTGGTCTTTGGCTGGAGGGCATTGACACTTTCCTTAAAGATATTTCTTAAGGTACAAATTATTCCCCTAACACTTAAAAGTCGAATGCTTTGTTAACTTTTTGTGTATATATATTCAATTCAGCGTGTTTGTTAGTACTTACATGTTCAGACATTTTGATAGTTGTTAAGTATATAAGGATAAATAAGACACTGTCTCTGCGCTCTAGGAAATTTCAAACTGAGCCACTGTTATATTTTCATGTGTTAATAACAGTGAGTCTGATTTATTTATAAATCTCTTTCCTTTATAGATTATACTCACTTTTACCATGTTTCAACTGAAGGAAAAAGAAAATGCTTGAAAATTTGTTAACTTTGTGTAGGGTATGGAATTCTGGTTACCTTTGCCTAATACCTTGACAAGGGCTAAATTTTTGGAACTTATTCACAAGAACTCTAGTGCTACAGAATTTATAAAGTAAACTCTTACTGAGAGTGCATTTGTGTGTATGTGTGTGTGTCAGAGAAAAAAAGACAGGGGGAGACTGAGAGAGACATTTAGTTTGTAACTCAGTCATAATGATTTACACAGAACCACCTGATGGCCAGTTATGATGATATAGTATGTGCCTTTCCTAAAAGAACCTCTGGAATTACTGTTAGTTCCAACATCTGCCCCAGGATATATCTATCTCCACAAGTCATTTTCAGTAAGATGTGAAAGTTTCTCAGTTCAGTCTATGTCATGAAAACTATAGATCTTCATCTTACACAAAGAGAATGAATCTTAGAGAATGAATCTTAAAGTGTTTCTTAGTTTCACTCTTCAACAAATAACCTTGCCAAGTCTTCTTATATTCCAAGGCAAATCAGTGGGCTGCTGGGATTTAAAATTTTTAACACTTCCAAACAGCTACAGATATTTCTTTACAAACTGCATATAGAAATGTTTGCCTTAAGTCTTTTAAGATTATCAAGATGAGAAAACATTAGGCTGTCAAGAAGCTGAAAATAGCTTACTGAAATTTTATACTAACTCACTCTTAGGTAGTCCTTGTCACGATTCTTGGGTAATTATTTGCAGAAGCCTTTATACAAATGGCTGGTTCTATCAGTTAAGCCACATTTACTCAAAATGAATACATAGTATTTTTTGCTAGCACAGAATGAGAGATTATGTATGGGAAGAATCATTTTCAATATTTGAATGGTGCTAGTTACCCTTAACTATAGCTTTCTCCAAAATGGATGGCTATTATTACATAATCACAAATTAGAAATGTTAAATTATTTGAAGTAATTATCTATTTTTGTCACACCAAGATTTCTACAAACATTACTTAAGGTTTATTTGTGTCTGTATGCTATTTGGGCTGGGGACAAATAATTTGAGATGGTGGCGGGTGGGTCAGAATAATGTCATCTTTCATAAACACAACTAGCCATGAACTATCATAGCTGTAATTTGTCAGACTGTTCCCTTTATGTATAAAAAAGTTTTTTAATGTTGTCCTTGAAATAAGACTCAGTTTATTTTAGTTTAAAATATTAAATACCACTTTTTTCTTGCATTTTTTTAGCTCTAATTTCTTATCAGGTCATTTCTGGAGATATTTTAAACTCTCTATTTAAAATGTATAATGGTACCTTTAGTAAAAACATGTTATCTCTTTCTAGCATATATAAACCTTGGTTTATAACTGCAAAGAAAATATGACTAAATAAATGTACATACTTTAGTGTCTCATAAAAATGTATGTAAACTCAAATCAAAATACAGAAAATGTATTGTTTTTACCTCTTTTGGAGGACTACTATCACTAACAGCCTGCTAGAAGTATACAATTACTATACTTCTTTATACCCTATTGTCATAAAGCAGCTGATTATACTATACTCCCATAATAGTAATAAAAAAATGAATATTTTATCAATTTTATTTTTATATAAATTTTAAGTCAGCGAAATGAAAACACAGGTCAAGTAAAAACCAAAGTCAGCTTTATTAAACATAATTTAATATGAGAAATTTCGATAGGTTTGCTTTTTACCATATTTTTAAGTCATTTACAGAATCTTGGGAAGTCAGTTTTTATTAAAAAAATGTTTGCATTAGACATAGTCTTGAAAAGAAACATAAAAGAAATTTACGGTAATACCACTTCACACCCATTAGGATAGCAACTATTTTTAAAAAAATGAAAGAGAAAAAATAAATATTAACGAGAATGTGGAGAAATTGGAGCCCTTGTGCGCTGTTGGTGGGGAAGTAAATGATGCAGTGACTTTGAAAAACAGTATGGAGTTTCCTCAAAAATAAAAATAGAATGACTATGATTCAACAGTTCAACTTCTGGGTATTCAAAAGAACTGAAGCAGAGACTCAAAGGAATATTTGTACACTCATGTTCATAGTAGCATTATTATAGCCAAAAGGTGGAGGCAACTCAAGTGTCCATCAAGAAATGAGTGGATAAACTAAATGTGGCATATTCATAAAATGGAGTTTTATTCAGCCTTATAAAGGCCTACCGTTCATAAGCCCTGTATTCTCCTAGAGAGAGAAAAGTAAGTTCTTTGCATAACATAAATGACTAAATGCTTGATTAGTTTACTATTGCTATTTATTTATTTATTTTCTTATACTAATTCAAATAGCTCTCTCCTCAAAAATATTTGCCTTGCTTTCAGGGATAAAAGATATGTTCGAAAAAAAGCTAAAAAGTAATAATAGCCAGCCAAACTTTTACTGGAAAGTACTGTTATATGTATATGCTTATAATAATTTTTTTTGACTGGATTAAAAGCATAACATTTTCATTCAACAATTTCAGGTTGCCACATCAGATTTTGTGTTTGCTCATTCTGATTTATTTATAATGCAATTTTCTAAATCTATATCCTAATCCTGTTCTATTGGTTTTTTTCAGGGGTTTCCTATGTAACCTCATAATACTTTCATTTTTAGTTCTAAACTTAGATACAGTAGACTCCTCTGTTGCAGTGGAGCTTCCTCTGGATAAGACATTCCTTTTAGGAAACATAGGCGTCTCCAGGAATGGGAACGTGGGTCAGGTATTCCTCTTTTTAAAAATACATTGAGCACTTCTGGAGATATGAAAAAGAGTATAAAATATGGTCCCTGACTTCAAGGGGCTCAAGTTAGGCAAGGAAGACAGACCCACAAATTATTTTTCATACAATATAGAAAGTGTTATGGAGCCCAGAGGAAGGTGCAGTTGATTCTCTGCAGGAATTACTAAAGCCAAGAACTCAGCATTTACTGCACCTGGGTTGTTCTCGGTCCACTTTTGAGACTTAGTATTTTCTGTCTAACATTTTTATGTATTTTTCCATTTAGAATATTTTGTTTTTCTGTACTTTTGATCAGTAGTGTCAAAAGAATATGGCCTAGACTAAAACCAAATGATCTTATTCAATTTCACTCCCCAGTTACTTCTGGGTCATCTGTAAGCTTGGCAGGAAATAAATGCAAGAAGCAAACTAAGCAAAAGGAAAAAGAAAAATACAATTCTTCTTTAGCTTGTTCTCAGCAAGAACAGTATCATTCTACCAAATTGATAGCACTTTCTTCTGAATCCATCAGGAGGCATCAGGTGATCAGAATCATTATTCAGAACTTGAACACAGTAAGTTACTGTCTAGAATGAGGGTAAAAGTGAGTTTGCCTGTATGCACACACTGGTTTGCTAGTTGTTTTTTAAAGTTAGAGCATGTATAACCTTGGAACCTTCTCCTGAAGATGGTAATAGGTAGTTGCTGATTTGAGTTTCAAATATGCCCTTTCTTTAATTTTTCTAAGATACTAATTAATATCTTGCTGCTAAAGAAGCAAGAAAAAAGAAAAAGGAAATATATATCTCCAGTCCACAAATCATAGATTTCTGTGCTTTATTTAGTGTTTAGCTGATACACTGGGGGCATATACGCCTACACACACGCGCGTGTGCGCGCGCACACACACACACACACGGGCATGGGTAATCAATAACTAGCTGCACTGATCCTGAGCTCAGGTTGGTGATGTCATTATTAAGAAACCAGCAGTAGGGATTCCCTGGTGGCGCAGTGGTTAAGCATCTGCCTGCAAATGCAGGGGACACAGGTTCGAGCCCTGGTGTGGGAAGATCCCACATGCCGCAGAGCAGCTGGTCCCATGCGCCACAACTACTGAGCCTGTGCTCTAGAGCCCGTGAGCCACAACTGCTGAGCCCGCGTGCCACAACTGCTGAAGCCTGCGTGCCTGGAGCCCATGCTTCGCAGCAAGAGAAGCTACCGCAGTGAGAAGCCTACGAACTGTGGCGAGGAGTGGCCACTGCTCACCGTAACTGGAGAGAGCCTGCGCACTGCAACGAAGACCCAACTCAGCCAAAGATAATAAATAAATAAATAAATTTATAAAAGAAAATAAAAGAAACCAGCAATAACTCAGAAGAAAGGATTGTCCATCGTTTTTATAGCAGTGGTATGGCCTTGTAGAGAAACATTGTTTTATGTGGCCTTGTCCATGTCCTGTTGGGAACAGTCATTATCAGCAGGGCTGACTTGTACATCCTCAATATTTAACATAGTACTAATGTTAGATTGATTTTTTCTTTAATTTACCTCAAACCTCATGCTTTAAAATACTGATTATGTGCATATTAACCTTCAGTCACGTTTCAGTCACGTAAGGATTGCTACATTGCAGAGTTGGTACATTTCTGTGGTAGATAGTTAAAAATATGCCAAAATTGATATGTATTTTATGAAATCATTATATATAATATAAAGTAAATCTAAAGTTAAAAATTAACAAAAAACAAAACATGTATGAAATACAGTAACAAATTCATATTTTTCAATATGGCTTATCATTATTGACACATGGATATACTTGAAGCCTGCTTCTAGAAGTCAGTAAGTTACCAATTAATTTATTACAGAACATCAAATATCTGTATGATAGGAGCTTACTACTGAAATATACATCTTTCTTTTGGAATGAAGTTTTCTCTCTAATGAGGAAATGAGATTTACTCTTTGTGAGGTTCTATCAATCTCAGTATGATTCTATCTCTTTGGGATATGGAGGAGAAGGGAGAGTTCACTGCTTTGTTTTTCTAACTATCTTTCTCTGAATAGCTTTCACTTTTTCTTGGAAGTTATTTAAAACCTTCTATTTTTTCTACTACTTGATTAATGTACATCAGTTTTTATAGCTTTCTGCTCATGTTGTGATTACAACTTGCTAAGGACCCAGCAAACTGTTTAGGACAGTGAGATAAAATGCCCCCCCTTTTCATTATATTAAAGCCATTTCATTATAGAGAAAGTTAGTGGGGTATGGAGAAATCTGTTCTCTCAGATCCCTTAAATGTTGTTTTCAATCAAAATTCTTTCACTGATGCTAATGAAAAAGAGGTCCTATCTCCCTGATGATTTCAGGGAGAAATAATAAACAATTGTTAGTAAAGCAATTGCTTTAAAATTTGAAAAGCATTATTCTTACCATCATCGTCATCATCATTATCTTGTCTTGGAGGTTTACTGTAAGGAAAGCATTGTTGTGTGTTTTATTTATATTATCCCTGATCCTCAGAGCAACCCATAAGATAAGCTTTATCTTTCTCATTTTACAGTGAGAAACAAGAAGCTCAGAGGAAGATTAAATGATTTGGTCAAACTCACAAGGCTAGATAGTAGCTGACCCAGGATTTATTCAAAATATCTGGCACAAATGGTAATGCTCCTTGATATGACTTACCAGTGATTCCCAAGCCAGGCCCATGTCACGTGCCCCCAGTGGACATATGCACAAACCACCCCGATCTTTGTGATGAAAGTCATGAAGTTAGAGGAAGAAAAAAGATTAAAGACAGCAGTAATATACCATCCAGACTCAATTAGAGCATTTTACCTTCTCCTTTTAAATCTGTTCAGTCTTTTTTTTTTTAATTCCAACATGCCATTAATACACTTTTCCCTATGAACTTTCAGCCATAATTAGTCCATTGTTGAATAACAAATGGTTAGAAATATTTCTCCCATTAATTAAGCCAAATACAGTAACTTCTTTTTGGAACTACATTGTATATGGCTAAGCATTTTTCTTTTGGAGAGCCTCCTCTGAAATATAGACAAGAGTAGACAGGACCCTTTGTATAACTGTAACCATCACCTCTACCACCTTAGTCTTTTATACTGTAAGCCAAATAGCCCCCTCACCCCATTTTAAAAAAAAATTATGTATTTAATTAATTTATTTTTTGCTGCATTGGATCTTCGTTGCTGTGCACAGGCTTTCTCTAGTTGCGGCGAGCGGGGGCTACTCTTTGTTGTGGTGCGCAGGCTTCTCATTGTGGTGGCTTCTTTTGTTGCAGAGCACAGGCTCTAGATGCGCGGGCTTCGGTAGTTGTGGCGCATGGGCTCAGTAGTTGTGGCTCTTGGGCTCTAGAGCGCAGTCTCAGTAGTTGTGGCGCACAGGCCTAGTTGCTCTGCGGCATGTGGGATCTTCCTGGACCAGGGCTTGAACCCACGCCTCCTGCATTGGCAGGCGGATTCTTAAACACTGTGCCACCAGGGAAGCCCGCCCTTTTTCTTTTTTTTTTAATTCTGCTCATACAACGTAAGTTTCCATGTGTTTTTTTGTAAATTTGTCACATTGATTCATTGAGCTTCCTGTCAAACCAGCTACAGAGTAGTTGAATCTGGGCTAATCTTAAGCCAGTTTTTGGTCTTTCTTGACTTACATATTTGAACAGTTGACTTTTTGTTTTGTTTTTACTCTAGTAGCAGGACACTGTATTTATCCTAATTCTTTATGTTCTTCTTGTAATGCTTGCCATCAATTGCCATCATTCTGTATCTTAAGATGGTCAGGTTCCTCAAGACCAGATTTTCTTCCTCCATGTCATCTAGATAGCCAGCTTTTTTTGTTTGTTTTTTTTCCAAATTTCCGTTTCTCTTAAGTTA
The DNA here is from genome assembly GCF_025265405.1 of Mesoplodon densirostris. Lineage (NCBI taxonomy): Eukaryota > Metazoa > Chordata > Mammalia > Artiodactyla > Ziphiidae > Mesoplodon > Mesoplodon densirostris. The sequence continues at coordinate 22,257,340 of NC_082680.1, forward strand.
GCAGGAAGAAATGATGAATTTACCAAGTCCTTTGGTCTTTTGCCCAGGACTTTCAGAGTCACTAGAAATGGTCTATATTTCTTTTGATACAGTTGTTCATCTCTACAAGATTCAGTAAAAGTGATTAGTGGTGTATTTGATATACTATCTAAGCATATTCTTCGTCACTTCTTGGCATTTGCATTTGAATGAGGTAGCCTTATAAAAAGCTGTGCTATACCCATGAATCATCATTAACCATACTGGTCCCTTTCTCTGGATACTGTAGTATGTTGCAAGGCTTCTTCAGTCCTTCATACCTATGCATTCTCATCATTATTGCATACATCTTTGAAAGACCTAGATTACCTACTAAGAAAAGCCTCATTTTTGCATTATTCTGGTCATTAATGCTCAATACTTCTTCGGTATTACTCACCTCTGAGTTTCTAGTCTTCTCACCTGCTTCATTATTGGATTCTTTCCCCCTCCCAACCTCATTTATACCTCTGTTTTTACTGCTCTCCTTCTCTCTTATTTCTTCTTCCACTTCCCTTTCCTTCTCTCTCCCATGTATCACTCCACCCCTACCAAATAAATGTCCAGAAGTCATGCTCTGAATCGGGAGTTCCTTATTCCCAGGAGAGTCCTTACATCACTCAGAGGGAATTTGCTCCTCCATAGTGGCAGCGTTTACCAGGTTTTGTAATCTTCCAGCTCATGATAGTTTTAGATGCGCACTGTCCAGTACAGTAGCTACTGGCCACAGATGGCTGTTGGACATGTGAAACAGGCCTAGTGCCACATGTTGAAATGATAATATTTTAGATATATTGGATGAAATAAAATATCTTATTAAAATTAATGTCCTCCACTTACCTTTTTTTTAACATGGCTAATAGAAGATTTTTAATTACATATGTGCTTTGAATTATGTTTCTACTAGACAGCATTTTTAGACACTCTAAACTAAAAGGAAATACATAAAGAGATTATTCATTAGCACAATGGAAAAGAGAAAAATTAATTACACATGAAAAAAATAATAAAATGCATAGCATTCCGGAGCCATTTTGGATCGGCACATCTCAATAGGCCCAGAGAGCTTTGCTGTATTATTGTACAATCTGGTCTAGGTTCAAAATAATTGCCCCTGATTTGTCAAGAAATGTTAAATTATATTTTGAATAATCCATTTTTGAATGCATAGAAGTGTTTAATGTATTTCAGAAAGAAATTCCCTCAAGAGCAGGAGAATTAAAATGCTAAATTAGCAGTATGTTGAAAACTTGGCTATCTAGAGTGATTTAGCCCTTGACTTTTCCAAGAGAATTAATTTTTATGGTTGCAGCTTTTAAATAAGGCTAAGTGATAATTTTTATATGAAGGTAGTTGATAAATTTATGGGAGCAAAAATAGGCCCATCAAAGAGTAAAAGTACCAAAATATTCAAAACCACTTTTTTTCATCAGAAATGTTTCTTAATATTTGATGTGAAGTATTTATATTAAAATTATTTCAAAAAATTCATTTTTGTTGTTTGTTATTAAAATTAGTATACAGATTTCATCTCTCCATTCAAGAAACTTTTATATGTAGTACCTGCAATCTCTGTCTTTGGTCATCTTGTTTAGAAATGGTAGTAAATGTTTCTCATAGGCAATTTCTACAATAAAGTTATGGATAGTACAAAACTAAAACCTAGCCATGGAAAACAGATTAATGTTTTGAACAACGTGGTAGGGTTGTATGCATGAAGTGATATATATCACAGGTTAATCCAAGCAGCTTTCTGAAATATAAGAGGAACAAGGAAGTTCTGAATAACCATCTACTGAAAAGATAATATCAAGCATTGATATAAATCTAATTTCTGCTAAGAAATTCATATTAGCACACACAAAAGACATGGAATGTTGACACAGATTTCATTATTGATATACAATTGTCTTATACATGTTTCTGATAGAATTGTTGCTGCCCTGTTTTGCTAGGTGTTTAAAATAAAATGGAACTAGACAATAAAACTGATACTAAGGGATGGGGTTAAATATATTCCAGATAAGAAAATTAAAATGTACACTTGACATGTGGCTTCCTGCTTCTATACATAGGAAAATATATCCCAGTAAGATATGTAATTTTAAGATTATCTGAAATGAACATCTACTTCTGTTTCTCCGGTTTGCTACTTCAAATAAAGATGTTTTTCCTGATTTACATTAAGACAGACTTGAAACAATTTCCCAAAGCAAAATACTACGGACTAATTTTTCCCAAAAAATTGCAAATATGTCCTCTTCATTTCCTCAACTTTAAAATCTTTCCTCCATATTTTTCTGAAATAATAAACTTCCTCATATATCTCCTCAGTTGAACAAAATAAGAAAAGTAGATAAAAGTCTAAGAAGAAAGTCAAAATCAGTAGTTATCATGTTAGTACACTAGCCCATTATATTAACTTTATAATAAGAAAGTAGTTAAGTAAATTAAGTGAATGCTCATCTGTATTGGATTTTTTTTAAGCTAATATTATGCTCAGGAAAGGAGCAAACTGGCCTTCCAGACATTATACCTCAGTACCTCTCTTATAGTCTTTTATTTTTTCTAAAACTACTTCTCTTGGAGAGCATTTTCTTTAATATGTCTGAAACGCCTCCTAGGTGAACTATGAACTCTCAGTGTCTGTCTTGAAATTGGCTGTGCAAGAATCAAAGACTAGTTTCAACATCTAAATTAATAATTAAATAAATTAGCTATATTATTTAAATAGATTATTCTAATTTAATGGGCATTTCTCAGTATATGAAGTCTGAGTCTGTGGTAATATATCCATTAAGTAGAAGCTGAATTAGCAAAGTGTTGCTACTGTGGTCATGTTTAGAAAGATTATTGGGTGTCGTATTAATTTAAGATTGAGATGTAAATATTTTAAATTTTACCATTTATAGCGTGATATCCCAGGTGACACATAAAACTAACACATCAAGTATAAGCTCTGCTGCATTGTGATCCATTCAATGCCTTCTCTCTACTTGACATTCTTTCCATTCTTACTGCCACCATTTACTACTTTTCTTCTCACCATCTTGCTACAATAGCCCTGTAATTAATCCCCAGTGTCTCCAGGTCTTAGTTCATTGAGCTACCAGGTTAAGTTCAGCTTTACTTAGTTTACTCCCCTGCTCAAAAAGAAAGAAAAGTAAACGAAGAGTTCCTGTGCCTTACAAAATCATGTTAAACTCTACAACCTAACATTCAAGATCCTTTAAAATATAAATTTACTTTTTAAATTATTATTCAATGCCCCCCATTCCACTTCACCTTCCCAACATATACCCTAAATTTGACATCAGTCACCTTTCCCCAATACACGTTCCATTCTCCTGCACTTCTTTGCTCAGATTGATAATTATCCAAATTTCAGTCCATTTCCACGTGTTAAAATCCTGCCCCAAAATGTATGGCCAAGCTTATATATGACTTAACTTCAGGAAATCACCCCATACTACTCCAATTAAAAGTACTGGCAAAGGGGCTTCCCTGGTGGCGAAGTGGTTGAGAGTCCGCCTGCCGATGCAGGGGACACGGGTTCGTGCCCCGGTCCGGGAAGATCCCACATGCCGCGGAGCGGCTGGGCCCATGAGCCATGGCCGCTGAGCCTGCGCGTCCGGAGCCTGTGCTCCGCAATGGGAGACGCCACAGCAGTGAGAAACCCGCGTCCCGAAAAAAAAAAGAAACTGGCAAAGGACATGGATTCTAGTCCTAGCTTTGCCACTGTATAGTTTTAAAATTTTAGGCAAGATATTTACTAATTTTGGGTCTTAGCCGAGTCATGTATAAAATAAGGATATCAAACTAGTTTATCTTACCAAGCTTGCCTTAAGATTATATTTAGAATCAATGAGTGTAAGTCAAAGGTACTTTTTTTTTTTAACAGCAGTTCTTAACCTGTAATAACTTCATAGACTCCTTCATAGACTCCATAGATTCTGTAAAAACTCTAAAACTGTAGGCAAAAATTTGAGTTTATCTTCATCTGTGCAAAGAATTTTCTCCTTACGGAGAGGGTCTAAAGCTGCTTTCATTAGCTCCTTAAAGTGCTTCGTGATCCCCCCCAAAGTTAGGAACTATCATTTACCTGATCTAAATCTTTTATTAACACAGACATACACACACTCAATGCCTCAATCTCTCTCTCACTGTCAATGGTAAATATCTCAAAGCTTTAAGAACATAGTGCTTAGCTCTGTCATCTTCTGAAAGTGGTCCTCAACATCTTTTCCTTAACATACCTGGCAGATAATGTTTACACGTGTGATGTACTTCCATCAGTGACAGCTGTGCACTGCAACGTGCTAAATGAATAATATATTCTTTGGATTTGATACCATTCCTCGTGTTCTAGCTCTGATTCCATCACTTTTGTCCTACTAATTCAAGATTCATTACATGATACAGTAGTAGTAGCTGTGTTATACCTGGCATATTGTAGATAGTGAATATATATTTGTTAAATGAATAAATAAATGATGTCTTTCAAAGGAGAACTAATAAATGAGTGGCATTTAAAAGAGAGAGAGAGTTTGAGTGAGAAAGATTATGCCCAGGATAAAATACCATTACTCAGACTTCACTAAGTTTAATTAACTCTAACCCTGAATAAGAGATTTAGTGATACTTTGGGGGGAAATATAAGAAAAAAATAAGCACTTGCAGCTTAAAGAAGTAAATCATAATTGGTGCTTCCTGAAAAGACCAAAATTGCAAAGTTGCTACATCTTTCAGAGACTTTGTAAACAGGACAAAATATACAAAGAATAAAATGCAATCATATACAATAATTACAGTGAAGACAAGACAATTCTTACATCATTCAAAAAGTAGTCACTTGTACTTCTGCATTAGCCTTAGTTTCCTTAATTCTTTATATTTGGTGTAAGAAGGCAGAGGTCTGACTATCCCAAATAGGTGTCTCACCAAACTCCTAGCCCTCAGTAGGCTGCTGCATTGAGGGGCTGACCATCCTGATAAGAGCAAGGACTGCAGGAAAGTAATTTCCTTTTCACAGATAACAGTATGGTTCCTATAAATCAAAGTATGCTTTGTTCATGTATTCTCGTAGCTCTGAGATCACAGGTACTACATACAAAACAGTTCCTTGAATGAAGAGATTAAATTTGTATATTCTCCCTATTTCAAAAAAAGTACAAAAGACAGAACAAGTGAGAAATGAAGAACTAAAAGCTGTGCAAATTAGTTCAGTTTTTAGGTGAATTGCCCTCAAAAAGAGGCAAGATTGGGATTTCTAGCTGTGAGGTTGAGATTTCTAGCAGTACAGTACTGTCATATTTCTCATTAGTCAACTTTTTCTCTTTTGTTCTTTTTCCTTTCTGTAGGTGGCGTGATTATATTCCAGAATAAAGAATTTTTCAAATTTTAAAAAAGATGTGATTTGTCAGTTTCTTATAAAGTTAAACATACATTTACTGTACATCCCAGCACCCACACACCTAAGTATTTGCCGAAACTAAATGAAGACATAGGTCCATACAAAATCCTGTCTGAAATTTTTTTTTTTTTTTTTTTTTTTTGCGTTCCTCGGGCCTCTCACTGCTGTGGCCTCTCCTGTTGCGGAGCACAGGCTCTAGATGCGCAGGCTCAGTGGCCATGGCTCACGGGCCCAGCCGCTCCGCGGCATGTGGGATCCTCCCGGACCGGGGCACGAACCCGCATCCCCCACATCGGCAGGCGGACTCCCAACCACTGCGCCACCAGGGAAGCTCCGCTGTCTGAATTTTTACAGTAGCTTTATTCATAATCACCAAAAGCTGGAAACAGCCCACATGTTTATCAACTGGTGAATGGATAAGCAAATTTAGGTGCATTCATATAATGGAATACTGCTTGATAATCAAAAAGAACAAATATTGGTAGTCCAAAACATGAATGAATCTCAAAAGCATTTATACTAAGAAAAAGAAGCCATACTTAAAAGTCTACGTATCCTGTGATTCCATTTATATGACATTCTATAAAAAGTAAAACTACAGAGAAAGAAATTAGATTAGCGGTTGCTATTGGGTTGGGATAGATTGATTACAGAGGGGCCTGAGGGAACATTTTGGGTGATGGAGATGTTCAAATTTTGAGATAGTGGCTACACAGCTGTATAAATTTGTCAAAATTCATAGAACTGTACATTTGAAAAGGCTGAATTTTAATGTATGTAAATTGTACTTCAGTGAGTAAATGAAATATTAAAAGACATAGCACATGTACTATATCATAAAATATCCCAGAGGAGTCTGGGCTTAACCCTATAATCAAACATTAATGTATATGATAGCGATGTATACCAGGTAAGTCAAGTTTTGCTGCCAAATGAATTTTTAGAGCTTTGGGGATTTTGAATTGGCACATAAGAAATTGTGGGTTGATTGCTATAGAAGAAGGATCCCTGATATAGAACAAAGAATGTAAAACTATTGGCCTGTTTTGGATCAAATACGATTTTACTTTTCCAGACCATTTTTGGACAGCAAACATTGTGATAGTAAAGAATCAATATCCCAGTTCTCTCAGCCCTGACCAGCCATTTACGCAGATAGTTGATGGCTTAAGCAGTGGTGGGCATTCCAAGCACCAGACACCACACCATACATGGAATCACAATCTGACATGCTTAGAATGAGATCTCCTTCCTTCCTTCCTTCCTACCTTCCCTCCCTCCCTCCCTCCCTTCTTATTTTCTTTGTGACATATCAAAAGGTCTTTTAAAGTACAGGCACACTTTGCGGAATGTCTCATTGGTTAACAATGTGCATTAGAAATACCTCTCCTGGTTTTTTAATACCGAACTTTAGAGAATGCATATATATTATAATACAACATTTTTTTGGCCAGTGTGTGTTTGTAGTTATGTCCCAGATTTTAATACTTCCGTTTTTAACAAACAAATCCGTGAAAAGTCTTGAGTTACATTCCAAATACAATTGACAGAATGTAGGTATAAGCAGGTATAAATTATCTGAAACCCCACTTAAGTGTCTGTAAATGGGATGCCTATCTAAGATGTCACTGGGGCTAAGTGAAGACATATTACTGCATACAAAGAAACTGGTTGGTAACAATCATATTATTTATTGACTGCATTATATGGTTTTTCTTGCAGAGCCTTTGTTATGTCTGAGTGTAATTTTGTGTTTTTTAATGTTTTAGGACCTTGGTTTAGGTTTTTTTGTTAACATGTAATACATTATAATTTTTATCGTTTAAATATTATAAGATAATATAGTTGTATTTGGGGGCCTTTTATCTTCGAAAATTGATTTTCAGCTGCCCTGCAGGGCAGGATGTGTGGGACACCTCCATTTTTCTAAAGAATTGGAAAATTCTTCTGAAGCTGCACTGTACTGGACAGCCAGCTTGGAGTTTACGTTAGTACTGCAGCACAGGTTTAATGTTAGCGAATTAGAAAGGTCAGATTTGCAGGGAACAGAAGATAGGAAGGATCTCCACCAGGAAAATACTCTACTCAAGCCTAAAATTTTAAAGCCCCCAATTGTTTAGAATCGATGTGGAGCATTTAGTTTGATCGTGATTCTAGACTTCTCTAATGCTGTGGACTTTGAAGCCAGAATCAGAATGAGTGGGAAGATTGATAGGATTCAGAAGTTGGAAGAAGGCATTGAGGACTCTTAATACTTTGTAATTTTTTCCCAACATTGTCCTGAAAATATTTATGAAAGATTTCAGAGAGCGAAATAATAATTCAATTGACAATTGAAATAAATAATTCAAATAATTCAAAAAATAATTTCAGAGAGAGGATGCAGATCATTCCTGGGGCCATGGGTACATATAGTAGATACCAGCCTGTCTGAAAATTGCTTTTGGTGGAAGACCTAGCTTAACATCTTGAGATCAGATTATTTCCTGGTGCTTCAGTGAAATTCCTTCCACAACTACGTAGCTGTTTCTAAAATGTCAAATCTATTAGTGAAAACACAATGGATTATGTCACCTAAATTGATATTTTATTCCCCATATTGGCTGTCAGTTTAGTTACAAGAATCAGTTCATCTCTTGTATTTGTTGGCAGCTTGATGAGAAAGTATCTATATGAGAATTAGCAATTCATGGTACTACTTAGCCCTCAGCAACAAAAGGGTCCCTAAACTTGATAATGGAGATTCTTGATTGAAGTCTTTTCTAGCTCTTACCTTGAGATACCTAAAGCATGAGGAATTAACACATGCTGTGGGAAATGCAAAATGTATTGGTCATTCTAATAGACCTGGAATACATTGTCTTCATTCCTACCTATTCCCTTGGTCCAAAATGTTAAAACAAACTAGAAGATAAAACTTATATGCTTACTTTTTTTTTTTTTGGCCCATGTTTACAAGCTCATGTGAAAGTTCCCTGCTTTAAAGTAGTTTTGATGGAAATATTTGGCTTATGTTATATAAATATGTTCAACCTGTTTAAAGCCAGTTGTTGTCATTGTTTCTAAAATTGTTTTATTACTATTATTGTTGTGTTACTCTTTTGTTTACATCGCTTCTTCCAAAATGCAGATTTGGTTAGTTTCTGCTCACGTTAGCCTTTTTTCAGGGCTTGACAGGTAGTGAATAATACTCAGTGAAACCTTAGGCAATTCATTTAATTGTCTTGGTGTCAGTTTCATTAACTGTAAATAATATGTTGATGATCCCTTAGGAAAGCTATTCTGAAATGGGGGATGAGGTGACAGGAGAAAGGTAACTTTCAAGTTACACCCCCCCCCCCCCACTGCATATAACAAGAGGTGTTACTGATAGGCATGTATTATTCATGGTTTCAAAGTAGAGAAAAGAAAGGTCAAAATTCTTTTTTAGTCCTTTATTGCTTCAAGAATTTATGATTCTGTGTTCATAATTTTTCCATGTTGTTCCATCTCAACAAAACCAAATGACTCATTTTTAGAAAACTTAGTCTGCTTTGATCCTGTCAGTTGCTGAAGAAAAGAACGAAAGCCCCTTAAGATGTTGAAATTGAGATAAGCCAATAATTATGACGTCTATTTATTGATTCAGGTTTTCTTCATTTTTATTCAAAAAGTAATTTTGCCTTCACAGTAAGTGAAAGAGAAGTTGTTTCTAACTACCTCAGAGAAATACAAAGGGGAGTTTTATTTTTAACCTTTATTTTTTAACTTTCATTTTTAACCTTCTTTCTGATAACATATTGATACTTTTTAACACATTAGCTCATATCTCTGCCCCCCGACTGTGTGTGTGTATGTGTGTGTATGTGTATTTATCTCTACATGCATCCCATCAATACTTAGTTTACTAATAAAAACTTTTCAGATTTTAGAAAGTAAACTTTGTGGCTTGCTTATTGTTTTTTTTAGCCCCACTTATTTTATTCTAATCAAAGAAAAATATTTTAAGCCATCTGTTTTCTCCATTTCTGGCTGCTATTATCTTGACTATAATTGCCTAGTTTCCTTTCTGGCTGATCTATTGCTAGCCTTTATCTGGATGTTATTAAAGAATATAAATGCTCCACAGAGCACTAGAGTCTCAGCCAGAATATTTTCAGATTCACAGCTAAAATGAAATAGAACTAGGGGTTTCACTGTTAAGTAAACAGCTCAGATCTGTTGTCAGAGTGTGTGAGGGACAAGTTCATTATGCTACCTATTTCTGTGATGTAGCATTTGAAAAATAGCTTTGACTGTTTATGGATTGTGGTCCTCGGGCACCAGATAGTGGATGTTGGAATGTATTGCAGAAAAGCTGATTAAAGTACTAGGAACTCTAACAGTGAAAGTAGAAAGTCATTTGTAATACCTCAGTCTGACACTGTTGGGTGCACTTATATGTTTCCTTTTGAAAGCTTTGGTTTATTATCAGTTTATCCATGAGGGAATAACCTTTTTTTTTTTTTTTTCAAAAAGTGCCCTTTGGAGAAAATATCAATAAGCTCTACTTGATGAGAAGCTTATGTAAGTAGACTGATTTGAACTTTGGAGATGCCAGATACTTTGCAGTTTTATTTCCTGGCTTACTCAAGTCATGTTTCACTATGACTTCAATTTCAATAGTAGCTGCTTTCAGATCTCAGTTTCAGTATGATTACTGCATATCAGGAAATGTATACTCACACCAAAATATAGACTGTGTCAGAATTTATTGTCTTCACCTCCCTTTACCCCGTTTGGACCACTTTCCTCCCCAAGGAAAGTTCACTGGAGTAGAATATGGGAATATTTTAAATAATCACAAAACTTGTAGATCTTTAAATATACTTTGCACTCTACTTGTTAAAATATTTCAGTATTTCCTCATTGTTTTCAAAATAAAGTTCCAACTTCTTAGAGTGCCATTCATGTGACCTTTCTGTTTCTTCTCTGCCTCATTCTTACCCATTCCCCTGCAAATGTGCTTTGTTTCAGGTTGACTGAGCAGCCATTGCCCCTCTCATTTCTTTTACTTTGGTTGCTTCCTTCTCCCTCACCCTTCTTCACCGGAGGATCACCTGTTCTTCCTTTAAAAACTCTGCACAAGTTTTCCTTCTTCCAGGAAACCTTCCTTGAACTACAGTTATCCTGCCTCCTATTAATCCTACTTAGACTAGCCTTTAAACTCTTCATAGCATAAGACTCATTTCCTACTCTCATCATTTGTTTACTTGATTGTCTTGTTTAATAGACTATTATTCCTTGAGTTTAGAGATGATAGTTTCTTTTTTTTGGTTTTGAATCTGGCCTATAGGCCTTTCAAATAATTGTTTGCTGACTGACTAAATGAATGACTTTTATAGATTATCCCATAATTTCACTTATTTTGCTCTTGATTCTTTTTTTTTTTTTTTTTTTTTTTCTTTAATATTTCTATTTTATGTTTTATTGCAAAAGTTGATTTAAAAAGAATGATCCCCGCTCTTGATTCTTAAGCCGTTAGAGGGTGTGTGTCATACTGTTTTCTCAGAAGGAGATTCTTAAACTGACTCATTCACTTCCATATTGCCACCTAAAATATTTAATAAAGGTAGGTCTTTGGTTTTAGGAAGACAAGAACCTTATTTGTGGGGGATTAGAATAATGTAAATCTTAAACTGTCAATCAGTTAAAGAATCTGGAATACAATACATGGGAAATTAGAAAGACCGACTCTTATCATGAAGCATGCATTCTAGCTTATCCATGTATATTGTTGAGCCCGTGACTTTATTGGTATATAAAATTCCCTTAGGAGAGAATAGATATTTAACAACTTTTTCCTTATTTGAAAATAACTGCTTACAGCTTCTAGATTTTAATAAAATCTTAATCCAAGAATCGAGACAAAAGTTTAAACTAAAAAAATATTTGCTAATGAAGGGTTATAGAATTTAAACATGTGCTTGATGGTCCTGAGACGTCCTTAAAATATTTGCATCAGGGCTTCCCTGGTGGCGCAGTGGTTGAGAGTCCGCCTGCCGATGCAGGGGACACGGGTTCGTGCCCCGGTCCGGGAAGATCCCACATGCCGCGGAGCGGCTGGGCCCGTGAGCCATGGCCGCTGAGCCTGTACGTCCGGAGCCTGTGCTCCGCAACGGGAGAGGCCACAACAGTGAGAGGCCCGTGTACCGCAAAAAAAAAAAAAAAAGAAAAAGAAAAAAAATTGCAACAATATTCTGCATTCTGTAGCAAAATAAACAAAATGCAAAGAAATCCATATTTATAAGTGATAAGATTTTTAAAAGTAGTTTAAGCTTATTTCTTAGTAGAATTATAACATTTTAATCTAAAATTTTATTTTTTATATGTATACTTATTATTTGCCTTCACATAATTACTTGCTTAGACATTTTGTATAATTATTTCTTTAATGATATAGCAAACTGAGTCAGCATATTATACCTGAATCATGGTCCTGGCTGTTGCTTTTATTTATTCAGTGAGCAAACTCTATATTACTAAAATGCCTTCAGTTGTGCTTGCAAAGACTTGTTTGTTAGTTCTTGAATGCCCTAAGAAATTTGTATTGAAGATTCTAAATTATATACCTATTTTCAGTCTGTGATATATTAAAAAATAGAATGGAGAAAAATTATTCACATCTTAATAGTTGGATGTCTGCTTATTCTCAGAGACCCCAGTCTCCTTTTAAAAATATTTTTAAGATTCATTGTTGTTAAACTTTGGTATTGAATTTGTATAAAGTGTAGGTTGCAGCACGTTGGAATATTATTGTCATTTAAGGATGTATTCACTGTTTTGGTTTTTAGAGCACTGCCTCCAAGGGGTTCATAGCATTTGGTACGTAGTTCACGTATTTCTAGTCTACAGACCTACCCTATCGAGGCAAAGGCTTCATGATCCTGATATTTTTTTTCTTCTGCTATAAAGCTCAGCAATGGTAATTAATGTGTTGGGTTTTTTTTTTTTTTGACAAAACTTTCCATGTCATTACAAATAAAACTGAGGTTTTTTGAAGACTAGTAATTTGTACCTTTAAAGAGCCACATTATTTTGCTTTTGTCTCAGAATGTATTATGCTTCACAAGTATACTGTGACAGCCTGAATAGAAAAGGGGGGAGGGGACATTGTCTTCAACTGGCATGCTGTTATCAGAGGGAATGTGTTTCTGGACACGAGATTTAGCATTCATTGGTCGTCTGAAGAAAGCTATTTCATCTGAGGATTGGACAAGAAGCTGCGTCAATTTGCTGCCCGTCTCCAAGGCACTGGTGATGCTGCCTTCACAAGCTGGCTAACGTCACAGCTCCATCACCCAGCGGGGTGTGGACTCTCTTTTTCTGTTCTTTTCTATTTAATTCTCTATTTGCTGCCTACTGCATTTCTTAATCTGTCTTCTGCCAAATGCTAACAGCATGATATTTTGCAATCATCTAGGTGAATACAAGAAAGACGAACTCCTAGAAGCTGCTAGGTAAGTGATTCCATTCATTTTAAGTGAGTATAATGCATTTAAGGGAGAAAAGGAGGAGGGCAGGTGGAGGACTATAAAAATTATAACATGTTATTGTCTTGCTTGGGTTTTATACGATAATGCAGATAAGACCTTATACTAAATCTTTGTATACTTTATTTTGCACAATTAGTGTATTAAATGAGACTGTCTTTCAATATGGTGATGATTGTAAGGTTAATTTTATTTGGAACATTTCTTAAGGTAACTGCAAACCTGAGTTGCCGAGCTTTTCGAATGATATTCTTGGAGTATTTAAATACCTATATCTTTATTTTTCTCTGGAAATTTTTCTAGCCAAGCTTGAATGAGGGGCATCAAGTAAATGTTAAAATTCTCACCCATTTTCTTTTGTTCTTGTTCATTTATAATTTAATTGATTAGCTTTTTACAGTATTTTATATGTGTTTTTAACTCCAGTGTTTTAGATCACTTATCAGAGTAAAGTTTGTTTGTAATTAAGAAGGTGACTTTATGCAGATAAATAAAACAAAAATGTAGAAAGCTACCTTATCTATGATATACCACTGTATGATGATTAACAAGAATTATTAGGAATATATTGATTGAATTGAATAAAGCAAAAGAGATTCATTCAGAACCATATAAAAGAAATCAAAGCAAGCCCATATCATTTTCTACTCTCTTGTGAAAAATATCCATAAACATTCATAAGAAGTGCTATAATTTTATAGGAATTGACTTACTACCTTTTTGTAGGAGTGGTAATGAAGAAAAACTAATGGCTTTACTGACTCCTCTAAATGTGAATTGCCACGCAAGTGATGGGCGAAAGGTAAGTCATTTAAAATATAATATTCCCCTTCAGTGATTTCTTTTTGCTTTACAGTTAAAATTTTTAAAGTTGGCATATATATGTGTATACACATATATATACACACACGTATATATACATATATATATATATGGCTGTATTTTACTGGTACCTTTTAACGTAAAATGAAATGCTGCTGTGACATGTTCATAGAGCTGGTGAAGCATGGATCTTAAGCCTTTTCTCTTAAATGTTAGATGCTGAAAGTTATTTGTTAAATGGAACTGCAGCTTTTTTGGCGATTAAAATTATAACAACATATATTATTTTCTGTGTATGATAATGGAAATTAGAAATATTTGTTCATATCCTAATTACCCATCTTGGTTAGGATATATTTTTTATTTCTTTTTGGCAGAGGAAAATTTGTTTGCTAGACAACCAACACTTTTTCCATTTAAAGCTGAGAAAATGCTAATGATTTTTTTAGGTCTATTGTAACGGCCCTGCTTTTTTTTTTTATTGGCTAAGTTTTCATCATTATATATTGAAAGAAAGTATTAAAGCAGAGAAAAATATTCTGTATTAATATACAGTTGTCATAAATGTAAGGTAATATATAAAATATGCAGTGGTATCTTCATTATCTGCTTCCTATTCTTGCTGAATAGAGACAGAAAATGTAATCCTTTATAGCCTTTGGTATCTGACCGCAAAGTTTTGCAGTGATTTGCCTTATAGATATGGAAAAACAAAACACTTTGTACTATAAAGTCTTTTTAAAAATGTTGGTTAATTTTTTAATGTTAAAGGATGGCTTTTATATTTTTAAAACCTAAAACATTTTTAAAGTTACATTGCAGATACTGAGGAATTTCTTGTACCTAATATTTAAAGAATTAATTCCTTTGGAATTATTTATATCGAAAATATACTATGGAAAGTATCAAGATGGATGGTACCCCTTAGAAATAATTAACTGTTTTGCTTTTAAAAAATCATTTTTCTCTGAGTGATAATTTTATAGATTAAAATTATTCAGCTTTCCTTTCACTTTTTTCCCTATTCTAATGAAACACATATAATAGTGGCATTGAATTGAATCCTTCCAAATATATGTTGTTATTGAAGATGGCTTGTATATTATTTCACATGGCCTAATGAATGTTTAGTTTCTCTGGATAATTTGGAGAGAGACTTCTACTTTCATGGTAGGTTAAATTATGTATATATAAAGCTATAAATTAGCAAAGATTTACTTGGTACTATTAATGACTTTTGGGAGATGTTTTTAAATGGTAACTGCTCATTTTCCCTTCAATTTTGAAGTTGTTTTGGGAGTTTTAACTTCCTTGAGTTACTCTGAGTTCCAGATTTTGTTTGGATCCTTTTGGTAGATAAGGCAACTTTTATCACTATGCAAAAAGAACCCTTCTTATCTGTAAATGCAGCTATATCTTTAGACAGAGCTCTTTTAGAGCCCAGCCTACTTCAGTTTTCCACAGCCATTTTAATATTCCAAAATTTATGTGAGATTACTATAACAGGAGTCAGTTTCCATCCCAGCCTCATTCTCCCATCCTTACTTACCCTTACACCTTGACAGCCCCATTCCTAGCTCAGTAAATCAAAATAATTAAGGAGTGTGAACACTGATAATTAACAAATTACCTCTTCTCCTTGCCTCAATCCCTACACAAATATGTAGAACTTCTTTATTTTTCCTCCTCCCCAAAGGAGGATACACTTCCTTTATTCCTGTAGCTGAAACTAACATATTCCTCATTCAAATTCCTATGGCTCCTTTTCTGTATTACTCTATGGCATTTACCGCAGAGTTCTTGAATTGTGGTTATTCATACGTATCTTTTTCTTCTACTTGGCTATTAGCTCTCTTTTATACCGGACCAAGCCTGGCATTTTGCATGTAGCAGAAACTTAGGCTACGAATATGCTCCCAGATGAACATAATTTTATCCTTCGAGTGAAAAAAATCATCTGTGCTCTTTGCCAGTTAGAAAATTAACTCAGAAGTATATGAATGGGGAATTGTATATTTTCTGTTATTATATATTATTACTAGTATTATTTTATCAATTTATTTTTGAGTAGTTGTACCACAAGGGAGAATTATATATTTTAATGTGTAGAACATTTTTAAGAACATGTCTCAAATATTACTATTATACCGAAGGTTTCACAACATATAAATAATGTAATAATTTTCCAAAATGTGCTCCTATACTTTTTTAGATTATCAATTTTTTCAAATTAGATAGAAAAATAAAATTAGACTGAAGCATTTATTAGGTTTTGGTGCTATGCATATAACATAAAAAATCATTCAAAATTGTTCATCAGTATGCAAAATGCAAATAAAATTTCATGCTTAAAATTGAATAATGTTCATATTTAGATATTACCCTTGTTTATGGCACAGAGCAATTCTTATTAGATATACCAATTGCAGTAAAGCCGTGAAGTGGTAGATATTGTGGGTGCTGATGGAGATTGGGAAAAGATCCTTTAGTTATGACAGTCTCTTTTGTTTTCTTGCTATTGATATCAAGAGGATGTGTAAGCAAATCTAGCTGCTGAATTACAAGTCAATCTTATATACTTAGTATTTTTCCAGGCCATTAGCATGTGTTTATCTAGAATTAGGAAGTCAGATTGTATATAAACAAGAGGATACAGGTACTTTACATGTATAATAAATTAGTCAGGTATATGAAGTTTTATTTCTTGTATTTGCATTTTAGAACACAGTGCAGAATCAAATTCATTTTTAGCAGGTTTTTAAATGACCGTATCAATGCTTAACTGAATCCTTGCCTGTCACTGTTTTTACTACGATTCCTGGTTTGTACATTTTAAAAGCCCATGGAAGTGTCAATTTTGTAGTGTTTTTAGAAAAGCAATGTTCCTTATACACTAACTAGTGGGTGGAGAAATTGCCTAGATATATGTGGGGGGTTTAGACGTCAGCATTCCTTTTCCAAGTGGTACGTGGGCTTGTACAGTGACAGTGTAAATTTAAATAGTCTCTTAATTCTGTACTGTGACTTGATGATTATCCCATTAGGTAATATCTCAGTGGTTAAAATTTTTATTTCCCACAGACATTTGTTTTTATAACCTGTAGAATCTGAAAATAGTGAAGTACCAATAAGGTTTTAAGGAATTTACATGGTTATATTTTGCTTTTATTTGACATGTAAATCAAAGCAGAGCTTGACTACTCTAGAAATTTCCAGTTGTTGTTGTTTTCCCTAAAAAGCAAAGGCAGGAACATTTTTTGTAATGTTTTGTTCTAAAATGCTACTTTCATACAATTACACGCATGTTCTAATGCTGGCCACTTTAGAAACATAGGGACATAGATATAATTTATTGTTCTTCTGTCTCCTGCCCATTGTGATTAGGCATAGCATTCCATAGTTTCTTATTTTGAATTGCAGCGACCAGGTCCTTAAAACAGATTGCTTCCTTTCTGTAATTCCTATATTTTCAAACTTAGATGTCTTGTCCTTTAATCTCTCTTTACAGCATGTTCTATCATGATCAGACATTTTGTTAGCAATTATCCAAATATTCTGGTCTTGTTTGATATATAAATTTGAGATGGTGGTTGTCTCTTGTTTTGCAATATTAATTTTTATAAGGATACCTTTTTACAATGAATGAAAATAAGTATTTGAATACATCTCAGATAATTCCAACACTCAACCCTCTTCAGAGTTCTTTTAGGTCCCTTTCCTGGCTGCCTTTATCCCCTTCCAAAATAAATGTCCTAAATTTATGCCCTCCTTATAACAAGGAATAGGTTGGAGTTTGGCATTACTGTATATATTCCTAAATAGAAATAATATGTATCTTTGCATGCGTTTACTATGCATACTATTGCTGTAATTGTATGTCACCAAATATTGAAAGTAACTAATGGTTGGTTGGAATTTTGTTTTTATTATAAAATATTCAATGTTATGGTAGTTTCTTTCTGCTCCTTTTGTTCATTCAGTCAGCACTCAATACATGCCATGTATAGGTCACTGTGCTAAGTGTCATGGGAGATAACTGTGTTTAATGGTATTGGTTCACAAGGAGCTCAAAATTGTTAGAATGATGAAGACATTATCCAGGACATTGAAGCCAGTGCCTAAAAAAATGATTCCTTTTGCTGTGATACAAAGTGTAGATTTAAGGTGAGATTTTTTTTCTAGCTCTTTTATTTTTAAAGCATTAGTATTTAGACATGTATGCTCTTCTGTAAGAAATCACAAATTTAGATGAAAGGCAACTGGAGGAGCATGATTTAAATTCAGAAAGATTAACTGAAGAGTTTCTCTAAATGTCAGATTTCTACTGTATAAATGTTTGCTTCCATAAAATAGTTAATAATGAATAAGACTCTGGAAATGGAGAAAAGTAAAGTGTTTAAAAACTATTTTTTAATAGAGATAAATCAGAAATAAAGTAGAATTTAGTACCATCCCTTGTAGATACCATAAAAAACTATGTGATATAGTCAAAAGAGCAAATAGGCTTTGAGGCCAAACGGCTGGATTCTGTTCTCTGCTCTTCCACTTTCTAAGTGTGTGACTATGGCTCTACAGTTTTCAGTGTATTCTTTACTAAATGGGGATGATGATACCCATTCCACAAGACACTTGAGAGGATTAAATGAAATAATGTGATAAATGTAGCACATAGAAGAACTTCAGAAAATTAGATCCCTACTCCTCTGATACATTTTTTGCTTTTGAGCGTATTTAGAATGGACACATACATACTTCTGAGTACTTCTGCATCCCCCACTTCTCCACTTAAATTGTCTTTATTACCAAGCTCAGTCCCAGATGGCATTTGAATAAAATGTAGGTTACCAGGTAATCTACAAAGCATACAATTGAATTAATTGTCTTGGAACTTGGTCTTTGTCTCCTCCCCACCCCACATCACATTTAATAAATTAAATTTGTTTATTTTTGCAGCTTATAAATTCATAAATGTGTTCATAAGATACATATACCCATTTTAAGAATATATTTATTAAAAATTAATATCCAGCTGAAAAATAATGCCACAACATTCATTTGAATTCCATAAAGCACATCCAGTGTAGCACAAAGAATATGTAGGATTAATGCAATGGTTTTTGCAAGTTATACTTAAATTTTAGGGTTATGTGAATTTGTCATATTCTAATACAGTATTCTTGGTTAACACCTCCCTCCTTCAGTGTAAGTCTTCTCTAAATATTTTGCTGGAACAGGATTTTAACAGCCCTCATATTGTTACTTTGACAACCCCTCGATGAACCGGGCCACTCATTATTTATGCTCTTGTCTAGTCCCCTCCCACACAGACTGTGAACTAAGCCTGGGACTGCTTTGATGAATAAAATGAAGTAGAAGTGATGCCATGCCAGGTTTAGGACTAGCCCTTGGAATTGGCCTGGTAGCTGCAGTTTCTTGCTTTTGGAATACTCTTTCTTGGATCCCAGCTGCCATGCCATGAGGAAGCACAAGCAGCCGTATGGAGAAGTTCATGTGGGGAAGAACTGAGGCCTCTAGCCAAAGACCCACCAAGCTTGGTTAAGGCTCTAGATGACTCTAACTCTCCACGTGTCCTAGACTTTTATCTTAGCTGAGTGTCCAGTCCAGCCTCCCGGTGACACCAGTCGTCCTAACGCCTAGCTCATACCACATAGAGCAGAAGAGCCACCCAGGTACCCTACCATTTGAGGGGTGGTTTGTTACGTAGTAATAGCTAACTGAAATACCCCTGCTATAAGAAAATGTTGAATATAACTCAATGCCTATTGTCTATTGGTCAAGAAAGTTTGCGTCATTTCTCAGGCGGATTACTGAAAATGGTTCTTTCACAGCTGCTTGGAAGAATAAGTGAAGATTTTTAAACAAATCACCAAACATATTTATTTCTTTTGATACGTTCAATTACCTTGTATTTATATCTTACAACTTAAGATTTTTTTTCCCTCAGAAAGCAAAAAATAATTTTATGCACATTTTTTTTTTTTTTTTTTTTGCGGTACGGGGGCCTCTCACTGCTGTGGCCTCCCCCGTTGCGGAGCACAGGCTCCGGACGCGCAGGCTCCGGACGCGCAGGCCCAGCGGCCATGGCTCACGGGCCCAGCCGCTCCGCGGCATATGGGATCCTCCCAGACCGGGGCACGAACCCGTATCCCCTGCATCGGCAGGCGGACTCCCAACCACTTGCGCCACCAGGGAGGCCCAATTTTATGCACATCTTTATGGGTCATGGCGTTGCAGGAAAAAGCAGGAAGTTGAAGCTAGAAGACCAAGTTTTAAGTTAAAATTATTACTAGCTATGTGATCATGGCAAGTTTTATTATATCTCTGAGTTCTCAGTCTTTTAGCCTAAAAAATGATGGCTTTGGGCCACATGAGCTCCAATTTACCTTTCAACTCTAACATTTTAAGATTGTTACGTATTTTGTTACTTATTTTTCATCAGAGTAAGTGATACAGACTTGGATTATGTAAGAGTCGGTAGATAAAACACTCCTGGTATCTGGAATAAAGTTTATATACAGCCTTTTTCCCCTTTAAGAAAGTGTTAGCATTACCTGAGGGCCCATGTGTGGCTCCCTGTGGCCTTTAGTGGCCTTTATCATCCTCCTCTGTTCTTGCCACATCTTGGTAGATAAAAGGTCAGACCATTTTTTAGTGTCCAACTTTTCTGGCTCATAGTTTAGATGTTACTTGGGATTATAAGAAGGTCAAAATGCAGTAAGTGTGCATTAGGGAACTCTTCAAGTACTTTAAGTTTAATTATATATCTAATCAAATCACTTCTTTAAAGTACATCTTGCTGAACAGTGCATGTCTTAACAGTAATGCAGAAATCCCTTGGAGCAAGTTTTCTTGCCTGCTTATGTTGGGATATAGTGTATAAAATCTTTATGCATGTGTATATTCATTGTGTAACAATAAGGGCTTGAAAATGTCTTTTTTATTTTTCATTAGGGAATCACTACTACTAAAACAGTCTCTATTTTGTCAAGCATGACATCTCTACTGGTGAGGGTAATTAGTACCCATGCCAACTATGTTCTGTTTTTCTCTTTGAGAAAAGAATTTTTAGTAGAAAGGGACCTGTGTTAAAAAGCAGGTGGTAAAACTTAGGAATTCAGGGCTTCCCTGGTGGCGCAGTGGTTGAGAGTCCACTTGCCGATGCAGGGGACACGGATTCGTGCCCCAGTCCGGGAGGATCCCACATGCCGCGGAGCGGCTGGGCCCGTGAGCCACGGCCGCTGAGCCTGCGCGTCCGGAGCCTGTGCTCCGCAACGGGAGAGGCCACAACAGTGAGAGGCCCGCGTACCGCAAAAAAAAAAAAAAAAAAAAAAACAACTTAGGGATTCAGTTAAGCTCAGCTTAGCCACCCTCCTCTGAACTTCGGTTTCTCCTATACTCATATCCAAAACACACAAGTTTCCTGCAGTTTTCAATATTGGACTAGTTGAGGGATAAAAAAGGAGCGAGTACTAAATCATTTTGCTGGGAATATGATTCAAGATTAAAATTTGCTTTAGAAGCCAAATTACAAAAGTGATATTTCAGTATATCCTTTTAAAATTGTAAGAATCTAAGTTTAAAGTGCTTCTTCTGACTCTCCAAGTGTACCAGACTTTATAGGGTAGGTTAGATGACAACTGCAGCAGTAGCTTGGAAAACATCCATCTAGCAGGGTGGCAAGGGACTAGGAGATCAGGTAGAAACACAGAAGGTCACTTTATGCTATTGTTGATGTCCTAGTTCTTTAGTGAGTGGAATTGTGAGTGGTGTTATTTACATATAGTTATTTATTAATTATTACCTAATAAAGGTATTTTAAAATAGCCCTCTAATGATTACGGTTTGATTATGGTCTCTCTGGCTTAGACTGTTTAGTTAATGTCAGTTGACAGTAGATTATTCCGCAAAAAGTTTTAAAATCCTTTTAGTAAAGGGTGAACCTTAGTGTGTGAAAAAGGCTTGCTTAGTTCCAAAAAGAAGTCTGATGTCAGAAACTCTTCTGGCCTGAGGAAAGGCAGCAAAAAGTGGAGAGTTCATTATGGATTTGAGAACTCTGATATTTATCAATCCGTAGCTTTGAATTGGTATTATGAGAAACAGTTGTTTGGCCATAATATGAAAACAACATAAACCATTACTTTCTTACTTCACTGTGTACCAGCAACCTGCTGTCTCAGGTAGCTCGGGCTGCTGTACCATCCTGGGTTCCTGGCTTGTGGAGGGCTGCCTGTTTGCTGAGAGAGAAAGAGAGCTCTTGGCTGTCTCTTCTTTGTAAGGGCACTAATCCCATCTCGAGGGCTTCTACCCTCATGACCTCATCTAGCCCTAATTACCTCCTGAAGGCCCTGTCTCCAAATCCCATCATGTTGGGGGTCAGGTCCTCAACATGTAAACTGGAAGGGCAGACACAAACATTCACCTGGTTATTTTTTTTTTTTTTTTCTTTTTGCGGTATGCGGGCCTCTCACTGTTGTGGCCTCCCCCGTTGCGGAGCACAGGCTCCGGATGCGCAGGCCCAGCGGCCATGGCTCACGGGCCCAGCCGCTCCGCGGCATATGGGATCCTCCCAGACCGGGGCACGAACCCGTATCCCCTGCATCGGCAGGCGGACTCTTAACCACTGCGCCACCAGGGAGGCCCCACCTGGTTATTTTTGTATGCTACATTCTTTTTCTTTTTTAAAGAAGTCTAATAATTGTTCAGGAAATCTCCCCTCCCCCTCCTCCGAAGCATATTCATCCATTCTCTCACTTGCTTAATTAATTTAGAATTATAAAAGGAAATTTCTTAAAGTATCAAGAATCTTAATAATATCCTTTTTAAAAGAAGGCTATTTTCAGTGACTAATAAGAAAATGTCTTTCTCTGCTAAGAATGACATCAATAGTAAAACTTTAAAAACACTATAAATACTGTGCATAATTATTTGAAATGCATATTTGGGTAGTCAAATTAGTAAATTTGGAAATAGACTAAATACAAAATACTTCATATGTTGATTTTCCTTTTGTAAAGATGCTTTAAGTTTTCAATAGTAACATGGTAATACCCTACTCTGAATGCCATAAAAATTCCCCTAGGGCTTCTCTGGTGGCGCAGTGGTTGGGAGTCCACCTGCTGATGCAGGGGACACGGGTTCGTGCCCCGGTCCGGGAAGATCCCACATGCCGCGGAGCGGCTGGGTCCGTGAGCCATGGCCGCTGAGCCTGCGCGTCCGGAGCCTGTGCTCCGCAATGGGAGAGGCCACAACAGTGAGAGGCCCGCGTACCGCAAAAAAAAATAAAAATAAAAATAAATTCCCCTAAAGTAATCTCCTAGTGTCTGAGAGGGTTCAGTACCCATTAGAATTGGGTAAGGAGGCTTCCGCAGGGAATAGAGCTAGAGACCTCTGTTCCTGGCTGCCTTTGGCTGCTGAATTCACATGTGCAAACTCAGAAATGTCAGGACTCGAGCACTGAAGGAACTTTGAGGTAACAGCATGTCTCCCAAGTCCTAGAGCTCTGAAGCACACGAAAATCAGATAACGGAATTTCTCATTCTCTAGTTTATACAGTTAAAATGACTGTCCAAGGATCTAAGGTGGAATGATTTCCCCATAAATAATCTTTAAATGACAATTGGTGGACTTGTTTCCTTGTACTTCCAGAATAAGTCATCTGTCTGTTGAACGTTAGTTAGAATCTTTTTTTTTTTTTTTTTTTTTTGCTGTACGCGGGCCTCTCGCTGCTGTGGCCTCTCCCGTTGCGGAGCACAGGCTCCGGACACACAGGCCCCGCGGCCATGGCTCGCGGGCCCAGCCGCTCCGCGGCATGTGGGATCCTCCGGGATCGGGGCACGAACCCGTGTCCCCTGCATCGGCAGGCGGACTCTCAACCACTGCGCCACCAGGGAGGCCCTAGTTAGAATCTTTGATGTTTAGATTTGAAAACCTAAGATTGTAAATATTAATTATGAAAAGGAATTCATGTGAGGTTTGAGTAGTGTGAAAACTTTTCTTTTGAAAAGTATAAGACATCAGGTTACTGTCAGACCAAGAAATTTGATTTCCATAAAGTCTGCCAGCAGTTTCTCATTAAGCAATGCAAAATTAATGTTGCGCCTTCTGAAAGTGCTAAGCATTCTTTTTTCTTTCCCATACAAACCCTATGAGAGGACGCTAGAAACTCATTTTCATGCATACATTTCAATTCTTCAGCTGATTCTGAGGCTGAAAAAGAGAAACACAAATTTCTGGCTGTTGAAGAATCCCCTTGGAGTTTCCACAATGATAATGTTGAGTTAAAATTGAATTAAGTTGGCATTCAGAGCTTCACTCTCACAAAATTACCCTATGGATTACCCGCTCTTTATTGTCTGTTCATCTCCTTTCCCCTATCCTTCTCTTCCCCATACATAACACTTAAAGTAAGGATAGTCCTTTATAGACTCACTTTAAAAAATAAACTTTTACTATATAAGGCAATTGAAGTACAGAAATTTTGTTTTATGAGATATTTCATAAATTCTACAAATTTTCAAATGCCTTAGGTTCCTTCCTAAAGATGACTACATCTGTTACTTTGGAAAAGCATACTCTTTGAGACTAAAATATCAATCATTATTCTACCTCATAGAACTTTATTTGGAAGAGGACTTAAATGGCAACTAGTCCAACCTCCCAGTGCAATGTGGGAAGCTTTACTCTGATAATGCTGACAGGTTGTCATCTGGCTCTGCTTGAATGCATATCCAGACCATATCTGGATTTAGCACCAAACTTAGGGTTTCACAATTTCAGGAGGGATACTGACCAGTCAGAGGGTGACCAGGAAGGTACTCAAGAAATTATTCTGGAAGAAGCAGTTGAATCAATTGGAGGGATTTAGTTCAAGAAAAGACCAAATGACTGTTAGGGATACATAGAAAAATCCAGCACTAGGAAAGAAGCAGATAAATTTTCTTCTCCAGTTTCAATATTCTGTTATTCCTCCATGTTCCCTGATGCTTATTATTATTATTTTATTTTATTTTATTTTTTGGCTGCATTGGGTCTTTGTTGCTGCTCCTGGGCTTCCTCTAGTTGCGGCAAGCAGGGACTACTCTTCGTTGCGTTGCGTGGGCTTCTTATTGTGGTGGCTTCTCTTTGTTGAGGAGCACGGGCTCTAGGCGCGCAGGCTTCAGTAGTTGTGGCTTGCGAGCTCTAGAGCGCAGGTTCAGTAGTTGTGGCACACGGGCTTAGTTGCTCTGCGGCATGTGGGATCTTCCCGGACCAGGGCTTGAACCTGTGTCCTCTGCGTAGGCAGGCGGATTCTTAACCACTGCACTACCAGGGAAGTCCTGATGCTTATTATTTTAAATAACTTCTTTTGTTAAGAAGTCCTACATTTCTAGGGAACCCTCCTACACTGTTGGTGGAAATGTAAATTGGTGCAGCCACTACAGAGAACAGTATGAAGGTTTCTTAAAAAACTAAAAATAGAATTAACGTGTGATCCAGTAATCCCACACCTGGGCATATATCCAGAAAAGATGAAAACTCTAAGTCAAAAAGATACATACACCCCAATGTTCATAGCAGCACTATTTATAATAGCCAGGACATGGAAGCAACCTAAATGACCATCAACAGATGAATGGGTAAAGAAGATACATACATACATACAGTGAATATTACTCAGCCATAAAGATGGATGAAATAATGCTATTTGCAGCAACATGAATGGACCTAGAGTGAAGTAAGAGAGAGAAAGACAAATATCATGTGATACAAATTATATGTGGAATCTAAAAAATGGAATCTAAAATGAACTTAATTACAAAACAGAAATAGACTTACAGACATAGAAAACAAACTCATGGTTACCAAAGGGGACAGGCAGGGGAGGTATAAATTAGGAATTTGGGATTAACAGTACTATATATAAAATAGATAAACAACAAGGACCTACTGTATAGCACAGGGAACTATATTCAATATCTTGTAATAACCTATAATGGAAAAGAATCTGAAAAAGGATATATATATATATATGAATCACCTTGCTGTATGCCTGAAATTAACACAACAAGGTAAATCAACTATACTTCAAATTTAAGAAAAAAAAAAGTCCTACGTTTCTGGGGCACTCATCCAATAGTATGGTCACACTCTCAGTATTGATAGGGTTTGATCTGAGTGCTGAGATGAGTCAGAACTACCAAAGCAATCCCTGCCTACCAAGAGTAATTCTTCCTGCCTCTCAGCCATACTGATCCATTTCTGAACATACTGTCCAGAACCTGAGTGCCCAGCCAACGGAAAGGAAGGAAGGCAGAATGAGAGTTCTGAAGTCAGACTTACCTGCATATGATCTCTGACTCTGCTATTAACTTGCTGTATTAACCCCCCTGTTTCTCAGTTTCCTCATTTGTTATATGGAGATAATAATAGTTTCTAGTTCTGGTAGTAGTTGTGTAAAGTAAACAAGTTAATACGTAGAAAGTACACAGTAGATTTTAGCTGTTATTTCAATAAAATACTTGGTATTTTCAAAATGTTTTTATATGTTTTATTTCATTTTAGCCAGAAAATAACACTGTGAGGAAGCCAGTACTATTGTTACCCAACTCCCTGCCATTACATTAATACGTTAAACACTGTTAGGTTGTAGGAGTAATATGTCTGTTTATGAAACTAGTCCTGATATAATCCGCTGTGATGGGACTGTATCTATTATTCGGTGTATTTAGCTCTATGCACTGTGCTTTAGAGAACTGTTGACCAAGAATCCCAGGACCAGAAAAAAAGACTCATAATGGGAAAGAAGTCATTATTATTAGAGGATCTAGTAAAGTGCATTCTGTAGAAGAGACAAGTTAAAGGAGATACAGTTTGGGGGGAAGGTGTGAATAAAGTATCTTTTTAAAATTTTATTTCTACTTTGGTTCATCAATTTTCATTTTCCAGATAGTTTCTCTTTTAAATTATTATTATAATAGCCCAAGAGTTGAGAAACTTCAAGGAGACTGTCTGTTCTTTATTATGGTACTACAAATACCTCTTCAAAAGACAGGCATCAGTGATGAGATATATTTATTTCCATGGACTCATGCCCATATTGGTTCTCTAGCTTTTAATTTGGCTTGATTCTGATTTAAGTATCACTGTCTCAAAGAACTTCTTAGCTGTACCTCACAAGCAGATTAATCATGTCTCTCTTGCCTGAAAGAAATTTAATAAGCTCTGATTATGCAGTTATTATATCTTCCTGGGAGTTTTGTATTAAAGGCTGATACAGTATTTTATTTGTAGAAGGGGAACACTGATCTATCTTAACCAAATGATAAGTTTGAATGAGATGTGCTTTGTTAAGATAACCAGAGCAGAGCTGGAACATTTGTAAATGTCCGTTTATAAGGTGATGGTTAAATAATTACGATGCAGCTACATAATGGAAATACTATACAAAGAATAAGATAGACCTCTATGTGCTAATATTTTAAGAGAAGAAAAGCAAATTGCAGAAGGAGCGTTGTCAGTATTGTAGAAAAAGAAAGAAAGGAGGGACAAAGACTGTCGTAGATTTGGGGAAACATAACGGCCCAATAACCAAATGTATTTTTCCTGACATCTGGCAAGTGAACTTTTAAAAGTTTTTGAGACAGACAGGAAATTTGAATGCTGACATGGGCATTAGATGATACCAAAGATTTACCACTATTTTATTAGATGTAATAATATCGGGTTTTTTAAAGAAATTGCCCATAAATTTTAGAGGCACCTACGGAAGTATGTAGTGTCTTGAATTTGCTCCAGAATACTTCAGTGGGGAAAATAAAAGGGATAACAGAAGCCAGTGTAACAAAGTCTTAATAATAAGTGATTGTTGAATCTGGGTGATGAGTACATGAATGTTCAGGTGAACACTGAAAGATCTGAGCAGATGATAAAGTTTTATGATTCTTCTCCTAATTTGGTAAAGTAATAAGTCTTGCCTTATTCTGAATGCATGTGTGCCCTTGCAGGTGGGCGCACACACACACACAAACACACACACTAATTTCTGACTTGGGACAGCTCCGGAAACCAAGAAACTCATTCAGCATTAAGCCTACCTAGAGTAGGGTGATCAGCTATCCCAGTTTGCCTGGGATGCGTGGGTTTCCTGAGACTAAGAATGTCTCGAGCAAACCAGGATGAATTGGTTACCCTAATCTGAAAAATTCAGGAGATTTGATCTAGGTCAAAGTGGAAATCTTAAAGAAAACCTCAATACACTACACATCATGAAGTTAGGCAGCTCTCTGACTTCATCCTGTAAGCCACTTACATCCTGGCTTCTCAGTTGTGGTTTTGTTCTTTCCTAGGGAACGCTTCAAACATCACACAGGCCTGTGTTGAAATGTGGTGTAAATCTTTCACACAAATTCAAAGTCAAATTCACCAAGCTGGATTATTCATATCCCCCGTTCTCTTTTATTAACGTAAATGAAAAGCTAACCATAACTTTCATTTCTTTTTTACTAGTATGAGGCACTGTGTTAAGCCTTCTAACGTAAAATTAAGATATGCTGTTCATTCTCAATGAGCTCACAGTGGATTAGAGGAGACAGACACATAAATATTTAACTATATGATTTCATGACAAGTGTTACAGTAAAAGATTGTGGCAAATAGTTTTAAGACCGTCTTTGGCAATCTTTTTAGTGACCACTTTTTGTTGCAAAAGTAGTGTGCAAAGACAGAATAAGAGGAAAGGAGATATTAATCTGGAGTACTGGTATTTTGGAATCTCATTTTAAAATCTTGTTTAAGGATTGCCCCAAATTTTGTACAGGCAGACCTCGTTTTACGCTTTGCTTTATTGTACTTCTCAGACACTGTTTTTACAGATGGAAGATTTGTGGCAACTCTGCGTTGAGCAAGTTTATTGGCGCCATTTTTCTAACAGCATTTGCTCACTTCATGTTTCTGTGTCACATTTTGGTGATTCTCACAATATTTCAGACTTTTTCATTATTATATTTGTTATGGTGATCTGTGATCAGTGGTCTTTGATGTTACTACTACGACTTGCTGAAGGCTCAGATGATGGTTAGCGTTTTAATAATGTATTTTTTAACTAAGATATATACATTTTTTTAGACGTAACACTATTACACACTAACAGACTACAGCATAGTGTAAATATAACTTTTGTATGCACTGGGAAACCAAAAAATTTGTGACTCGCTTTATTGCGATATTCACTTTATTGCAGTGGTCTGGAACAAAACCCACAATATTTCTGAGGTATGCCTGTACTTTATAAAAATAGAACAATAATAATAGTCTTAAGAAATTAAGAATTTTTATAATATTTTATGTTTCTTAGATGAGAAGTGCTGTAAAATTGGGATATTCTGTCTCTGTGTTAACTTCAAAACCTTTCTCAGTACTAACAAACTGAGGAACCTTTCCCCAGTACCCAGCACTCATTTGTGAGATAGCCATGTGTGTTTTCTGTTAAATGCTAAAACTCCCTTAGGATTGAATATGTAATAATACATTTAAATCTTGAGACATAGTTTTCATGATTTCTTTGCTCAGTAGGAAAAAAATATTTGGAAATTAAATTTTTATATTCTAGGCACATAATAATATATAGGTCTTCCAAAGGTGATGGCTGCATTGTGTATCTATAGGATTTTCTTGCTTTGATATTTAATCCTTAGGAATACTTTGTCTTCCATTGTTTGGATTTGTTAAGGAGTCATGTGTGAAATTAAATTTAACTGGGAAAATATTTTGTTACTTGTAGGCCTTTCGTTTTTTTAGCAAATTAATAATTATGGCAGTTGAGCTGTTTGGAGTGAACCAGAGTGAACGATGAGGTCAGAAAGTTGGAGGTAGTAATGAGAGATTGTCTGTGGCCTTCTAGATCATTATAAAGACTTCAGCTTTACTTAGAGTGAGATGAAGAGCCACTGGAAGATTTTGAGCTGAGGACCGGAACATCTAACATTTTAACAGGATCACTCTGCTGCTATGTTTCATAGGCTCTCAGAGTATTATGCTGGAAGCAAGGAGGCTGTTACAACCACTCAGCTGAGAGAGGGTGGTGCTTAGACCAGGATAGTGATAGTAGATGTGGTGAGAAGTGATGGGATTCTGGAGAGACTTTGGAGATAAAGCCAACAGAAATAGTTTGATGCAGTGAGCACAGTGTGTGAGAGAAAGATGACAATCAAGAAAGACTATCAGGGCCTCCCTGGTGGCGCAGTGGTTAAGAGTCCGCCTGCCGATGCAGGGGATACGGGTTCGTGCCCCGGTCTGGGAGGATCCCATATGCCGCGGAGCGGCTGGGCCCGTGAGCCATGGCCGCTGGGCCTGCGCATCCGGAGCCTGTGCTCCGCAACGGGAGAGGCCACAACAGTGAGAGGCCCGCATACAGCAAAAAGAAAAAAAAAAAAGAAAGACTATCAGAGTTTTTGACCTGAGTAACTAAAAGGATGGAGTTGCCATTAACAGCAATAGGAAATTTTGCAGAGTAGCTTTTGGAGGGAATACTAAGAGCTCAGTTTTGGACATGATAAGCATGCAGTGTCTCCTGTATATCCGTAAGGTGGTATCAAGTAGGACGTTAGATTATGAGAGTTTGGAGTTCAGCAAAGAAGACTGAACTGGAGATAGAATTGAGGAGTTGTCAGCATATAAATGTTGTTTAGAGCCCCAAGACTGCATGAGATCACCAAAGGAGTGAGTGTAGCTAATGAGGAAAAGAGGTCTAAGGACACAGTCCTGGAGTTCTCCAATGTCAAGAAAGTGAGGAGCAACCAGAAAAGAAGGGTGGGGTACCTAGGTGTCCTAGACACCAAGGGGAAAACATTTCAAGAAGGAAGAAGTGCTCAGCTATGTCAGATGATGCTGATAGGTAAAGTAAGGTGAGGACTGATAAATGACCATTAAGAAATCACTTCTAAGATACTTAATAAGGTGATAATAAGTAATAACCACCATTTGTTGAGCTTTTTCTATGTGATACTGTATTAGATGCTTTATATAGTTATCTATAATGCATAAAATAGCCTTATATGGTAGGAATTATAATCCTCATTTTACAGATATTAGAAACCAAGGCTCAGAGACATTAAGAAATTAGTCCAAAGCCATATACCTTGTAAATTTTGCAGAGGAGGAATGCAAACCCAAGGCAAGCCTCTGCTCACTTCCTTATATTGTGCTGCCTGCACTTCTGTTAAAGTTGCATCCACAGTTTTATAACAGGTGTCAGTTGTTCCTATTTTAACTATGCATGTATGTGTAGGATAAGTTAATGCATTATTGTATGCTGCAAATTATATCATAAAAAGCAAAGATAAATGCGTATATATGTTTATTGTTTCCTATGGCCTGATTCCAAGAAGAAAACTTTGAATTATGAGATTTATTTAAGTAAGGATTCTTTTTTCTGTAAACATTTTACAATATGGAAATATTAGTAATAACATTTCTCTTACAGCAGAATAATATTAAGGTGGGTTTTTTTATAGAGTTTTTATATTTGCAGTTGTTTCATACTTTATCACCCTACATGTTTTTTATTTTATTTATTCATTTATTTATTTATTTTTTTAAAGAAGATGTTGGGGGTAGGAGTTAATTAATTTATTTATTTTTGCTGTGTTGGGTCTTCGTTTCTGTGAGAGGGCTTTCTCTAGTTGCGGCAAGCGGGGGCCACTCTTCATCACGGTGCGCGGGCCTCTCACTATCGCGGCCTCTCTTGTTGCGGAGCACAGGCTCCAGACGCGCAGGCTCAGTAGTTGTGACTCACGGGCCTAGTTGCTCCGTGGCATGTGGGATCTTCCCAGACCAGGGCTCGAACCCGTGTCCCCTGCATTAGCAGGCAGATTCTCAACCACTGCGCCACCAGGGATGCCCCCTATTTTATTCTTTTTATCGCTCTACATGTTTGACTTTTAAAGTATTCCCAACAAAAAATCTGTTTTAAGAATAAATATGAGGTGTGCAAACTGACAGTGATTGCTGTCCTGCGCACAGTGATGCCTTAAATGTTTGATTCTTGTGTTTGCTAGTTTACAGCCAACACAAAATTATCAAGTAACATGTGTAAGTATTTTACAAATGGGCCTGCTTTTCTTTTTTTTTCCAAACCAAAATTACACTCTGTTAATTATCCTAGCATTTAGAAAATTACTCTTATCATTGCTATGCCATTTGGTTGTTGAGGTATAAAGTTGGCACTATGTGGTAACCATTCACTAGATCACATGATTTTAATTGCTTTGCATCAGAAGATAGCATTTAGTATATAATGTTTAGTGGTAAATTTTTTTCTAGAGGAAAAACTCCTGGACTCTTAGTAGTATAAGCTTGTTCAAATCATTGTTTGTTCTCAATTTGTACTTTTTCTTTTTGCTTTATACCATTTCCTCAAATTTATTGCAGGCATTTCACAGATTTTTATGTGCCTTCCAATGATACTATTTAGTTTGCACAGTTAGCATCCACATTGGAATGACTCCTCAGAAGGTTTCATCCTGCTTGTTCTGTACTCACTCTCCCTGTGAGTTCATCACTCCCATAGCTCAACTACCTCTACTTAGATGCTGCTACCATTTTGCTAACTGATACTGTCATTATCTCCCTCCTAGATTAGTCCTGCAGGCTTCTATTCAGGTCTTCCTGCCATCAGATTTGCCCTCCCTCTCCATGTTATTCTCTACTGAGTAACCAGAGTGATCTTTCCAAAACTCCATGCTTAGTCCCATTACCGCTAGGGTATCGTATAGGCACTCAAACACAATAAACCCAAACCTCACATTCTCTCCCTTTGGGTTCCCTTCCCTTCCCTTCCCTTCCCTTCCCTTCTCTTCTATTCTTCCCTCTCTCCCTACCTCCCTTCTTCCTTCTTTTCCTTCCTCTATCACTGACATTTCCAAACTGGAAACTGCTATATCCCTTACTACTTTATTATCAATTATCAGATTCTAGCAATTCTCCTTCCTAATAGTTTTTGACACTCACTCCTCAACTCCATTTTTTAACAACTGCTCTATTTCAGGCCTTCTATCACTTTCTACCATTTCAATTACAGAGCCTTCTAATTTATTTGAGTTATATAAGTTTTAAAATTATACAAGTTAAAAATTATATTACCATTTTCAAAGCATTATAGATAATTTTTAGTCTCATAATGATTTTTTAAAATCCAGAAACTAGATACAATTTTTTGTTTTGGCCTCCTGTATAAACAATTAGTGTGTGTGTGTATATGTATTCATTCATTTAGGGACTTAGTTTATTTTCAAGAATAAGAAATAAATACTATTATTGACCCAACTATATACAAATAAAATTTTGTAAGAGATACTTAATATGACAAAAAGAAAATCTTTTTGTGCATCAGCAATGAAATTGTCACCTTGGATCATTATAATATTAAATGTCAGCCATGTCCTATGAGAGCTTACTGACACATTGACCATTGATCCAAAGTAGTTACTGTCTCTTGAGGAAGCTTCCCAACTGCAGTATAAAGTCAAATTCAGCCCTGAAAGTGGGCCAAGAAGGAGTGAAAGGAACTAGATTTACCTTCCTTCCTGAAACAATTTAAAAAAAAAACTGGATAAAATATATGAAACTGGTTTTCAGAAGTTGAACATCAGGCAGTACATAGTAGTGATCCTTGAGTGATAGGAATCGAATAAGGTGAGTTCTGTGATTGCACCAGGTTGCTGCTTAGAAAGAATTTCCAGGCCTTGGTGCAGGGAGGGAAAATCCAGGAGGCACCCAGTGGTTTCCCTGACTTGAGAAGATGGAATTAGAAGATTGAGGAGACCAAGGTGGCAAGAGTTAGCAAGGTGGAGGACCAGGGAAGGGAGAGCTGCACAGAGAAGAGAGCTGCAGAGAGCTGCAAAGGATCCCCTTACTATCTTCAGCTGAGTACTGATTAATACAGATATGAGGAAACTACCTGAGGCTGTTAAAGGAACCACCCAAAAGGATTAGAGGTAACAATCCTAGCAACTCACAGAGACTTTCATCATTTCTGTTGCCATCAGCCAGAAGGGACAAACGTCATAATTCATTAGATATCATAGAGTACTCAAAAGGGTAATGCTTCAGTAGAAGGGGAAAATTAGTCCTAGACCAAAGGCTGCTCTGGTCCTGCTTACAAAGCTTAAAAGCAAGCTTTGAAAACAACCTAACATCTGTACAATTGGAGTCCCCAAAAGATAGAATGGTAAGAGAGAGGGCAGAAAAAATATTTGAAGAAGTAATAGCTGAAAGTTTTCCAAATTTGATGAAAACTGTAAATAATAGATCAAAGAAGCTCAGCCAGCCCCAAGCACACACATACACCAAAAAAAGAAGGAAAAAAAAAAAACTGTACCAAGGTACATCACAAGTCAAATTTCTTAAAGTCTGTGATAAAGAGAAGTTATGAATGTATCCAGAAGAAAAATCACATGTACATAGGAATAAAGATAGCATGTAGGCAGATTTCTAGTCTGAAACAGTGCAAGCCAGAAAATAGTGAAACAACATCTTTAAAATGTTAAAGGATGGGGAAAATAAGTCCTGAAAATAATTTGGTAGTCCCTAGAGGTATCATTTACAGTAACATTTGACAGGTGTCTGAAGGCAGAAACTTGGATGGGCTTGTTGTTTGATGATTCAGAAATTTTAATCATCTGTTTTTATATGGCATTTTATATTTTAAAGGTGATTATATGTGGGAGAAAACTTTTCATGCACTTTTGAAATAGCTAGGATGGGTGGTTTTATCTCCATTTTACATGTGAGGAAGCTGAGCTATGTAGGTAATATAACTTTCACAGTTCCACAAGGTCCAGGACTGTGATCATGTTTCCTGACTTCCTATTCAGGACTCTTTTCCAAACTACTTGATCTCATTATTAGCTGTGTATTGCTCAAAAATAGTTCCTAAACTTAGAGACTGTCAGAACATATAAAATGTATGGGGTACCTTGAAAGCAGTAATAGATAGCACAGTATTAAGTAATTCTTTTGTATCCAAACATGTGAAGAAAATAAATTGAAAATCTTATTAAATCCCAAGGCCCAAAATAGAAGACATGAGACATGGTAGTACATTAAAGTATATTAGACCCTGTGTGAAAAGCCGTTACAGTACTTAAACTTTAAATAAATGAGCAGAGGTGGGAAAATTGCTGTGGTTGCAGAGAAACTTTTAATTAAAGTAATGTTATTTCTGATTTTTTTTAAAGGTGAGGAGAAGTTTATTTTAATTATCATATTATATGTAAGCAGAGCACCTTTTAATAACTTGGTTCAAGTTAAAATGTGGCAGAAATTAGTTGGGAAGAAACTTTATTTTCCTCCTGTATTTATACTGCATATGCAGTATATAAAATAGAAGAATTAGATACTATCTTGGCATATTTCATCGTATCCAAGGTAGGAAATTAGTTCTGACCCATTGCTAGCAGCCTAATGGAATGAATACGGTCCATTGTCTTTTTTGTTTCCACTAGAATTTCTTCAAGTATTCTTCAGAGGTGCTTTTCAGCTTTTCCTATTAAAGAGAAATTTTGAGAGCTAGCTCTTTATGATAGAATTGGGATTGAAAAGTTAAAATTTGAAAGGTGGACAGGATGCAAGTAAGATAAAGAAGAATGTTTCCAATTATGAGGAATATGAGCCCTGACCTGTCTTCCCGGAACAGTAGGAATGGTCCATGATGGAAAGAAATTAAGAAATAATGTGGATTAGGTAGGGTAGGGCCTGATAACTGAAGGCCTTGAAAAACCAGTAGGAGAAGTAGGTGAATGGCACTGAAGTTAGAATTTACTCCTGAGATGAGTGAATTGTCTCTCATCCAGTTAGGAAATATGAATTTTTGGCACTTCACCTCAGTATTTTCTGTGTATGTTAACACTCATTGTCTTTAAATAAATAAATACAGATTAGATGCCAAAGAAACAATTATTTACCTGAAGAGGGGGATACATTTTTCTTTCTCTTTTCTATCTAGTCAACTCCTTTACATCTAGCAGCAGGCTACAACCGAGTTCGGATCGTTCAGCTTCTTCTCCAGCATGGTGCTGACGTGCATGCAAAAGACAAAGGGTACGTGTATCAGCGTATTTCCTGTAATGGTTTCATTCATGGATATTTACTCTTTGTTTTCAACATCTGATACACTAAAGTTTTTGAGCACTAGACAAAGTCTTATATCCCATTGCCTTACAGCTTGTGTAGCATTTTAAGAATGTTCACAGTGATTTGACTTCATTTTCATGTTCCTACTAATTAAGGATTCTTCTCATAACAATTTCCTAAATTAGTTTAATTTTATTGTATTCTATTATTTGAAGTTAA
The DNA here is from genome assembly GCF_025265405.1 of Mesoplodon densirostris. Lineage (NCBI taxonomy): Eukaryota > Metazoa > Chordata > Mammalia > Artiodactyla > Ziphiidae > Mesoplodon > Mesoplodon densirostris. Next base: position 22,293,451 of record NC_082680.1, read on the forward strand.
AATTTGTTTCTCTCAATTGCAATTACTATTTTTCAACTCTTAAGTTACACTTTAGAAAGACAGATAAAAAATTCTGTTAATCCGGTAACATAACTATCCTATTTATCAGGTATGAAAGGACCATCTCTTACTAATAAACTAAAATCATAAGTGTACGTAAGTATACAATATTCTGATTTTTTCCTGATGAAATCTTGGCCATCTAAACTGAGAAAACCTAAAAGGTCCTTATGAAGTTTGATATGGGAGAGAGGTGTCTGGGAACCAAGAAAGCAGTATGTCATTTATTTTATGAATAGGTGCATCTTGGAAACCTTTGTACCACTTTCCTAGCTAATCTCCAGGGACGCGTGAATTGGGTCTCCTAGCCTATGTGATGGGCTAACATTTCTCATTATGCCACTTTAATATCTAAAAGATAATTGACCTGACTGCCCAGATGAAGTAGTGTTCATATTACACTGATGAGTAGCATAAAGAAAAGAAGCCCTGGAGCAGGCTTTTGCTCACTTTGCCCCTCTCCATGTCAGGAAACATAGACAAGAAGAAAGAGTTCAGTACTTGAGACAGTTCTCAGAAGAGGATTCCATCATTTCAAATCTGCTCTTTTTGGTGTTGTTTCTCTCTTGCCTGCACCAGGTTCTGTGCCACATGTGAATGGTGTTCCCATAGTATAGGGGCACAAATGCCTGATGCTCTTGTAAATCTCTTTTCCCTTGTGCATGTCTGAAAGCAGATGGTGTACAATAGGTGAGTCCTCAAGATAAGTACACCACAAAAAAGAGGGTCTTTGACTCATGCAGAATGATACATACACAAGATGATACATAAAACAAGATAAATACAAAAGGTTGAGCATTAGTTATGCTTTGTATTCTCTTATTTAATACTTTAAAATATTTTAAACATAATTGTACTAGGATTTATTAGATTTTGTGTCTTAGCACTTCTTGGATAAATGACTCTAAGTTTTTTGAAATTTCAGTATTTTAATTGGCCTTTTTCCATTTAGTGGACTTGTTCCTCTCCATAATGCATGTTCATATGGACATTACGAAGTCACAGAACTGCTACTAAAGGTAAGAGAAATTAAAAATATTGAATATTATTTGCTTTTTTTTTTAACTCATCATGAGTTTTCATGGGGGTTTTTTGCCAAGATTTTTAAGATAATAAAATTGTTTTTTTTTAATGTTCACCATTGCCTTAAAATTTTTTAATTATTCAACTTATTTTAAACTATTTTTTAAAAGCTGAAATTAAAGAAATTAAAACAATTGTTGACATTTCAGAGTTATAACTGAAATTTACAGTCAAATAAACGAGTTTTTTTTGATCCAGTGAAATGATTACTGACCTATAACTTTTTTTTTCTCAATTCAGCATGGAGCTTGTGTTAACGCTATGGATCTCTGGCAGTTTACCCCACTCCATGAGGCTGCTTCCAAGAATCGTGTAGAGGTCTGCTCTTTGTTACTTAGTCATGGTGCCGATCCCACTTTAGTCAACTGCCATGGCAAAAGTGCCGTGGATATGGCTCCAACGCCTGAGCTCCGGGAAAGATTGACTTGTATGTATTTATATCCTAAAGTCAACATCGCTTGTTGTAAATTGTAATATCTTTCTTTTTTAATATTAATTAATTTATTTGGTTGCGTCAGGTCTTAGTTGTGGCTCGCCAGCTCCTTAGTTGCAGCACGTGGGCTCTTTAGTTGTGGCATGCATATGGGATCTAGTTCCCTGACCAGGGGTTGAACTCGGGCCCCCTGCATTGGGAGTGTGGCATCTTAACCACTGTTCCACCAGGGAAGTCCCTAGAATATCTTAGTTTTGGTATTAGGGCTGTTGTTTTGTCTAACTTAGATAATAGACTTCTATTCTTACATGTTCACTAGTTTATTATCCTCTTTTCTTATCATTACTTTTCTTTTTGAATTCTACAGGAATCTCACATACATATACTATATTTATTTTGTGTTTATTCAAGCCTAATTCTAATTCATGTGTTAAGTAAGGTTCCTTTTTTTTTTTTTAAGACAAAAGAGGATGATGAGTCCATCAATAACCATCTATTGAATACCTACTATGTTCCAGGAACTTGAAATATGGCAGTGTACAAACCAGAAAAAAATCTCTTGTCTCACAGAGGTTATATTCTTGTGCTATTGGTAGTAATAGATGATATCTAACATTATGGAGTACTCACTATTTCCCAAGCTCTGCAAGTTGCACATTCATGTTTTTATTTATGTGTGTTATAGCCCAAGTGCAATCACTTGCCCAAATTTAAATAAGATAATTTTTATGATTTGGTGGAAGTAATCTTCTCATATACTGATACATATTACCTATGTTTACATATGCATGTTTTAAAATAAACTTTTAGAATAGTTTTAGATTTACATAAAACTTAACAAAAATAGTACAGAGAGTTCTTTTATACCCTATACGCAATTTCCCCTATAAACATCTTAAATTAATATGGTACATTTGTCAAAATAATGAACCAATACTGATACATTATTAATTAAAGGCTGTACTCTATTCAGATTTCTTTATTTTTTTACTGGAAGTCCTTTTTCTGTTCCAGGATCCCATTCAGGATACCACATTACATTTAGTTGTCATATTAAATACTGAGATATATTTAATTCTATACATAGGCATTACAGGTTTAAATTAAAGTAGGCGTTACCTACCTAATTTTTAATTTGTCCCATGGTTGATATTCTCTTACATCTAGGATTCTAAGAATCAGATAACTAGATTTAAACACCTGAGAAAACCTTTAAATGATAATTTAAGAAAAAGGCATAGTCAAAATGAAAACATCATTTAAGTTTAAACAGGTTGTAAATTAGTTTATGTTAAAACAGGAAGAGTTCCTTGCAGTTTTAATCTTGTTTAAATGGAAATTTAAACTTATTTTGGTACTGGAACAGATGACATCTACTAGATTACAGGCCAGCACAAACCAGATTATAACTGGGCAGATGTCTTAGCAATGAATCCTTGTAGAAGTGCATTTATTCTCTCTCCCACTCATGACTCTTGCCATATGTTATCTTGCATTATATAGTGCATTTTTCTGTGTGATGTTCTGTCTCCCCAGTGAAGTTTAAATTCTTAGAAAGACCTTTGGTTTTATTATTCTGTCTTCTTAGCACCTACACAATGCCTTGTTACCTAATAAAATGTGTTGATGGTAATTGTGCTTGGGTCTGTATCTGCCTACCCCCAACTTAGCACAGTGCATTGTGCATGCTGTGTGCCCAGCAGGTTTACTGAATTGAATTTAACTTAACTCAAAATTTATTTTTTACATCTTTTTCTAATTTCTTTCTTTTAGTTTTATACCCTGGGCTCAGCTTTATCCCCATGTCACCAATTTTGACTTCTTCTTTCCTTTGAGTCATTTTGTAAATTACAAGTACTGTTATGGGTTTTTACGTTGTATTTCACTGGTCTACCTGATTCCACTGTAAACATTAAGATTTAACCTAAATTTGTATAGTTTTGTAAAGGAAGTTCCCTGATTAGAGTACATTGCAACCTTCTCAGTATCTCCTTTATTTTATTAAATAAGGTTCTACCAAGGAATTATCTGAAGGAAAGGATGTAACAAAGTTGGAACTTTTCTGACCAGTTTTCATCCTCATGCTCACTGCTTTATACTAGGCAACCACAATGACAGAATTCTTTTTAAGAAAATTATACAGGAAACAAAAACAATATTTTGATCATACCCATGGTTACAGCATTTTCATTACACACATTTTTTTGCTCTTTCTTGTTTACTTTTTTATTTGTTGTTTTCATGCAGCCAATTGAACACATTAGTGTGGGTTCTGCACACACTGGAGCTGAAAATACTAAAAGTAGCTTTTATTCTTGTTTCCAAATGCATTTAGAAAGAGATTTTAAGGCATTTTATAAATATTAAGTTTTCAGGGTAATTGGGATTTCTGAAGTTTTCTGAAGTTTCAAAGGCCTGTACTTTGAAGAATTCAGCAGTGATAAAGTACCACTAAACAAGAGGTTATATAGAGATGTTTTTTCCCCAAACCTACCATGACTTATTTTATAAATATTCAGCATCCATGCAACAAATACTTATTGGCTACCTACTATATGCCAAGCACTGTGCTAGGTGATGGGACTACCGTAGCAGATAAGACAGTGTGATAAGCCCTGTGATATACAGCTAGAGGCAAGTACAAAGGACTTCATAAGAAGGAATCCTAATGGGGAACAACAGGAAGGCTTATCCAAGTATCTGAACTGAGACCTTGAGTGACAAGTAGTAGTTAATAAGACGCGAGTTTGTGCGCACGTGTGTCTCCGTGTGTCTCTCTATTTAAAATTTCCTTCCTTTTAATTAATTGATTAATTAATTAATCAATTAATTAATTAAGGCTGCATCAGGTCTTAGTTGCGACATGCGGGATCTTTCATTGCGGCGGGTGGGCTCTTTGTTGTGGCATGCGGGCTTCTCTCCAGTTGTGGCACGTGGGCTCCAGAGCATGTGGGCTCTGTAGTTGTGGTATGCAGGCTTAGTTGCCCTGCAGCATGTGGGATCTTAGTTCCCCAACCAGGGATTGAACCCACATCCTTTGCACTGGAAGGCAGATTCTTAACCACTGGACCACCAGGGAAGTCCCTCTTCCTGTCTTTTGAAGAAGAGGAGAAAGTGACATGGGGCCCTCAAAGGAAAGGGAGAAAGGAAAAAAGAAAGAATTCAGCCAGGTGACTCAGCTTCGCTGTGCACCTGAAGCTATTGCAACATAGTTAATCAGCTATACTCCAATATAAAATAAAAAGTTTAAAAAAAAACTAAGAAATACTGTCAGTACTTCATGCCTGATAATATCAAATATTTATATGAAATGGGCAAATACCTAGAAAAAAAATCTTACTTTAAAAAAAAAAACAGAATTCAGTACCAGGCAGATGCAAAGGCAGGCCTGGAATTAATGTAACATATTAGGTCACATATCATTTATATCTTTTTAGAACAATTTTCAGCTTTTTGTTAATAAGTAGTCATATCAAAATACAATCCAACCTTGTAAAATAGAAAATAAGATGATTTGCTTTTAATGAGTAAGAGTGGTGGACTCTTACTTATGCAGTTAACTTAGAAATGCCTTTTTAAAAATCTCTTACTTGCTTATACAAATAATAAATAAACATTAACTGTTCTTTGAAAAATTTTCAGACTCTGGCACTTCCCACATAATTCAGTTCTTCCCTTCTCTGTGTCAAGACATAATCACTATTAATATTTTGGTGAATATTTCTCTAAATGTCTTTTTTATATCATTAGTCATATTTAGTTATGGTGGCAGTAGAAGTAGTAACAGTACCAAAAAAAAAGGGTCAGCCTGTCCTCCTCATTTGCTACTTGAATTTTCATTTAATAATATATACTTTCACGTCAGTATATACATAGATCTTTTTGTTTAAGAGTTATAAAGTATTCCAGTGTATAAGTGTTCACAAATTATTTAACTGGTTTCTATTTGGTGAACATTTAGGTTGCTTGTTTTAAAACTTTGCTGGAGTGAGTATCTTTATGAACTCTGAGTAGAAAATAGTCTTATTTCAAAATTTTTCAGTAACCTACACCCTCATCCTTTGCACCTTTATCATCCTATTGTCATGTTGTTGCTGTTGCTAAAATAGAGGAATGTGTAAAATTAATCATTTTTCTACTTTATTTATAATCATGCTAATGATTTTTATAGATTTTAAATATTTATATGTCAACCATTATTTCATTAACAGATGAATTTAAAGGTCATTCTTTACTACAAGCAGCCAGAGAAGCAGACCTAGCAAAAGTTAAAAAAACACTTGCTTTGGAAATCATTAATTTCAAACAACCACAGTCTCATGAAACTGCACTGGTAAGGTCCTATTGTTAATCCATTCCTTGGGTCTGTAATAGTAGTGTAAATGCAAAATACGATTTTCATTTCAGAAACATTAAGGTAACTTTAGTATCTGAAGTGCCAGGAATTTGCATTTTAATATTGGTTGCATTGATTTTTAAATTTGGTTAGGGAGATAATTGCTTTCATGGATGAGAGAATAGACATTTGCTCAACCTTAATCTGAAAATTATTTTTACTTTTGTCTTTACCCAACCATATTATAGCAAGTGTACTTTTGTGGCCAGTGCTCTCATGAAATACAAGATGTGATTTTTCTCTATAGAATCTTCTTTTTCTTGTGGTTGCTAGAAAAATACTGTATTTGCTTTCTATCAACGATTAAATTATTTTCAAAGATACTTGCATCATCATTTTGAGCAATTGTAGTCAAAGAATTTTTACATTCATTATAGAAAAATGGTAAGGTTAGGAATTTTTTTGTTCCAGACTGTACAAATTTTTAAAACTATTCATGTTTTTTCTTCTAATGTACTTTGAGAAAGATTGTTCTATTTTCCTTATCATTGTCCACATTAAGTTTCAGGTATAGGGCTGGTTGGATTATACCTGAATTCAGAATTTAAGCATAAGAGTTACCAAACCAAAATAGGCCAACTGTATGTATGTATGTATACTCAGAATATGGCTCTCATGCTGGGGTTTAGATACATTCAAGCTACACAGCATTTCTTCCAGGAGACACTCAAAGCCACAGAATGAACCTGACCTGCTTTTTTAGAGTGTTCATTCTATTCATTAGTATGTAGTTTTCTTACTTTTTCAGTTTTAATACAAACATGAATATAAAATGAAGCCGAATATAAAAGTTGTATAAATAGAGGATAAAACAAAAAATTTCTGAGAATGCTCCTCCCTCTAAGCGCCTTCAAGTCTGTTACCTGTCCCTGGGCATATGGACTTTCTCTCCTGTAGTGCTGGGAGTACCTCTGGGAAAGAGCTTGAGAAATATTGATTTATGTGGCTGACAGCCTACTGAAGGATTGAGTAATTCAGTTATAGATTTCTGTAGCTTTGGAGAGGCAGCATTCTGATACCTTCAGGTAAATATATACTGGATAATTACTTATTGGCTAAAGGGAAAGAAACGAAGTCTCTTACTGCTCAGCTGAGAGCATAATTTCACCTTGGTTTAAAGGCTTATGTTTTATACTCCCAGTGTATTTAGGAGGAATTTGGATCATCTCCATAATGTTAAAATATATGTTTTGAGATAACAGTGTTCTAAATAGTCAGCGGGTGCTATTCCATTCAGCAATCTATTTTTGCATAGAAGTTTATTTTATTAACTTGGTTTTCTTTACTTTACAGCACTGTGCTGTGGCCTCCCTGCATCCCAAACGCAAACAAGTGACAGAATTGTTACTTAGAAAAGGAGCAAATGTTAATGAAAAAAATAAAGAGTAAGTGCAGTTGCAGAAGGAGTTGCTCAGTTCTTAAAGGGAAAGTGTGGTACGAGTTAGATTACCTTTTCCTTTCCTCCTCTCCATAGTTTCATGACGCCCCTGCACGTTGCAGCAGAAAGGGCCCACAATGATGTCATGGAAGTTCTCCATAAACATGGAGCAAAGGTAAGGCTCATGCCTGAGATAAGGTGGCAACCTTGGCATTGAGTAGCTAGCTGCACTTAAGACTATTCCTCTTCTCTCTGATTCTCCGGAAGAAATTAATCTTATAAAGGACTGTTAGCGTGTATTTGAGTTCATAGATTCTCCTTTAAAGCTGACTTAAATCTTGTTACTAATAGAGATAATTACCTGTGTTTTATATTGTACTTTACTATCATTCTTCTATAAAGCAATAAATGTGGCTATGGTCTTATCATTTGAAATACATTTCAACTTTACATTGTTTTACCTTAATACTGGAATTGATATATTTTGGTAGTCAGCATCAATTACGGTTTATCAGAAAGTAATTTATGTGAATGATAGGTAAAATATTGCTACCTATTTTAAAGAACATTTGTTCTTTCAAACTGGTAATGTAATAATTTTCTCAAATAACCGTAATATAAAGGAATAAAATTTTAATAACCATTTTTATTGGCATTGTCTGAGTGACATTTTCTGCAACTCCATGACTCCATAAATTGCTTGAGGAAAATTTGCTTGAAGGAAGCAAACTGGTTGTTTTTCAGAGGTACTTGAACTTGCAGATTTTTAAATCCTCAAGAGTGAATACTTTAAAGCAGGAGTCCCCAAAGTAGGGTGCAGGCACTCTATGGAACATACAAGATGAGCCATTGGGTGTAGGAAAAATATATTAGAATTTTGATTTATTAAAATAGTAATTTATTTACAAATGAAGAAGTTAAGATCTACAGTAAGTTCCCTCCATACAAACAAGTTCTGTTCCGAGAGCATGTTCATAAGTCTAATTTGTTCTTAAGTCCAACAAAGTTAGCCTAGGTACCCAACTAACACAATCGGCTGTATAGTGCTGTGCTGTAATAGGTTTATAATCCTTTTCACACAAGTAACACATAAAAAACAAACATAAAAAATAAAGAAAACATTTTTAATCTTACAGTACAGTACCTTGAAAAGTACAGTAGTACAGTACAACAGCTGGCGCTTCTTAGGTAGTACCAGCTACATCACCACTGCTTTTTATGCTTGCTTCCAGACATCCTGGGTTTGAAATAATGATACTGTACTACTGTACTCTATACAGTACTGTAAAGTATACAAAAGCGGAACCACTTGTAGAGGGTGCATTCATGTAAAAATGTATGCCAGACATGTGAACTAACTTACATGATTGGACATGGGAACGCACATTCTCATCTTTGAAAGTTTGCAACTTGAAGGTTTATATGTAGGGGACTTACTGTACTAATACTTCATACACAGATTGATGCTGGCACTCTCATTATGTCCATGTTTCAGCCTGCCTGAGTCATGTCAGAGCCCAAGGTGTTTTGTGAGGAAGAACACGAGTTGTGTGTGGGGGGACTGACCGTGATGCACTCACTCGTCTGCTCACTTTCAGCACTTTGTGACGCATTGCACTTTACATGAGTAGATTTATGGATATTATCCTAAATGGTAGAATCTTGATAAATACCATTGTTGAAAATCAGAGGGAATGACCATGACAATCTTATAGCATAAAAAGTTTATCTGGCTATTTTATGAATCAGGATTTTCAGATTGACATACTTAGTTGTTGTGCCTTTTTTTTTTTAAATGAAAATAAGGGAGTTCAAAATTTGCTGATAGTTCTATAGTGACAAATGACTATTACTTGTATTTAGGTACTTTTTTTTTTTAAAGAGAAACATAATCAGAACCTTAAAGGTGAAAGTTATATATTTTAGAGTGAATGAGAAAGTAACTGCTCTTTAAAAGGAACTTGAACAAGTGAAGAGGACATTTTGAAAATAGATTTTTAGAAAATATCCACTGTTTTGTGATTTTGTTGCCAAAAAGTGATGTATATTTATCACCCATCTGTCATATCTATATAATTTAAAAACTGGGCAACAGGATTTTCTAACCTGTCTTAAAGTTTTAGTTTTTTTAAATTTGTGTTCAGGTAGTTTTTGAACCTATTAAAAATATTTTAATGCAACACCTCATAATAAGTTTGCAAGAATCAAGAAAATACCATTTTACTAGCAGAATTCAGTTAAAACCTTAGCATACTTAGTAAATTACATTAAAAAATAAGCATTGTGATTTAGAAGGCTTTGCTAACAATGCACTTTTTCCAGTGGCACTACATATCTATGTGAAATCTTTTTAGCTAATCTAGCCAGTGGGACCAACTGTTGAAAATGAACTTAGAATCAGACCCTCAAATCTACAACATAATTTTTATAAGATTTTTTAAAGTTTCTTTTAATTGAGCCAAATGATATTTTGTACAACTAATAATTTAATTTTTTTTAAATTTTTAATTGTTTCACCTCTTTCCTATCCTTTGTAATTTTTTGTATAAATTTTATATATATTTATTATGTATTAGTTTAGCCCTGCTTGGTTACAATTTACAAATGTACGTAAATGTATATTGAGACAGTTCTTAAAACATTTTTTTACTCCTAAGGTGCATGATCCAAAAAAATTTGTATATCCTTGCTTTAAAAGGACGGTTGATGTTTTTAATTAAACAGTCAGGATGAGCTGGAATGAAAAGAACAAGAGTTCTACAGATTTATTGCCTATTTTCAGGGTACAACTACTGCACTGTTACATAAATAATGTCTTGTTGTTCTATCAAACAAAATAATAAGCTAAGTAGGCTTTCTGCTACACTTAAGAGCATGGTATGTTTATCATTTACCTATTTTTAAAAATATCTTATGGCATTTATAATGTTCTTGAATAACCATGAATAATGCCCTTCATTTTGGGAAAGTATCTCTCTGTTGTCTCCCACGAGTCATTTTATTTCCTGAAGGTTCAATGAGAAATAACATTATTTTATATAACCTGTCCTAGTCAGCATCACTCTAGGTCTGTGGTTCTAAATCTTTTCTCTGCCCTTCATGTTCACAGTGCATTCTCATCAGTAACGTCACAGTTCATCAGTGGGTCATGTATAATTTTAACCGCCCTGCTAGTGATGTAGAATGCCTTTTAGACTAGTATATCTTCCCTAGTCCTTCCACTTCAGTTCAACAAAATTGAGAACTCCTGCGACGCTTTACATGGAAAAAAGAGTCATATTTAATCAGGGTTAGGAACCAATAGATACAAATTTCCATCCTCCCCTTCACTCATTTCCTGGTCCCAAGGCAGACTGCTATCCCTCAGGGCTAGTTTATCTGGTGACTAATGCATTAGTAAAAGCTCGCCATAGAGACCCAACTTAGCTACTGTTGGCCCCTAATGTTTGCTTGCCTAGTGTTCTTTCTGGGGAACTTGTGGTTTCAATTTGATTTTTGAACGACTCATTGTTTCCATTTGATTCTAAAAGCACCTTCTGAACAAGCAGCCCCGCTCCTGAATTAGGATTCAGCCCTCTTAGTCTGCTTCTCCCATTCTGCTGTCTTCCCCTCCTCATGATGAACCTAGTTCTTAAGCTAAGACTACTACTAAGTCAGAAAAGGCAGAGAATTTGGTAGGGAGATCTAACGCCATTAACTAACTTTGTCTTACTTAGACAAATAGAACTTAGTAATATTTATATAAGCCAAAGCATTCTTTTGTGTAAAACTTGGTAATAAATACAAAGTTCAGGTTCACTCTGCAAGTTAAGCATATTGTGTATGTAACATAGACAGATATAGTTTTTCAGTTTAGAATCTTCCACTTTCTAGTTTTATGACCGTGAACTTAATTTCTCTGAACCTCAGTTGACTCATTGGTGATATGTGGGTATTAATACCTCCCCTACAAGGGTGTTTTGTTTGTGTGTTTGTTTTGGTTTTTTTGGTAAAAATTGAATGAGCTTATATATATATGTATGTTGTATAGTACCTGGCACACAAACAATACTTTGATTGCTAGTAAGTATGAGCATTGTATTTTTTTCTATATTTGTCTTTTCAAACTTATATACTATATATTTCCCTTAATTATCTACATTTTATTTAAGACATGTATATAATCCCTTTATAATTTGTTTTGATCCACTAGCTCAACATTGAGTTGTAAAATGATAAAGATTGTGTGCTGGATACCATGGGAAATAGTTTGGAAGTTAAAGCAGTTACCAAACTTGAAGCTAATCCTGAACCAATTTAGTGGCATCAGTAATGAAAAAGGAAGAGAAAGATGAAAGCCATTTGGAAAGACTAATTGGGTGCTGGAATAGACTTAGAAAATGGTGGTAGTTGGAAATGAATTGAGTGCTGGAATAAACTTAGAAAGTGGTGGTACAATTAAGGAAGTAAGAAAGCTAGAAAGAAATACTGGTGTCCTATGTCTTGGTAATGATTTTGTACTTGGAGTTCATATGATAGAGGGACACTAAATAAAACTAGTGGTTGGAAATATAGCACTAGAGTATGAAAGAGAGCTTAGGATTAGAAAGATCTATTGGGAAGCCATTGACATAGTGATCATACATTGTGGGAATGAGGAAGGTTCCTGGTAGAGAATATGGAGGGATGAGTTGAGAGTCAAGGAATAACCTTTGAGGATTACTCATGTTTGTGGAACAGTAGTGGGAAGAGGAAACTGAAAGGCTTATCATGGTGTCTACTGAGTGCAACGGAGTGTGAAGAAGGAACAGGTGATTAGTGCTGCAGAGAGAAACCAAGGTAGAGGATCCATTTAATTTGGCAATTTTCACATAAGGGCCTTGGTAGCTTTTGAAGGAGGTGTTCCAAAGATAGAGAGGTAGAAAATTGTATTAGTTAGGGTCTTGGCAATAAATAGCACACTCAAAGTGGGTAATTTGAGGAAAGTCTAATAAAGGAGTCATATACAAAGGTGTGGGCAAGGTTTAGGAAATCAACAAGGGATGAGGTAGTACCAGGAACAAATGGGAGCTATCATCATCCTGGGCCTGAAGGGGCAAGGAACAGGGGAGCTGCATAGAGCAGGCCACCCGACAGCATCTGTAGCCTTTGATAAAGGCTATATCTAATCCATACTCCTCACTCTTCTCCTTCCCACCAGTCCCCTTGTCATTACTTCCTACTGGCCAAATACAGCGAAAAGTTAAAGACCAAAAGAGCCCATTGATGTGATCCATACACGTGATTTTCCCAGGACACAGAGCAGGGTGGAGGGTGGATATGGGTCCAGGGAGGCAAGCAGGCAATATTTAGCAAAAGGACAGAAAACAAATGACTCTTAAGGAAAGGATAGTTATAAGAACATGGGGTTATTAACCAACTTATTTGAGAAATCCACTTTTATAGGAGTAAACTTCTGTATCTTAAAAAATTAATAATTATCTCTACCAACCCCTGCTTCACAAGATTACTGTAAAGCCTAAATGGGAAAGACATGAGATTTTATCCCTTTTTCTTTATTATTGTTAATGTACCCTGGCATTCTGCATTCTGTTGCTACTGCCTTGTTTGCTATCATTATTAAGTACAACCTAAGCCCCAATTGCATACGGTATTATTAATACTGCAGGTACAAAAGGTTTAGTTCAGAAGTGCTTTTTTTCATACATGAAAGCACTGCTATTTTGTCATTAGTGAGCATCTGTTAAATGTGTGAAACATGAAAACTTTTTTTTGATGTTCGTATGTCTTAATTTGACAGCTTTATTTATAATGTATGTAAGGAGAAGTTGTGTCAATAGTCATTGGCATTTAATGGGCTTATTTCTCATATTAAGAGTGATCAAGAGCTAAATACAGAAATGTCACACAACAATTGATGATGAATTACCAAATGACTGATGTGGACAGTGATAGCTGAAGTTTAAGCGAGAGATGAACTCAGCCTCATAGTTAGCTGTTGAGACTAGGCTGTTCACACTGATTTTTGAAAGAGTCCCCTTAACCATTTCCTTATGGTCTGCTTGCTGGTTTCCAAAACTGTTTTTGGCATTTTTTAATCATAATTTTATGTCCTATACATTTCAGGCCACATACCATTGTGGTTTTATATCATTTTATCAAATTATCCTCTTTAGGAAAGTCATTCTTACTATTCAAATAGAAATAAAGATACATACCTCAGCTTGTTATCTCCAGAGACAAAAAAAAAGAATGTTTGTCTTTAAAACTGCCAGACATCTGTTATTCTTCTCACACCTTCTGAATTTGTATCTTAAGCCAGTTCTAACCATTAATTACCACAATTGAGGTGTAACACATTAAGTATAACATTTTTCTTATTTGAGGCAGTTTCTGTACTTTAGAGAAAATAGATCTCTTTAGTGCTGAATGCTAAGCGTCTTTGAAGACATCCTCTGTCATATCCTTGTGGTGGAGATTGGGATAGAGGAAAATAAAGCTGTGTCTTAAAAAAGACTTCATCAGTCCCAGCATTCCTGAATTTCTTCAGTAAGTGTGCTGGTAATTCCAAATAATACATATATATTAAGAATTAAAGTTGTATCTATTTAAAATATGAAGAATAAATTAATGCTGCTGTATATAAAATCAATCTGTCAAATAAATTTTTTAGGTTGAAAACAAAACTCATGGACAGCAATACATATATATAGCTGTATAACTTGAAAGTTCCTAGAAGATTCCTTGTGAGCGGCAATGTCATTTATTTGTTTAGCTCAGTTTGAATGACCATTTAGGCACTTAATTATATGTATAATACTAGACTGTATATTTGTTTTGTCTCTCTGTTTTTTTAAGAGTTTGACTCGTATATAAAGAATATTTTGAATGTTGTTGAGCCTAAGTTTTTTGCCTGAGTGAAGAATTATCACAGTGTGAGTCACAGTCATCAAAGCCAAGAGGACAAAGAACAGTGTTGTGTCAGAGATATTCTAGCTTCTGGACTATATTCTGTACTTGAGTTGGCCCTTTTTTTTCAGTGTTTCCAGCATTGATTTTATGGATGACCTGCACAGGTCATTTAATCTTTTCCTGTTATTTCTCCACCAATAGAGTAAATTACTGTCATTTACCATTTATGTAACTTACAGAATGGTGGAGATTAGAGTAATAAATCCAAACTTAGGAGAACTCCCTTTAAACAATGAGAGTTCCCTACAATTCTCTGGGATCACAACAAAGTAAAATTACACTGGCTCCAATATATCACCCTTCTTCACTGTGAAACTGAACTAGAGCAGCAACACAAATCCTGCCAGGTGACTCACTTAAAAAATCGGGGGATGGGGATTGATCTCTAGGCATATCATATAGTTACTGCTGCCCTCCAGGAATAAATTTATCACACACATTTTGTACTTCTGTGCCTTGAACCACTTCAGAATATTTGGAGGAAAAAATTAGATTGCCCACTTTATAGAGAACCCTGATTCTAACCCATGACTGACTGATAAACAAATAAAGGTAGAACCTTAAGAGTGTTGCTCAAGTTAGATGTGAGAGGGAGTTAGGGACCTTGATTTTTCTTTTTTCAATTTTGAGTCAATTTAAAGATCTGTAATGACTCAAGCAGAGAGTCGATTTCCCATCAAGTAATCATTTTTCAGTAAATGTGTTCTTAAAAGTTCACGTAGTAAATATTTTAGGCTTTGTGGGCCAAGAGACAAAATAGAGGATTTTATGGAGGTACTTATATAGCCATTTAAAATGTAACCATTTAAAAATGTGAAAACCATTCTTAGCTTGCAGGCCACACAAAACCAGTAGGTGGGAGCTGGCCCGCAGATCAAAGCTTACCAGGTCCTTCCGTAGAGCTCTGTTTTGTTCAGATAGAGGAGCCTGAGGGTCTGAGACAGCTCTGGTGACCTCATCCCGTCCCTGTTAGTCCCTGGTAAAGGCCTGGGCCCACAAACCGTCTCTGGCCCCAACCATAAGGGAAGGTTCGCTGAGAAAGCTTTCTCCTCTTTTAAAATAGATGTCGGCAACTTCCCTTTGGGCCTTGGGTAAAACTGCCTGGCACTGGTGGAGCGCGGCTGCTGCAGTCCTCTTATGACTTGAGACGGGCAAGCCCGGAGCCCTGAGACCAGGGAATTGGAGACATTTCTGACATTTGCTTCTAGAGAGGAAGAATTCTTCTTCACAGAAACCTTTATAGAATATCTGTTTAGTATTTCCCTATTATTGATTGTCGTTCTTTCTAAGTGGGTTGTACAGAGTCTCACCAAATTTTTCTAGTTTCTTCTTTTTATTAAGATTTTTTTTTGATGTGGACCATTCTTTAAAAGTCTTTATTGAATTTGTTACACGATTGCTTCTGTTCTATGTTTTGGTTTTTTGGCCACGAGGCATGTGGGATCTTAGCACCCTGCACCCCCTGCATTGGAAGGCAAAGTCTTAACCGCTGGACCCCCAGGGAAGTCCCTCTAGTTTCTTTATTCTACTTATTTCCATGGAATGAGTGCTTCTATTACATTATTTGCTGATACTTTTCTATGACTTCTTGTAGTGCTTCAGCCTTGTTGTCTGATGAAGCACTCCATGGATATTCTTTTGTTGCTATGAAACTATTTAGAATTTGAGGGAAGAATTATTTCATAAGGAAAAATATATACATTCACTAAAGCAAAGAATTTTGTGTTACACTGGTCTCTCTTGTACTTTAGGGTAGAGGGAAGAGTTACATTTAAGGTTAAGTCATAGTCTCTGCTTTTAAGTAGCTTACAGTTTATATGTAGCATCTAATATTAGCAAGTGCTTAGTAAATGGTAGTTGCATCCCTTCCTTATATTAGTGAGTGGTGATTTTTGCTCAGTATTTCACTCCATGAGTGCATGTCCCAGAATGAGTAAGAGGTAGAAGAAGTGAATCTGCAGTGTTCTATATTGTGCTCAGTTCCACCATGCATATTAATAGAGAGAACTGCTTCTTACACATAGTGTGTTGTTAACGTTTAAAAGTACTGTCTGTACTTTTATCTGGTGTTCAGTTGATCTGCTTAGACACTGGAAGTGAAACTGGCTGGTGTTGGATTTACTGAGAAACTTTACATCTGTCTCTACCGTCGCATTGCTAAGGTATCTGCAAGGATAATCTTGACCAAAGGCAAATTTTACCTTTCATGATGACTTTAGAAACTAACACCTTCAGAAAATGGGGCTGCAGGGTAATCTAATAAAGCTGGAGCATAGCAGGCCTATCAGATGGTGAAGAAAAAATATAGTGGAAAGAGAGGTGGGAGAGGTGGTGTAAACGTAAATTACAGATGGTCTTTAATGACACGCTGAGGGATTCAAGTTTATGTGAAAGCGCTGAAGAGTCACTGAGTTTGGGCTGAGGAATAACTTCGTAAGATCTGTATTTCAGAGTAGTAGTTCTGAAACCATGTTCCCATGATTTAATGAGCTGGATTATGGATTTCCATCACTATAATTGAATAATTTAGTGGGTGTTTTATCCAATTTCCAGAAAAATGTTAATGATTAGAATGTTCTTAAAGTTTTTCTCCTGTGATGAGGCCATAACAGAAATATTCACAGAAAAATTCAAGAAGTTTAGTTTGACCACTTGTGTTTTCCGTTAATACATGCTAATGGCTGTGCTTTTATGTTGTTTATGTATAAACAGTCATTTTTCTGCTGGTAAATGTAATATAAATTTGTCAGCATTTCATGGTGAATCTTGTGAACACCATTAAGAATTTATTGACTCTCTCTTGTGAGAACACCAGAATCACAACTAGCTGCTGGACAGTCATCGACAGGAAGACACTGGAACTCACCAAAAAAGATAGCCCAAATACAAAGAGAAAGGAGAAGCCGAAGCCACAATGAGACGGTAGGAGGGGCACAATCACAGTAAAATCAAATCCCGTAACTGCTGGGTGGGTGACTCACAGACTGGAAAACACTTATACCACAGAAGTCCACCCACTGTAGTGAAGGTTCTGAGCCCCACGTCCGGCTTCCCAACCTGGGGGTCTGGCAAGAGAAGGAGGAATTCCTAGAGAATCAGAATTGGAAGGCTAGTGGGATTTGATTGCAGGACTTCAACAGGACTGGGGAGAACAGAGACTCCACTCTTGGAGGGAACACACAAAGTAGTGTGTGCATCAGGACCCAGGAGGAAGGAGCAGTGACCCCAGGGGAGACTGAACCAGACCTGCTAGTGTTGGAGGGTCTCCCGCAGAGGCGGGGGGTGGCTGTGGCTCAAGGACACTGGCAGCAGAGGTTCTGGGAAGTACTCCTTGACAGGAGCTCTCCCAGAGTCCACCCACCATTAGCCCCACCAAAGAGCCCAGGTAGGCTTCAGTGTTGGGTTTCCTCAGGTCAAACAACCAACAGAGAGGGAAACCCAGCCCCACCCATCAGCAGTCAAGGGGATTAAAGTTTTACTGAGCTCTGCCCACCAGAGCAACAGTCAGCTCTACCCACCACCAGTCCCTCCCATCAGGAAACTTTCACAAGCTTCTTAGATGGCCTCATCCAGCAGAGGGCAACAGGAGAAGCAAGAAGCACTACAATCCTGCAGCCTGTGGAACAAAAACCACATTCACAGAAAGACAAGATGAAAAGGCAGAGGGCTATGTACCAGATGAAGGAACAAGATAAAACCCCAGAAAAACAACTAAATGAAGTGGAGATGGGCAACCTTCCAGAAAAAGAATTCAGAATAATGATAGTGAAGATGATCCAGGACCTTGGAAAAAGAATGGAGGCAAAGATCAAGAAGATGCAAGAAATGTTTAACAAAGACCTAGAAGAACTAAAGAACAAACAAACAGAGATGAACAATACAATAACTGAAATGAAAACTACACTAGAAGGAATCAATAGCAGAAGAACGGATAAATAACCTGGAAGACAGAATGGTGGAATTCACTGCCATGGAACAGAATAAAGAAAAAAGAATGTAAAGAAATGATAACAGCCTAAGAGACCTCTGAGGCAACATTAAACGCAACAACATTCACATTACAGGGGTCCCAGAAGGAGAAGAGAGAGAGAAAGGACCACAGAAAATATTTGAAGAGATTATAGTTGAAAACTTCCCTAACATGGGAAAGGAAATAGCCACCCAATTCCAGGAAGCGCGGGGAGTCCCATACAGGATAAACCCAAGTAGAAACACGCCAAGACACATAGTAATCAAATTGGCAAAAATTAAAGACAAAATATTGAAAGCAGCAAGGGAAAAATGACAAATAACATACAAGGGAACTCCCATAAGGTTAACAGCTGATTTCTCAGCAGAAACTCTACAAGCCAGAAGAGAGTGGCATGATATACTTAAAGTGATGAAAGGGAAGAACCTACAACCAAGATTACTCTACCTGGCAAGGATCTCATTCACATTTGACAGAGAAATCGAAAGCTTTACAGACAAGCAAAAGCTAAGAGAATTCAGCATCACCAAACCAGCTCTACAACAAATGCCAAAGGAACTTCTCTACTGGGAAACACAAGAGAAGAAAAGGACCTACAAAAACAAACCCAAAACAATTAAGAATATGGTCATAGGAACACACATATTGATAATTACCTTAAACGTGAGTGGATTAAATGCTCCAACCAAAACACACAGGCTTGCTGAGTGGATACGAAAACAAGACCCATATATATGCTATCTACAAGAGACCCACTTCAGACCTTGGGACACATACAGACTGAAAGTGAGGGGATGGAAAAAGATACTCCATGCAAATGGAAATCAAAAGAAAGCTGGAGTAACAATACTCATATCTGATAAAATAGACTTTAAAATAAAGAATGTTACAAGAGACAAGGAAGGACACTACATAATGATCAAGGGATCAATCCAAGAAGAAGATATAACAATTATAAATATATATGCACCCAACATAGGAGCACCTCAATACATAAGGCAACTGCTAACAGCTCTAAAAGAGGAAATCAACAGTAACACAGTAATAGTGGGGGACTTTAACACCTCACTTAAACCAATGGACAGATCATCCAAAATGAAAATAAATAAGGAAACAGAAGCTTTAAATGACACAATAGACGAGATAGATTTAATTGATATTTATATGACATTCCATCCAAAAACAGCAGATTACACTTTCTTAAATGGGCATGGAACATTCTCCAGGATAGATTACATCTTGGGTAACAAATCAAGCCTCAGTAAATTTAAGAAAATTGAAATCATATCAAGCATCTTTTCTGACCACAAAGCTATGAGATTAGAAATGAATTACAGGGAAAAGAACGTAAAAAACACAAACACATGGAGGCTAAACAATACATTACTAAATAACCAAGAGATCACTGGAGAACTCAAAGAGGAAATCACAAAATACCTGGAGACAAATGACAATGAAAACACAATGATCCAAAACCTATGGGATGCAGCAAAAGCAGTTCTAAGAGGGAAGTTTATAGCTATACAAGCCTACCTCAAAAAACAAGAAAAATCTCAAATAAACAATCTAACCTTACACCTAAAGGAACTAGAGAAAGAAGAACAAACAAAACCCAAAGTTAGCAGAAGGAAAGAAATCAAAAAGATCAGAGCAGAAATAAATGAAATAGAAACAAAGAAAACAATAGCAAAGATCAATAAAACTAAAAGCTGGTTCTTGGAGAAGATAAAATTGATAACCCATTAGCCAGACTCATCAAGAAAAAGAGGGAGAGGACTCAAATCAATAAAATTAGAAATGAAAAAGGAGAAGTTACAACAGACACCGCAGAAATACAAAGCATCCTAAGAGACTACTACAAGCAACTCTATGCCAATAAATTGGACAAGCTGGAAGAAATGGACAAATTCTTAGAAAGGTATAACCTTCCAAGACTGAGCCAGGAAGAAACAGAAAATATGAACAGACAACAGACCAATCACAAGTAATGAAATTGACACTGATTAAAAATCTTCCAACAAACAAAAGTCCAGGACCAGATGGCTTCACAGGTGAATTCTATCAAACATTTAGAGAAGAGCTAACACCCATCCTTCTCAAACTCTTCCAAACAATTGCAGAGGAAGGAACACTCCCAAACTCATTCTATGAGGCCACCATTACCCTGATATCAAAACCAGACAAAGATACTACAAAAAAAGAAAATTACAGACCAATATCACTGATGAATATAGATGCAAAAATCCTCAACAAAATACTAGCAAACAGAACCCAACAACACGTTAAAAGGATCATACACCATGATCAAGTGGGATTTGTCCCAGAGATGCAAGAATTCTTCAGTATATGCAAATCAATCAGTGTGATACACCATATTAACAAATTGAATAAGAAAAACCATATGATCATCTCAGTAGATGCAGAAAAAGATTTTGACAAAATTCAACACCGATTTATGATAAAAACTCTCCAGAAAGTGGGCATAGAGGGAACCTACCTCAACGTAATAAAGACCATATATGACAAACCCACAGGAGACATCATTCTCAGTGGTGAAAAACTGAAAGCATTTCCTCTAAGATCAGGAACAAGACAAGGATGTCCACTCTCACCACTATTATTCAACATAGTTTTGGAAGTCCTAGCCATCAGAGAAGAAAATCAAGAAAAGAAGTAAAAGGAATACATTTTGGAAAGGAAGAAGTAAATTTGTCACTGTTTGCAGATGACATGATACTGTACATAGAGAATCCTAAAGATGCCACCAGAAAACTACTAGAGCTAATCAATGAATTCGGTAAAGTTGCAGAATACAAAATTAATGCACAGAAATCTCTTGCATTCCTATACACTAATGATGAAAAATCTGAAAGAGAAATTAAGGAAACACTCCCATTTACCATTGCAACAAAAAGAATAAAATACCCAGGAATAAACCTACATAGGGAGACATAAGGCATGTATGCAGAAAACTTTAAGACACTGATGAAAGAAATTAAAGATGATACCAACAGATGGAGAGATATACCATGTTCTTGGATTGGAAGAATCAATATTGTGAAAATGACTACTACCGAAAGCAATATACAGATTCAATGCAATCCCTATCAAATTACCAATGGCAATTTTTACGGAACTAGAAAAAAAATCTTAAAATTTGTATGGAGACACAAAAGACCCCGAATAGCCAAAGCAGTCTTGAGGGAAAACAAAAGTGCTGGATGAATCAGACTCCCTGACTTCAGACTATACTACAGAGTTACAGTAATCAAGACAATATGGTACTGGCACAAAAACAGAAACATAGATCAATGGAACAAGATAGAAAGCCCAGAGATAAACCCACACACCTATGGTCAACTAATCTATGACAAAGGAGGCAAGGATATACAGTGGAGAAAAGACAGTCTCTTCAATAAGTGGTGCTGGGAAAACTGGACAGCTACATGTAAAAGAATGAAATTGGAACACCCCCTAACGCCATAAAAAAAATAAACTCAAAATGATTAGAGACCTAAATGTAAGACCAGACACTATAAAACTCTTAGAGGAAAACATAGGAAGAACACTCTTTAACATAAATCATAGCAAGATCTTTTTTGATCCACCTCCTAGAGTAATGGAAATAAAAACAAAAATAAACAAATGGGACCTAATGAAATTTGAAATGTTTTGCACAGCAAAGGAGACCATAAACAAGACGAAAAGACAACTCTCAGAATGGGAGAAAATATTTTCAAATGAATCAACGGACAAAGGATTAATATCCAAAATATATAAACAGCTCATGCAGCTCAATATTAAAAAGAAAAAAAACCCAATCCAAAAATGGGCAGAAGACCTAAATAGACATTTCTCCAAGGAAGACATACAGATGGCCATGAAGCACATGAAAAGCTGCTCAACATCACTAATTACTAGAGAAATGCAAATCAAAACTACAATAAGGTATCACCTCACACCAGTTAGAATGGGCATCATCAGAAAATCTACAAACAACAAATGCTGGAGAGGGTGTGGAGAAAAGGGAACCCTCTTGCACTGTTGGTGGGAATGTAAACTGATACAGCCACTATTTAGAACAGTATGGAAGTTCCTTAAAAAACTAAAAATAGAATTACCATATGATCTAGCAATCCCACTACTGGGCATATAGCCAGAGAAAACCATAATTCAAAAAGACACATGCACCCCATTGTTCATTGCAGCACTGTTTACAATAGCCACGTCATGGAATCAACCTAAATGCCCATCGACAGACGAATGGATAAAGAAGATGTGGTACATATATACAATGGAATATTACTTAGCCATAAAAAGGAACAAAATTGGGTCATTTGTTGAGATGTGGATGGATCTAGAGACTGTCATACAAAGTGAAGTAAGTCAGAAAGAGAAAAACAAATATCGTATATTAACGCATGTATGTGGAACCTAGAAAATGGTACAGATGAATTGGTTTGCAGGGCAGAAGTTGAGACACAGATGGAGAGAACAAACATGGACAGCAAGGGGGGAAAGCCGTGGAGCATGAGGGGTGTGATGAATTGGGCGATTGGGATTGACATGTATACACTGATGTGTATAAAATTGATGACTAATAAGAACCTGCTGTATAAATAAATAAATAAAATTTAAAAATAAAAAAAAAAAGAATTTATTTGAACCCTTGCCTGAAGTGTCACAGCCTTACAACGATGAAAAACTGGAGACAGGGAGACTGTCTTAAATCCTTTCTTTTCTTAATCTTGTGTTTGGTGGGGGTACCCATGCGTTTTGAATAACCAACCAGCATATATTTGAGAATTTACTATGTACCATTAACAGGAGCTTTCTAGAGGACCCAGAAAACCTATACAATACTTTCCATATTTTAGTAACCTTAGTTTTACTTGGTAAACAAACACTAGCCCTATGTTCTAATTTATAAAATAGTGCTGAATTGACATAGGTGTTCAGAAAGGAAGTAATCGTCAAGGCTTCAAGTAATCAAGGAAGATTTCTTAGAAAAGGTGAGACTTGCACTGGATCTCATAATCCAGAAAGGCAGAATGAAGGGCTTCTCTGAAAGAAGCAACATGTACAATGAACATAGACTTTGGTCTGAGTGGAGTAGTCTTTACTGGGGTATCCTAGAAAACAGGTTAGGACTAGGTAGTTTTGATCAAATTATAAACATGATTCCAAAGTTTAACATTGTCTTAACAGTCTTAAAATTATTCTTCCTTTATGATTCTTCAAAGTTTTAAAAATGGAACCTTTGAATCTTCAAATCAGGTTTTTGGTTAAATGTGTAATTCAATTAGGGCATTCTATCATAATCATTTACTAAAATTAGAAAAGAAATACAATTAATTACTTTGACTATCTTTGCTTACTTATTCTGTTGTCTTTATATTCCGGGAACAAGTTTGGTAGAACTCATTCATCCAAAAGTATTTAATGTGCGTCTTCGACGTGGCAGGCAGTGAACATCAGGCAAGAGTCCCAGCCCTCAGGGACCTTACAGAGACCCCTAGTTGTGAGGAGAGTGGCAGGGAGTGGAGGATGGACAGGAAGACAGTCGTTCAGGGAAAGGATGGGTATGTTAGAATTTTCAATAAGGTGGTCAGAGAAAGGCAACCAAGAAGATGGTATTTCTTAGAATCAGTAAGCAAGAATTAATAATGAATAGTCTGTGGTATTTTTCAAAAAGGTTTGACAGTTGATTTTTCTCATAATTTATTCGCTAGGGTGTAGAAGGGAACAAAAATAGCTACTCAATCTCATGTGCCCACCCAATGATTTTTCAGATGAATGCACTGGACACCCTTGGTCAGACTGCTTTGCATAGAGCTGCCCTTGCCGGTCACCTGCAGACCTGCCGCCTGCTACTGAGTTACGGCTCTGATCCCTCCATCATCTCTTTACAAGGCTTTACAGCAGCACAGATGGGGAACGAAGCAGTGCAGCAGATTCTGAGTGGTAAGTTCAAATAGACATTGCATTCTGTTCTTCCTCTTCCATGTCTGTCCACTGATAAACTTCACAGACACACTTTGCGCCCCTTGTTTTAAGTGGCTCTTTGGAATATTTTCTTTGCCTGAATATTTTTCCTGCCTTTCCTTGCTTGCAGTTTAGCCTGTGGCTCTGCCCATCAGCCTATTTTGGTGGGGTTGAGGTAGGTGTCATGAAAAGAGGCAACCATTTTCTTTAATTTTTTTAGTGTTAAGTTGGAAACCTGACTTATGGGTGCTATGATCAAAGGTTACTTAAAACTCCTATAAACAGTGTGGAATTACGGTTGCTCCGAAATCTATCAAATAGGGAAAATTACAAATCGTTCATATGGTAATGATCTTTTAATTACTTGTTCTTACATGTGTTATATTCTGCTTTCTGTAATTCTTAACTTCATTGTACTATTATGATATTATCTTGTCTTTCCTGGTTTAAATATAATTATAAAATCTTACTGAGTGTTACAGTGCCTATCTAGTACAGTGTTATATACTTTAAGTATCTAGTTTATTGAGGGCGATCAAACATAAAACTGTTACAAAAATAGATACCAGCTTCCAAAGCCCCCAAATCAGAGGAAATATCACAGTCTGCCTACTGAAAAATGAATAAGAAGTTACAAAAGAAATTTAATATACTTGACTCTTCTTTCTCATTCTTTTAATTTTTTCCATGGATTATGTCTGCTGTAGAATGACCTAACAAACTGAAAGAGTAAAATGGAGTAGGCTACAGGCAAGGAATCAGAAGTCTGCTACTTTCCCTACGTATAACGCAGTAGTTCTTTTCTTCATCAGATGCAGCGTACCCTCTTTATTATGAATATTTTATAGCATCCATTTACTATCCAGAAATGAAATTCATGGATATTATGACCTAACTATAACAGAGACCTTTCCAAAAATCTTTATTAAATGCCCTATGTATAATAGAAAGGGAAAATAAAAGTAAATTACAGTAAAATAATTTATAATTGTTACAATAGTGATAGCTAGGGCATGACTCCACTAGAAGACAAAAATTAACCCCACACGTTTCTGAAGGGCCCCCAAAAAGTACAGCCCAGTTAAGAATCACTACTATACGTGGACACAGGGGACCTTTCCAGACTTACAGAGCATGGTACGTGTTGTTAGAGCTGAGTCAGAGCTAACCAGCCTCATAAGAGTAACTGTGCCACATTGTCAAAGCTGTTGATTTGGTTTATTTTCCTTGTGTTAGTTCATTCTTAAGTAGTGGCATTCTACTTCAGTCTTAGGTGATGATCTCTAGACAGTTAAAGTTAGACCTATCTAGGCCATCTTCACTATTGATACCAATAAGATCTATCTAAAGGAATAAAATTTGCTATCATAGGATTTATAGCTTCAGCTATGAAAAACATGCCTTCATTTAACTTCCTGTTTCTACAGAGCAATAGAACATTTGCTTAAAGAAGATAAGCACTCTTTGACTAGGAAATACTTCTGCCTTCTCAGTAAATTCTAATAATTTCTAAAAGGTGTGATTTTTGTTTCAAAAATTTTTCTCTTATACTTTTGTAAGAACCATTTAGTAGTGGATTTTAAGTTAGTTTCTGTAAGTTGTAACCATAAATCAGGCAAACATTTATAGTTATTACATCAGATTTTCTAATAATAC
The DNA here is from genome assembly GCF_025265405.1 of Mesoplodon densirostris. Classification (NCBI taxonomy): domain Eukaryota; kingdom Metazoa; phylum Chordata; class Mammalia; order Artiodactyla; family Ziphiidae; genus Mesoplodon; species Mesoplodon densirostris. The sequence continues at coordinate 22,319,363 of NC_082680.1, forward strand.
TATACATAGTTTTTAGAGGTAATTGACAAAATGGTGAGGAAAGGATTGAATAAATTAATCAGATTAGCTCCAGTAATGCTTTTAAAACGTCTTCTAAATGAATAGTTAGAATATGACTGCTGGTAAAAGATAAATAGTGAATCACAAATGAAAATTTTTTCAATTATTTTGATAATTCTTAAAAATTGATTAGTAAGATAAAGCATTATATAGGTCATTAAATGCCTAATTTAGTATGTGTCAGAACTTTTTAGTTTAGTTCTTCATATTTTTTATTGATCTGGAAAGATAATACAAATATTAGAAATTAACGGTAAAGTCTTGCCCTTAGATTTTTTTAAATGAGAATTATTTTTTATTTGGAAGAGGATATAATTTTTTAAACTAATATTTCTGCGAGAAACTTGTGTCTGTAGTCTGTAGACCATGTACTGGCTGAACTTTTCAACTGTACCTATATTTATTAATCCAATTCCAGGTTATATCTATAATGACTCCTGAAAGAATACATCAATCATATAGAATGTATAGTCAGTTATTGGGGTTCTGTTCTGGGTAATATTTTAAAGATTCATTTTAAAACACCTGTTAATACCAGGTTTGAGATCCACTTTTAGAAACCTGCACTTTCAGCTCCCAAGTCTATAGTTGCCAACAGTTTACATTAGTAAAGTTTTCTGCAGACTAACAAATGCAATAAACTCCCTTTTAAAGAAAAATAATTGTTGATATTTCAAAACTGTATTTCATTATATGAAATACTCTCATCTTTCTTCCCTTTAATCTTAGCATTTTATCTGCTAAGTATTATTATTATGACTAAATAAATACAGTTTATCTTCCATTGAAGACTTCCCATAACTTACTCTGTAAAACTCACTTCCCTGAATAAAGTACTTTAGAAAGAGCTGAAATATTTCTTCTGAAATCTGAAACCTTATTATAGCATCACTTGATCTTCCCATTTGGACACTGGGCTCAAGGAAGGTGTCTCTGGCCACAGGATATTGAAATCTTAAGCCTGGAAGAGAATTTCTGGGAAACCAACCAACGCTCACTTTATAGGTGCGAAAACTAAGCTATCAAATGATTTGTCCATCATCACAATAGAGCCCAGTCTAAATCCAGGTTTTCTGGACTTAAGTTCTTTTGTGTTACATGAGTGTGTACACATGTGCATTATAAAAGCCACACTTAATGTCCATGAACATACTTTGAGTGATAAGCATTGTTTTCTTTAAAAATCTTTTTATTAGGGCCAATGTATAATGAATTTTTGGTTTGTTTATAGTATTGGATTAATCAGAATACTCATTTGTTAGCCTCATAACTTCTAGACTTAACAGCCTGATTTAATTATATTCTATTTAACATTTGTATCACACCTCTTAAGACATTTTAAATTGCATTTCCCTAAAGCCATAATAAATGTGAATTAAACAAATTTCTGTATTTAGTAGGCCTTTTTTGTACACTGATTATATTTTCTAAGGTCACTGATTTCAGAAGTATTACTTCTGTTCCATATTGTAGAAATTGAGACCAAAAAGAAAGGCTAAACATTAAGTACTGAAAGTTGAGTGGCTTCTCTCGGTTTACATAACAGAATCTATTGCAAAGCTTCGCTCCAACACTTTGAAAGACCAATGTATCATAAAGATGTCCTTGATCTCATGGTCCTATGTTTCTCCATTCCCCTTTGCCAAGTTTTGACCATAAAATTTGAAAGACAGAGTAATTGGGATGGAGAAGGATTTGTGTGTCCTAAAATTTGTTTGAATTTGGCTTATGATAAGGTGGATATAGATTGAAGTAAGACACCACAAAACCTTAAATTAGATCTTAGAAATTTCTGACACCTTAACCTCTCTCTTTCCATTCACCAAATAATTTTCCCTCCTTAGCTGCTCTGTGATTCCTTAAAAACCAACAGTACTCTTTCCTTTCTTTCATGTAGAAAGTACACCTATACGCACTTCTGATGTTGACTATCGGCTCTTAGAAGCATCTAAAGCTGGAGACTTGGAAACTGTGAAGGTAAGGCAGCACTTTAATGTCTTGGGTAGCTCTCTGGAACCTTTGCTTACCAATTCATTTTAAGCTTGTAAGTGAAACTACTCAAATCCAAACAATAAAAGGAATGAGCAGAGTAGATCCATAAACAGGAGAGATCTTTAACTGTGAAGGTTTTCCTAGTATGTGCCGTACATTAAACCACTTTCTAGTCACTTTACTTCTGGTTATATGAATGCTCTTTTTATTTCCACTTTTATTAATTAAAATGTTATTTTGGCCACTTTTATAAATTTCCAAGCTAGTTCAAGCCCAGGTAATAGTACAGTAAAGTTTGAAACAATGTTCTTGACCTTTTCCAAGAGATTCTCACATTTGCTCTAGGAAAGCATCCTTATGATCCTGCAACCATTTGGAATTAATTATATGCAGAAGATGGATCTTCTTTTCTATGTCATTGCTTGCCAAGGAAATTTTATCAACCTTTACTTGTGGTATAGAAACAATGATTATAGATTGAATTTTTTCAAATATAAAATTATATTCTAGTATTGAATATGCCTTTTTTAAACACATACACTTCCCATCTATAATCATTCATGTGTGGATGAAGATAGCAGAAAGGAATATGAGTTTTGTTTTTGTTTGGGGATTGGTCTTGTAGTTTTATTTTTTTTTCCTTTTTTTAAAGAAAGACTAATTGCAAATTTGGTATTAATCTTACCAGCTTATTTTTTACAAACTAATCTTGCTCATTTCTTATTGTCATTTCTTATTAAGCAAACTTGGTTTTTGTAATTTTTAGCAAACAAATTTTAGTACTCTCGATGATGTATACTGGTTGAAAATGACAGTAAACGCCTTCTAAACTCTGTTGCCTAGAAATTTTATTTTTGTTGCATTATGTGGCTACTTCCAACCTCTCTTCCATCTTACATTAACATCTAAGTTATTTAAAGGAAAATAGTAAATTTCAGTCATAATAGCCACTAGAGAGAAATTGTAAATTTCTCTTAGATCTGAAATTATATATATTTTTTCTTAAAAATACTTTTATCATTTGAAATGTATCCTAATAAAATCTTAAAATATAAAAGTGATTAGGACTCCTTTTCTGTATCACAGCATGATAACCCCAGTGCTAGAATTGCTATAGTGGCCATTATAATTAAATTAATAGTTTATTATTTTTTTAATGTGTAGGTTTTAATTCCTACATCTTGTATGTATTAGAAACCATGCCACAGCTTCCAGGTTTCTTAAACAATCCATTCACAATAAAGGCCAAATATATTTTTATGAATAGAGTAGAAATGGCAGAAGAAAACAAAGCACAAATTAAGTGAGAATTAAGCATGGTAAACTTCCTTCCTTAGAGGCTTTAGAAAGCATTAGAAATTAGTTATTAGAAAAAAAGTCTGTTTGCTGAGTAAAGTATTTGAGAAGCAGGTAGGAAGGATGTAAAAATTGTCTTGGCATTCAAAAAGAAATTGAAATAGAATAGAGGATAAAGAACTTCCAAATAGTAGAAAGCAAATATTTAATAAGCAGAATTGGCTCTCTTTTTGTTAATAAAAAAATAAAATAAGGTAAAATAAATTGGGTTTCATTCCCTCCCTCATCCCCATTTTGCCACTGTTCTCTGCAAAGGAAAAATAGCTAACTTAGAATATAAAGAACTAGAATAAAAGCAGCAGCAGCAGGAAGCAGCTTCGATCATGTAAGACACCATAGAAGGTGTTTATTGTCAATTTTTGTAGCCTTTCTTTCTAGTTTATGTATTTATTTATTTCTATTTAATTTTGTTTCTTGATTCTATAATTTATATATTAATAAAATATATAAAATTTGTCACAGACTCAGTTGTCGTGAAAAGATATAACCTGGCCAGATGACAATGGCTCTTCAGATTTTAGTCTCTCCCTTATGCCCAGACTTCCTTCTGTCATATAAAAATTGTACACCTGAAAAGCCCTGTTTTTACCCTACCAGCCCCTCCTCAGTATCTCCATAGATATCTTCCAGGTTCAGAGTTTTTCTATTATAATAGCTCATTACAGTGAGCTATATATGAAAGCCCTTGCCATCATACCTGTAGCCTAGAAAATGTCACCGTTTTTCTCTGCTTTTTTAACTTAAGAATTCTTCTTTTCACTACCTCTGTTCTCATCACTTCCCTGAATTTGGGTAATTAAGTAGGTAAGCAATGATGTAGCAAGAAGATCAAAAGATTAAGAATCAAGAAAGTGGGGTTTGAGTTTTTATTCTACCCCTTACCAACTATATGAAACAGGATGTCACTTAATTTCTCTGAGCCTTGGTTTATTTATCTGTAAAATGGAGATGATGATTGTTTTCACACGTAGATAATAATCCTCTCACTGAAAAAATATGAAATTCTTTATAAATTGTTCCTCAAATATTTTTATTGTAGTCCATCTGTCACCATCAGCGATGCAACTGCTCTGGCCTAACTTTGCTTCTACTGCTTTGTAAGCAAACAGCTGAGCTTGTGCTGAAATGATAATATTCAGAAGGAGAATAGGTAAAAGAGAAGAGATTTGGAGGATACAGCTGAAGGAGATAGAAGGCCAAAAACTAGAATATGATCAGAATCAATCTGACTTGTAGACTTAGACAAATATCCCCTCAAAGATCAAGTAAAACATTGTTGCCTGCATGGCTTTGCTGAGATGGATCAGAGGGCCAAGTGGATGGCCCAGACAGAATTAATGTAATTTTTCCAGAGCCTTCTTGCTTGCCACGTCAAAGGAGGCAAGAATTCTGGGTAATTCTGCAGTCAACCAGGGTTGGTCTTATTTGAGCAAAGAGTGGCTAAGAGCGTGCTGGTACAAGCATGCAGGCTGTTACAGGCAGCCTCGGGGAGGAAAGCCTTATAACTATGAAGAAGGAAGGCACCATTTGCCTCGGAAATGCTTGCCTTATTATGGGTTTTTCTTTCTGATTAAGATTTTGGCCAGGAAATGTTGAAAAAGATTAAATAGCTCTGCAAATGGAACATTTGTAGACACTGTAAAGCCAAACATTGTGCTGATTTTTTTTTTTTTTCCGGGACGTGGGCTTCCTCACTGTTGTGGCCTCTCCCGTTGCGGAGCACAGGCTCCGGACGCGCAGGCTCAGCGGCCATGGCTCACGGGCCCAGCTGCTCCGCGGCCTGTGGGATCTTCCTGGACCTGGGCACGAACCCGTGTCTCCTGCATTGGCAGGCGGACTCTCAGCCACTTTGCCACCAGGGAAGCCCTCGTGTTGATTTTAAAACATCACTTGTATTATCTAATCTTTGGAAAGAAATATTCATTAGAAAAATACAATTTATCCAAGATGTCTGCAGTGTTTTGGAGCGAGTTCTATGAATAAATACTAACGTTCTTTTTGTGTTTGTCTGTGTGTTTGTGCCATAAAAGCAACTTTGCAGCCCTCAGAATGTGAATTGCAGAGATTTAGAGGGCCGGCATTCTACACCCCTACACTTTGCGGCAGGCTATAACCGTGTGTCTGTCGTGGAGTACCTCCTACACCATGGTGCCGATGTCCACGCCAAAGACAAAGGGTATGCATTAGAATTTCACCGTTTGGGATTCATTTTCTTGATACTTAAAATTTCTTTTCTTTATATGTTTGAAGTTTTAGATATTTTTTCCCTATTAAAAAAGTAATGCATGTTTTTTTTTAAGTTTAAAGCATAAATTAAAACATTATGGAAATGTATAGTATAGAAAGTGAAAAGTCCCTCTCACTCCACCTCCTAGAGATTACAGCATCAAAGTTTTGTTGTAACCGCCTGGAGTTTTGAAGGACCTGTCGCAGTGTGTGTGCTGTTGTGGTGGAGCTTATTTTTAATGTAAATGATGATGTCACTGCACACGGTCTGCTTTGCAATTTGCCTTTTTCACCCAGTAGTATATCTTGAATGTCTTTCCATGTCAGTACTTAATAGTTCATTTCATCCTTTTAATGCCTATATATAGTATTTTATTGCATTATGTACGTGTGTTTATATAGTTTGTAATTTATTGTTCATCCCTTTTTTTGCTATTAAAAATGTTTAATCTCCTCCTAAAAGAAGCCACCCATCCCAAAGTCATATTAATAGAAACATAATTTTATTTTTACTCATTCAGATATTCTCTATTTTTATATTAGTTTACTGAACTGTGTTAATTTATCTAGACAGAGTTTTAAAGCAGCCGTGGAAGCTATTTAGAAAAGCAAGAAGGAAGTTTTAACTGAGATGAGCTTCCATATCCTGAGTTAATTTCATATCATCTCAAAATATAAATAAGCACCTTTCTGTGTAATTACATACCAGACTGCTGTAGAATTAAACCACACAACTTAGACCTCAGTCAACCATTTGGGGTTTATTTATCTTTTAAAAGGGACACATCAGACATGAATATTTAATAATATTATCACTAGCTCTTTCAAAGTATTATGGTGCATTAGAGAGGAACCAACATTTGTTTCTATTGCCATCAGCGCCCCCCCCCCTTTATTTTTGGCCGCGCCGTGCGGGATCTTAGTTCCCCGACCAGGGATTGAATCTGCACCCCCTGCATTGGACCACCGGACCGCCAGGGAAGTCCCTCTATTGCCCCATTTTAACAGTCAGTATTTTTGGTCTCAAAACATTAAAAACAAAAACAGAAAAACCTGATCTCTCTAAGTAAAAAGGTACTAACTTGATACCTTGTGTTTGCTGTGTACTAAGTGCAACTTAAACTTATCCTTTTGATGCACCCCTTTTTATGGGGACATCTTTGTCCTTTTAGAATACCAGTTGCCTTCCAATCAGAACTTAGAGTCATCACAGGATAGTTTGCTCATCTGACTAGAGTTTATGGTTGATTTCATTATTTTCTTTACTGAATACTGAGGTTTCTCTATCACTTGGATTTTGAGTTTTCATTGCTTGGCACCTAAATATTTAAATCTATGCACAGAAACCACTACCAGATTATTAACAATAAAAAAAAGCCAAAAACAAAAGGTTGAACTTGCCTAATAAGTTAGATTGCGTTGTGTATTTTATAAGTAAGCAAGCATACAATTTTCACTAGGAAGACCCAAATGGAAGAAAATCTGAGAGATGATAAAACCAGATTATTAATTAGTTATTCCTGAAATCACTTTGTAGTGTTGCTCTTTATATTGCCAGGATGAAACCTGAATTAAAAATATTATAATAGAACCTTTTTTATGGATATATCTATATGTATTTTAAGAATAAAGATTGCTGTGAAATTTATATCCATCACCAAGAAACAAAGCAAGGTCCTTATATTGAAAGGGACATTTTTGAAATTTTTGAAATTGTTAATCCTTGTTTGGAAATGGATGATAATATCTTCAAGATCAGAGGAGAAATTTTTTTAAGTGAGTGTTCAGTATAGTCAATGCCATAGAGAATTATTTTTGTTATACATATCATCTTAATGCAAAGATGTGTTGTATGTCTCTAAAATAATTTTCTTTCGCTTAGTGGCTTGGTGCCTCTTCATAACGCTTGTTCATATGGACACTATGAAGTAGCTGAACTCTTGGTAAGGCATGGGGCTTCCGTCAATGTGGCTGACTTATGGAAATTTACTCCTCTACATGAAGCGGCAGCTAAAGGAAAATATGAAATCTGCAAGCTCCTTTTAAAAGTATGTAATTTTTTAAATTATAAAGTAATTATATTTATTATTTGGTTAGGACATAAAAGTACATCAGAGTAAATTATTCTATAATACAGTACAGTAAGTGCTGTAGAGACTGCTTCCACTTTCTATGTTAGGGGGATGTTTAAGTGTGATATCATGATACTCACGTAGCTTTGAGTAATGTCTGAAATACCTTTCTGAACTGACTTGATTATGTTGAGTTCATCACAGTTCAACAAGGTAGGTTTTGGAAAGAGTTGAATTAGTTTGCATTGCTTATCTGATACTTACAGTATTAATATCAGAAAACATTTGTACGAGAAGAACCAAGTTTTTCCATCAAGTTTGATTTTTTCTTCTTACTAGCTATTTTATTATTGTTAACAAGCTCATTTCTAATTATTAAGCATTATTTAAATATTAAAGGATAGGAAGTTAAATTAAAAGATGTGAAATTAATTAAAAGATGTGAAAAATGACTGGACATGTATTTATGTCATTTTCTCTTTTTTTTTTTTTTTTTTTAAACTAGAGAAAACCTTGTCCTGGTTAAATATAAAATTCTTCTCCTGCCACTTTCGTGGGATCAAGTATGTTCTTATGAGTTTTGAGAATAACACTGTATTTGATACTCATTTTTATTATCACTGGTTAGTAAGAAATAACTTCTAGGACAATGTGAATTCATTGTCTAGGTTGGTTATTCCAGATTTCTCCATTGGGCCTATAGCAGTCTGTGTCAGGCCTGTAATAAAGATTCTTGACTTTTATTGACCTTATTTCATAGGTATAGATGATTAAACTTTTAAAATCAAATTAACTGTTAATACATTTCTACCTAATTTCATGATAGGTTCTAAGACTTACAATGGAAATATTTTTAAATTACCAAACTTTCTTTTTATTGATTCCATTTAGAATTAAGTACTTCTTCCACCTGTGTGTCTTCCTCTTCTCACTTCATCAACACTGAATATCTCTATATAATTGAAATCTGGTCAACATTAATATCCAGGCCATGATTAAAGGGAAAAGTGGTTTCTGAAGACAGCTTGGAGTCTGAGAAAGTATATGATACGGAAAGTAAAAGGCACTTGACACCTTTCCCACTCACCATCAGTGTTGATCCTGAGGCTTGGGGCTTTGGTTGGGAAGTACTGATAGTTAGAAAGCTGATCCAGTACATTGCTGAGTAGGAATTTTGCAAGAAAGACCAAACAGTGCCTCTGTTTTTCACAATGTGTATAGAATAGATAATCTTTCTTTGGACGAGTGAAGGTGAAGTTAAACATAAAGAAACAAAACAAAGATACTGCAGAAAACACAAACCCCATTTGGTTATTTTGTAGCATGGAGCAGATCCTACTAAAAAGAACAGAGATGGAAATACACCTTTAGATTTGGTAAAAGAAGGAGACACAGATATTCAGGACTTGCTGAGAGGAGATGCTGCTTTGTTGGATGCTGCCAAGAAGGGCTGCCTGGCAAGAGTGCAGAAGCTCTGTACCCCAGAGAATATCAACTGCCGAGACACCCAAGGTAGAAACTCAACCCCTCTGCACTTGGCAGGTAAGCATCACCAGCACTTCCAAGGCTCATGATCTTTCTTAGATACCTAATACAGCTCACCAGAAGATGAAAGAAATGCTGAGCATGAAGAGACCTACTCAGAAAACGCTTGATTGATGTTATTTTAAATAATTTCTTATTATAAATTATATAAATTTCTTATTGTAAATGTCTTATTCTTATTTATGTGATAGTAGTATTAGCTTTTAAAGCAAAAAGTATTAATGTTTTCTGGTCCTTATCATTTATATATATTTTTTTCTTTTTCTTTTAAGCTGACGTTTGCCTTTTTTCATTCTAACAGCAGGCTACAATAACCTGGAAGTCGCTGAATATCTTCTAGAGCACGGAGCAGATGTTAATGCCCAAGACAAGGGTGGTTTAATTCCTCTTCACAATGCAGCATCCTATGGGGTGAGCATGCTAAAGTTAAAGTCTAGAAAACTTTACTGATATTTACTTATTTGTTAAATGCATACCATGCCTGCAATAAGTAGATATCTAACCAACAGCATAATTTAGCACAATTTTAATCTTACTATTCAGAGTCTTTCTAGCCTTCTCAGTTAGGCATAACTATCTTTTGGCCAAAGACCATACTTTTTAGAGCTTTTTGCTCTCTTCACATTATCTAGCACAATAATTGGTATGTGATGGCTGCTCAGTTAATATTTATTGATGTAGATAATAAATCTTAACTCTACCTTAAGTAGATTTTAGAAACTATGAAAGCCAGGAGGTTCCTCTATAGGCATGGAAATTATGCTTGCTTATGTTTATCCTCAGCATCTTAGAAAGATTCAAGAAAATGGTTGAGCCTATTGGTGTATATGGTTTCAAAGAGTTCAGATGACTAGTTGAAACCCCACAGTGAAAGTCGCAATTGATTCTTGCAAAGCCCTGTAACTGTAATCTGTAATCATCAGCTGAAAGAGGAAGAGGGTTGTATTCCAGTACCTTGACATTTGTTGGACTGACTGCCTGGAAGTCATCAAGGCCCACTTTAGATCTGATGAATCACACAGGAAGAAGATGAATACTTTTGTGCTTGTCAGAATCCCTATTTGACTGTAAAGATGCACACGTGCCAGAATGTACATACTAGGGGCTCTCATAGATGGAATCATTATTGGTGAGGACAGTTTCTAGATTTGCAAAAGCCTGACAGACTATAAGTAAAAACTAATCACCATGATTTCCATATTCTCTTACTCTCTTCTCCCTTGCCCTTCATAATGAGAATATCTGCATCTTCTCATGCCCCCTCTCAAAGACCAGCATTTCAGGGAGATGACATGTCTGAGTGGGAATAATCAAGGAAAGCAAACAATCTAGTTTTAATTTGGACAGAAAGGAAAGAAAATTTTAATTCCAAGTGTGATACATGCTAATTGAAAGTTATCAGATTTAATAAATATATTATTAGTACTGAAATCCTCTTGAAACTTCTGTATTTGAAGTTATCTTTCCAAAGATAATTAATCCTTTATTAAAATCATTAGAATTTTCTTTTAGCCTTCTTTCATATAAAATTCTCAATTTCACTGTACAACGTGTATTTCTACTGAAGACCAGGCATGCTAAATATTTACTGCTAATATACTACATATACATGTATGTATAATCCTTTTACCTTTGAGTTACAAGTATAGATATGTATCATTTGGAGAATAATGTCCAGTACTTCTTAGCATGATCCTTCTCTCCATATTGTTATCCATGTAGCTAAGCCTCAGTTAAAAGTTTATCAGTTAAGAGTTTATAAAGCTGATGGGATCAGTGTCTTTTAACTTCCGTATAAATCTCCTAATGAGTGAGGATAGGTGTAGGCAGTAGAATTATACTTCTTGACTTGATCTAATAAAACATAAACTGTCAACTGTGTAGACTATGTTGATCTATGTACTGTGTTTCCAGTATATCCCATACTTTGTGGATGTGGAAAAGTTCAGTCCCGTCAGTCTTTTCCTTTCATAGCTTTCATAGTTGTCACTGAGGATGAAGAAAGTAAAACTAAATTTTTAAGGTTTAAGTATTTTACCTTTTAATTCCCATTCTTCTGATGGAAAAGGTGTTGAGATTCTACTTATTACACATATGTGTCAATTTGTGACCAGTGTGAAAGAAAGAAAATTTATAGTGGTTCTCTTTCGTGGCTAAATATAATAAGTTAGAGTGCAGGACGGCCTTGTCTTTGTTCGTATTCCCTTGCAGCTCTCTTGCCATTAGCTGAGGGAGTGTAATGCAGTCCGCCTCCTGACCAGAGGCCCGCTGTTCCGTTTTCATAAATTTATTTCACCATTATCCACAACTCCTGCTCTCCTCTTCTAACTCCAAGTGAGAAAGATCATGAGCATTTTTAGTTTCATTCTCTCTTTTTATGTTATCCTGCTTTTTATCACATCCCTACTGCTGAGCTCTTTGTAAATGAATGTAGCTTATGGAGGTAAAAATAAAGAGAAAGTTCTCCAGGCTGTGTAGAGGGCATTGGGTTCATCCCATCAACCTGGTTCATCCCATCCTCCTACTAAAGAATGCTGATGAGCTAGACAGTATGTTTGTAGCAAGTGCTTTTGCCTCCGTGTGTGGGTGGATTTTTTGACTCACTCTAAAAATCCTTCTTGTATTAAACTTGGAAACTTAAAAATCAAATATCTGTGAGCTAATGACTATGTACTCTTATTCACTAAAACCTTTACTTTGATGGTTTCTTGACTTTTTTTGGTTACCATGTTTTTACCATGTACAATATATACCCACCCTCCCACCCCCAGTAACATCTCATAGTGATTTTCAGTTGGCAGTAGGTAAGGTCATTCCCTCCATTGAGAATCTCTGCTCTGTGAAATAATTTTATCTAATGCAATTTGTATATCATATAACCTGTTGTCAGTAACCACATCAAATCTGTATTTATCTCAGTCTCAATTAGTAGACTTAAAATAAGGACCAAGGTTAACCATGATATAAAAAATGTTTAAGCTGCTTTATCTTACTTTAGCTAAGGGGTAGATATAATTATATTTTCATTATCTCTAGACATATAAATACATATGTCTTTCCAAAGCCCCTTTTTATTCATATAGCACATAAGCTTTGGCTGGATATTTTAATGAAATTATAGGGCTCTGTTAGGGTGGCAGAACTCTGGTTATATAGTATTAATATCAATGATGCTTGGACTGGCCTGGCTGCATGATGTATATGATGTACTGCCCTGAAATGATAGTTTTGTGAAGGAGATTTTGGTGGCACTTTTTATGGAATAGAGGCTTCTATATTTAAAATAAGGCTATTGGTAGAGTAGTTTTAGGTATAGGGTTACCCAGTGATCTCTACTTAAATAGCTTTTCCCTGATATCATACTCTCTGCCATTTTCAACTTGTCAGGAAATGACGCTTGTGTTTTAGTCTAGCAAGACCATGCAGGCAGATGTGGCGAAATGGAGACCTGAATTTGGAGTCTGAACATCTGGGATCTAGTCTTTAATCTTTTCCTCCATAACCCACGAGTCTTCAGCAAGGGCCTTAATCTTTCTAATCTTCACTGTCCTCACTAGTAAAACTTAGATGCTGAGACCGTCTTTACAGGGTTATTGTGATAATTAGGTAAGACCATGCATGTGGAAAGTACATTCTGTCCAAATCCAAGGGAATACAGTTATTATGAGATAACTCGATCCACACAGCCCTCATACTGGGCTGGTCAGAATAAGGTCTGTGTGTCACTTTTACATCTCACAGCCTTAGGAATTAGCTGTATGTTTGACCAGCTCAATATCAGTATTAAATAGACAGATTAATTGACTTCAGTAGTGGATAATGACTGGTAGCCTGCAGATAAAATAATTGTGTGAGATATTTGAAATTACCTAAAGTTACTTAAGCTGTTATTTATTGGTCATCATTCTTTGATACATATTTTACCTTTTTTCCTCTGGAGAGCTCAGTCAGCTCTCTGTGTGTCTTTGGGCCTTTTTATATAGAAAGAACTTACCACTTCAGTTTTTCCAAAAGGAGAAACAAAGACATAGTTTAAGAAGTTTAAATAAAAGTTACAGATTTCATGAGAGTATATATTAATGGTAATGTGCATTATCCTGTTTAGTGTTTTTGTATTATAATGCCTTATATTATTTTTTAATATACATTTATATAAGACAACTAATTTTTTTGCTCTTCAGTAGATATAAGGCATTGATATTTATTTACCACACAGCATGTAGTTTTCTATTATAAGAGTGAATCAATTTTGCTGAGTTTTCTCTCTCAAATTTTTCATTTTTTAATGCTTTCTCTAAAATGTATAATGTTAGGGGAATTTCATGACATTATCGTACAATTAAATTGCTCTAACTGGAACCCAAACATGTTTCTTTTCTCCCTACTTCCCAACTTTCTAAAATTAAATTAGGGCCCTTGCAGTGTTTTTATGTTGCATTTGTCGTTTAAAGCATTTTGTGTTGCAGCTGAATTTTGAAACCATATTAAGTTGACTCCTGGAAACATTCCAGCAGAGTTCAATTCCTTTTCTAGAGCTTCTAGTTCAATACTTTCCTCTTATGTATTGTATAGGACTGAGCTGTAGCTTATTTATTGCATTTGTCAGCCTTAAATTTCAGTTATTTTTTTTGCCCCAGTGGTGTGGCTATTTAAAAGATTTAAGAATTGTGTTTTTAGTCTACTTGGGTAGCAGTATATTTCCTGTTTATTGCTGTTTCAGATGTTTGTCAGCAAATTTAATAAGCACGTAATTGGTTTCTCTAAGCATAAACTATAAATTTAATATAAAGAAAGTTTAATAATACATACCATATATATGATTCATTTTATACACACACACACACACATAATTTTCCCTGGACTGTCTAATTTTGGAAGCCTATACAAATTAGTCTACCAAATTATATTATACTGCCAACACAAATGGGAGTAGAATAAAACTAATCATCAGGAACCTAGTTTAAACACCCCATAACCTTACTGGGGAGAAGCTTGAAATTACTCTGTGCTTTTGGGTTAATTGAACAAAAATAGCTATTCTTTTCAACATGTATCCTTTGAATAAGGGAGATTAATCACTGGGGTCTATTTTGTTTTAAGTGATTTTGATAGTGCTACACATGTTACCTATTTTTATCTTTTGTGTTAGAATCAATTTTATAATCATGATATATCTCATTCATAATCCCCAAAAGATCACAGAACATGGCCTGTTCTCAGAAGCCCTCGTCTGATTATGCTCTTTTTTGTTGTTGTTGTTGTTGTCTTTATATTGTCAGAGCAAATGTGAAAGCTTTCTTAGAAGTTGTCTGATTTGTATTTTCCTCTGTTTTCTGAAATCACTTTTCCTAAAATTAACAAGTATTTGTATTATATTAAAAAAAAACACCAAAAGTACTTTAATACTACCTCAGAAGTACCTATCCTTTTTGAAGTGAGTGTCTTCGAGAGCAAAGAAAATACTAAGGAATTTTAAAGGAAAATTTGAAGAAACTTGCCCTAAATTCTATCCTGGGAGACTTCTGTCCTTACTTTCCCCACCTCTTCCCATTCTCATGAAATTCAGCTTCAGATAGGTATTCAGCAAATGTCTGGTTGGTGGGTGAGTCGGTAAGAGAGAGTAAGTGAATAAGTAAGCGACCCTCTTATCTGTGCTCTGACCTTTTGTGTGAAACCATTTACAGAACATCATTACTTAGATGTTGTGCCTCAGAAACCACATACCCCAAGTGAACCTTCCTTATAGTTTCATTCCTAATTAAACTTCTGCTACTCAATTTCTGTTAATGCTTCCATCTACCTTTTTTTTTTTTCTTAATCTTCTAGACCAAATTAAAAAAGAAAAAAGGCAGTCACCTTTGACTTTTTTTTTCATCTTTCTTCCTCTGTGGTTAATTTGTCTTTCTAAAACCCGATTGTTTTGCCTTCAGAATTTCTCAAATTTAGCTCTTCTTTCCTATTCTTCTCTAACCATCACAGTTGAGGATCTTATCACCTCATGCCCAGGTTATTAGTTAGTGCGTCTGCAGCTGACATTTCCTCCACCCCCTAAGTCATTTTGGCTCGACAGACTAATTTTTGTAAAATGTTGTTTTGTTATGTTACTTTCCCAAAGGCTGAAGAAAGAACATTGAGAATCTTTGAGATGAGTGTTTTCAATAGTAGATCAGGTTGCAATAGGTTAGAAAGAGAAATGGGAAGATAAAGAGAAGCAGTGGTTATAGGATGCTGGTTTGAAAAGTTTGACAGACAGATTAGCCCATTATTAGGAAACTTGGAGCCAGGTAATAGTTTCATCTTATATGTTTATTTTTAAGATAGATCTGAATATAAGGCTGAATAAAAAAAACTTTTAAAGCTCCCATGAAGAATTACAGGGTAACAGAATAATTGTGGAATTGATATTTTAGAGGAAGCAAGAAAAGATGAAGTCCAAAATACAGATGGAGGGGTGTAATGAATATTCTTTTTTTATAGAAGAAACTTCTGTTAAGGATGAGAATAGAGATATAGAGGGAATGAAATGTTAAATAAAAACAAGTGTATCTGAAGGAGCTTTACCAAATAATCTCATTCTTACCTCTTGCCATCCTTTTGTTTTTCTTCAGCATGTGGACATCGCAGCGTTACTGATAAAATACAACACATGTGTAAATGCAACAGACAAGTGGGCATTTACCCCTCTTCACGAAGCAGCCCAAAAAGGCAGGACACAGCTTTGTGCCCTACTCCTGGCACATGGTGCAGATCCAACTATGAAGAACCAAGAAGGCCAGACACCTTTAGATCTGGCAACAGTAAGTCCTCATTTCAAAATATTTAGAATTGCTTGTTATACTTTCAGAAATGACAGTAAATTCCAGGGCTTAACAGGTTTACCTCTAGTGGTGCATATATCTCTTGGAAGAAGAACAAATTTCCTTCCTTATGAATTTTTTTAAGTTCTCATTTTTATATAATTTTAAACTATTAAGGCAAACTAAGCAGTAAGTTAATTTTTTTGCCATACTTAACTTGGAGGGAAAACATGAATCATAGAAAAACTTGTATATAGATTGTATTCGTAAAATATCTCAACACCTTCTACTTTGGCTTATTATTCTAGAGCATCTGATGTTCCTGATAATTTACCTGAGGGAGGTGAGATAGTCAAAGAAAAAATTATCTTCTAAGCAGTATATCATTCTTCTGAAGATGGAAAAGGAAACTGATATATTGTAGAAATAGTTTCAAAATCAAGAATTAAATTTTTGTGGTTAAATGCTATTGAACTACAGAATTAAACACAGTAAAGAAACATCTTTCCTGCATTTTCTGGAAATCAGGGAGTTACTGTATGGTCACATAATTTAGAATTTTTTAACCAAAAAACTTTTCTAAGCCACATTCTGTTTTATATATCTGTTGCTGAGTAACAATTTTCAAAACACTTAGTAGCTTAACCAAAACCAAGTGAGTGGCTAATCCAGTGCCACTCACAGTTATAATTCCTCACAGGCCTCTGGGTTGGCTGGGCTCAGCTAGGCGGCTCTGCTGTTCTGGCAGCTCCCTTGAGCTGGGAGCTCAGCTGGGGCTCCAGCATCTCGGATGGCCTGAAATCCTACAGTAAGTACCTCTCTCTGCATAGTATCTCACACTCAGTGGTCTAGTTCAAATTTCTTTACAGCATGGGAGGATGACTTCTAAGAGAAAAAAAGGAGAAACTGCCAATCCTTTTAAAGCCTGGCTCAAAAGCCTCAGAACATCACTTCCTCTACATTCTATTGGTCACAGAAACTCATAGGCAACCCAGATTCCAGGGGAGGGAGGTGCCACCTCTGATGGAACGAGGGGCACAGATGTACATGGAAGAAAGGATTGACAGCTGGCTCTCTTTGGGGACCATCTCCCACATACTCTAACAACAGTTGTGCCTAGCAGACTGTAGAGTTCGTGAATAAGCTAACCAAGATAAGTGCCGTCCCTTTAAAATTTCACCAGATTTTAATTGTACATTAAATTATTAAGTATGCCCTAAATAACTGAACAAAAATTATTGTAGTTGTTAAGCATAAACAAAACATACTATGTGTGGAAACTCCTTCTAAAGAAGAGATGATTGAGAATCAGCATTCTAAAATGTGCTCCTTTTTAGATGAAAGGTGAAATATTTTATTTTTTTAACTCTATTCAAATCTTTGTTAATTTACATGTCCTTTGAATACATGTGTAATAAGTATGAACAGTTGTGTGCACACTTTTCAGTTAGTGTTAAAAAGTATTTCTAGGAGTCAACATAGTTCACATTCTTGGATTTTTTTCACAGTTAACTTTTTTCTGTGTGTGCGGTGAGAATACTTAAGATCTACTCTCAGCAAATTTCAAGAATATAGTACAGTACTTATAAGTACTTACAGTACTTATTAACTATAGTCACCAAGCTGCACACTACATCTTCAAAAGATGAAATATTTTTTTTTAATTGTATAGTTTCTCCATTCTACCTATTGAAACTACTGGGACTCTTTGGAGCTGTGGATCAGAGAAGGAAGGAAGAAGGAATGATCAAAAACCAATAGGGAATAATGGAGCATTCATTAAAGAAAAAATTCACTGAGCATTTTGTCCTTAGTGAGAAACTTATTGTTTTAGAATGTAATTTTTTTGTGTTATTTTATTTTATTTATTTATTTTTTTAGGCTGACGATATCAGAGCTTTGCTGATAGACGCCATGCCCCCAGAGGCCTTACCTACCTGTTTTAAACCTCAGGCTACTGTAGTGAGTGCCTCTCTGATCTCACCAGCATCCACCCCCTCCTGCCTGTCCGCTGCCAGCAGCATAGACAACCTCGCCGGCCCCTTAGCAGAACTGGCAGTAGGAGGAGCGTCTAACGCTGGGGATGGCGCAGCAGGCGCGGAGAGGAAGGAAGGAGAAGGCAAGTACACCTGTGAACGTGAATTGGTTTTGCGGTTTTAAATGAACAGACTCACTTTTCTATCGGTAATTATTGAACACCTCACTTAAAGACATCCTGTCTGTAAGTTTTCATGTACACAACAGCTTATAAGAAATATGTCTTCGTAGAATAAATTCTTTGGCACCTACTTTGTTCTTACTTACGTATATCCCAGTATATCCTTTTCCAACCATAGTATCTTATTGAACTGAGTGAGTCTTATTACTGAAATTATCAGGAAAATACTGAGAGATTATGTAAGAAATGAAAAGTGAAACAATAGCTGATAAATGAAAGCTGAAACAATAGCTGATAAGTTTGGATTTTTTAATTCCACTGTTAAATATTGC
The DNA here is from genome assembly GCF_025265405.1 of Mesoplodon densirostris. Taxonomy (NCBI): domain Eukaryota; kingdom Metazoa; phylum Chordata; class Mammalia; order Artiodactyla; family Ziphiidae; genus Mesoplodon; species Mesoplodon densirostris. The sequence continues at coordinate 22,337,901 of NC_082680.1, forward strand.
ACTAAAAGCATTGTGTTATGCTTTATAATATTAATATAAGTACTACTGATAAGATAAACTCTGCCTTTATTTCCCCATCACATTCAGAGATAACTTGAAGTAAAATCATCTACACAGCCAAGGGTGTCAAAGAGCCGTGGCTTTAAATAAATACTGGAACTTCCTTTAGATTGATAAACTTCTTTCTGAAAAACTTTAATGTATGTCTGTTTTAGTTGCTGGTCTTGACATGAATATTAGCCAATTCCTGAAAAGCCTTGGTCTTGAACACCTTCGGGACATCTTTGAAACAGAACAGGTAAGCTCTCATATGTAGTTGAGTCTTTTTAATTTAATATTAAGAGTTATTAATTGCCACTTGTTCGTTCTTCTTTGCTTCTTCGCTGCTCTTTTAAAACTCAAAACAAATTTCTGAAAAAGCTAGAGGAATCTAGTATTTTATACTTCTTTCCAAAATCGTCTAACAGATGATTAGAGACTGTTATTTCGTTGTATCTTTATAAGCAGTCTGGCTCAATATGTTTTATTACATATCAAAACTTAGGCCATGAAACCCCTGCAAAAGAATGTTTTCAAAATCTTTCCTCATAATTTTGTTTCCAAAAAGTGTTAGCCATTATTCATCTCATTTTATTACTAATGTGACTAGACTCCACTTAAAACTAGTGAGAAATTTTTATGTTAACTATTTAGCAAAATCTTCATGAAGCAATTATCCATTATATTGGATAGCAAAATAATTCTTGGGCAAGTGTATGTTTTAAAAATTGCTTCTTTATGAAGTTTCCATTGTCTAGTTGGAGCCTAAAATAATGCTGAACCAAAACTTGGCCATATGCTTATAGACTTAGCCTATTTTCAGATATATCTGAAATGGCTGTGAAGGTCTTAGTATGAAGTCATCATTAGGGTGTTTATGAATTAAGATCCTTCTGTTTGTCATTCTGTTTTTATACAGGATAATGAGTTTTTAACTTATCACTGTATGATTTTATTACCATTAACTATCAAATAATAAATTCCTGAGTTTGACTTGACTATTACTAATACACATAGAATCTTAGAATGGGAAAGATCTTTAGAGGTCACTAAGTCATTCTCCCAGATGTAGGAATTACCCTTTTTTTATCCATGTGGGACAATAACTTGTTACCATTTGGGCAGGTATGATAAAATGCTTGTAATTTAAAGTACACCCAAATCTGCCCCATGTATAATCTGTTAATCTTATGTTTACATTTTACCCTGTTTTGCACAGAAATCGAACCTCTAGTCTACATATTAGACTAGCATTAGTTTCATAGGGCTGCCATAACAATTTCCCACAAATCTGTGGCTTAAACAACAGAAATTTATTCCCTCACAGTTCTGGAGGCCTGAAGTTCAAAATCAAGGTGTCGGCAGGGCTGCACTCCCTACAGAGGCTCTAGGGGAGAATCTGCCCCATGCTTCTGCCAGCTTCTAGGCCCCTTTGGCTTCTGGCCACATCCTTCCAATCTCTGCTTCTGTCTTCACCGTGCCTTCTCTGTGTCTGTCTTCTCTTCTGTGTGTCTTTTGTAAGGACCCTTGCATTGAGTTTAAGGCCTCCCTGTATAGTCCTAGATGATCTCCTTACCTCAAGATCCTTAACTGAATTTACATCTGCAAAGATGTAAAAAAAAGTTTTTCAAAAAAGATTCTTTGCAAGTTCTGGGGATTAGAACATGGACATATCTTTTTGAGGGCCACCATTCAGCTCACTACAACATAATATAGGCCTTCTTATATTTCTAAGACCTAGTCAACTTATCATGGATTTACCCTTCCAACCAACCACCCACCCACCCTTACAGAGTTTCTCCTAATTTAGCATAAATTCATCTTCTTTTTCAGTTATTCTTTATATGGATATAGTGTCCAAATTCTTCACTGGCCTCTTTGCCCCATCTGATTTCTTTGTAGGCATATAGTCAGTTTAGAGTTAATTAAAAACTCCAGGTCTTTTTCATATCAATTACGATGTTAAGATTTTCTAATGTCTTTTTTTTTTTGGCTGAATTTCTTCATATTATATATTGTAGTTGATCTTTAATGCTCTTGATGATCAAAACAGTTGGGTAGAAATAGCACTGGACTAAAAGAAGACCTTGATTCTGATTAAGGCATTTAACCTATCACTTGCCTTACCTGTAAAATATAATAATACTTTCAAAAGTCCAGATAGTTAAAATTCCCAGTCAGGGGCCTCCCTGGTGGCGCAAGTGGTTGAGAGTCCGCCTGCCGATGCAGGGGATACGGGTTCGTGCCCCGGTCTGGGAGGATCCCATATGCCGCGGAGCGGCTGGTTCCGTGAGCCATGGCCGCTGAGCCTGTGCGTCCGGAGCCTGCGCGTCCGGAGCCTGTGCTCCGCAACGGGGGAGGCCACAGCAGTGAGAGGCCCGCATACCGCAAAAAAAAAAAAAAAAAAAAAAAAAATTCCCAGTCAGATGCTTCTGTGCCAGTTTTTAAAATATACTTTAATGAAACATCAGTTGTGTCTTCTGTCTTGTGGGGAGGACTTCATAAACTGCTATAATAATTTCCTCTTCCTTTAAGCTTCACCTGCCATTGATTCACCCTCTGGTTTGGAGATTTCTTATGAGAATAGCCTAAACAGTAAGACTCTTTTTCCCTTATCCGTCCCTTGAAGGTATTACAGCTGTTTTAGAAGCAGTATCCTCTGCTAAAGCCATATTCCAGCCATCTCCCTTCTTCCCAAATCATATCCACAATAACGGTGAAATTTCACATATCTTTGCTTAATAAAAACAGACGCTAATTCAAATAATTCCAATTAACCGTTTTTCAAGAGTTCAGTTTCTACCCTTTTAGTCAGTTTGCATCATAACTTTATGTTTTCTTTTTTCTGTTTTACTTTATATATTCTCTTTTATAGTAACTGATTTCCTGTGGCCTGGTTATCTCATTTTATTGATTTTAATAGTTTAAGAGTTTAGTCTTAACAGTTGGTCCTATTGACAGCTTATCCTGGTTTCATCAGTTTCATTGTTATCTTTTTCACTTCAGTTTTGTTCTGAGTAAATGGTTCCATTGATTTTCCTTTTGCCAGAATAATTTCTGTATCTTTTTTTTTTATCAATATGTTGACTCTTCCATTTAATATATATTACCTAGCGTAGTTCTTTCCTCCAGACAAATGATATTACCACTCATTGTATTGAACTCTGTGTGACTGTCTTTTGGCCCAGTCTTCAAGCAATCAAAGTTTTATTTTGACTACAATTGTTACTTGACTAGCCTTTAGTTATAGAGTAATACCTTCTGTAACCCTTTCCATAACTTACCCAGAGGATTTTCTGCCCTTAACATTCTATGTCAGTCCGGTAATATATGATGAGGTTCAGGTATTTTTGAGGTGAGGGAAAGTGTTAGGGTGTATGTATTGTAGCCATTTAGTTCATGTCTATTGAGCTTAAGGCAGAGTCGTTCTGTTTCCTGAGATGCTTTGACACATAATATCTTATTGCCTCTGTTCCTACTGATCGATTCTTCTCTCTCAGTGGAGTAGGGAACATAGTTCTTTTATTTCTGGTTCCAGGGAAACTTCCTTCAGAGCATCATAGCCTCACCTCTTACCTTCACAGTTATTCTCTCAGCAGTCTCTTAACTAACTTGACTTGTTTGTCATATATACTTGGCTAGTTCTATATTAAATAATATATACCTATGTCCTTTATAGTTAGCTAAGTATAGTACCAGTGTCACTTTGGCCCTTCCTCTGTAACATAGCTTCCTGACTAGAATACTTTTCCTGTGGGAAAGACTGATTTGATTTACATTGCAATTCCTGGAACATAAATGCCATGACTTGGAAGATTCCTTGTGAACCTATTTATGGTCCACATATATATTTCCATGAAAAGTGACCATATAAATTTTTACTTCAGAATCTAAAGACAAAGGCATGGACTCAAGAAATTCATTATGAACATGATTGTAAACTTAGTTCTAATTACTGTTACTCTAGCCTGCGATCTTTTAAGCCCAAGTAAAAGAAAGGCCTTTTTCATTAAAACTCCAATTCTTCTCACTCCACCCCAGAGAAAATGAATAAATCTTAGAAACAAGAGGCATCCCTTCTTAAAGTAACACTCTTGAAGTGACATTTGCTTTATGTGCAAGATGACTTAGCTGATACATGGATAATATTTATTTTAAAGATTATAATTTGGTTTTAACGTGTGCTAAATATAAATAACTGGCCCAACAAACTTGTCATTTCCTGGCTGTAACTAAGTTAAGGTTTTGTGTTTTTTTTAAGTGAGTTAATTTAAAGATAATTTTCAGAAAAATATTTCTAGCAGTATAAAAGCCTTGAGTCTTGGAGAAACATACCTAAAATCCAACTAGCCTGTTTTCCTTCCATTTCTTTTATTAGCACAATAACCTCATATTCACTCAGCTTCAGAATTTTGGAATAATCTTTACCCCCATTCTTTTCTTTTCTTCAACCGTTTCTATTTACCAGGCCCTGCCCTCTGTCCCTTTGACATTGCTCTGCGATTCATCGCTTCCAATCCGCTCCACCCTGTTGTCCTCTTGTTCACAGTCACTTTCCCTTCCAGATCTGCCCTTTATACCGCCATCCTCCTGAAAGACACCTTTGTGTCGCTCTGCTGAAAAGGTGTCCTTGGACGTTTTGGACACTGTCTTAACTTGGTGTGTAAAGCCCATTAGATCTGCTCTTAGCCTGCTGCTCTGTCCATCCCTTCTTTTATTCCTGTATATACATTATACGCTCATCATTATGAACTTTATTACTAGAGTCTCTCAAATGTTCTATAGCCTCTCACTTGATTTTCCTTTTGCACATGCTCTTCCATTTGTCTTAAACACCCTTCCCTTCTTCCTCTGCCTAAGTCCTCTTCCTTAGCTGAATTATTACTTTCTTCTAAGAACCTTTCCTGACCCCCTTCCTAGTCCTTTCTTTGTTCCCTCCCCTACTTGTAGCCTCAAGCCAGTAAGTAATCTTCCTAAGAGTTCCCATAGGGGTTCCTCCAAAACATTTACCAACCTTTACCAAGTATTTGTGTTTACCTTTTATCTCCTTGGTAAAGGAAATAGCATGATTTGTAGTGGTAGGATTCTGTTTGTTCCATGGCTCCACTCTTTTACTACCAATTTGGACCAGTTATTTACCTTTCTGAGCTGAAGTGGGTTGTTTTAGAATTAAATGAAATGTTTAATTAGTTACTTTTTTGGAAATATCTAGCATACAGAAGGTACTCATTAAATATATTATGTATGAATGAATGATTAGTGAACATAAATCTAAATTCTTTAGCTTGTCATTTAAGGTTTTCCAGTTGCCAGTTCCGACAAATGTGAGGACAAATAGGGTACCATGTTACTCAAAGCAACTAAATTTAATGTTTAGTTATTTTAGCTTTTTAGTCATCCTTTTTAAGAAAAATAAGCAAGAGGAAAGACAAGTATGGCAATACATTTCAGCTCTTCTGTGTAGTATTTTCATGGCTTCACTGTGCCTTAATTTTCTCATAAGGACAGTAGTAGTATTTCATGAGTCATTGTGAGTATTAAATGAGGTATTCATTTCATTCACGATTGGAGCTATATATAATGAACAAATGTATCAAATGTTCTCCATTTCTTCTCTAGAAGCTAATACTATGTTTTGCTGGCCTGGTTTCTGCTTCTTTCAGACATACGCTATACGTATCAATTCAGAAAAGCTAAGGACTCTTTAAATTGAAGCTACCACATAGATATGAGATCCTGTTTCTATGTCAACCTTATGTGAAGTTTAGAAGGAAAAAAAATGGAATATCAGTAACATAGTAAACCTTGTGCATGGTTTCCAAATTATATTAAAATCACATCTAGCTAAAAATGTAAAGACTCCTATTATGTTGTGATCTATTCCGTCTCAAAGATGCATATTTCAGAACTGTTGCTTTTTAAAAGCTCTGCTGAAAACTTCCTTTGGGTGATTGGAAGTGAACTGCCCATTTTGTGCAATGGAGCGATTATTTCTTAAATGGCCACTTAGGAGCAATAAAGTAAATTATTTCCAAGAATGAATGATGTATGCTTTTTGCACTGAGGAGATCGGACTCATTATATAATATTTCATTTTGACAATAAAACCCATCAGAGCTCCAGGCCTAATATGTCAGTTTTTTAAAATGCTATGTGCAAGGATAAAGGTAGAGAGAGCTATGGATAGATAAAAATATCTTGTTTGAGTGGGAAAAAGAGTGTCTCTCAAAGGATTTCTCAGTTTCCAGAGGAAAGAAAAAATCAATGGCTAATCTTGTGAAGTAGTATTTGGGCTGTCAGAGGGCCAGCTTCTTCTGAGCTGAAAATTGCAGTTCATCCCTCAAGAAATGTGGCCGCCCAAGATTTCACCCTGTGCCTTCAGAACACTGCCACTGGGTGACAGTAGAGTCACAGTTCCTTTTAGTCAACAAAGGAATCTGGTAATTTTGAGTCGTGGCAGCTAACCATCTCCATCTACAGGGACGAAAACCAAACATTTAAAACTATTGTTTTGTTCAAAAATAGAATGTATGTTAGGCTTCAGGGATTGTTAGATCTGAGAATTTAGAAGAGACCTTAAAAACCATCTATCTACTCTCTTTTTTCTTCTCCAAATTGGAATTCTTTATATAGTTTCTATATAAAATGGTCTGTAATCTAACTAAATGCTTGTGATATAAATCTTACTACTTTCTAAAGCAGGCTTTACCATGCTCGGATCTAGCCTCTTCTGTTTCATTATGCTGAACACCTCTCCCGTTCCCTACCATTCACCTCTGCTACCTTCTGGGTATTGGGATCTGGTATTTCCCCATTTTCAGGCTACTGGTTGTTCCCTCTTATATCTTGAGGCAAGAAAAATGTGGTAGAATTAAATAATCAAAAGGAAAAATAGCAATGATCATTTTATACTTTTATAGCATTATTTCTCCCATTTTAATTCTCCATTGACTGAAAGTGAATTAGGGAGTATTTCAAGTGAGCAAAAAGCTGATAAGTTTATGGGGGCAACTTTAAGAAGATTATAAGTTCATGCTTATAAAGGAAACAGAAGAATTTTCTTAATTTGACTGGATGCTATAGCATTGAAGGCAAATGGAAAAGTTTTCATCATCTGAGGAACTGTTAAAGATTTAGAAATTAATTTTGATTCGTTTTTCAGATTACACTAGATGTGTTGGCTGATATGGGTCATGAAGAGTTGAAAGAAATAGGCATCAATGCATACGGACACCGCCATAAATTAATCAAGGGAGTAGAAAGACTCTTAGGTGGACAACAAGGTAAGCTATTAAAAAATAAATAGATTTCAGAAATCAGTGGTACAAGATAAGTGTCCAGGCTGGCATTTGCTCGGGTGGCCTGACCCCAGAGCTCGTGCACTCAGCTGGGGCGCCACCTCCTGCCTCCCCGTCTCCATCCTTGACCTCGCTCTCCCTCTAGTTGCTTTAGCTAGAAATCAGAGTCACTCTTCCCTCCCCCCAACACTTTGTATCCTAAATATCTCTGGAATCTCTGCTTCTGTCCTTTCCCGCTGCTGTCACCTAATCCCTGTCACTGTCATCTCTCTCCTGGACTCTCACAACCACCTTCCAGCTTATCTCTGACAGTCACCTTTGCCTCCCCTCTGGTACCTTCCCTACACTGTAACCAGAAGACACTTTTCAAAATGACTATATGATCATATCATTCCAGGGCTTAAAATCCTTCAACAGAATACTGTTGCTTTTAGGATAAAATCAGATGTTCATAGCATGGCTTTTCATAATCTGACATTTCTCTCTTACCTTATCTTGTGTCTTTTTCCCTCCCTCACAGCTGTCAGCTCAGTCTTTTTCCATTGTACTTTGCTGTTACACGCCTATCTTTCTCCTTTGTGGCCTCCCTGTTCTCTGTTTGTTAGAAGTGCTTTCGCTATAGGGAAGCAAAGGGAGAGAAAGAAAACAACTTGAATTAGTCATTTAGTCTACAGAGGTAATAAAATGGCAAGAGTGACATGAAACTAAACATTAACAGGTGTTGAGCTTGAGTCTTGCTTATTTGTACTAAATCAACACGGGTAATGAAATTAACAAGAACAATGTATTTTAAACTTATTATAAGTGACCATTTCAAGTCATCTCACAGATAATAATTCTTTTAGAGGGTAATTCTTATATTTTAGACCACACTACATTGTCATCACACTGTGTGTTCTTTTGTATCCGCATCATGTATGTTCATGATTGAGTTCAGTTCAATGAATAATTGTTGAGCCTGCTGTGTGTATGTACAAGGACCTCTGTAAGAACAGATCAAATTGATCCCCAAACATCTCCATTACTTCTCTTGTCTTTGGATGTACTTGCTTAATACAACCTTATATATTAGGTTCAAATTGCACATACATTAGACTTGTTCCAAAATACCTATTACTTATGACGAGTGTTCCCCAAAATAGAGCCTGATGAGTGTGGACCTTTGTTTAATATGTTAATTTTTCTTTCCTGCAGGCACCAATCCTTATTTGACTTTTCACTGTGTTAATCAGGGAACTATTTTGCTGGATCTTGCTCCAGAAGATAAAGAATATCAGTCAGTAGAAGAAGAGGTAATGTACATGAAAATTTTTAATTATCTTTTCCTGAAATCTGTGCTTAAACCTCTTTTTCCAAGAGAGGTAGGCTTGTCTTACATTAACTTATGGTTGCTTGCCTATGTATTATTCTGTCTCCCTTAGCCATTTTGGTGGCTTATTGCCAACTTTAAAATAGGACTATAGAGTAGAACTATACCACACTGCTTTCACGTCATAACCCTAGGATTGCCAGTGGGTGGGCCAGATGTATCTTTTTATTCTGGAGACTTTCCTGAAACTCATACAAGGAAGGACCCTATTAGAACTATTTTCTTGTTTTTTTAATATATATAAATTTATTTATTTTTATTTTTGTCTGCGTTGGGTCTTCGTTGCTGTGCGCACGCTTCTCTCTAGCTGCGGCGAGCGGAGGCTACTCTTTGTTGCGATGCGCCGGCTTCTCATTGAGGTGGCTTCTCTTGTTGCGGAGCATGGGCTCTAGGTGCACAGTCTTCAGTAGTTGTGGCTCATGGGCTCTAGAGTGCAGTCTCAGTAGTTGTGGTTCACGGACTTAGTTGCTCTGTGGCATGTGGGATCTTTCCGGACCAGGGCTTGAACCCGTGTCCCCTGCATTGGCAGGCAGATTCTCAACCATTGCACCACCAGGGAAGCCCTATTTTCTTGTATTGTTAAAATGCTACCTAAGAATAATATAGAGTGAGAATCTTGCCTCATAGATAGCAAATATCTTCTCATCTTTATTTTCATGCAAAGTTATAAAATGTGATTATAAAATAATATGCTTAATTTTCAAGAGTGCTTAGGAAACCTGCCCCATAACTCAAGTCACCTTTCATTTCTGCAGTCGCAGTTATTTTAAAGCACCATATTAAGGCTATTTGTATGAATCTATCTATCTGGTAGAGGTGATGCCACAGAGATTTCCTCTGAAATCTGATGGCTTATCCCTCACTTCTTACACATAATAAACAAAGTGCCTAATGGCATTATCATAATAAATAAACTTCCGAATTAATTCCACTGTTTTGCAGAGAAAGACATGCCTACATTTTTGTTTGTTTTCCACCTCTGAATTAGTGCTGATATTATTCCCATTCTAGGGACTCAGGACCATTACCCCAGGGTAGTATTTCAGCTTGTACTTGTCAGTTTATCAGGAAAGCGTCCTGTTTTCTCATGTCTTATTGCATAATCATTCTCTTAGTAGTAAGTAAGTTTTGGTAATAAGGTCAAAAATGTAGTGACTAAGTTCACAAATGGAGCGGTAAGATAGAGAATCAACTCTTTGAGTCAATTCTATGAGAAACTTAGGTCTTTAAAACATTTTACTTTTCCATCATAATTATTAATTTGGAGAGTGGAAGTAGGGTGAGTAGTGTCAGAAGAAAGTTATTCCACTTAGTTACACGTTATATCCAACTTCCCCTGACCTGTGTGGATATACTTTGAGATCCCAAAGTAAAGAGATAACGTGGAATTTTTCACCTAGGGAACAAAGATTTACTGATTTTTTTAAATTTGTTGTGTTTATTTTTAGCATTAGTCCAATGGTGTATTGGTTCAATGTGAGGAGTTTTAATTTGACTCAATCACAATGTTGTTTCTCCTCAAGAACATAAAATAGTAATATAGATGACTTAATGTGATATTTTACCTTATTGTGTTTACAGAAAAACCTTTCAAAGCTTTTATTAGAAAATAAATAGAAAATGCAAAAGTTTAATATTTATGTCTGTGACTGTTCTCTCACCAGAAATACTTTTTCACTAAACTTGTTGACCAATTTATAGTGAATTCCTATTTACTTATTAGTGCTGAGTCTTAGACTCATCAGTGACACAATATAATAGAATTTAACTTTTGAAAACAACAGGAGGAATGTCTTCAGAATTACACACTGGCGTATTTTCAGAAAGTTACTTTCTTTTGTTCTATAGATGCAAAGTACAATTCGCGAACACAGAGATGGTGGTAATGCTGGTGGCATCTTCAACAGATACAATGTCATTCGAGTAAGTTTTTAAAATTTCAGGTGAAAATTGGATTGCACAGCTTGCCTAAATATCAAACATAGGCTGGAGCAGCTGGCGATAAGACTCCCAGCTCACCCACTAATTTGGACCATAGCTGACAGTAATTTCTGTTATCACTATTTCAAAGTAGCATTAAAGGCCTGGATTTTCAATCTAATTGAGTCAGTGTTTATATCAGTGTGCATGTATCTCTTAATCTCAGTATCTTATTTACAACATGGAATAAATGACTGCCATATGCTTTTTTTCAGAGGGGTGTCATGAAGATGAATAAAATCAATTGAGAACTGGGTTAACCCTTTGGGTTAATGGACCTATTGAAATTACACCAGTGCACATCAGAATTACCTGGGGAGCTTTTTGAAAGTACAGATTTATCGGCCCCTGTATCCTGAAATTCAATAAGTCCTCATTTGGTTTTGAGGTATAGCTAGGTATGGTGCAGAATAACAAACAAAAACTGTAGCTGAAACTTACATCACTAAAAGCCAGAGTATTAACTGAATTACACTGGCCTGGCAACTTTATCGTATTTAAATACTGTTTTAAGCAAACAAAACAAAAAACAAAAATTAAACCTCCCTAAAGGAAAACACTTCTTATTTTAAATCATAAACTACCAATTAATATACATTTCACTAATTCACTTCTTTCTTCCTCATCCTTAAAGATTCAAAAAGTTGTCAACAAGAAGTTGAGAGAACGATTCTGTCACAGACAGAAGGAAGTGTCTGAGGAGAATCACAACCACCATAACGAGCGTATGTTATTTCACGGTGAGTGTCCCGACGGTCACTATCTCTCTGGGCGTTTGCAGACTCCAGTAGGGTGAAAAGCCTGTGTTACTGACTATATTAGTGTTGTGTTAAAAATGGTTTGTTCTGATTTTTTTTTTTTTAACTACATGTTGGTACCAGCTTTCTAATGCATTACATGTTAGTACAGGCTTTCCAAGGCATGTACAGTGAAAATAATTTATCTGAAATTGTCTCAGAACTTAAATTGCACACTGAGCCATCTAGATAGTGAAATACTATTTTTGTTGTAGTTTAGCATAATTGTTTTAGTTTATTAGATTATCTATTTTTGCTTAAAGTAGGACTGGGTGTAAAATAATCTGTATCTTCAAAGCCATGTTGTACTTTGCTATCTAAAATCTCATGCCATCTGCAAAATCCATATAACACCCTTGCTTGGTGAACAAACTATGGGTCCCTGATAAGATTCTAGTACATGATAATAATTTATGTAAATAGACCATCTTACAAAATAAACTTTTCATTTAGGCGTTATTAATTAGTATTAATCTGCCAAGTGCAAATAGTATGCAGCTAATTGAGATTCTAGAAAAGCGCTCAAAACTGATCTTTCTGTCTTTATATTTTTAGGTTCTCCTTTCATTAATGCCATTATTCATAAAGGGTTTGATGAGCGACATGCATATATAGGAGGAATGTTTGGTGCCGGGATTTATTTTGCTGAAAACTCTTCTAAAAGCAACCAGTACGTCTACGGAATTGGGGGAGGAACAGGCTGCCCCGCGCACAAAGACCGGTCGTGTTACATATGTCACAGGTGAGCATCTTGCCTTTTGTGTAATGGTTGCTGTCCTCAAGTCATGAACCACATTGGTTTCTCAGGCTCTGCAGAAGCCACAGGTCACCCTCAGTCTTACTCCTAATGAGTCAGACTGTTTTGGGGTTGGATAGGAATAGCTGATCAGCCCCTGCCCCAACAGGAGTAGTGACAGCAGTGGGCTGACGGCGGTGGTAAAAGCTAGTCATAGGTTACAGTGAAGCTCCCTCCACTTCGGCTTTCTCCCTGGGTCCCACTTTCCTTGCTTCAGATCCAGAGCAAGGTTGAGAATTATTTCTGGAGCACAAAGAACCTCTAGCTCCAGTCACATTTGAACTAAAGTCAAATTTGAACTAAAGCACATAACTTCTATAAACAAGTAGAACCTTTAATTTGCTTCTGACTTTGCTAGTGATATTTAAAGGCAGGGTATATAATTAGTTAGAAGTCCAACCTCAGAATATAGCTTGGGAATTAATAGTAAGCAAATGAATATTAGCTTTTTAAATGGGATTTTAAAACTCAGAAATTTGAGAGAATGTTATAAACTCTCAGAAGTCAGTGAAAAAAATACCATTCCCTTTCCTGTCATTGGAAAAGACACAAAAAGAATTGTGCTGTACAAAGATTGCAGCTTATTGCATTTCTCTTTAGATTAGCCAGCTGCATTATTTTTGCAAAGTCAAGTTAGTAAGATACCTTGTAATCCAGTTGAAACCTCAGAAAGACCCATATAACCATGAAATTCATTATAGTTGTTCACCTTAAAACTTCTCTCTCAGTTTCGTTGTGAAAAAAATTGTAGCCATCAGCAGTTCTAGGACAGATGCCCTGCGTCCAGAAGAAAACTTCTTTCTATTAAGGTCGCTGTGGCTAATAACACATAAAAATTCCCAAGGATATATAATTGCAGAAATTTCCCTTTGTTGCTTCAAACCTGACTCCTAAATAACAGTAAAAGTGAACGTAGATGTGGATTAACAGTTGCTTATTAAAATTAGACACACATGTTTATGTCTTGGCCAGGATTTCCTAGAAAACAGAGCCTGAAGCAAAAGCTTATGAACTAGCACTTTCCTGGCAAGTGCAACCTCAGGGAAGCAGGAGTGAGGGCGCAGAAGGGAGTGAGGCGGAGAAAGAGGCCGAGCAAAGACCGAGAGGTGCACCGGTGAGCTGGCCACGGTTTCATAACCAGCGCAGTTGGTTGCTCAGTCCATGAGACCTGGACGCATACGGTCTGAACTGTTACATCTCAGAGCAGTACATCATGGGGAAGAGAGCTGAATTTATGTGCTGGCGCCTGTCTCGCACTGGTCCGCATTTGCCCCACAGGGCGTTGGTGTCCCACCTTGGGGCCGCTGCGTCTGCAGGATGCACACACAAGGCACAAAGCAAGCCAGTGAGCAGACGTCAGCTAGTACCAGCCTCGTGGGCCAGCCAGGCAGGTCCTGCATTTTCTTTTGTCTCCACAGCAACAGGGACACCCTGGGGCAGGAAGCAAAAGGCAGAAAGCGGGGGCCTGTCAGGTCAAGCTTTGAGTGACATATGGACACTGGGAGTAGCCATGGCAGTGGGCCCAGCGGGCTGAACAGGCAGAGTCCAGTGACACTGTAGCGCCACCACAGTGTGGAGATAGAGCTCAAAAAGCTTCCTTCTAATGCAAATCCAAATGTTTTCCTCTGGGACCTACAAGAGGATACAGTTGATGCCAAGCCAGCATCCCAGAGGGTCATCAGTAGCATCACACTAAAAAAGCCAGCCCAGGCAGGACTCAATTAAACTGGGTCTGGCACAGTTTTACTCAGAGTAGTATCTCTGATTAGTCACAATGCAAAGATCATACTCCATTATTAAAAATAAACTATTTGATTGAATAACAGGTATTTACAGTTAACAGTGTGACCAGTCTTATAGCGTAGTGAAAATATTTATTAAAAGGTTTGTTAAGGGTTTGCAAACTTTTATTTTAAAGAACTACAAAGTAAGTTTTTTAGGCTTTGCAGGCTGTATGATCCCTGTCACAGTGAATCAGCTCTGCCCTTGTAGTACAAAAGCAGCCATGGTCGACATGTAAATGAATGTGTGGCAATGTGTGGCAATGTGTTCCAGTATGTGTTCCAGTAAAGTTTTATTTACAAAAACAGGTGGCAGACTAGATTTTGGCCCATACTTTGCCAACCCCTAGTTTATATAATACACTTTCTTTCCAATCAATCTTTCTTCTCCTCTATAACACTTAACAACTGCCCCAATGCGTGTTTCACTCAGGTAGTATAATTTCCAGACATACAGTTAAGCTAAGTATTTTTATATATAACCCCCTGTTATGATTATTTATCTCATCCCAGTTTTTACTTCTTCATAATGAGTAAGCCTAATCTTAATTTCAGATGCTGCCGCCATCTGCTTATTTTCTTCACTTTCTTTCTATCCAGCCACATGCATCCTTCCAGAACACAGTTTTTGCTAGTATTTGTCCTTTTTCCACTAGTCAAAAACTTACCAAGTGTTTTCTATGATTGATTTCTAAACCACACCAAAACTTTAAATGTTAAGTATAACTATTGAGCCTGCTAACGGCTTATAGTAAATCAGTATATCCAATCTTATCCTGTTCCTACTCATAAAATCAAAAGTGACATTTAAATTAGCTTGCCTTATATTAACTGCTTTTTAAAAAATCAGTAAACCTAACAGTTATGTCATTCTAAGATTGCTTTCCTTTTTTCTCCAGACAAATGCTTTTCTGTAGAGTGACCCTTGGCAAGTCCTTTCTGCAATTCAGCACCATGAAAATGGCTCACGCGCCCCCAGGCCATCACTCCGTCATTGGGAGGCCGAGTGTGAATGGACTGGCCTATGCTGAATATGTCATCTACAGAGGAGAGCAGGTATGGTGCTCGTGGAATAAGCATGACCAAGCTACCATAAACAGTTGATTCAGAATGCGGAGACCACGTAAGAGTTAAAGAAAACCATTTAATGAAATATCCACCACATAGTTTGATAGCATTCGTTGCTTCAGTTCAAAATGAGCATACCAAAATTTCTTTGATATCATCTTTATACGTAGATCCCATCATTCACCTGTCAGCCAGGTAATACAGTGTGAACAAGATGGTGGCTGAGAAATAAAGGTGTGGCATCTCGTGCAGCTCTTGTGGCCTGCTGTTCTGAATTAATGCTTTGTATCTTTCATGCCTCCGCATGGCATGGAGAGCTAAGAGTAGCTGCCATTCAAAGATCTTCATGAGGTACTTGCCACAGGCTGGTCACATGAGTTGATCAGGGTACTTACACAGAAGAATAGCTTTCTGAGTCTTAAAGCTACAGTACACTGAATTCTGCCAAATGCTTGAGGCTCCAAGATAAAATTGTCAACAAACAGGAAAACTTTCTATCATTTTCAATCCAGACCTTAACTCTCACAATACTGCTAAATGCCTACTGATTTGTCTAGAAACAAAAATCAATTTGTCTGAACTTAATTGAATTTCAAACGGATACTTTATCTACACTGTTAGAGAAAACTAAAAAAGGAGAAAGAAGAAATTAACTATATACAAGTAAACTATGAAAACTATTTTCTTATATGCCAACAATCTTGGGCCAGGTCAAGTGTGGAGTAGGGGGAAGAATTGCAAACAAATCCTGGGTTTCATTTAGTAGATCTGTTGATTGTGGTGGTATGGGCAAAGCATTGAAACTCTTTTAGCTGTATTCTAGGATCAAGCAAATGAGTAAATGTGTTGACATGTTAATTTTGGGAGGTGGGTTCTCACTGTGGAAGAAGAGACGTATAAATATGGAATGGGGGAAGGTAAGAATGACGCTAGGGACGGACTGAAATTGGAGATATCGATATGAACTGATGCTTTCCAGTATTTGTATGTATGTTTGTACACATGTAAATAATACGTATGTATAGGTATATGTGTAAGAGGTATATGTGTAAGAGATATATGTAAGCATGAGTACATATGTGCATGTATTTCTTAGCACTGTCTGCTGAAAGCAAAGAAACCCCAGTAGCAATAAGCACACCTAAAGCCCAGATCTTGGTCTCCAATACCAACCCCCACTAAAAGGAACTTTGGAGAAACAGCTAATTCCAGGGCTGGAGCAGAATAGGAACAAGATGAGCCTGGAACAACATCTTGTTATAACAGAAAGTAATGAAGTGCTCAAAAGCAATGATGGGAGCATGTCACAAGGACTCAGAGCTGGCTTGAAGTGGCTCCCACTGGCCACATCTGGGATAGTTTGCACATCAGAATAAGTACAGTAATAAATTTTAAAACATTGGAAAGAATACGAATTTATGTTTCTATACTGATAACAAATAGATAAATAAATAAATGAAGGGGAAAGGAAGGCTTTGCTTACAGTAGAAAGCCAAGGGCAGGTGGTAGATAAGGAGGGAGTACTAGATTTGCAGCCATCATGGTAAAGATTAGATCAATGGATGCTAAATGTAGGGGATAATTTTGATACGGAGAGGATTGTGCATGGTCTTATTAGTTACAAAGGACGGGGGGAAACCCACAGTAATTATACTTTGGAGAAAGCAGGCAGTACCTTGCCCAGATGATCAGAATTAACACCACCAATGAGGGACAGATACACACAGAGTGTGCCTCCAGATGTCATATTCTGAGAAGAGCCAAAATCATCTATGCAGTGTTCCAGCCAAGAATGTATGACCTCAGTCTAATCAAAATGAAGAATGTTCTATTAAAAGAAAAAATTGAGGGGAAGACTGGATTCTTCAAAAATGTCAATGTTGTAAAAGAGAAAGGCTTTGAAAACTTTCAGATTAAATGAAACCCAAGAGACAGGACAAGTAACTTCAGATTCTGCCCCCAAATTGGATCTGGTACTAGAAGAGAAAGGACATTTTTAGATCAACTGATAAAATTGAAATATGAACAGTAGGTAGATAAAAGTATTATGTCAGTATAAAATTTATATAAGAGAATATCCATATTCTTAGGAAGTAAATACTGGCATATTTAGGGATAAAGAACCACGATGAGGTATATTACTTACTCTCAAATGGCTCAGGGAAAAACATAACTGAATCTGTGTCTGTCTGTCTGTCTGCCTAGTATATACAGAGGTGGGGGAAGTACACATGATAAAGCAAATGGGATAAGTAAAACCTTAACAATATTTGGATGTAGGTAAAGGGTATACAGGTATTTTAGGTACTAGCTTAATTTTTGCAACTTAATATGTTTTGCAGTTGTTTCCAAATAAAAGTTTAAAAACTACCGAAGAATAAATTTGTCAAATTTTTCTGTTTAAATCAGAAACTCCCTACCTCTAGAGAAAACACTTTCACTTTGACTCAGTAATTCCACTTCTAGAAATTTGTTTTAGATATAATCAGTGATGATCACACCCCAAAAACACCCTACAAGAAGGTTCATAGCTATGTTGATTATCATAATGAAAAATTGAAACAACCTAAATACTCAACAGAAAGAGAATGATTGAAATGAATGTTAGTATATTTATGTGCCTGTGATTTTAAAAGTATATTTACATGGTATATGCTAAACACAGAATCAACCAAAACATAAGAGCAATTATCTCTGGATATTGAGATTATAGGTGATTTCAGTTTTCTCTACCATACACTTTTCAAGATTTTGTAAGTTAGCTATGGGAAATAGAATTTCTTTCACGTTTGGGTGGAAAGAAATAATAAGGGATACTAATAATAGGTTTACATTTCTAGTATTTGCTGATCTTTCAACCATTTCCTAAGTAGTTTGACTTGATAACTTGTTTAGATTCCCTTGCTAAAAGACTTTTAGAGAATGATGTGGTCCAAATCATATTTGAAAGAAAAAAGTACCATGAAAACTGAAATGTGTGTAGTAGCTGTTTTGTTTCAGGGGAGCATACCTGTGCTTCCATATCCAGGTGCTTCCCACATGGACAGTGTTTACTGTAATGTCTACTAATTGAGTCGCTGCCCATGAGCAATTTCTCCTGATTTATGGTGGACTTTTCCTTTGCTAACTTTTCTTTCATTCCCCTTAGTGATACCTTAAATCATCTTTCACCCTTAGTATCAACACTTTCAAGAATACGTAAATGTTTTATTCAGAGGGTTGGTTCGAGGAGTATTGTTTATTTATTTATTTTTAAATTATTTATTTATTTTTGGCTGTGTTGGGTCTTCGTTTCTGTGTGAGGGCTTTCTCTAGTTGTGGCGAGTGGGGGCAACTCTTCATCGCGGTGCGTGGGCCTCTCACTGTCGCGGCCTCTCTTGTTGCGGAGCACAAGCTCCAGACACGCAGGCTCAGTAGTTGTGGCTCACGGGCCTAGTTGCTCTGCAGCATGTGGGATCTTCCCAGACCAGGGCTCGAACCCGTGTCCCCTGCATTGGCAGGCAGATTCTCAACGACTGCACCACCAGGGAAGCCCCGAGGGGTATTATTTATTATTGGTGGGATTATTTGTTTCTTTAGAATTGAAAAGATGTGTTGAAAATTAACTGCACTGTGCTTGAAAGAAAAGTAGTTCTGATTTTAGTATATGACTGGACTTAGAGTATCAGGAATTTTTTTGTACGTTGTACTTTAAGCTTCACATTAAATTAGACAATAGAGGAGGTATTCTCTGGTCATTGGCCGCTTCAGACGTGTGGCCTGTTTTACTGAAATGATATGAACAATGCAGAGTTATTTAACTTGGAGAATAGAAGACTACACAGTGATTTGTAGGATGATTTTCAAATACACAGAATCATTCAAGGGAGCATGTTTCTTCATCTCTGTGGAGAATAAACTGAGAGCATTTGAGTTTAAATTGTAGCACTGAGGATTTGGGTTAAGAATTTTCTGAAAGTCAGTTACTAAAAGTGGTTGTTGAATCTTGTCTTGTAGGTACTTTAAAAATATGCTCTATGCTTTTATAACCAGCATGGGTTTAAAGTAAGACTTGATAGGAAATCATGTTTGTTGGTCTATCCTGGGCCCTTCTAGTCCTGCAGTTTAGTAATTCCCTTGCCTTAAATCCCTCTGGACTTTGATGTGATTAATTTCTATCTCAGTCTGTACACAGAAGCAATTCAGTAGCCTAATCAGTAGGAGCCAAGAGATAAGGACCTGTAAGTCATTCATACCATTAGCATCTTAGAATCTGCCTAAAATTTACATGTGTCAGGAATCTCCTAAGATAGTGTACTACCAAAATTCAAATGCCTGCATTACCGATCCCTTTGCTTAAGCAACTTTTCTGCAAGCAAAAGGATATATCATACAAAGTATCATAGATATTAAATTTCATTGGGACAAAAGGAAGTAGGAGTGGGCTTCACACTCATTTTTGACACTTAGCACATGCTCACTGGGGTTAGTTTTAAATTCTTCTTTTTCTGTCTGTCTTATCTTCCCAAACAAATGGGAAACTTCTTGACAGCAGGGTCCATATCTTACCCCAGAGTGCTTTCTACGCACTAGATGCTCAATATATGTGTCTTGGTGATGAATAGATAATTTTCTTGACCATTAAGCTATCTGGTTGATTAACCAGTTTTTTTCCATTTTTCCACCAGTTTTTGAGCCTTCCTAGATTCTTTATACCCAACTCTAGAATTAGCAATAGATAGCTGACCTACCTTGTAACTAAAAACTAAAATACCATTTAAAACCATTTCAACAATTAAGCAGTGTTCACATTATAATAAAATAAAACTACAAACTATTTAGTTATTGTGCTCCGGATTGGAAAGTCAGGAGCGATGAGGATTGTCAGTCTTAGTTATTCCAACTACGTACACTAAAGATGGACACCGTTGCTGTTTTAGTTATTCCAACTACGTATACTAAAGATGGAAACCGTTGCTGTTTTTTTTTTTTTTTTTTTGCTGTACGCGGGCCTCTCACTGCTGTGGCCTCTCCCGTTGCGGAGCACAGGCTCCGGACACACAGGCTCCGCGGCCATGGCTCGCGGGCCCAGCCGCTCCGCGGCATGTGGGATCTTCCGGGATCGGGGCACGAACCCGTGTCCCCTGCATCGGCAGGCGGACTCTCAACCACTGCGCCACCAGGGAAGCCCCGTTGCTGTTTTTAAGTCAAACCAAAACAGACTGGAATTTTGGAAAAGAATATCATGAATGATAATGGTTCCTTACATGAATAGAAGCAGTTATAACTTTTCAAAACATATGTACATTTTTTGGTTTTTTTTTTTTTTTTTTTTTTTCTTTTTGCGGTATGCGGGCCTCTCACTGTTGTGGCCTCTGCCATTGCGGAGCACAGGCTCCGGATGCGCAGGCCCAGCGGCCATGGCTCACGGGCCCAGCCGCTCCGCGGCATATGGGATCCTCCCAGACCGGGGCACGAACCCGTATCCCAAGCATCGGCAGGCGGACTCTTAACCACTGCGCCACCAGGGAGGCCCATTTTTTGGTTTTTTTAATCCTTACTGAGACCTCTTCAAGAAGAGCTAGTCTTTAATGAATGAGAATAATAATGTTAATAGTAATAACTAACACAAACTAGGTTTTTACTGGGCCAAACCTATCCTAGGATCTTTGTGTTTAATCCTCACAAAAGTCTTGCTGTCATTACTGTTCCCATTTATAGATGAGGAAAGCGGAGGCACCTGACATATAACAGTTTCTACAGAGGTGTAAAATTATAAAGAAAGAATTCAGTAAATCTATCACATGTTCATTTCTGCATTTTAAGTAGTAAACTGTCCAGTTTTTTTATCCTTCACTCTTTCCATTATCTTACTCTCTCTAGGTCAGCATTCAGCAAATTATTTGGGGGCCCCAAGACACTTACCTCACCAAAGAATACTATTTTTCAGCCACACACCACTCTGAAATATTGAGTCGAGTCTTATCATTATGTTAGAGTTAGGGGTGACGGGTTCCTAGGTAGTGTACATGGCTTCACCCTGCCCCCCTTCTAGCTGCCTTTGTAGGGATTTCTGGTTTGTAACCACTTCCTGGTCAGGCTTCCTCTTCCTGTTCCCACCAAGAAGCGCTCTTCCCACTGTAAGCACCGAGCCTTCGGTTTTACTACAAGAAAGAAGACACAGAGGAGGAGGGAGTGCAGGGGATGGAGGCTCTTCATCAGAGCCATTTTCTTTCCTGTGAAAATTGCCTTTAACTAGTCAACTTGTAAAAATTACCTCCAAACTGTTGCCTCTGAGTTACTGGTGACTCAGCACACGTTGCCTTTCTTCCTCCTCTCTCAGTGGGTTACATCATCATCTATGATTAATTTGAAATCAGTTCAGTGAATTATTCTGTCATTTAACAGACTTTTCCTGAAACATGCTATGGGACGGCACTATGCTAGGTGCTGTGAGAAAGAGATTTTTTTCTTGCCTGAGTTTTCTTGTTTATGGCATGTGGCTCTCTAGTGAGGGATAAATATAGTATAACCATGTTACAGTATTCAAAAGTAGAAATAACATTATAACAATTCTAGGATTATAGGATTTACACAGGTTTATATACAGATATGGAGGCGTACCTCCTAACTGTCCAGGCACCTGTGAATTAGCTGACCTTCGTAGGCTCTTGGGTGTACGTAGAGTATGGGTTATGATCAACAGCCTCTGAGGCTTCCACGTTAAGTCGGGCTTTAGTATTTTAGCTGCCCAGAGGGTGATGTGTTTTGCTTCCTGTCCTTTCCAGGCATACCCAGAGTATCTCATCACCTACCAGATCATGAAGCCGGAAGCTCCTGCACAGACCACGGCGGCCACAGAGCAGAAGACCTAGTGAATGCCCACTGGTAAAGGCCAGATTGGACTTAAACCTGGGACTGGAGGACAGTGGATTGTTTTCAACAAATTCAACATTCTATAAATCCCTGACAGCCTAGAAATAAGCTGTTTGTCTTTTATAAAGCATTGCGATAGTGATGAATATAGTATGAGTAACTGATACATACTCAACTGCTACTGTTCCCTTTGAGGAAATGTTTACAGGGGCGGCCTTTTAACATATCTCAGGCTCATTTTCATTGTAGTTATCCATTGCTAAGACAGGATTGCTTCAATCTAGACTTGGAAAAAAAGAAAACATAACCAGTACTTTCCCAAATGTTCACAATTCACACACTACATTTGCTTTGCTGTATATGGCACGTGTATATGGTAAATATACACATACGACAGGTTCATTTTTAGTTTTTTCTGAACATTCATCATTCACTTTTTGTTGCTATCGTTGTTGTTGTTGTTACTTTGAAAATGAGCCGAGCCTTCTTGAGGATATTTTGCACAAAGTCACACTGACTAAAATCACTAGTGATGTAACCCAAGCTTCTGGCTGAGCAAGGCTTAGTTTCCGCTTTTTTTTTTTTTTCCACTGATTTATTTTGTATCTGTACTTCTTATCAACGTAAACTGAGATGGAAAGGAAAAACACCACATTTCAGTTTCCTTTTATTGATTGGCCAGTCTTACAAGGGAACGGCACGAACATCCACCTGATTTAGGAGCTCCCAAGTGCAGAGCAGCCGAAGCCAATGAGAGCCAGTCGTACTTTGCAACTCAGGCCTGCCTCCGACGTGTTCAGGACGGCGCTGGAGGGCCAGGAAGAGCCCAGCCAGCGAGAGGCCTGAGTGATGCTGTTGTGATGTTCAGAGGGGAGCCCGCCAGGGAGGCCCGTGAATCCAGGAGAAGCAGCGTTACGAGGCGTGAGGGGCCTGTGGTGCGATAATAGGGCCGCAGAAAAGGACAACGAGGACTCCACAGAAAACAGGACTTCTCTTCACTTAACCCACGCTGCTAGAATTGCCGCCCCCAAAATTAGCTGCGTTGTTTCCAAATTCAGTGGAATTATTGTACTTCATTAGAGTCACGAAACAATTACTTTATTGTTTCTCTAGTTTAGAAAGCTGGGATGCAAATCCTGTTTAGTCACTAGATAGGCACAGGTGCAAGAACTTTTTTGTTTACTCCAGATTTGGGGTTTATTTTGAGTGAGGTGCTTCCGGTAGTTTATGTAGGTCCCTTCACTAAATTCTTGAACCATTTTCTCAAACTTCTTAGTAGACAAGGAGAACAAAAATGGAAACCAAAGCTCTTTCAGTTATTTTTTAAATGAAAGTGGAGAAATAACCATACTGTTTCTTCCTGCAGTCACTACTTTGTTTTGCTTTTTTTCTCAACATTTTTCAAGTGCACATTGTTACTTGTAAAAAATTATCCATTACACTTCTCACGCTTGCCCTTTTCACCTTAACTGAATATTGAATTAAGTGCATTAACTTACTTACTTTGACATGCTGTGCATCTACTCAGCTTCGAAGCAAAAGTAATATAAATGTGATGGAAAAAAAGGAAAAACAGTGTGACGCAAACTTGCCATTTCAACTTAAAGTCCTGAAAACTAACTTGCTTGTTTGTTTTAGTACAGGCTGATTAAGCTGTGACCTCATTTAATCTCCTGAGGAAAAATAAAATGGTTACATGCAAAGATTCTAGAATAGGCTCTTAAAATAAACATTTTGCTTTCCTTTTGGCTTGAGTCCAATGCTAGAACTAGACATCGGGAACTAGTTTTGAGTTTTATAGCTGAATCTTGCATGGGTCCTCAAAATTAAATCAAGAATTAGCCTCAGTTGTTGCTTCTATTGAAGTTTTAGTGACCCAAGCTGGGTGTTTGTGTCTTGGCTACTTGTTTAATAGCACTAGAACTCCACATGAAGCTCTCAAGTTTGATATCCATTGAGGGCTTTTTTCCTCCCTTCCTTCTTTTTTGCTGTGTGTAACAGTGGGTTGAAGGAATTGGCATCTGTGTAGTTTTCAGTAGCTGTGAAAGTGTATATTACTTGCCTCCCCAATTAGATATAGTTTAAAATGGTAAACGCAACTGTGATTTTTAGTTGAGTAAAAGGGTTAATATGGTATAGATCCCGAAAGCTTTATAGCTTCATTAAAAAGATAAGCCACTACCCAACTGTGGTTATATGTTATTTCCATCATACTAACTACATTAACGGATGTGCCAGTTTTAAACTTCAGCCTTACACTTGAGAAGGTAAACTGTGGTTCAGTATTTAAACTGCCAATGTTACGTATCTGACGTTCTGTGTGCCAAGTAAAGGTACTGTGTGTAAGGAGGACATTTGCTGTGCTTCTTGTCTCGTAATGATTCAAGTATATAGTAGTTCTTGAAAGAATGTGTACATGTTATTCATCTGCTGAAGAGAATGAGTTCATTGATGTCTCACAGGAGCCAAATACACTTTTTCAAAACTTGAAAACCAACGGTCATCATGAGTGCATTCAAGTTAGCAAAAGGTGATTGCGTCTGGAATTTCTGCCCATAGCAGTGTGAAAAACCCTTTGGAACTCAAAAGCATGGCTTTAAGTTAGGCTAAAATGCACTTAATTTCTTGTATACACACTGTATAGAAACACTAGCAAGTGAGGACTTCCAGTGTGGCCTCCCCTGAGTGGCCCCTCTGTTTCCAAAACCATATAGAAGAGAGAATCCAGACGCCTCCACCGGTTCCACCACAGGTCTGACATCAAAGGGCTTCTAGACCTGATGGCCCAGTTTGCTAGCTATTGGCATCAGTTAAGTGCTCTGGACTGGACACTTTCTCCTTGTACTTGGCCTCCTTCTCTTTCCCCCAGATTGCTAGTCTGGAATTACAATTAGCTCCAGCAATTACCTTTGACCCCTCTCATTTTCCTCCTTTCTCCATCTTGAGTCTTGCATATGGCGACCGTACCTCTGTATCCACTTCGCAACTAGAACTGGGTATTAAGCCTCATGTGCTCTGCTCAGAAGATTCTGCCACTTTGTCAACAAATGACAGCATGGAACCCAGAGTTTTAATTCTATGCAAAATAATAGCAGTACAACCAGGATTCTTCCTTAACTTTTCCTTCTTGGAATTTGGAATCTCTACCTTTTCCGTAACATAAGTAGAATAAACAATATTAGGATGTTTTTGTGAAATGGCACCCTTGTGCTCGTTTGAACTTGATGTTAGTGGCTACAGTAATTTCCCTTTGCTCTCAAAATAGCGAAGTGCATTGATATATGCAGAGAAATGCCTGAATGTGGCAAATAAAGTAATATAGATGAATATTCTATTATTATAGCCTTTATACAAAAAATAAAATAAAATTTTGGTGTATGCTGGAAGACAGCATTAGAATACAATGAGTTGTCTATGTTTTTCTCTATTTCAGTAAGTCTCCCAACTGCACAAAGGTTATTGGCCACTGCTCACCCTCCCTTTTTTTTTTTTTAACATCTTTATTGGAGTATAATTGCTTTACAATGTTGTATTAGTTTCTGCTTTATAAAAAAGTGAATCAGCTATACATATACATATATCCCCATATCCCCTCCCTCTTGCGTCTCCCTCCCACCCTCCCTATCCCACCCCTCTAGGTGGTCACAAAGCACCGAGCTGATCTCCCTGTGCTATGCGGCTGCTTCCCACTAGCTATCTATTGTACATTTGGTAGTGTATATATGTCCATGCCACTCTCTCACTTCGTCCCAGCTTGCCCTCCCTTTTAAAACGTGTGCACCTTCTGGATTTCTGTAATTGCTTTCAAACAGAGATGGTATGTATTTTTAAGCACCTTTCCCCCAGTGTGTCCAGATCCCATTTGTATGATAATCTGTGATAAACAGCCTTTTTTCTGTGTTTTCTATTGGGCAGTTATCTTGCATAGAGCTATAGATTTTAGTCATTCAGGCAACACTCAAAACTGACATAAAGATAGGGTTTCATGTGTCAGAAATTTACTTAAAGACTGAAGTTAAACTTCTTTGTTGTCAAATCAGTGACAGAGAAATGAAAAGACTGATTGTGAAGATAATATTTGCTCTTTGGCTGGACACGTCTAGCACATGAAAAGGAAATGCATTAAAAAAAAAAAAACCACCCTAAAAAGCGAGGCTTCTTCAGATTCTTTGTGAGTTCTGAAATTAATAGACACTCTTTCTTCTTAAGAAAGCCTTAACTATGGCAGAAACTTTTTAACCTTTTATATCCTAATTAATACAAAGTTGTAATTCCATTTCTCAGTGTGTGAAAGGTGTCAGCGAGTTGGGTGTATCTCCATGTATCTCACACCTGGTAAGCGTGCTTAATGAGAGTCTGTTTCATAAGTAATGCTCCTTTACGTGCAAAGGAGCTGAGAGAATTGATCCATCCCAATTTCTCTACATCTGAACTTCCTCAGCTACCAAATCTCCTGGTTTAGAGAAATGCTAGAAAGATTTTGAAACCCATTAAGTTTTGTGCATGTGGGGATTAGCAACAACTCATAAAGTGATACCATGTAGAATTTGGGTGTTGCACAAGCTGATTTTTAATCATCTTAAAATATAAACCATGGTGATAAGTGAAAAGCAGTAGGAAACTAAAGATTTTATATACTCTCTGAGACCAAACGTGCTCACGATGTAACCAGTTTTCAACATCTGCCAGAGGGTTTTGCCTCCTTTGAAATAACATTCACACAGTAGAGATGATTGCATTTTGACTCTTTATCCTTTCGTGTTTTCTTTTGCAATTTACACTTTCATATCTCCACACGCAGCCCACCACCCATCTTTTCAAACAGATTTCTCATGCTCTAGAATGCAGAGTGTTTGGTTATTTTTCATCTGTCTGCCCTTTGTTGCAGGCAGCCCTTGAAGCCCCCTGTTGATTCCTAGCATTTGCAGAGAAATGTAGTTAAACCCTGGTAGGGGGGTGTCTCTCCCATACTCCCAGGCCCCTCCGAAGGTTCAGGATGAAAAGCTAGAGGACACAACAGTAAAAATTAGAAAAGAACCAAAATCTTTAAGGCTAATGGCCTAGACCTAGAAGATGACCTTGACTATATAACCACTGTATTCATTACACAGAATATTTAAACCCTTCATGTGCATAGAATACCTGCCTCTGCTTTCACTGTGTCAGGCTCACCCTGTCTATGTGGTAGTAGTATTTGTCTGATACATACAAACTAAAAAGGTACTTTTATCAACAAGGTTTCTCAAACACATTACAAAACCAGCTTTGAGGAAATCTAGAGTGTTTCCTGGCAACAGCATTTGGAGTAGTAACTGTATTTTCTCATTGTGATGTTGGTCTGTGTCCGTAACCAATGTAGTGACTCTTTGGTTCATCATTGGTGTTGTTTTCATTTGTAGTCTCTGTGTGACCCACCAGTGGCAGGGGGTTCCAATCCCTTTTCCTTTCCTTTTTGCATTTGTCTTTTTGTAGAATTGCCAGATAAAATACAAGACACCCAGTTAAATTTGAATTTCAAATAAACAAATAATTGTCTCTCTTAAGTATGGTTCATGCATTATTTGGCATATATTTACTGTAAAAAAAAATTCATTATTTATCTGAAATTGAAACATAACTGAACATCCTAGGGTTTTTTGCTTTGCTTTGTTTTGTTTTACTGAATCTGGCAACCCTATCAATTTGGTTGTGGAAAATCGCTTTCAGCATGTAAATTCTTCTAGATTTCACCATCTTTCATGTGGAATGGCACCTTTTTTCCCCTCACCCTCTACTTTCCAAAAGAGGGCATCAAGGAACTCAACCTGCCCGCATGGTGGGTTTCTATTTAAGGCATCCTTATGATTATATTTAACCAGTAATTGTGCTTTGGCTAAATGTCTAACTTACAGTACTTGTAATTGTTTAAGATTCAATAAAAACATTTTTAAAGTATACTGTATGTGGGTAGCAGTTAGCTCTGAAGCGTTTTCATTTGCCTGTTTGTTCCTTTCAACCTGACCAACCTTAACGCAACTGACCTAAAACTCAGAAAATACGAATAACAGCTCCCTCTCATCTTCCTAATGAGACCTGTGTGAAGGGCCTTATCCTCACCTCTGAGCCCACATGGGAGTCACTGAAATACAGCACTAGCAGGAGAAGCACAGCTGCCTTTTAGAAACATCTCCGCAGCGAATCACACTGACTCCCAGGGCAGCTTGAGGGGCAGCAAGCTCCTATCCCTGCCCCCCTCCTCCTATCATACTGGGGGAGGGGGCGGGGAGCGGACTACCTGCCTGTGATGATACTGCCTTGGTTGTTGGGCCTCAGGTTAGAGGGAGCACTCCCTATTGACAACACTTGTAAACCTTTATCATTGGGCATGGTTCACCTTCCTATTACTTTATAATCATTAGACAGTACAGCGGGCCTCCGAGCTGAAGGAGGACCCGGCATTATATTGGGAATAATAAGAGGGCATCTGTTCCCATTGTTGGGACCTGGCTGCCAGATTTGCTGCTTGGCATCCACTCTGAAGACCTGGACCTAGAACAAGCAGAAGCGGAAGGGGGTGATGTGTGACTTCATTTGACCAATCCCCACCTGTCCTGTAGGGCGAGTAAAACGTCTTTATGTAAGATAATGTGTAGGTGACATGTTCATTTTGTTAGTACGATTCTTGGCATACTTTACGTAGCCAAGGACTGATTTGAAAAGTAAGTCTGTTCATCTCCACTTTCATAATTCTCACAAATCAGGAGTATGTGATACAAAGCATAAGATAAATTAGGTGTTTGGGATTAACAGATACACACTACTATATATAAAATACATAAACAAGGACCTACTGTATAGCACAGGGAGCTATATTCAATATCTTGTAATAACATATAATGGAAAAGAATCTGAAAAATATATATATATCTGAATCACTTTGCTGTATACCTGAAACTAACACAACATTGTGAATTAACTATATTTCACTTTTTTTTTAATGGTTTAAAACAAAATGCATGGTTGCAAATCTGCGGCTGTATGAAGAGGCTGGAGTTGTCAAGAAGCCATGGCTGCTGTGGACCACTAAATTGTTCCACAACTCCCAGGAAATTCTATGGGGACTCTGGTTCTCTACTTTTCTATCTACCAAGTAGGAATACTTTCTGCCAAATAGTTATTTAATAGGAATATTTGGAAGATATACAAGATAACACAAATCAAGTGCTCTTGGAGTCCTAGGAGAAAACAAGTTTAACAATGAGGGGTTTAGGCGACCAGGTAGTCTGTTAGTGCAACAAGTTTGCTGAAAGACCATGTAGGATGAAGACACCACCTCTGCCCTCAGACTGCCTAAGTTCATGGCCTGGCTCTGCCACTTACTCACCATGTGACCTTGGGAAGCTCCCGTCCTCCCGGTGCCTCAGTCTCCCCATCTTCGAAATGAGTCTCCTACTACTACTAGTTCAGAGAGTTGCTGTAAGAATTAAATAGTGTTTTCTGCTGGATTGGAACCCAGGTACTACAGAGTAGACCTGGACCTCCAAGACACACAGTGAGCAGCTGCTGATTTAGGCTGTGGTTAACTAGTTCTCCAAAGGGCAGGTTGTTAAGAACAGAACGCTCTGGTGTATTTCAAAATGGTTCCTTTCTCTCTCCCACTGCCCAAAGCACAAGGAGATTTTTCTCCAATATTTACTATTTGAGCTCCTGGAAATAAATCTCACAAAATTGTAGTGGCCCTGATGACTGTGTCCCCCTGGAGTTTTGAACTTAGAGTTGTCCACATTCAGCCTCCAGCAATTCATCAATTACAGTTCTTGTTTTCCTTCCCAGTACTGGTTCCCAGAGCAGTTTCTGCTCATGAGTCTCTGCTCCAGTAAATTGTTATTCTGTGTATTCACCTGTCAAATTCTCCAATCCTGGGGACAGCAGTTTCCCCTGTGTCCTTACCACTCTTGCGTATCCTAGAAAAGTGGGTTTTTCAGTCTGGTTTTTGATGTGTTGTTAGGAGTAACACCATCCAAGCTCCTTACATCAGAACTGGAACCCCCAGAACACAATGACTTCTTAAAATATAACACTAAAGGCATGATCTATGACAGAAGGAAACTGATAAGCTAAATTTTTATTAAAATTAAGAACTGTTCTGCAAAACATACTGGGTAGAAAATGAGAAGATAAGCCACAGACTGGGAGAAAATATTTGCAAAAGATAAAGCATTGCTAACCAAACTATACAAAGAACTTTGTAAAACTCAGTATTAAGAAAATGAACAACCTGAGTAAAAAATAGGCCAAAGACCTGAACAGACACCTCGCCAAAGAAGATAAACAGATGACAAATAAGCATATGAAAAGATGCTTAACGTGGCGTTAGGTAAATGCAAATTTTAAAAATGACGTACCATTACACACCTATTAGAATGGCCAAAATTTGCAACACTGATGACACCAATTGCTGGTGAGGATGTGGAGCAACAGGAACTCTCGTTCATTGCTGGTGGGCACACAGGATGGTACAGTCACTTTCGAAGACAGTTTGGCCGTTTCTTACAAAACTAAACGCACTCTTACCATATGTTTCAGCGAAAGTGCTCTTTGATATTTACTCAAAGGTGTGGAAAACTTATGTCCGTACCGAAATCTGCACACAGATGTTTATGGCAGCTTAATTCACAATTGCCAAAACTTGAAAGCAACCAAATGCCCTCCAGTAGGTGAATGGATAAATAGACTGTGGCATATCCAGACAGAGGAATATTTATTCATCGCTAAAAAGAAATGAGCTATCAAGCCATGAAAAGACATGAAGGAAGCTTGAAAGTTAAGTGAAAGAAGCCAATCTGAAAAGGCTACAGTCTGTATGATTCCAACTGTATGACATTCTGGAAGAGGCAAAACTATGGAGACAATTAGAAAAGTGGTTGCCAAGGGTTAGGAAGGGAGAGAGATGAGTAGGCGAGCACAGAGGGTTTTCGGAGCAGTGAAAATACCGTGGTGATACTGTAATAGTGAATATACGTCATTAGACAGTTATCAAAACCAACAGAATGTACAACACCAAGAGTGAACCCTAATGTAAACTGTGGGCTTTGAGTGACTGTGACATGTCAGCAGAGATCCATCAGTTCTAACAAATGGACCACTCTGGTGAAGGATACTGGTTAAGTGGGAGGCTGTGCACGTGTGGGGCAAGCATGTATGAGAAGTCTCTGAACTTTCTGCTCAATTCCGCTGTGAAACCAAAACTGCTCTAAAAAATTTAAGTCCATTTTATAAAGAGAGAGAGAGAAGGATAGAAACATGTACAAGCAAAGTGTATACATACATACTTTCTCTTTTCGTTGAGAGAGGAGACATAGAGATGCACATGAAGAAATAAATATTAACTAAAGAAATATAGTAAATTAATATTGACCTAATTCCTCCTTTGACTTCAAGGAGGTGAATAGTGTAAACATATATTAAAGAAACCTGGTATTTTTAATTAGTTTAAAACTGGGGCGAGGGACTTTCCTGGTGGCGCAGTGGTTAAGAATCCGCCTGCCAATTCAGGGGACACGGGTTTGAGCCCTGGTCCGGGAAGATCCCACATGCCGCGGAGCAACTAAGCCCATGCGCCACAACTACTGAGCCTGCGCTCTGGAGCCTGCAAGCCACAACTACTGAGCCCACGTGCCACAACTACTGAGCCCACGTGCCTAGAGCCCGTGCTCCGCAACAAGAGAAGCTACTGCAGTGAGAAGCCCGTGCACTGCAACGAAGACCCAATGCAGCCAAAAATAAATAAAGAAAGAATAAATAAATATATAACTGGGTAGGGCAGAGGGAAAAAGCAAATATTCTCTATGTTTCCTCCACTTTGAGCTCAGAACCCGGTTTTGTAGACAAGTGCTCCAAAGTTCAGACCCTGGAGAAGCGTGAAGAAAAGAGAACAGTTAGCCAGACAAGTCTTCTCCCAGGCACTCACTCAGTGTATGACAATGAAATAGAACTGATGTTCCCTTGCTTGGCACTGGGGACCAAGCTACAAGGTGAGCAGCTGTGTTCTCTATCTAAATATTCTTTAAAATAAGACAGGAGAGTGTTTACAAAAAGAATTGAAAACAGGGACTCAAAAAGATATATATGTTTTAAACTGTTATAAGCAATAGTCAAAAGACAAATGACAAACTGGGGGAAATATTTGCAATTCAGACTATAGACAAGGGGGCTAATCTCTTTCATAGAGAAAGAGTTCCTGAAAATCTGTAAGATAAAACAAACAAATCAGGTAAAAGTTATGAACACACGGTTCCTAGAAAAAATACAAATGGTTCTTGAATATGTAAAAATTGTGCAATCTCATAATAAAAGAAATGTAAGTTAAAATAATAAGTTAACACAAGTTACCTCTCAGATTGACAAAACTCAGGAATTTTTATAACAAAGTGGTGGTGAGTGTTTGGGTAAAAAAGCAGTGGGTGGGGGAGAAGTTACATAAATATAAACACACTATACCTTCATGTGCTTACTCATAAATAATTCGCCCAGAATATCTTCTGGGTGAGTATGTCAAAATCTGGTAACACTGGTAAACACGGGTAACCTGGGTGTTGAGGAGAGATAGTTGAGAAGGAGACGTTTTATCATATACATGTCTGTATTTTTAAAACGTTTGATCTATGTGAATAAATTAGCTTCATAAAGAAATTAGGAGTGAGTCAAATCATTTATCATTTGACTTGAGGGGATTTCCACAATACATTGAAGGAAGCAAGATGCAGAAAACTGTGTATTGTAGGATCTTGTTTTTATAAAGCAAACAATACCAGATAAAATCCCTATATGTAGTTATACATGTAGATACATGGTATATGTGCTTTATACCATATAATACAATACATTATATTGTATACAACTCTATGAGCGTGGAAAGATAAGGAAGGACACGTGATCGTTAACAGTGGTTGTCCGCAGAATCTGGTGGACGGAGGGAGGGAGCTAAGTAAAAAGAAAGTATTTTTTAACAATATGGCTGACATTTTTGAAAGAAATAACTCTGTGTGTGTATGTGTGCATATATTTTTTATGTCTTTCTATCTAGAACATAGAACAAAGAAAGAAACATCACCTGCAAGCCACAAGGAAGTATAGAACATGAAAGCATGTGTATGTATATATGTACGTATGTATGTATGTATCTATACATGCACCCACATATATATAGAAAGATGGTCATGGAACGTTGAGGGTGATTGTATCAGAGATACAGGACTTCAGAAGATTTTTTGCTTTCTAATATTTAGATTGTGTTTGACTTTTTCGATAAAGCTATTTTACTGTGGGAAGGGAAGAAATTGAAACAAGAATAATATATATTTTTAATCATGTGGCTCAGTAATTCAAGGCCTCTCCTCTAAATTTAGAGTTTGATTTCCAAGTGAATTGCTTTAATCTGTTTGGAAACTGAAAAGCAGGAGCAATCATCTTAGAAATGAAAAAAGTTGTGATGATGATGGCAGGACTGTAAATGTGCAATTCTGCTAGTGCTTCTGCTACTTT
Organism: Mesoplodon densirostris; assembly: GCF_025265405.1. Taxonomy (NCBI): domain Eukaryota; kingdom Metazoa; phylum Chordata; class Mammalia; order Artiodactyla; family Ziphiidae; genus Mesoplodon; species Mesoplodon densirostris. Next base: position 22,371,407 of record NC_082680.1, read on the forward strand.
TCCCCATTTGCTCAGAATGTTGGAAGAGAATCTTTTCCATTGGGAGACGGAGATGAAGAGGATTGGGGAAATGCCTCTTTGCTTCTCTTGCTGGATCTCCTCAAAGCCATGGATTATATTTTATTTTATTTTATTTATTTATTTATTTATTTTGCGGTATGTGGGCCTCGCGCTGTTGTGGCCTCTCCCGTTGCGGAGCACAGGCTCTGGACGCGCAGGCTCAGCGGCCATGGCTCACAGGCCCAGCCGCTCCGTGGCATGTGGGATCTTCCCGGACCGGGGCACGAACCCGTGTCCCCTGCATCGGCAGGCGGGCTCTCAACCACTGCGCCACCAGGGAAGCCCCGGATTATATTTTAAATGCGGTTACATTGTTGTAAACAAATATCCAGAATCGATATTCAGCCTAATTACAGAATTCAACCTATAAATCTACAGTCATATTTCTATTACTTAATGGTCAGGTGTTCTCTATGATTGAAAGATAAATCCCCAACTGTTACTTAAAATAAAAAGGAGACATATACAGACATACCAGACAAGCGGTAACCAAATGAATGCAGACATGGTATTATTGATTCCAGACAAAGTAGGATGGAGCATCACCTGGAAACCAAGAAACATCACCTACAAGCCACAAGAAGCCGTATCAAGCACGACTTCATGCATGCAAGGCAACATCGGAACACAGAAAACACAAACTGTTAAAATCTTCCACTATGATTCTGATTTTATCAAATCCTCCTCGTATTTTTAATTCATTCTTCTAAGAAACTGACAAAATAAAAATGAAAATATCAGGGAGTTGAATATCATATTTAACTAATTTGAACTTTGTACCCAAAAGCAGAGACTGTACATTCTTTTTGAATGTCTTTGAAACATTTAAAATAATTGACTTAGCTAACATCTCAAATATTATCCTATTATCAGGGAGGAAGAACTTTTCCTCTCCTCTTCTACGTTATTCTGGCTGGTCTAAGAATTAAATTAACATGAGATAGATTAACAGGAGAAAATCACACAAAAGTTGAATGACACATATCCATGGGAGAGACCCAGGAAAACTGAGTAACTCACCAAAATGGCTGAAACCCTCACCTTAAAGACCATCTTCAGCTAAAGATAAAAGAGGATGTTGGGGGTACTGATTTGGGACTTCAGAAGGGAGGAAGGCAATTTATATGGAGATGGCAAAGCAAATGTTTGGTAAATAAATGTTTGCTGGGCCTGCAGAGACAATGGGATCCAGGAATTTTAACGAGCAGACTTTGCTGGGTCCCTCCTTGTCTACTAGGTTATCTATGGTGATGCTTCCTTCCTGGAACAGGTCCTCTATCTGCATTCTTTAGGGGAAGCTCAGAGTTTCTTCCTGAGTCTTTTGTTCCTTGATTACTTCCAATTCGAAATAATCTGCATGGCAAAAAGGCATTTAGGGGTGGCAAACTTTGCTCCCCAGCACTGTCAAACACATAAATTTATAAAATGCATAAATAAAAGTCTTGAGGTAATTGCACCAGATGGCTCATTCTGGTTACTGAAAGTAAAAGAAAGTGGGGTGTAGGGCAGGGATATAGAGACAGAGGAACTTCCATTTTTCCTTTTATGTATTTGTGTTCTTTGAAGTTTGGGACGGTGAACATATGTATTCATATTCGTGTATTTTCATGTATTTATCATTAAACAAATTTATTGGTGTATAATTTACCCATTTTAAGTGTAAAAGTCAGGTTTTGTTTGTTTGTTTGTTTAGTAAATTTACTAAATTTAAGAGCTGTACAACCACCCAAAGTGGTAATGCAGAGTCAGCTTGGGAACACTACGATGGAGATGCCTGGAACTCCAAGGTTAAGTTCCGGAGCTTTTCCACTGAACTTCCCCATGGCAACTAGTGGGGAGCCAGTTTCCTCAGCTACTGCTCTGGTTAAGAATAGATTCCCTGCTTTCACGAGAGACTTCAGCACCATTTCCAGAAGATCGTCAGGGCTCCCTCTTCTTCTGTCTGTGCTGTCAGCAGTGAGCTCCCTGGAACTCCTATGGGTCCTTTGCTAATTCCTGCACAATGAAGTGTACACTTCTTCGACCCCTGGGTCCTTGGGCTGGACCAAATCTTTACGGAACAAGTCATGAAATCCGCGATCTCTAGGGTAAGAGATGACTTTTCTCGAAAGAAAAGTACATGTTGGAGAAACTGTCCCTTTCGCCTTGTTTTTAACTTGTCCATCCAGCCTCTCTCTTCCAGGAAGAGAAGAGGCCCATCCAACTGGTCAGAACTCAGGACACCCACTGGACGACATTTTCCCCATTGGGTAAGGTCCTCACACCTCAAGATGAGCACATTCATCTTATTCTTTCTTCTGCTACGTATGAAGTCCGCACCTTCCCCTCTTCACCTGCAGCTGGGAAGCTAACTTAGTGTGGGGCTTGCTCTGTAGACAGAGCTCTTTTGTATTCATGGGGTGAGAAGGTCTAAAAGCTGGCTTGTCAAACTCAGCTCTTATCTAAGACCCACTGTTGGGAGGTAGCAGATGTGTGCCCACATGACGGATGTTACTTGCTTCTAACATCCTTGGAGGAAAATCCCAGTCTAAACCTCCCCAGCCCTGTAGCTCTATGTGCCTCCAGACATCCAGGGAAAAGAATCTTAGCAGAGGCTTGTGGGGATGCGTCTGTCTTACCCAGAGATCCTGGGTAAGACCTTTGTCCGCCTGTCCCAGCCTGGCCGCCAGACACAGGGTTTCAGTAGCTCTGCCCACTGGTCGTGGAGGATCCAGAACAATTCTCTCTAACTGTTCATATTGTGCGCTCAGTTGGTCCCTGTGCCACTCACTGTGCAGCAGGAAAGACACCTCAGGTGAACTTGAACAAACTTGATGTAAGCACTAATGGGGAGAGGCGCAGGAGCTGAAATCGGTGGTGACTTCAAAAGTTCCTGCCTTTATTTCCTCCTCAGAATGTGCTTTTTCAGCTTTCTACTTTCCAGCATTTTTTTACCTAAGGTTAGGTTTATCTTGTGATGCTTTCTGGATCACATGGGGCCAATATAGCATAAGCAGATAGTATGCATAGTGGTTAAAAGCTGTGTTTTGGTCTTTGGACGAGATCTTGGATGACCAATGTCTCTGGATTAGGGGTGAAATGTGCATTTTCAGGTTTCCTAGGTAACTCTCTGTTTATTGGTGTGGTGGTTTGAAAAATGGCTACGATGAATTTTTTTTTTTTTCGGTACGCGGGCCTCTCACTGCTGTGGCCTCTCCCATTGAGGAGCACAGGCTCCGGACGCGCAGGCTCAGCGGCCATGGCTCACGGGCCCAGCCGCTCCGCGGCATGTGGGATCTTCCCGGACCGGGGCACAAACCCGTGCCCCTGCATCAGCAGGCAGACTCTCAACCACTGCGCCACCAGGGAAGCCCACTACGATGAATTTTTGACATTCCTTCCATCCAGAGGCAGGGTCTGGCTCGCCTCCCCTTGAACCTGAGCAGGCTTGAAACTGCTACAACTGATACAGTCGAGAGGAAGTGATGCTCTCTGACTTCTGAAACCAGACCCTAGAAGGGGGTGGAGCATCCACCTTGCTGGCTGGAATACTCTCGCTGGAGTTCTCATCCGTCTTGTATGGACTCTGACTGCTCGACTGGAGAGGGTGCATGTAGGCGCTCAAAGCGACAGTCACAACTGAAGTGTGAGTCTGTGAGTCGACAGCCAGATCAACTGCCAGTCATGTGAATGAGCCGTTTGGATGGCCAGCCTGGCCGAACCCCCAGATGACAGCAGCCCAGCCAACAGTGGCCGCAGGAGAGACCCCAGTGAGAACCACCCAGCAGAGCCTTTCCCAGCTTTCTAATCTCCAAATTCCTGAGCAAAGGAAAATGGTTGTTGGTTTACACAACTGTGTTCTTGGGTAAGTTGCTACAGTAATAGTGATGTGATCAGAATAATTATGGGCTGCGGGTTGTTATAACGGCAGGGGATTGAAGGGAAGGGAGACGCTAGAGGTCAAGCCTGTATCAGGCAGTCCTGAAACCAGCTGTAAGTCAGAATCTCTTGGTGGGAGTTTGTGCAGTCTCTGACTCAATGTCTTAGATGAGCCCAAGGATCTCTATTTTTAAAATAATCTCCTATAAAAAATTTAAAACTATTTTTATCACAATAGTGATAGATGCCCATACAAAAGGATATAAATCTTACCCCCCAACCTTGTGACTCTTTTAATTTTCCTGCATATTTGTTTCTTCAGGTGAAATCAGGATCATTTTGCCATGTTCCTCCCAAATCCTGTTGGTGTTTTGATTGAGATGATATTAAATGCATAGGTTAATTTATGGAGAAATAAAATCTTTTCAATAAGGAGTCTTTTCATCCAAGAACGCAGTATGTCTTTCAGCTTTTTTCAGATGTTCTTCTATGTCCCTTGGTAGCGCTTTACCATGTCCATCAGCTAGGTCTTGTCTATCTCTGGTAAAATTTACTGTAGGCAGTTTATCTTTAAGCTGATATTGTAAATGGGATCTACTACTTCTATTTTATTTTTAATTGATATTTTCATATAGGAAAGCTATTGATTTTTTCATGTTAATTTTGCAATCAACTACTAGCTGAATTCTCTCACTTCTGATAGTTTTTCAGTTGATTCCCTGGTGTTTTTCAGATACATATCATCCGCAGATAATTTGGCCTCACACTTTCCAAACTGTGTACCTCATTTCTTTCCCTTGCTAATTGCATTGGCCAGTGCTTCTAAAATAATGTGAAATAACAACAACACAGTGGACAGACATGTTTACTAACATGATTTTGGTTTACAATTTGGGAAATCTGTACCAGTGGAATCTGATAGAAGCAATGCCCAGATCAGCATTGGGGAACCACTGACATATCATCTTCATCCGTTTATTTCTTCTGTCTGGAAGCATATTGCTATTTCCATGCTACAGAATATGAGGGAACATGAGGTCCGTAAAATTTCCTAAGATTCTGTGAGCCAGGCTGGACCCCCTCGTTATTGATGGGGAAGGGTGGGGTAACTCCTTGGTTATAGCCCTAGTCACTTGTGCTTTAGACTATTTAAGATTGACTTCTCCCACCTGGGAACCATCCTTATCACTCCATCCTGTGCTTGGCACAAAGGAGACTCTCAGATGAAGGACATCTGTCTCTTATCCTTCACTTCGTCCTGTCTCTCTGACTAGAGAAATCAGGTTCTTGAGATTCCTATCCGCCTTCTCCTGTCACCTTCCTTGAGTGGTGTTTAGGGAGCTCACAGAGCTGACCAGCCTGTCTCCACGGGAGATGGTATGCAGTGCACAAGATTATCAAATGACCCAGATCTTCCAAGTCATGATATCAGCGCAGTTTTTCAGGAAAGGATAAACCAAGCCAGAGGTGGTTGAAAATGTATTTATTTTTCTTCAAATGATCTTTTTTTCAAGCAATAAATAAAAACTGACATGTTTGACTTTTCTAAAAAACAAAACCAAACAAAAAATCCCCTAGACTATATACATCCTACAGAAATACAAGCATATCAAATGTAGAAATGACATCACTCTGAAAGATGGGGCTATTTACAGAAGTTACAAGTATTGCATTGCTGTCTTGAAGAAGCCTCTTTCTCCTATGACTCATAAACTCTAAGGAAAGGCAGGGTCCTCTTCAAAGAGGTGGCACTCTCCAGCCCTCTCGATAGACAGGGAAACTTTGAGGGAAGAACATCAACATCCAGACACTGTATTCGGTTTCCTAACAACGCTCCGCAGATCAGCTGGCTTTCGAGGGGCCTGAAAGGGCGCCTCGTTCAGGAGGTCATGTGGCCACTGAGCTCCTGACAGAAACCATCTTGTCCCTCAGTGGAGCTGAGGGGACTGGCCATGAGTCCACGCTGAACTAGTGACAAACCCCTGGCTGTGGTTTCTGCCAGACAAGCCAGCTCTGTGTTATCAAGACCCAGCCTCCAAGAGCACCTTGCCATCCAGAAAGTAGCTTCCCAAACTTGGTTACACACGGAAAGCACTTGGGGAGCTTTGAAACCTACTGATGCCTGGGTCCCTCCTCCAGAAATCCTGCTGTACTTGGTCTGGGATCGCCTGCTAGCAGGGTTTCAAAGGTCCCCAGCTGAGGCTGACGGGCAGCCAGGGCGAACCACCACTTAACCAACTAAAGGCTTGGCGGCCCCTCCAACCTCACAGCCCCTTCCCCTCACATTTGAATCACCCGTCCCACCTCCCTCTGCCCATCTTCCCACGGATTCTACATTTTTTCTCATGGCTTCCCAACCTTTTGGGTAACTCTGGAATCGGGCTAGGATGGGTACCTGAGGAAAATGGTCTCAGGAGGCCACGACTGAGGCTGGGAGCTCCCGGCCACTGGCTCACAGGCGGCTTCAGCCGAATACTGCTCGGGGGAAGCTCCACAAACACACTTGGGTCATACAGAGATGCCGGGAGCGAACCGGCAGCATTCTCCAGTCTCTACGGAAGATCCAGAGTGCCTACTGCCTTTGTCAACAGCACAGTTGGTCTTCGGTGTAAGTGGCAATGCTTTCCAGCCATGACACATATTTCGCGTCACCAGAAATCACTCCATGGGAGAGACACCTGTTGAAACCCACTGGCCATTTGGACAGACCCTGCAGTGCTGTCTTCATTACAGCTATTCCAAGTCATCAAAGAGGCTTCTGATGGGGGAATAGTGACCCAAATCCCTGTTTCCAATCAAGCCAATTTCCTATTTGATTTCTAAGAGTTTGGGGGCTGCTATTGAGTACAAAGAAAATGGCTTTATAAATAGTGGTTTGACGCTGTGACAGAAGACTTGAATTGGAAAGCAGGGAAAAGACCTGTCTGGGGCGGGTCCTGGGCTCCGACCGTGTGGTTGGGATCCAGTCTGGGAAAGCAGGATACACAAGTTTTGGTCAATGTACACTCATTCTGTAAAAAGCTACTTTTCCTCCTCTCTCAAGCAGTCCCTCCTGTGGGCCTATGTGCTTGTGGGAACCCACACTTTTTCAGACAGGGCTTGGGAAAGGCAGGACCAATGATGCCAACACAGGTTCATGTTTATGGAAGGAAATGTAAGGAACCTGGTCCTCTCTGGGATGTGGGGCTAAGAAGGAGCATTCCAACACTATTCCAACCTTGAGGCTTGAAGTTATTTATGGGTGAGCAAGAATGTGCATCACTTAGATCCTCAGAGGGCTAAAAAGAACCCAAAAAACAAAACCAAAAAGCATGCTCTCGCTTCTAGACAAGTTTGGAATTACCTCTACCCTGGCACTGGGTAACAACACTGTTCCACGATACTACAAATTAAATAACACGTGGTTTGTTCCGTTCTCCCTCCCCCCAAGCCCAACCCACCTCCTCCTTTCTCCAAAAGCCATTCCTCCATCTGGAAAGGGCCCTGAAAATGGCAGTATCCCAAGAAAGGACTCTAAGATGGCACTCCAATGCCCTGGACGCCTGTCACAGAAGCCGAGCAGCCAGCTCCCCTGCAGGGTCTGCCTGACTCCTCACTCACTCTCTCTTGCTGTCCTAGACTTCCACGGGACCTGAAATGGGGTGTCCGCTCCCTTCTTTTTATTCACCTATTCACTTTAAAAATATTCACCGACCCCTCGAATTTTAAGAACGCAAGAATTTGTTGGTGTCCTTCATTCCAAGCAACCCCCCTAAAATTAAAAACTCCCTAAAATTAAAAACTCTGATTGATGCAAAAGAGAAAAGAGATGGTGCTTCCACTTCCAAAAGGATCCATGTCGGGTCTCTCTCTCTTAGCTGGGTTCCCCAATGGCCCTGCCAAATGATTCACTGCAGGAAACACTGAATTGCGCCCAATTTTTTTTTAGGAGCACCTTATATGATATGGCATGTATCACAGATGATATACAAGTTCTCAGGCAGGTCTATGAGAAAAATGCTTCCACCGCCAAAGTGAGTTATTGATCACCAGAAACGGCTGTATTGTTGTGGTTTCAAATCGCTTCAGTGGCCCATGTGCCCAAGAACCAAGTGCGCTTCACGCTCTGTATTCGCGGATGCAGTATGCGCGGATGCAGTATCCGCGGATGCAAGAATCAGCGGATTTACGCGTCCACGGATTTGGGTATCCGCGATGGAGGGAAGGGGTGCTTGAACCAATCCCTGGCGGATACCGAGGGAGGCTGGAATGAAAAAGTAGTCCCTTCCTTTCTTCCTCCTCCCACCCCACCCTGCCCCCTTCTCAGCGGTAACAAACGCAAGCTGATCATCATGCTAACTTGTACACACCACTTACTTCCTAACTGCTTTGACGTCTGCATGCTATTGTGCTCTGCTGATCCACATTAACATAAATATATTCTAAATTCACCATCACTAGACTCTTTGTACTTACATACTCTGAGGAAATTCTTAATAAATACTTTTATTTATTATTAAGCATAATTATTCACCTGTTGGTGGTGACTTAGAAAGGAAAACCATGTCCTAAAAGATTTCTTTAAAAAAAAAAAAATCCTGTAACTACAACAACAAAAGGACCAAGCACACAGAACCAGGCACTTCTGGCAAACTTGTTTTTATCTTGTCCCTTTCCCTCCCCTCCCTCCCTTCCCCTCCCCCTCAATAAAACTGGGTGGGCACATTTGCCAGGATCTGTGGGTTTCCTAACTTCAAGCCTTACTGCTGAAAAAAATGAGGTAAGAAATTCCTATCTGAAAAGTAAAACTGACGCACAAACCAAAACCCAGGTCTTCCCTGCCTGCTGAGGAAGACATTATTGCTCTAAGTTGGAGTGTTGTGTTTGTTTGCGTTAAATATGTATTCGAAGTCCGTATTGCCATTCTAGCTGGCCCCCCGCTTGGCCAAAGAGAGATGGATGGAAGGAGCTCTGTCGCCCCCTGCGGGCCAGTCCCGACCTGCTTGCTGCCCGCACAGGGCGCCACCCAACCCCGGGCTGAGAGCGGAAGGGTGTAGGGGAGGGAGGATCCGAGAGGCTCTAACAGCTGGGGGAGGTGGTGATGGGGCTGTGCAGATAGGGCAGGCTGCTGGGCGCCGGGTGCCCCCCGACGGAGACCGGGAAGCTGAAGACGAACTGCGACGTAGGGGTGGGAGTGGCCTTGCCCCGCTCGCGCAGCGGCCCCGACGGGCTGGCGGCCTCCACCGCGCAGGACGTGGCCAGCACCTGCGACTCGAACTGCAGCAGCTGCCCCATGAAGCTGAAGTTGGGCGAGATGATGCTCCGCCGCTGCTTCACGAACTCGAAGGCCTCCTCGAGCCTCACGCGCTTCTTCATCATCAGGTAGGCCAGGCAGATGGTGGCCGAGCGCGAGATGCCGGCCTGGCAGTGCACCAGCACGCGCCCGCGGCAGTCCTTCACCGCATCTGGGGCAGAGAGCGGCGCGCCGTTAGCGGCGCCCAGGTCCCCATCCTTCCCGGAAGGCGGCTGCAGGCGGCCTCAGCCGGGACGAGGGTGCGGGGGGGCACTGGAGAAGAGGGGGCCCTGCGGCTGAACCCCTGAAGGAACAGCGCCTCCCAGGCTGAGGCCGCGCAGGGGGGAAACCCACGGGGGGGGCGCCTCTAGAGTTCCACCCCCGCTAGGGTATTTCGGAGAATTAAGCAAACAAAGGTACTACGCTTAGCAAATACGCCAGCCGAAGCTGGTGCAATCCCGGCACACACGGCAGGGTTTTCATTTGCGGGAACAAAAACAATGACCCAGTCCTCCCTTTGTCTCCCTCCCCATCCCCAGAGTCATCCACTGGGCACCTGGGGACGTCCAAGAAAAAGGTACTTGGCTCTGTAAGCTAACAGCACCTGCTGTTTGCCTAAGCCCGTCATCCTATCCAGGGCCTGCACAACACCCCACGGGCAAGCCTTCCTATTGACGAAGAGGGGAAACAGGCAGCCCCCCACCCCGGATATGGCCCTTCCTAAGTCCCTCCTTCCACACACCAGTACCACGTGGTTCCCTCTTCCCTCCCATCCTCCCTCCGCCAGACTTGGGCCCAGCACCCTGGCCTGGGAGGACCCAGCTCCCTGGCCAGAGCCAGCCTACCGATGTACTCGATGGCCTCCATGAACCAGGAGCTGATGTCGGCCTTGTGGTTGTCCTCCACCGGGATGCACTTGTACTGATAGTGTCCTTCAAAGTGGTTCGGGCAGTCAGAGGAGACATTCAACAAGGCTGTGATCCCCAGGGCGTCCAGCATGTCTCGCCGGGCTGCGTGATAGGCGCTGCCGAGGTAGAGGAAGGGAAGGATCTCCACAGGACCCCCCTGCACCAGAAAGGGAAAACAAAGCGCCCCCCCACCACGGGCAAACGTCGTTAAGTGAAAGGCAACTGGGCAGGGGGCTGGGACATGTGGGGCGGGGAGAGGGAAGCCAGTCTCAGGTGGGTTTTCACGGGCCCTGGGGACACTGCCCGTGGACCCGGCCCCTCCAGGTTTCCCGTGTGCCGCTCGGGCCCCGGGATGGGCTCTGGCCTTTCTGCTCTGCTCGGGGCCCCACCCGCTGGTTCAGGCAGACCACTTCCCCCATGACAAATGAAGCTGGCCGTGCCCCACTGTTTGTGACGTGAAGAGCTTACACCCGCTACCACTGAGCTACGCGGCTTAGGCACTTATTTGGTTGGATGCGCCTTCTCTTGGCAGATGGAAAGCAGACGCCATGTCAACCTCACACACAAGAGGAGGCATCCTGGCAAAATGAGGTAACGCTGGCTTCACTAATGACACTTTTCTGAGTCAGATCAACACAAGTGATCTCGGATTTGGGGAGCAGGGTTGCTGGACCCCATAAATCCACTCCATTTCCATCTAAAGGAAAGGGCTGGCAGAGGTGGGCTTGTAAGAAATGTAGTGGCATAAGCTGGTTTTCTTGGGAGAAGGGTTGGGTGATCATTTATGTCCATTTAGCATTTACAATTAACTTGTATGGGGGGGCGGACAGCCGAACTGTTTTGAATCGGGGCTGGGGTTTTGGCTTCCTACAGAGCAGCCCACATGCTTCTGGCCTCCTTCCTTGCTTGTGTGCACATAACTCTAGAGGCTAAGTCGGGGACGTATGCGTTTATATTCTTTTCTTAGGTGAGGGTAATAAGAGAGGCAAGGGGAGGACTTCCAAGGAACAGTGGACTCCACCTAACATCACACCCCGATACTCAACACATTCTCCCCAAAGCGAGGCACTGCGTCCAAAGCCTTTGACAAGCAGTCCTCTTCACACCTGGTCGTGCAGTGGGGTGCCGCAGGAGCTGCAGCCCAGGTCCAAGGACTCGGCCGTGCTTGGCGGCACAGCAGGTGGGATGGCTGCCAGGGCCTTGGTTTTGGAACAGAATTCCGGGTACTCGGAGGAAAACCTCTCATAGCCACCTGTAAAGGAGAAAGATATTCAGGTTAATGGGGTCACTGAGCCAGCAGGAAACCACAAAGAACTTGAATCCTACCTGATGGAGGAGAGCTGTTGGGAAGCTGGGGCTGGTTGTACCTACATTTGACACTGGGTGGCGCTGTGGGCCCAGAGATAATGGCTATGGAGACGTTTTTCCCTGAGATGCGGAGACTACATTCGTCCAAGACTGCATCCTGAAAGCCGGGATGAAAGCTTTAGGGACAAGACTTCGGATTGGGATGCAGATGCACAAAGGAGGGTGTGCAGGGGAGATGAAGAAGGGATAATTTCTTTACAGTGATAACAAAGAAAGAGGGAATAGCCACTGGGGGTTTCCATGAGCACTAAGGCATCCTTCAGCTGGCCCCTGGGCCCTACAAAAATGTCTGTCGTCCCCCAACTCCAGCCCTTCTTTTAGAGAGGTTCTCCAATGTGGGAGAGAATAAAAAACTATTACCCTGGCACCAGCCCTTCTGGATCTCAGCAACAGAACAGATGCCAATCGCACGGCCCCATGAACAGCTGGTTCCATGGACATGGGGCCAAAATGAGAGCAAATGGGCTTAAATCTAAATAAATCCCTCTTGCTACATACAGGTTTGGGGCAAGGGAGGATTTCCTGACCTGAGAGTTGCTAAGCCCTGGAATGGTTCTCTGTGGGGTCGTCTTCTGGGGAAGGGAGGCCGTTTAAGTAAAAGATAAACGGCCAACTTCTCTGGAAAAGTGTTAGTGCCATTCAGGAAAGGGCCAGCTGGGCAGACGTGGGCAGAGATGCGGGCAGTGAAACACACCAAGAAGAGAGACTTTCAGCCCGTAGCTCTGATTTTCTTGTGATCTCTGGGACTTCCCTTTGCGGGACACTTACCATCTATTGTCAAGGCTTGGCCCTGCTTGTATTTTTATTTTTGCAGTTTCTGTTGGACCAAAGATGGATTCTAAATGAATTCAGTAGGGTCTGCGGGTTCTGGAACAACCACTCAACTGATGGTCACGTAGGCAGCTAGCCCGTTACGTCTTTATGACTAAGTGATGGGGTGGGTGCCACTGTTCCCGATCACCACTGTGCAAAGCAATTTTCCAACATGTGACGGTTAGTCAATTACTTGCCCTGAATCCCAACCCTAGAAACTTCCGCTTTGGAGAGGAAAGAAAATTACGTTCGCCACATCACTAAGGCTTCCAGAAACAGGGCAGACATTTTTTCCTCTCTGATTGGAGGCCTCCTGTTTCCCCCACTCCCTCCCGCAGGCTCTAAGTGGATATTCCTCTGGTCCCAGGCCCCGGCTCCTGCTGAGTCATAATGACCAGCCTCCCTGGAGGGAAAACCTGCTAGAGGGGCCAGTACTGCCCACTTCCGATGTGCTGGTGGCCTCCGTGGACTTCTCGTCACAGGAGCGGCCTCCCCCGCCCCCGTTATCACCCCCATCTGTCCCCTTTCCCTGTAAAGCTGTAAGCACCACTGCCCCGAATGCGGTGTGTGCGGGAAGAAAAGCCAGCAAAGTGCCTTTAGCTGAAGTCCCTGGGATGGCCCCCTGGGATGGGAAACTTCGGGAGATGCTGCCCTTTGGAGAAAGCGGGAGGAGAAATGGGTCACTCGACCAACGGAGGTTGATCATCTATATGAAAAGCCATCACTTGTTATTCTAGAGACTTCTACAGGATTTGAAATGTTTTAAGTAAGATGATCCGTGTCTTTATTACATACTTTGAGCCAGTAAAATACATTTTTTTCAAAGAGATGCAAGGCATGAGTGGTGCCCTCCAAAAGCTCATCACCTAGACAGGCAGGCCAACAGTCACAGGAGGGCCAGGGCCTGGCTCCAAGGTCACAGAGGAAGAGCAGCCCTGAGGGACCTACAGGTGACTTCAGCTTTACTGGCAACTTCTCAGACCCTGGACAGCCTTCTCCTCCTGGGCTTTACTTATTTTTTCCAGTAGGCATCTTGAGAGCTGCTAGTTAAGACAGCAGAAGAACAGGTACTGGGCACTTCCTGAGCCCCGAGTGCCCTGCCCAGTCAGGGACACCTGCTACCTCCCAGGGTCAACCAGCAATCAATCCGGGACAGGGAGGGCCCGGCAGAACCCTCGGAGGGCTCCGAGCCTGCGGCTGACCCTGGGGGTGTGGTGTGCAGGGGAGGGTGCAGGCGGCCCAGAGGCCAGACCCGGCCTGAGGGGGGCTGTCTGTCGTCACCCCCAGGCTGCCCGTAACAGGACAGAGAGACAGCAGTCAGGAAAAGGCACCATTACAACAAAGTGGAAAAACACGGTTACTGAAAAGTCTGTTCCCTCGGGGGGGTTTCAGAGAACAGGCAGAAAGGAACTAAGTGCAGAAGCAGATTTGTTCAAGGGACAGGAACAAGGTGAGGGCTGCGTCCCTCGGTGGCAACAGTGGAAAGGTTTTCCCTCCTGAGCCGTTGCTAGCTTTGGGGGCGGTCTGTGGCTGGTAGTCACAAGGAGCGTCACCAAAGGATCCCCTTCTGGGGCCGAGGTGCTGCACTGAGGCCAGGCCCTCGGATGAGCTGGACGTGCCCTGGTGGGCCTGGAGCTCCCAGGCGAGGCAGTGCAGACACAGGAGTGCAGGTCAGGGGCCATTCAGTCCACACCCCACGGGGCCACACGCCAGGAAGCCACCTCCAGGCATCCCATGCGTGTTCATAAAAATGACAGACCCTCTTAAAGGGAAGTGTTCATTATGTGTCAGGCTCCTCCCACACAGGTATCCAACCAGTAGCCCTAGAGGAAGGCGTGACAAGCCCCAGTTTTACAGAAGAGGAAACGGAGGTGCGGGGCAGCCCCCAGGTAAGGGCGGGACCGGCATTCAGCCCACAGAAGGGGCCTGAAAGCCACTTTGAACCTGGCCGTCAGGAGCCCACCCTGCTGCTCCCCACTGCTACCTCCCCGGTGGGCCTTCTCTAGGGGGCTTGCCTGCTGGTTTCATCACGCGAAGAAAGAGTTTTCACGCAGAAACAGAAGGGATGTGAACAGAGTGCTGCTGACACTTCACCAAACTGCTTCTTTCTGGTGCTTTTCGAGGTAGTCATGGAGGAGCCGTGACCAGCGTTTTTCTATTTAATGAAATAGAATAGAAGCTACTTGAATGCACTGCATTTACAGAGCGTGTAATTTCACGGCACTGTGCTTTCAGAGTGACGGTCCCCGTCACAGGGACTTCAGCTAAAGGCACTTGCTGGCTGGCTCTTCTTCCCCCACACACCGCCTTTACTCCAGCCCGAGTGTGGCATTAGCCCCGTCAGTGTGGGGCTACAGACACCTGGCCAGGTGATGAGCTACTGGAGGGTACCACTCACGTCTTACATCTCTTGGGAAAAAAATGTATTTTAAGAGCTCAAATTACGTAATAAGCACACGGATCCTTTCACTTAAAAAAACATTTCAAATCATCTTGAAGTATATAGAGTAGCCCTATACTGGGTCGTGGCAGAAATGAAACTGAATTTCTTAGGGTGGGTGGGATTGAAGAAGACTGTTCCCAGCCCTCTCTCCTCCGTACCTCCCTCCCCAGCCCACATCTGTGCAGGTAGCAGAGCCTCGGCCCTTTCAGTAAGAGCTAGATTTAGATCTCCAAGTTTTATCCAAAACTCATGAGAGGGAAAGCTTATTGCCACTGTAGACCCGGAGGGGAGCGCTCTATCCCGTGACCCCTGCAGATGTGCAGGGTGGGCAAAGCAGACAGGTGTGGACGCGTCCCAGCTCCAACTGTGGAAGCCCAGCTAACACATTCCCTCTAAGTCCTGTTTTCCACCCTCAAAATGTAAGGATTCCAGACGATATCATCTCTAAGTTCCAACGTTCTGTGATCCTGAATGTCCACAAACTACTTATTTGCAAACTACAAACTGACAGCAGGTGCCTCAAGACCTACATTTCCATCTTCTGAACACATTTTCACAGCACAAACGCCAATGAATTCCCACCTGGTTTTCTCCTACGTCCTATTGCATGTAATTCTGTAACAGACATGCTGACTAATTTTGACCTGTTTTTCTCATGTTCTTATTTAACAATATACCTTCTAGTCTTAAAGCTCTAGTTTTCTCAACTTCATTTTAAAATTTGAGAGTCTTGGGGGGCGCGGGGGAAAAAGGACTATAATTTTCCACTTGATTCCCCTGAGGAATAACTACATCTACAGTTCCATTCTGTGTTCTTTTCATCTTCTCACACAGAAACTTTAGCTTTGAAAACTGGCTGGCCTCCTGCTCATGCAGGGGTGGGAGTGAATGTGTGAGAAAGTCCTTGGGAAAGGGCAGGCTGGCGTAGTGCTGGTCGTCTCACCATAATAGGACTCTTAATGGGGTCTGTGATGGGAAAGACTGTCTCTTGGTGGTGACGATGGTCACGGATCTTAATGTGGCTGCCAGTTTTTCCCCGTGACCCTCTCCACGCTCAGAATATCACCCATTCACAGACAGGGCTCATGGCCTCGCTCTCTTGGGACAGCTTATCAATACGAGGCAAATGTTGCCCAGCAGGCAAGTCTGGGGACATTCGAAGGTCCTTTGGCTTTGAGAACTTCCCTTGATGTGGGTGTTGACCTAGGAAGCGCCCCTCTAAATGCTGAGCAGCATTTCCAGTTTAGCTAAATGGGCTTCTCATCTTGGGGCTCGGTGTCAAGACCTCGGTCCTGGGCCAGCTGGGCTGACACCTGATGCCACACTCAGCCAGGGCCTTGTTTGCAGCCCCTCCCAGAGTCCTTCTGTGCTGTCTGCTCTGTTCAGCAAGCCGCCTTCCGCTGAGAGTCTACATTTCTTCCTCTCAAACTTCCTCTTTGTTAGATGGGAACTACCTCCCAGCAAGGAAACCAGCTATCTGGTTTCAGATGTTCTGATTTTTTCAAGGAATTTCTTGGCTCTTTAAAAAGGCCACCCTTTCTCCTCTCTGAGTTCTCTGTGCAGCCCACCTTGGTGGGGACAGCCTACCTTTCCTGTAAGCATCCAGGACAAGCCCAAGGGAGCTGTGATAGGCTTACAGACAATCAGGTTGTCACTCTCAATTTACACCTACACCCTGTCTTTAGTTGCTTTTGTTGGTTGGAAACATCCAGTTCAAATGATGCAAAGAGTAGTGAGTTTGCTTCATTCCTTACAATTCTTTAAGGCCTTCGACTAGGGGTTAGGAATTACCTTTAAGGCCTACTCTTTTTTTTTTTTGGTAATTCTAACAATTCTTGGCTGTCATGGGCATTGTGTCCTGTTTGCAAGGAGAAAAGCCAGTCCTTTTGCCTTTGGGTGAAAGAGGTGTTCAACCTCAGCATCCCCCAGGACTCTGCTGTTTGATGCCACTGACCTCCTGGAAACGGGGATGGGCAGGGCAAATGGACACAGAGAAAGAAAAGACAGATGACAGTCACCCGAACCCCACCCATAGCATTCATTACGAGCCTTAGTGGCTGTTTTCACAGGAAGCATAATGCCAGGGCTGTATGATCAGGCCTGGGGACTACTGGGTAGGTGACTTCCAACCTGGAAGGAGAAGCTGGAGTATTTAGTTGATCTTCCCAGTTTCTCAAAACAGCTCCAGGACAGCTTTTAAATCAGAACTTGAATAAGAATGGACAAAGGTCATGGGCTGAGATGAATTTTAGATAGAAGGAAAAGTAAGATAATGTTTTTATACCTGACATCTTCGGCATAACAGACTGATTTATTTGGAGACTGTGGGAGGTAAAGGAAGACTTCTGTTAGGGTAAGAAAATGCTCTTTTTATCTTTCTCTACTGACCCCGGGCAGATGGGGTGGGAGTGGTTGTCTAAAACCCTATTCCAAGGATCTATGAGGAGCGAGAAGGGGATTTCAAAGGAGACGTGTACTGTAATAAAATCTAAAAAGCTAAACTTTCTAAACTGTCCCGAAAAATGTCTTACAGGATTTCAAATAAAATGAGCTTAAAAAAACCCTTTATCCCAATGGGAAGCTTTTACTAGCCAAAAGAGCAGAAAATGTAGTGATTTGGGTTACTGCTTTTAGCAAACCTTGGGTAATATTAGGAATGTAAAGGCCAGATAGTATTTCATTGATAGTAAGTGAAGTTTACTCTAAACTGTGAATTCTTGCCTGCGGTATTAGTTATTAACTGCCTGCAATGAGTAACCAACTTTCTGCCCTCCAAAGTGGCAGAAATAGGAAAATCAGCCTTTAAAAATGCAATTAATTGGTAGAATTAGATAGCCTGTGGCCAGGAAGGGTAATAGAACTTCTGAAAATGCCCAGCTGTTTTTCCTCTCCCTCCAGGACGGCAGACACCAACAATCAGTCTTCCACTGGCTTAATGTCTGACCACTTTTATTCCACACCCACCACTGCACATGAAATGAGATGCCCAGGAAGGCCCATTGGCTGCAAAATAAAGGAACAACTCCGGTGGGAAAAAAAATGACCCAACCCCTAATCAATTAAGGCATTTACTAAAGATAATCTAAGGGACTTGTCTCCCCCTGTTTCCCTTTAGTTCCCCGTCCCCAGCTCCCCACGCCCATGAGCCTACATTTCCTGCCGTTCCACTTCTCCAAGGGATGGGAGTGCAGGAGGTATGGCTGTCCTCCCCCTGAGGCACGTTCCCGCAGCGCTGGGGGAGCAGACCACGCCCATTTCCCTCTGCCCTCACTAGGGATGCCTTTTCAGTAGAAGGCAAGGAGAAGAAAGAGGACCTGTGTGGAGACCGCCTCTGCTTAGCACATAAATGAAAATAAGCCAAGTTGAATAGAATAGGACCCAGTTAACCTCAAAGATGTTCCACCACCACTGCAGAACAAGCTGGAAGGAGGCCCCCCGCGCCCAAACTCTGTGAATTTTAGGCGGCTGCTTCCAAAGGCAGGCTCCCTTTGCTTAGAAAAACCCAGCTGAACCTCTCCTGGCTCCTCCCGGGGGGCCTGTTCCCAGAGAGAGAGAAGTTCGGTCCAGGCCTAGACACTTTCCGGCTCAGAGGATGCGGACTTGGAGAGGCAGCGGGCGGTCCTCCCTGCCCGCACCAGGGCAGACAACAGGAGGCAGTGCAGGCCTCGGGAGGAAACAGCCTTTAAAACACGCCTTTTCCGTGGGCCAGGCACCTCGCCAACCGCCAGGGGACTGTCGTTTTACCCACAGGCTGCCCGTCCAACGCAGCCTTCACATTAGCATCTGCCTTGCGCCGGGCGGCCGGTCCGCAGGGCGGCTCTCGGTACAGGTCTGGCTCCGGGCTCTCCCGGCGGGATTCGGGGGAACCAGGGAGGTGCCGCGAGCCCCAGGCGGAAGCCTTAAAAATCTGTCTCTCTCCGCGGGAGCGGGGCCTAAGTGTCTGCGCGCCCGGAAACCCTAGGGCGGTCCTCTCCGGATTTCTTCCAGGAAGAAAAACAAAACAGAACGAACCCAGACCCCACGTGCGCCTGCCCTACCTCGACAAGGGTCCTGGGTTCAGGGGCCGCGCAGGCAGGCGCGCGATCGGGCTCCAAATCAGGAGCGATCGAAGTCAGCGCGGCACGGAGAACACCCCGGCCAGCCCCTGCCACTCGAAGGGACTTTGGTCCCAGAGACATTTCTCTCCTCGTCCCCACGAGCGCGGGCACGCCGGCACCATGCGAAGGAGTGCAGGAGGCGTGCATCAACAGCCCGGACCCCAGCCCGGCGCTCTACCCGGTCTGGGGCCGCGTGGCTCCCGGCACAGCTCGGCGCCAGGGCAGGCGGGGGCCCCGGGCCCCCTGCGCCCAGGTCGCCGGGCTTAGCGGGCCTTCCGGTGCAAGGCCCTTCCTGGCACTTTCTCTTAAAGCGCTGGGAGGAGAAGGGAGGAGCGTTTGGTTCAATCTGAGGTGCCAAGGGCCGCCCTCGTAGAGAAAGAAAAATCAGCAAAATCGCCTTAGTAGTTCAACCAAAGGTCAACAGCAGCATTTCCCCAGCAGCTGACAGGTCAAATGGCCAGGAAACAACTGCCGAGAACAAAGTCCCCCGCTGTTCACGGGGGCAAGCCTGGCCCGCTGGCACTGGGCAGTGTTGTGCTTTTTGGCAGGGGCGGCGGGGAGAGGTTTCCGCCGCGCCTCCCGCCCCATCTCCCTTCCTCTCCGGTGAGCGGGTCTGGAGAGGGCAGGGCAGGAGGGAGGGGGGCCAGGGGCGCCGACAGCGAAAGGGGCGGCTCTTTGATGGCCCGGGTCCGAAACGCCTCTAGGCTTCGGAGGCCAAGACCCACCGCGGGCGAAGGAACTCGCGGAATGCGGCGCGGGAGGAAGGGGCGCTGCGCGGCAGGGGCCCCAAGCAACCCGCCAGCTCCCCGCCGCCCGACACGCCCGGCAGGTGCAGTCGGCGCCCCCGTCCCTCCAGGTACTTGTGTAGCCCTCGGCCCTTTCGGAGTTTCCGACTTGCACATTTGACAAGACCTCCCCTCCCCAAGAGTTTCGCACTTAAGCGCGCGCCGCCATCTGAGACTCGAGTCTGAACAAAAGGTCGCACTTGTCGCAGTTTGAGGCCCCGTCCCGCCTTGCGTTCCCCAAATACTCGGACCTCCCGCCTCCCGCTCCGGAGCCTGGGGATAGCCCGAGGCAGGAGGGGTTGGCGACCCTCCAGGTGGAGCTCGGAGTTGGGCAGCAGGGGAGGAGAGAACAGATCACTCCACATCAGGCCCGCAAGCCGATCTTCATTTTTGCGTTTATGAAGCCTGGTTTCCAGCCGGACCCGCAGGGCCCATCCCATCCCCGCGCTCACCCTCCTTCACCCCCTGCCCCATGTCTCGGGGTCTCTGGGTCGGACTCAGGGCGGGGCCCGGACACGCCAAACCAACAGGCCTAACCTCTCCCCCACCTTCCGCACCGTGGCACTTGGGAGCACTTCCCTGGACTCGAAGGTGGGCAACGCAGCTGAGTCGCTTCGCCCGCAAGGCCAGACCGTTAGTGGCTGTAAACAATCGCAGAATCGCCAAGGGTCCGGAATTTCAGGTGACGGAGCCCTCGCCGTCTCTGAGGACCTCAGGAGCTCGCGCTTGCACACAAACACACAGAATCCTTGCACATCACGCGCACACACCAGTACGCACAAAGGAGTGCGCGGGGGGGATCCCGCAGCCACGAGTCCCTCCAGGCACCACTTCTCCTGCCCACTAAGGCTCAGGCCGCGGAGCCCCGCCGCATCGACCCTCCAGCTCGCGCCCGGCGCCGGCGTTTACCTTTGAGCAGGCAGATGTCGGTGCGCTCTGCGTTGCGTCGCAGCGCCTGCACCACCAGTGACACGGTGCTGTCCTCGCGGAGGCTCTCAGCGCGCGGGCTGCGCTCGTCGTAGACGATGACGGCTGAGTAGAGGCCGGAGCGCAGGCGGGCGCGGACCTCCTCCTCCGCGGGCAGGATCTGCTCCAGGCTCACCGAGCCCTTGGCCCGCCGCCGCACGATGGTGTTGCAGCGCACGTTGACTGAGCCTCGGATGTAGCCGGCGCTGTGCGCCAGGAACGGTCGGCAGTCCAGCAGCAGGCACTTGCCGCCGCTCAGCAGCCCCAGGGCGCCGTGGCTGCCGCTGCCGCTGCCGCCCGCGCCGCCACCGTTCTCGTCCCGGTTCATCAGCCTTTTGAGCACGCTGCAGTCCATCTCCCGCAGCTCCTCCACCGTCACCATGGTCGCCAGGAACCGCGGCTGCTGGGCACGCGAGGAGGCGAAGGACGCCCGGGCCAGCGGGGCTGCAGGAAGGGGCGAGCGGGGGCTAAGGGAGGGCGCGGGCAGAAGTGGCCGCAAACTTGGCCCTTAGAGGCTCCCACGGCTGAACCTCTTCTCCCCGGTCCCCTTCCTCCCGCAGCCTCGCAGTTACATAGCAGTCCGATCGGCCTCGGGCGCCAGGCAGCACAGTGCCAAGGGGGAGGTGGCGGTGGAGGGGAGTGTGTTTACGGGAGAGGACCAAGGGCTTCTTTCCGTTGTCGCCTCTATTCTATTTTGCCCGTTGTGCTGCTCCGGCCGCCGTTCCCCACGAACTGCCGGAGCTCCGCGGTCTGCCCCAGCCAGAGTTTCCTCTCCTCGGCTTATAGATTTATTAATGCTCCTCTGCTCTCCCCCGGGAGGGGGCAGATTCATTACTACCTCGCGAGGCCCCGCCTCTTTCCATTCTAGGTCGCGAGCCCTGCTCCGCCCCCCGCGCTCGCTCCCCGCCCCCTCGCGACTCCCCTCGCCCCGCCGGTCCCACCCCCTCCGCCCGCCCGGGCGCGTGAATGGAGTACCGGCCGCTCGCGCCCAGTCACGGGGACGCGACGTCACAAAGAGCGGAGTAAACAGGGCGCGCGGCTCTCGCCACCAGGCCCATTCATAAAATCAAGACCTAGAGAATGAGGGAGGAGGCCTCCGACCCGCGGGCGAGCCGCAGCGCCCGGACTTCGTGAATGGAGCTTGGCGGCGCCTCTCCCCGGCCTCCGCGGCCCGCGTCCAGCCCGACCCGAGTCGCCGTGCAGCCATCGCACCCCGCCGCGGTGGTGGCGGCGGCGACGGGCGGAAAACAAAGTCGCCAGCCGAGAAGCCGGCCTAGCGGAGGCCTGGGCTTGGTTTCGAGGTTTCATCCCTCTTCACCTCCGTGCTTCTTCCCCCTTACCAGCCTCGCAGGTGTCCCCCACGTACCCAAGTGGACTGGGGAACCCTGCACCGCAGCCCAGCCGGCCCGGCCCTCCTCGCCCCAGGCTTACGGAGTGCGTTCGGCCCGCCAGCCGTTTTTTCTCTTGCGATTCCTCAGCCATGAGCTTCTGCCTTAGCCTGATCGATTTTCATCTTAAACCGTTAAATCAGCTTTATAGCTTCCCGAGGAACGTGGGCAAACCCCAACCCAGACGATGAAAGAGAAAACCCTCCCGCCCCAAAGCCCAGTTAATAGGAGTGAGGTGTGGAGTCTGCTGCTTTACGACCCGGAGGGAGGCATTAATTGAATCCGGAATGTTGTTCCCAAGAAGGAAGGCGGGAGTGCCACTCCCTTCCACGCTTCCTAAAGATGTTTATTTAACCCTGATGCGGGAAAAAAAAAACCCCGACGTTTTCGGCTTTTGGAAAAGTCCTCAACCCATCTTGTACTCGTGTGAATTGTTTTCTCAGAAAATGACAATTAGGGTCCACATTTGGTGCGAAGCTAGACCCAGGGAAATTGACGCGTGAAGGATTTAATACGCTCCAGGGCCGATTCAGGTTTCTTTGCCTTGCTTTTTCCATGTCAATTCGCATTTTTCCCGCCCCCGTTTTTACTTATGCATTTCGTTTCCCAGAGGCCGGTTTTGGCAGGGGGTGTGTGCGCGCCGCGGTGGGGTCACGACAGAAGCCAAAAAGTATTCGCCCATCTTGCCAAGTCTTGTTAGTGAGAATTAACCAGCGAGCGGGGAATTACAGGACTCGCTCCGGGCCTTGGTGGCAGCGGGGTCGAGTCTTCCACTCTGGGTCTGCAGAGGCAGCAAGGGCCGCTGAACCCGCGGGGTCGCTCCCTCCCTTGAGTCGGCCTTCCTTTCCGCCTTTGTTCCCCGCGGAGCGGCTCTCCGGAGATGTCACCTCCGGCCTCCAGGGCCACCCCTCCACTCCCCAGCCCGGCCTCGGCGGCGACCTCCACTTCCGAAACCTACGACCCGCGCTCCCCTCCCGCTGCGCCCGCGCTCCCGGACCCCCGGCCCAAGCTGAGTGCGCCGCGAGGAGCGCCGCTCACCCGTGGAGATGCTCCTTTATACCTCGGGCTCCAAAATGGCTCTGCAATGCACAGATCCCGTCTCTATTTAAAATTTACTACTTTGTTCATCGTGGGTTCTTTTCGGGGGGGCACTAACTTTGTTTAAGGCACTACATTAGGATATTTATTTTGACCACTGACTTTCGGGCTCCCCCTGACATTTTGCACACGAGGCGCGTGCTCACTCTAGTCCCGGGCATGGAGGAGGCCACCACTGCGGACAGACCGAGGCCGCGGGGCACTGCGGAGGGGCGGTCAGCGGTCAAAGGCTCGCTGCTTGGCTTCTCCGCTGGGAAGGGGTCTGTACGCCCTCCAAGGGCAAAGGGGGCCTCTGTCCGGTTTCTCACGTGCTGAGGTGGCCGTGAGGCTCCGTATAAGGACTCACTCTCCCTGGTACACCAGGAGCGTGCCCTTCCCAAGGGGTTCCCACGCCCCGACCGTCCCCGGCTTTCCCGGGCCGCTCTTGGGCAGCCAGGCCCGCTTCCAGGAAAACGCCGTTGCCTTTCCAAGGGCTTGAACTGGACATCTCGCGGAAGAGCCTCTCAGTCAGAGGCAGGTCCGGGCCAACTGCGCACGTGTCGCAGGAGCTGGGAGACGTCCCCCTGCCGCACCCGCCGGGCTCTGCTAGCCTTTGTCTCCCCAGCGCGGGGGGCGCCTCCTCGCCCGCCTGACCCACTCTCGGCGCTCACGTGGCCCGTAACTAACAGTCAAATCCGGGGGGTGGGGAGGAAAATGCCCACCGAACAAAGACTTGCTTTCT
This sequence comes from Mesoplodon densirostris, assembly GCF_025265405.1. NCBI lineage: Eukaryota > Metazoa > Chordata > Mammalia > Artiodactyla > Ziphiidae > Mesoplodon > Mesoplodon densirostris. Next base: position 22,395,184 of record NC_082680.1, read on the forward strand.
GCACCTGACAGTAATCCGCGGTCGAAGCCCGTAAATCCCGCAGGCAAGGCACAAGGAAGGGGGCGTGGGCGGGCGCGTGTGAGCGTGTGTCCACGTGTGCGCGCCCGCGCCTGCGCTCCCGCTCTCTGGAGGGGAGCCGGAGCTCCCACTTCACGTAGTTGAGCCGAGAGCCGCTTGCGTTACGAACGCGAATGCCTCATTTTTGAAGAAGACTGGGGGAAAAAGTCCTCCCCCTTCAAGTTAGGAATTAGCTTTCAGTTGTGTGAATTTCAGCCAACGAGCTTTAAATTTCGTATTTATCCGGGTCCTCTATAAGCACCCTAGATAATTGTTTTAATTTTAATTTTTGGTATTGTAAGTATGGGGGCCATTTGCTACACAGTTAAATGAATACAATGTGAGGGCTACCCGATACCGGCTATAGAGGTGATAAAACTTGTCTCCATTGAGTATGCGGGGGTGGGGGGGGGAACCTTAATCAGTTTACACAGGAACCTCGTGAAACAGCTTGTCAATAAGTAGATCTTGGAGAAAACAAAGGCATTTAGAAGGAAAACATTGAATGTCATTTCAAAGTTAATTTAATTAAGGAGTTGGAGGAGTTGAGATGGGATTGCCCAAGGAGAGAGATTTTATTTATATTCAGCACGAAACCTACTTTAAACATTCACTGTGACATGTAAATCCAGCTTCTCTTTCATCAGACAGTCCTCAGACAGACCTTATTAGTCACTGTCAGGCCTGGCAAAACCCTTGTTCTTGTTTAAGAACACTTATTTCCAACTAGGAAGTTGTGTGATCTGGGAATTTAAAGCCCAGAGTAAGGATCCCCAGAGAGGACTATGGCTTCTATTCTGGTTTTGATGCCAACCTCTGACTCACTGCCCTGTTCCCAAGTGCCTGAATAAAACTTGTCTGAAAAATTATTAATGAATTAATCTAGGTGGTGATGGAAAAAAAGGTTCTGTGGATTCCTCTTTCCTGAGTAGAGAGGGTGCCTTGCTTATTACTCTCAACTGGAACAAGAATGGTCCTTTTTGCATGGAGCTGTTGGCTAGGTTTCTTAGATCAGCTGATTAGGGAGCTTCCCCCTATAGTGGGAATGCTCAAAAGAACTGAGAGGCTCTCTCATGCCCCTCAAGGTAAGAAGTCTGTATATACTGTGTGTTTTGGGCAACGGGTATAGTTGGAAATGAGCCCTGCCCACGGCTGCTCATCAAGTCAGGACTCAAAAGCAACGGGAAGTCTTCAATAGTGAGAATGAACATCACCAAACAACCTCAGAAACATAACCTGAAGGTTTTTTTAGTCCTGACTTTGTCATAGATTTGTTCCATAGCCTCCATTTATTTTTCTATCCACGATACTGTAGTATTTCCTGATGATTTAGAGTGCTGGGTTTCTAATCCAGGGACTCTGCAGAAAGGTTTAATATGTTGCTTCATTCAGTACTTTATTTTGAAAACGATTCAGTCTAGGCTATGCCAGCATCTAGCTTAGTGATCCCGGGCAAGACAATCTCCCTGGGTCTGTTTCTTCACCTTCATCTGTCGGATCTAGTTCATTTCCAGCCCTGTGTGATTCTAAGCAAGAGAGCTCTCTGCCAGCCTGAAACAGCCACCAGCCCTCCCTCCTCAAAGCTAGGCACACTGAAATGCCACAATGTGTGCAGAACAGTCTCTGCTTCCTTTCTGTCCCTCTTTTGCTTATGGAGAGCCCAGTTCGTAGCTTTATGTTTAGTCTAGTGCTAATGTCCTAAGCCTCTTGACAAAACTTCAAGTTTTTAAAATCAAAATTAGGAAACAAATACTCCAAATAGGAGATAAAAATCAGCTCAGTTTTTTTTTTGGGGGGGGGGTGTCATTCTAGCTGTGAATATTTTCATATTCATATATTCAACAAACATGTTAAACTCAGTGGGGGAAACTTGTCTGAAACACTGTGCCTTCAAAGAGTTTATAATCTAGTTGGTCTAGTTAGGGCGTGATTGTCACTGTAGGTTACTGCAGGGCAGAGTCTAATCAATGTCTTTAGGGAAGAACAAACAAAATGCCAGGGGGATTCAGACAAGGAAGGGGTTGAAATGCGTTGTGGGATCCTTAGGGAAGAAAAAGGCCATTGTGAATAAAATGAATTTCTTCTACTTAAATGTTATCCTTGATTTCTCTTGGTCCTTTTTTTTTTAGCTTTCATCCCACCTCTGACATTCATTCTGTCCTTGTGCCGTGTATCTTTTCCTTTCATTTGTTAACTTCACTCTTCCCCAGTGGGTTTCCCTGCTAAAAATAGATGAGCACTTGGTCTGAAGCTGCAAGGGAGCCAAGATGATGCAAAGGCTCTGTTGAAAATCTATGCAATGGGACTTCCCTGGTGGTCCAATGGTAAAGAATCCACCTTGCAATGCAGGGGATGCGGGTTCGGTCCCTGGTCACGATACTAGGATACCACGTGCTGTGGGCTACTGAGTGCACGCCTCAACTAGAGCCTGCACCACAACTACAGAGCCCACGTGCCCGTGGAGCCTGCACGCCACAACTAGAGAGAAACCCGTGAACTGCAACGAAAGATCCCACATGCCTCAAAGAAGATCCTGCGTGCCACAACTAAGACCTGACGCAGCCAAAAGTAAATTAAATAAATAAATAAATATAATAAAATATACTATCTTAAAAAAAAAAGAAAGAAAAAGAAAATCTATGCCGTGGACAGTGAGCCAACCTAGATGTGAGATGACCCAAGTGTGCGCCTGACTCTAACTTTCATTGTGATCTTCAGCAAATCAGTTTTCTATACCTTAGTTTTACCATCTGTAAAAGTAGGGAAAATAATGTACTTATTTTCTTTTCTCAGGACAACAAAATACCTAAATCACCTTTCCAAGGATCCTGCTGTGAAATTCTTGTCCAAAGCAAACATTGGCATAAGTGGTCAGAAAAGATTTGGGGAATTGTGAGATTATTTATATTTACATATAAATATATATATATATTTAATTCTTACCTAAAAGTAAACATTAAATCACATTTATTTATATATTTTCTAAATCTTTTTTTTATAGGAAGCAATAAAACAACCAGAAATTAAGACTATCACAGGAAATCTGAGACTTGGTGGCATTATTTCTTCATTGGTGAAACATAAAGGAAACAAAGTTATAGAAGACCCCTGTCATGCCGCCTGTTTGTACCACAACCCCAGGTCATCATTATCCACTGATGTCTCCATATACATTCTGCAGAGGGTCCTGGACACAGTCCTTTCTGCCCAATAATATAATATAGAGAGCGTGTGTCCTGCCTTTCAGATGGTTTAACTATACTTTGCTTCCACATCTTGGCCTTACTGAGGTCTTTTTGTGTAATGGTTGGTTAATTCTCATCATAACTGTACAGGAGAGGACAAAATCTTCCCTCTACCCTCTTAGGTCTGTTAGTTGGGGCCTGAAAATTAAATTGACAAAACCAGGTTAACAGGAGAAAAAGCATACAATTTTAATTGATGTTAATCTCTCTCTCTCTCTCTCTCTCTCTCTCTCTCTTTTTTTTACATGTACAGGGGCTTCACAGAAAAAAGAGAAACCCAAAGAAGTGGATAGACTTGGAGGCTTATATGCCATTTTAATAAAGAGCAATAAATTGTAGAGAAGCAACTAGACAAAGAAAAGGGGATTTGGGCTTCTAGGGCTGATAAATGATGAGCAAGTGACTAGGAAATATATGGGGGAAACTAATGGTAGATAGGGGTTATTTAGTGAGGACTTATTTGTGCAGACTCATCTGGGTGCCATTTCTGTCTCTGGTGATAAGGGTCATTCTCCTCTTCCTGGTACAGGAGAAGGAGGCACCTACACAGGGGAACTTTATGCCCTGCTTTTAGACAGATGGGGGTGGGGGCAGAGAGCTCTTTTCACATCTGTTTCTCAGTTGCCTTTAACTGACAATAATCCTTATGCCAACGTGGCATATTTGGGGGTGGCATATCCTGATCCCCTTCCTAACCATCTTGAAGCTTTGATCAAATGCTGGGCAGGGCAAAGAGAGGTGCCAGAGTCTCAGCTTGAGCCTTCCTTGAATGATGAGTGGGTCCCATTCAGTCCATCAGTGGCTTTAGAAACGCTGTAGTCCTTTAGAAACCAAAGTCCTTACTTCTGAGTTTTCAGGCAGATGGAAGGGGCCAAGAACCAACAATTCCGAAATGAAAAATATCCACATTTAATGAATTATTTTAGCAAAAAGAAAAATGCCTTTGATACTTCATGAGATGGATCAATTCACATCGGTTGAAATAATGGTTTCCGAAATCAGGGTATGAACAGCCTCTCCCAGCTGGATGGGATACTCAGATGATCAGCCCTCGAAAGGAACAAAAGGAGAAGCAGAGGTGAGGAGGAGCAAAAGGGCTCCACCTCAAGCTTCTCAGTGGGCAGCCATGACTCCTGCAGAACGACAGCCCCTCCTGCTCAGGGGGCCCTATCCCCACATCTGCCTCCAGCACCCTGCACCACGAAGCCGCTCCTCAGGTTGTGTGCATTTCCCTCTGTATGCTATCCCTTGTCTATGCTATCCAGTTTTTGTCTTTATATTACTTACTTACTTATTACTTCTTTTCTTTTCTTTCTTTTTGGCTGCGTTGGGTCTTCATTGCTGCGCGCGGGCTTTCTCTAGTTGCGGCGAGCAGGGGCTACTCTTTGTTGCGGTGCGCGGGCTTCTCACTGCGGTGGCTTCTCTTGATGCAGAGCACGGGCTCTAGGCACGCGGGCTTTAGTAGTTGTGGCACACCGGCTTAGTTGCTCCGCGGCTGTGGGATCATCTGGGACCATGGATTGAACCTGTGTGCCCTGCATTGGCAGGCAGATTCTTAAACACTGTGCCACCAGGGAAGTCCCCAGTTTTTGTCTTAAAAAAAAAAAAAATTATTTGGGCTATCCAGAATCAACATGCAAAAGAAATACAGCTAAATGCGCTTCATTCTTTCCCAGATAAGAATTTTGTTCTCTCTCTACTTTTTCAGGTGGAATTAGCATAACAATCCTCAGGGGTTTACTCACTGAGGGAAACACCAGGGTCCTCTTTAAGCAGTGATTAATTACATCCTGCTATTTATCCCATTTATTAGAGGTTAACTAATTAGCACCCAGCTAGCTCCATTTTTAATCTAATGTATTATTCCTCTTTCCCCCCAGACTCCCAGTGTCCTCTGTGTAACACAGTCCTGAACCAGGTAACAAGCTAATAGTCTGTCTTCTCTTCTAGGTGACCCAGGCCCCTTTTTCAGGGCCCATCTGGCTGCCTCTGCCTTGAGTCTGAGCTGTATCCTCTCTAGTCCTAGGTTTCTTTTGGTGCAATGAAAAAAGACCCAGGCTTTGGAGCCAGACAAATGTGGGTTTCAATGTTAGCCTGGCCATTTAGAGGCTGGGGAACTTTAGGGAAGTCCTGATTTTCCGTTTCCTCATCTTTTCAATGGGAATGTTACTAACACATAGACTAATTATTGGGAATGTTATTCAACAAAATCTTACTCCCTTTCTCTTAAAGAATATTTTTTTAAGAAGCTGGGCTTCCCTGGTGGCGCAGTGGTTGAGAGTCCGCCTGCCGATGCAGGGGACACCGGTTTGTGCCCCAGTCCGGGAAGATCCCACATGCCGCGGAGCGGCTGGGCCCGTGAGCCATGGCCGCTGAGCCTGCGCGTCTGTGAGCCTGTGCTCCGCAATGGGAGAGGCCACAGCAATGAGAGACCCGCGTACCGCAAAAAAAAAGAAGCTAAGAGATGTCTGTGAGGCAGCATTTCTGATTTCCACTGTACATCACTGTACAATACATCATCCTCTCCATGGAGGTGCCATTGGCCAACCTCCAGGCACACGGGGAAGCACAGGTGGGTCCTTAGGCCAGGCTGCTCAGTGAGCCCAGCTGTTAACCCAGGTGTTTGCCCAGTTGTTTTCCTACCAGCCAACATAACTCAAAAGGCTCCTGGATCCTTTCTGCTGCTCCCACTATCCTGGACTGCTCCATCCCCCGTCCTCCCAGTCCCTTTGATGTGTCTCCATACCTCCCTCCATTTATCCAAGCACAAATCTCACTGTGTCGCTGAAACCTTCTGCGACCCCTTCAGCAAGGAAGGCAATCCTTCCCTCTTCCAGTTTTCTCCAGTCCTTACTGCCTGTCATTTATCTCTTACTGTTTCCTGCACAGTGCTTGTCTTTTCACCAGCGTTATGTGAGAAATTTCCTCGATGCAATGGTAGCTTCCAGTTCCACTGCTGGGCAAACTATCTGTCTTAGTCCTATCAAGTGCTATAACAAAAGTACCATAGACTGGGTGGCTTAAACAACAGACATTTACTTCTCTCAGTTCTGGAAGTTGGGAATTCCACCCAAGTTTAAGGTGCTGGCAGATCTGGTCCTGGTTTGTAAATGGCTATCTTTTCATTACATCATTACATGTACAGAGCAGAGAGAGAGAGGGGAAGCAAGCTCTCTCTTCTTATAAAGGCACTAATCCCATTCATAATGGCTCCACCCTCATGACCTCATCCCCTTCAAAGGCTCCACCTCCAAATACCATCCCATTGGGGTTTAGGATTTCAACATATGAATTTAGTGGGGACACATTCAGTCCATAACGCAATCCCAGAGGGTTTGGGACAAAAAGACTCTCAGGCTTGAACCACATGGTTTATTGAATCAGTTGAAAACACCCAGTGAGAAACAGGGAGGAAAAGATGAGGTAGGTTATGGCTTCCCTGGTGGTGCAGTGGTTAACAATCCACTTGCCAATGCAGGGGACATGGGTTCAAGCCCTGGTCCGGGAAGATCCCACATGCCACGGAGCAACGAAGCCCAGGTGCCACAACTACTGAAGCCTGTGCGCCTAGAGCCCATGCTCCGCAACAAGAGAAGCCACCGCAATGAGAAGCCCATGCACTGCAACGAAGAGTAACCCCCGCTCGCCACAGCTAGAGAAAGCTCGCGCGCAGCAATGAAGAACCAACGCAGCCAAAAATAAATAAATTTAATTAATTAATTAATTTTTAAAAAAAGATGAGGTAGGTTAACCCATTCAGGTTAGGGTGCAAGTGAGTCAAAGGACCACGCTACTTGTATCCTTAGTTAACACAGAGTTCACATGTCCTGTGTTCTCTGCCACGGCAGCCTTCCCTGTTCACAGTGTGGTTATGCAGCCCAGAGTTGAAGTTTGAACAAGGAGGCTCAGCAGAGGAAAATGTCTGAGCCAACACATACTTGCTCTATGAGAGATGAAAGGGGCGAGTGTGCCTGGCCAATAAGTAGCTTGCTGAACAACCGTGGGTTTTATCTATGTTTCTAGGCAAAACATATGTGGAGCCAGAATGGGACCAAAATGATGTCACCAATGGTGGTGGACTTAGGAATGATAGCTGTCATCCTAGAGGTGGCATAATCCATACCTTATGACTTGTTCCTTCCATCCTTTTCTGTCTATAAGTAGCATTCTTGTTTCATTCTTTTTTAAAAAAATGTGGCAAATATACGTAAAACTTACCATTTTAACCATTTTCAAGCACACAGTTCAGTGGCATTAAGTATATTCACCATGTTGTGCAACCATTACCACCATCCACCTCCAGAACTTCCACACCACCCAAACTCTGTATCCATTAAATATTAACCCCTCATTGCCCACCTCCCTCCAGCCACTGGCAACCTCTAGTCTACTTTCCTCTATTCATGTCTCCATGAATTTGCCTATTCTGAATAATCCATGTAAGTGGAATCATACAATAGTTGTCCTTTTATGTCTGGCTTATTTCACTCAGCATAGCGTTTTCAAGACTCATCCATGTTGTACCCTGTATCACAATTTCATTCCTTTTTAAGACTGAATAATATTCCATTGTATGTATAGACTACATTTTTTTTTATCCATAATCTGCTGATGAACATCTGGGTCATTTCTAGCTATTGCTGTGCCCTTTGGTGTGCCAGTGTCTGTTAAATCCCTGCTTTCAATTTTCTCAGGTATATACCTACAAGTGGAATCGCTAGATCATATGGTAATTCTTTGTTTAACTTGTTCAGACTCATCCTTTTTTATCTGTTCAATACTCATATGCTCTATTTATTTTTCTATAGCTCACATGTCTCATAAGCTTTGTCTTAGTCCATTCGGGCTATTATAACAAATTACCATAGACCAAGCAGCTTAAACAACAAACATTTTTTTCTCACAGTTCTGGAAGCTGGGAAGTCCAAGACCAAGGTTCCAGCAGATCTGCTGTCTGGTGAGGACCTGTTTCCTTGTTGGTAACTTATTGTAACCTCACATGGCAGATGGGACGAGGGAGCTACCTGAGGCCTCTTTTATAAGGGCACGAATCCCATTCCTGAGGGCTTCACCCTCATGAGCCAATCACCTCCTAAAGACCCCACTTCTCATACCATCACCTTGGGGGTTAGGACTCCAACCTATGAATTTTGAGGGGACACAAACATTCAGTCCGCAGCACACTTCTCTACTTAGTTTTCCTCATTTTCTGTAGCAGAATTGAGTCATCTTAGGTATTGTAGCTGATTCACATCACAACCCCTGTCCGTATTATCTGCCAAGCAACACGGTCAGACCTGATCATGGACCTTGACAAAACTTCTACAATCCTCAGGTCAGAGCTATGCACAGAATACCTGGACCAGAGATTTATTAACTTATGGATTGCTATGACTGAGCTCAGAAAAAAGCCAAGAGCCCTCCATCCCCCTCCTCCACACTCCCACACCCTCTCTGCGCCATCTGTGCTCTCTACGTTCTTTCACACACTTTGTAGGGTTTACCTGCTCTGCACACCATCACTGTGGCTGGCTTCTCTGGCCACCACTTCCTGCTCCTTTTATGTGGTTTTGATGTTTGCTGCCAGGGGGTTCCCAGGGCTGTAGCTTGCTCATCTGGAGAGACCCATCCAGACCCTCAGCCTCAGACTGGTCCACCCAACCAGCTGCCACTGGGGCCCCTTGGCGCCAAAAGCCCAAGAGCATCAGGCATTTTCCAATCCTCCCCTGAACAGGCAGATTTAATCCTCTCATGTTCTCTGCAGGAACTTCTGACCAATTGAGCCGCTTCTGCTCAACAGAGGCTCACAAACCCAGTCATGCTGAAATGCGCTTATGTGTGTGGATGGCTGTTCAGAGCAGAACCCCGGCTGGAGGGTACATACGCACTTCCTGGCCCCAGGCATAAACACCACACATGTATTTTTTCCTTTCAGAAGGGATATTTTTCATGCTTGTAATGAAGTGTGGTCAGAGCATATTCTCTTCTAGAATATTAGGTCAGCCAGAGGTTTTTCCTTCTGCTTTATACATGTGAATAAAAAAGGGAGTCAGCAAAGCATGTCATTAAATATTTTACACACATGTCAGTAGATGCAATTCTAGAGCAGACTTCTTTTCTGGGGTATTTTTTGGTGATTTAAAGGAAAAGGCGAGAGATTAGACTCTGTGCCTTTCACAGTAGCTTCAGTCTTTGGGTTGAGAAAAACACAGAAATATCTAAATGTTATGTAATATCTAAATAATTATCTAAACATGATCAGGATTTCCACTTGGAAGTTATCAAGTTTGAAGTCTATCAAATTGCAGACTGCTGAAAATATAGGTTCTTTTTTGTCTTATGAGGGCTCCTGTTTCTGTTCTTTCTCCCCAATTGACTGAAGAATCAAGAATAATATTTTGCTTGAACTTTCCCTGTAGGGCGACCCTGGGAAAGGTCTTTTCCCGTATTAAATTCCTTAAGACCTTGCACTGCAGAGGTGAGGTGTGTGTGTGTGTGTGTGTGTGTATACATACACACATACATATATGCTTGTATACATATACATACATACATATACACATGTTTTATAACATTTATTTTTTCCTCTTGAAACACCCATTTCCAACCTTGCCCTCATCTTTGTAAAACCCCCTTTTCCCTTCCCGGCCCCTTGCAATTCAGAAGAGTTTTCTTCTTCCCCCTTTGTGTGAGTATTAACTCATATACACTCGTGACAGGATGTATTCAAATTAAATGCTTAGAAAATTCAGAGACCAATTTTCTTCCACCCCCAGTCTGGGTTTTCTGACTCGCTGATGCATCTTCAGTTAGCTATCACTTTGGAAGGTCAGCTGCACGCACTGGGTGATGATTGACAGGCTGGAACGGGGAGGGTCAGGGGGCGCCCAGGAGCCAGGCATCTTGGCAAAGGAGGAGAGTGTTTGCGCCCTTTAGGCTCGGGATCAGTGCCGGGCATCGCCCCCAGCCCCGAGTCAGCGCCTCAGGGTCAGCTTGGGTCTGTCTGTCTGCCTCCCTCCTGTACTCCTTCAAGTCCTGTTTTGAGAGGAGATAGTTGCTGTCAGGATAATTTAAATGAAAAGATGGTTGACAGAGGCATCGGCCGTGTGCTGAGTTTTGTAGCCAAAGTACCCCATTAGCTAAGGGGTCCTGTGGACACCTGAAATTCCCCAAGCTCCCTGCCTACCTCCTGGGTGGGTGGGACTCCACTCTGAAGAGAACTCAATGTAAAATGCCCTGCGTGGGGGTCAGGAAACAAATACTCAGTACCTGGGGACCGTCTTAGTCTGCTAGGGCTGCCGTAACAAAGGACCACAGACCAAGTGGCTTAAACAACGCATATTTATTTCCACACAGTTCTGGAGGCCAGAAGTCGAGATCAGGGTGTGGGCAGGGATGGTTTCTTTTGAGGCCTCTCTCCCTGGTGGGCAGATGGCAGCCTTCTCCCTGTGTCCTCACGTGGCCTTTCCTCTGTGTATCTGTGTCCTAATCTCCTCTTCTTATAAGGGCACCAGTCATACAGGAATAGGACCCACTCTAATGCCCTCATTTTAACTTAATTACCTCATTAAAGCCCTTGTCTCCAAATATATCATACTCTGAGGTACTGGGAGTTAGGCAGTTAACATGGGAATGTTGGTGATGTAACAGGACCGCGTAAACTCTTCCCAGGAAGAGGCCTGAACCCCTCAACTTGATCTTCCTGACCCTGTCTCCGCAGGAGGTAGCTCCGTGTAGGTACTAGAATCAGCCAAAGGTGGACTTGGATCCAGCTGGGGAGCTGGATCCTTTCTAGCTGTGTGATCTTAGGTGGGTTACTTAATATCTCTGAGCTCTGGTTTCCTCTGCTGGGAAACGGGGACAAAATACACACACCTCAGGGTAAGCCCGTGGATTCAGTGAGATGATGTAGAAGAGCCTGGCTTGGTATCTGACTCAGTACCCACATGCCCTACCTTTCTTTCCTCTTGACTCATTCCTTCTCTGAGGTTGCTAAGGACATCGCAGCCAGAGAGCAGACAGATGCATTTATTTCTGATCAGGTCGGCAGTGGCCGGCTGGGCCACTCTCCACGCCCACCTCAGTACATCTTGGAACCTCCAGGGAAGCTTCTCTGTCTCCCGGGACCCTCATCTCTTCCTGAGCCTGCTCTGTGCTCCTGGGCTGGGTTTGGGGGTAGGGATGGGCTGGGGACCCTCACCTCCAAGGGTGCTTGTCCCCAGACAAGCAGGGGGTGGGGCGTAGATGCCAGAGTGGCCACAGACTGAAATCAGAAGGCTCCAGGCTTGGACCGGGGCCAAGGCAAAAGCCGCTTGCTCCCGTTGTCAGATTCCAGTGATGAGCAGTTTCCCAGGCCGGGGAAGGTGACCTGTGGCTTGTCAGGAGGGCCGGAAGGTACTGCTCAGGGCAGTGGAGGAGAGGAAGAAGGTGGGGAGGGGGCCAGGCTCGCTGGGAGAGAAGGCAGCACGTGGAGGATGGCCTTGAAGTCAGGGAAGACGGTTCTCAGCCAGAAGGAGCGTCGCAGGGCAGTCGGTATCAATCCCTTCCAAGTGCCGCTCCCACGCTTGCCAGGCGGCTCCGCTGAGGTGGGGGTCCTGGGGACAGCCCCCTCTGGCAGAGAAATGACGAGAGAGGGGAGAGGCCAGCCCCGGGAAGGGCTTAGCATGGGGACAAGCGGGCCCGCTGGGGGCCCTGTTCTCTCCTGTCTCCCTGTTGCCTTTTCCTGCCCTGCGCTGCTAATTTCCATCTTCTCCAGAAAGTGCAGAGAGGGGAAGAGGTCATAGGGAAGCAAGTCTGTTGTGCTTGGCGGAGGAGCTGTGTGAGGGTTATGTGGGTATTTTGGGCTTAGAGGCACCCCCTTTCTTCCCAGTGCAACAGAAAATAGACAAAGGTTAAGTAAGCGCTGGCCATTCCCTAGCCCGAGCATCTTCCTGAAGTTTTGCCCGGGTGGGGAAGGAAATATTGGATGGGGAGAGGGTCCCCAGCCTCCCCCAACTTATCCACGAAGAAACAGATGTCTCTTAGCCCCACTGTCCCTCCGCCAAGTCTGGCTGTGCGTCCGGAGCCCTTCCTCCGCCAGCTGGCAGCCCCGGGGTTGGTTGGGTGGCCTAGGCCTGGCCTTTCACCATGATTTCCTGATCTCTGTTCCACATCTCTCCTGGGCCTGGGCTTTTGCGGCCCGATTCTCATTTCCCTTGGCTGGGTCTGGGGGTCAGGCCTTTCCCACGTGGGGCTAGATGCTGGCCGTTGAACCCCTATTTCCTCAATGGGGGGATTGCTCTATCTGGTTGGACTGAAAGGCCCTGCACCCCCAGAGTGACCCCCCTTTTCATGCGAGCGACAGCTGCAGTGTGTTGGAGCCGACCACCATCCGCTGACCGCGGGGATCCGCATTTCCTGCCCTCCCCTCTTCCCCCACCCAGCAGCCGGCGAAACCAAAGCAGGTTCATCCCTCCAGGCCACCAGCCTGCCACTGTGGTGGCAAGGGTGCCTCCTGGCTGGGCCCACAAGCCCTGGGGTCTGGGAGAGTGTCCACATGGGAGGTGCCCATGGCAGTGGGTGTAGATCAACAGTGGGCGCTCCCAGAGCCGTCTGTGCTTCTCCCACTCTCTTTTCTGAGCGCCTCCTTGCAGCTTGCTCAGCCGTCTCACTGTCTCCGAGTCTTTCGGCTTTGACTACCTCTCACCTGGGATGCTGCCCCGGCCTCCTAACTTGTCCACCCCTCCACCCACCCCATCTCTCCCTGCTTCCGTGAACCCTACACGCTGTTGCTCTGATCGTACTTCCTGATGACAAATGTTTGTGATTCTCTATTGCCAACCACATCCAGGGAGTCTGCAGTGGACCCTCCACCTCCTTTCCCAATGTCAACCCTTTGGCTGGTATCACCCTTTGCTCCCCATCATCCCTGGATGTACTCTGTGGTTTCTTTCTTGAGTGCTTTGGCTCACACTGTTTCCTGTGCCCCAAATGCCCTTCTCCTGGGTCTCTTGAGACACTTTAAGAAAGACCCTGCTTTGATCTTTAGGCACAAACATCCCGAATCTGCTGTCGGTGTGATCCCCACCCTCCTCCCACCAGAGACTTACGCAACCCACCCTGGATCTGTTTGAGAATTGCCCCACCCCTGAGTGACGCAAAACCAGAGTCATAACACATCTCAAGAGAGACTTTGAACTTCACTTTTGAATCAATTGGAAATTTGGACAAAACTTTTCGACATGATGTCTGTCCCTTTCACTTTCAGTTCAGGGAGACTCACTGAGCTTTCTTCAAGGATGTGGTGCTCCTTGCCTGGCAAACAATAAATTCACGTCTGTACCTTTAGACTACTCTGCTTGTCTTTGTTCCATGATAAGACCCTAGTCAATGTTTTTTGTTTTTTTTTTAAGTAAGATTTTTTATACACTCATTTGTAAAAAGAATTCTTCCGAAATTTGGAGTAGTAAGCTATTTTCACTGGTTGTATCATTCCATTCCATTTTCTAGTAATAAAAATTGGCTTTTTCCCCTTCATGATTGAAACCATTTTCTTAGCGGTAGGATTAGCTGTCCCTTAAAAGTCCAAGAGGAAACACTCTTGGAAGCCTAGTCTAGTCAATGTTTTTTTGATTTTCCAGCCAAAAATAATCCTCTTGTCTTTCCAACTCCTTCAGCATTTTGTCTGTTCTCATGAAGCATGCCCTTATCTTCTTTCATTCTTTCATTGAACAGATACCCAGGCATTATTATTATACCAGGCACTGTTACTTGCACTGGGTTATGGTAGTGAACAAACCAGACAAGGATCTCATGGAACTTACATCATCTACAGATAGAGAAAGACAATAAACACCCAAAAGTAACATATATAATATGTTAGACGTTGATAAGTCATGGAGAAAAATAAAACAAGGATAGAGGTATAAAACGTTGGAGGATGGTAAAAATTTTAAGTAAGTGGTCTTATAAACTTGACCTAAGCCATTTTGGATATGCTCAATTCTAAGGGGTTTTTTTTTTTTTTGGTAGATGGTGGTAGCTGCTGCTTATGACTTTTATTAACCAAATACTTATTAGCAAAGCAGGCCTAAAATTGTTCATAAAACCTGTTCTGAATTCCCATTGACCTTTCATATTCCCCAGGTTCTGTGCCTTCTAGTCAGGATCATGCACCGTGAATCCTTCCAAACCAACATCTGGATATGGGACAGAGTAGGGATCAAGTCTCTCCTGATGGGTAAGGTTACAAGCCTTGTTGGATTCTTACCCTTTTAGGTAAGCATTGGGAGTGCCTAAGTCCCTAAATGATTGCAGCCAATTATTGGAGCCAATCCCACCCCCTAAAATTTTTAATTTTACTAAGAAAGCAATCCTTCACTTTTGTTATGCTTCTTCACTTGCTGCTAGTTTCACCGACAAAGACTTATCTTTTGAATTTAGTGTGCTAATCAGCAAAGTGTTGGTTGTGGCTTGAGATGGGGGTAACAGAAACTCTTGGAGCAGCATCCTTAGAGCATGGCCTTTTCTGGGAGAATACCAGCTGAGTATCCCTGGACTGTGCATTCTTTTTTTTTTTTTTTTTTTTAGTTGAAGGATAGTTGATCTACAATGTTATATTCATTTTAGGTATACAACACAGTGATTCGAGATTTTTATAGATTATTCTCCATTTCATAGTACTATAAAATATTGTCTATATTCCCTGTGCAGTACAATACACCCTTGTAGCTTATTTATTTTATACCCAGTAGTTTGTACCTTTGAATCCCCTTCCCCTATCTTGCCCCTCCCCCACCCTGAACTGCACATTCCTGATGGCACATTAACTGTCTCTAGAATTAAAACTGAAATGAGGTGGCACATACATAATACCCCACTGAATTTTAAAATAAATTACAAATATTGTAACAGGTGTCCAGGGAAGACCTCACTGGGAAAGGGACGTCTCAAAAGACTTGAAGGTGATGGAGGAGTGACCCAAGCATGCTCTGGGAAGCCTCTAGGCTGAAGGAATAGTAAGTGACCAAGGAGGGGGGATGGTGTCAGGAAGGTCATAGAGTCAGATCACGTGGAGCCTTGCAGGCCATTGTAAGTGAGATGGGAGCCATGGAGAGTTTCGCACGGAAGAGTGACATGATCTGGCTTAGGGTTTCATGGGATCAATCAGGTCACCTTGTTGAGAATAGGTTGATGGGGACAAAAACCAAAGCAAGGAGACCAGTTAAGGATCCATGAAATAGTCCAGGTGAGACTTGCCAGGGTAGTGAGAAGTGGTCGCATTCTGCACGTACACTGAAGGCAGAGCAGCAGGCTGTGGTGATGGATTGGAAGTGGGGTGGGTGAGGAAGAAAGAACTCAGCGTTGACTTAAGCTGTTTGGACTGAGCAACCGGAAGGCTGGAGTTGCAGTTCACTGAGGTGGGGAAGAGGGCAGGAGAAGAAGGTGTTGGGGGCGGGTGGGTAGATCAGGATTTCAGTTGAGCAAGTTTGAATGGTGAAGAGGTGATGTGGAGTACACAGGTGGATATCGGAGCCTTATGTTCAAGACAGAGGGATAAGCAAGAGTCATACATGTGGGAGTAATCAACACAGAGATGGTGCTTAAAGCCACGACTCTGGACGAGGCACCCCGGAAAGCAAGATAGAAAGTAGATAGAAAAGACAAGAGGCCCCAGGACCAAGCTCTAAGACCCTCCAACATGAAGAGGTCAGAGGGACCAGGAAGAATTAGCAAAGAATTCTGAGAAGGAGCCACCAGTGAGATGGAGGGGCAATCAGCTGTGAGGAGGAGGACAGAGATATGACCCCTGGGTTTAAAAGCATGGAGGTCACTGCGGCCCTTGATGAGAAGTAGGGCAGGCAAGCGGTTGGTTGGTGTGGATTCAAGAGAGAACCAGATGAGCACAACTGGAGACGTGAGTATAAACCACTCTTCCAATCAACATTACTGAAAAGGGCCGGAGAAAGATGGGAGGTAAGTCCCTGTAGGGTGCTGTTTGCATTAGGTCAAGGCCAATCCCATATTTCTTGATCATCTACTATGTGTTAGGGATGGGTTTGAAATGAACAAAGCTAGAGCCATGCCTCTCCCTGGGAGCCACCACCCAGCAGAGGAAATTCAGCCACAAACAGTGACAGCATTCTACTAACAGATTTTACCAAGTGTTACGGGTACAGAAAAAGCCAGGGACAAACTGCAGGGAAGTTCAGGGAAGCAGCGTCCCATGTTCTTGAAGGAACACTGGTGTTGGTGTCCCATAGAGTCAGGGAAGGAAGTTCTTCTCAGCAGAAGGAAGAGTGTTGTCAAGGCGTGAGTGTGGGGTGCCTGGAGTGTGTGCAGCACGAGTGTTGGGGGCTGAGTCTGTGAAGGATGTAACCCACCTTGGTAACCGCCTGGTGTGGAATTTGAACTTGTATTCCCTAGGCAACAGGGAACCCTGAGAGTTTTTGACTCTTGCAGTGACAGGATCTCATTTGTGTTTGGGTAAGACGCCTCTAGGGTTTTAGGGGTAGAGCTTGGAGGCAGGGAGACTAGCAAGGTGGTTTTGCAGCAGACTAGGCAAGAGACAGAGGGGCCCAGAGTAGGGCAACGCGGTGAGGAGGTGCAGGAGGGCATGGACGCAGAGAAAGCCGCGGAACGGAGTGATGGCCCTGGATAGGACTCGGGCAGAGGGAGGCGTCACTGACTCAGAGTTTGTGGCTCAAACCCAGCAGGTGCGTTCATGAAGTTCTTGGTCTCCATGGTACCTAACACGTCGTAGACGCGTGAAAAATGTTCCTTGGTTGTTGAACTTAAATATGAAAAATGTAAAGAGAGTTTTAAAATCAGTTTGTAGGAAATCATCCCCCCCCCCGCCATAATGTCCAAATTCATGGAGACCGTGGGCGGGTGTTAGGTGTAACCGGCAACCACGAGAGGACTTCCGCTGAGCTGGGCACTCACCATCTCCCAGAGGGGCAGAGAGAACCACGTGGATGAGTGACCTGAACAAAACCTATTGACAATATGTGATATAAATCTGTATATTGTGTGATTCAGACAAGACGTACTGCAAGAGTCTGGAGAAGAAAAAGACCCCCTGAGACGTCCAGTTAGGCCCTGGAGGGTAGGCGGGGTTAGGACAGGGCTGATAATAATTATAAACATCTGTCAAGCAGTTGCTGGTGCCAGGAGTTGTTCCAGGTGCTCCGCTCATCCAGTGAATCCACACAACGGGCCTTTGTGGTGGGAGCTGTGACTATGCCCAATTTACAGATGAGGACAGTGAGGCCCGCAGAACTTAGGGCGCTTTCTGGAGGTTCTCTGGTGAGAACTCACAAGCTGCAGAGCCAGGACTGTGACCCAGGTGTCTGGCTTCAGAGTCCTACTCCGGACCCTCTTCCTTACTGTGCCCTGGTGCGCACAGGTAGAGGGGGACAAAGAGACCACCTAAGCGGGGCTCAAGAGTGAGTTTGGGGTGCAGTGAGCCTCCTTGACTGGCCCAGAGGAGCCGTGCTGGGCCAAGCAGGCAGGGAGCTTTCCAGGCTGTTGGGGGCAACTTTGACGACTGCTCTCCTAGCCGTGGACAGTTGATTGCCAAGGGGAGGCCCTTTCTAAGCATAGAGACCACGGGAGAAGCAGCAGGGAGGAAGCCGAGAGGGGCTGCAGTTAGGAACTCCATCCCCAGACCCCAAACACCAGCAAGGATGATTGATATCAGGCTTGGCAAACAGGGCAGCACAGGAGGGGCCGGGATGGGATCGACCCCATGCAAAGGGCGTCTCCAAGGAGACCCAGCAGCTTTAGGGTCCGTCAGCCCGGCTGGGTGGAGTTGGGGTCCCTTTCAGTGCCTGGGGGGCTTGAGCTAAGTGAGAGTTTGTCTCCCAAGCTCAGTGAACGTAGCTGTTTCAGCCACAAGTTTTTTTCCCTCCTTTTCATCACACCCTCTGGAGTTGCAGGAAGAAAAGCAGCCCCCGAGTAGGGCTCGGTGTCGCAGACCTCAGATCCCGGCTTCCCTCCGTCTCCTGTCTCTTACATAACCGTCCTGCTCTCCTTCCGGCCGGCATGCTTCAGCCCAGGGCTCCCGTGCGTCTGTTCGTGCGTCTCTGCTGCGAGCCGCTGCCCAGAGGGACCACCAGGCCCGCGTCACAGCCTCTACAGCTCAGCGCTGAAGGCCGAAGGCCGAGCTCTTGACTCATCCCGGCCCCGAGCCTGCAGAGCAGCTGGCCGGCTGCCTGGCCCCGTCACTTGGCCGCCTTCAGTGGCCTTTCTAGCCCCTCTCCAAAGGCAGCCCAACCACGGAGGGAGAGGATCCCAAACTAGTTTTGCAAAGAAGGCGACACAGTGATACCCATTCAAGCTACAAATATTTCATGTCTCCTGAAGTATTCGAAGTATGCGGGGCCAGGTGCTGCTCCAAAGGCCGAGCTGTAGACAAAACGAAGGAGAGACTCTGCGCTCTTCGGAGAGTTCCCATTTTAGCAGATGAATGAGTGAGGTCAACTAGCTTCTTGAGAATTCCAGCCTTAAGCTGACCCTGCCCCGCTGGACACCCCGTCATCCTGTGTCCTGTGGTTCCTGCCTCCTCCTCCTCTCCCGGCCTTGTCCAGCCTCTTGGTCCTGCTCACCTTGACAGTCCACCCAGATGCAGGACCGAAGGCCTCTTCCGCCCCCATAAGCTCCCATCATGGCCTCCAGAAGACACCGAAGACTTCCCTAAGGTCCTGTGTGGGGCACGGCCAGCTGGAGACAGAGGTGACTCAGAAAGCTCATCTCAGTGATTGTTCAGGGAAAACTCCCCTCAACTTGATTTAGGTTAATCCAAACTGGGGGGTCCTGGGAAACTCACGTTTCTGAGCATCACATGGCTGCTGGATTTGGGGAAAGGTACATTCTGGAATCGACATTATCCACTTCCTGTGCTTACTATTTGAGGTCCAAGCTGGGAGACTGCAGGGGAGGGGACTTGGGGGAAGCTGAGCGGTGGCTGGTGCCTTTGGGCACAGTGTGCTATGATGCTCTGTAACATGATGTTACTTGGAAACTGCCCAGTGGCAGATGACGGTGGAACTAGCCCAGGCATCTCACCTGCCCAGTATTTCCTCTTTTGGCCACGGCTCCGTGATTTTCCTTTGGGGAAATAAGCTTTCCCTCAATCGTGGTGGGATTGTCAATCAAGCTGCCTGTCTGTGATGGACACATCAAGGTGGCATCTCAGATCCTCTTTCTCCTGAGCAGACATGAGAGCAGCTGCATGGATTTGTTCCAGGGGGCCTGTCGATATGATTCTGTTACTCAGATCCCAAATGGCCCTGGTTCCTGTCCTCTTCCTGCTTGATTATGCAATTCTTTCTCCTATTCCAGGAACTACCCTGTATCTTCCAATACATTCATTTTCTTGCTTAGATTATCCAGAGCTCTTTTCTGTTGCTCACAACCGTAGAACTTGGAGTGACAGGAAGGGTAATCTGCAGCTGTCCCTGGACCTGATCCTGCACAGGGAGAGGCTGACATAGAACCGGTCGGGCTCACAGGGTCCTCAGAGCCCTGCTTTTCCCGGTGATGGCAGAGAGAGGAGGGTGCTGCTAGCAGAGCCCCTCAGCTGCAATGGGATGGCCGTCGAATGACTCCGATGTCTCTACTGCATGCTCAACATGGCCTTGAAGAAAACGCCTTCATATTTTGGACTGTGGTTTCCAGAACATTCTCTTTACCTTGCCCGTGTCCTGGGTGAAGAGGAGGGAGGTTCTCTCAGCATCTGCCCAGCACCCAGCCTGGCCTCCCAGCCCTGACTCTTCACCAGGCCAGGCTCCAAGGCAGCTGTCTCCCTCCTCGCCCTTCCCCTCCCTTCCAAATCAGCTCACCCAAGAGCCCTGGAGCTAGGTCAGTACTAGGAGATAAGGAGAGGGTACCGCAGAGGGGAAAGAACCAGAACTTGACGTTTGACAAACCTATTGGCTGCAGCTTTGCCACCTGCAGGGCTGTGGCCAGTTTTGCTCACTGTTGCATCTCCAAAGGCAGCTCATACTAAGCGCTCAGTGGATGGTTGTTCTCAAATGGACCTGCTCCTAAGGAGGGTGGGCTCTCTGGGGGCCCTCCCTTTCCCCCCTGTATGTCCAGGGGGCAGTACACACCCTCCCTCAATGCGCTCAAGTTGAGGCTGGTGGCAGGGCGGGGGACCATCTAAAAGGGATGTTTTAAGGGGATCCAAGTTCAAGATGGGAAGTTGGGCTAAATGAACTCTAAGATCCCTTCTAACCTGGGGTTTGATTAGTCTATAGCTATTTTTTGCTTTTTAACTTAAAAAATATTCTTACTGTGAATTTTTCTAGCATACAGAAAAGTACACAAGTAATACAATAATTGACAAACACATATGTAACCACCACCTGTCAAATTTAACCTCTTGCCATGTTTATTCTGGATACGAATGAACTCTCTGCAGATCTGTAGGGTTTTTTTTTTTTTGGTGGTATGCGGGCCTCTCACTGTTGTGGCCTCTCCCGTTGTGGAGCACAGGCCCCGGACGCGCAGACTCAGCGTCCATGGCTCACGGGCCCAGCCGCTCCGCGGCATGTGGGATCCTCCCGGACCAGGGCACGAACCTGTGTCCCCTGCACCAGCAGGCAGACTCTCAACCACTGCGCCACCAGGGAAGCCCCGGGTTTTTTTTTTTTTAATTAAATATTGATTGAGGTATAATTTACATATAAAAAGTACACAGATTTTGATTGTACCGTGTGGTAAGCTTTGGCAACTCTGTACGTATGTGTGACCACCACCCCAGACAAGATATAGAATTTTCTCTCATGTATCTTTTCCAGTCAATCCCCTCTGCCAGAGGCAACCACTGTCCTGATTTCTCTCACCATAGATTAGTTTCGCCTGATCTAGAACTTTCTATAAATAGAATCGTACAGAATGAACTCTTTTGTGCCTGGCCTATTTTGCTCGTCATAACGTTTTTGGGATTTTTCCATGATGCTGCAAGTATCAGTAGCTCATTCCTTTTTATTTCTGAGTAATATTCCATTAGATGAAGACACCACAATGTATTCACCCGATAATGGACCTTCCGATAACATATTTACCCAAGATAAATGAAGACATATGTCCACAAAAAGAACTGTATAAGTATATTCATAGCAGTTTTTCTCATAATAGCCCCAAACTGGAAACAACCCAAATGGGTGTTCTGTTTTTATATGAGCATCTTTCCTCCTACACAATGAGGACAGGATACCTCCCTGATTCATCTGTGTGCCCTCACAGTGATTTGAATGTAGTAGAGAATCAGTAAGTCTTTGTTGAATGGGTGGAAGGCAGAGGAATATGCAGCCTAATCTCCAAGCCTAGTTCAAGAGATGAGGAGTAAGGCCCATACCTGGTCAGCTCAACCGGGCATAAGATAGAATGTTAGCAGGGAAAAGGTAGGGGTTTGTTTATCCCGGAGCCTCAGTTCAGTTCCTGGCACAGGGTGGGTGTTCAGAATATATATGGTGAATAAATGAAAAGAAGTAAACACGCTGTGGAGTGTTGAAATCACTAGGCCCTCTTTCTTTTAGACTATCCTGTCTTCCACGGTAAACTTGCTTCCTAGGAAGACACACCCACCAGGGTACGGGGACGAAGGGACAGTGTAAGATAGAGAGAAAGGTCTAGGGGCAAGGTCTGGAGATAAGAATGAGGAGGTTAAGAGTTTCCAGAGTGAAGTTAAAATAAACTAGGTTCTAGCTCTTGCCCCCAAGCCCCATCCTTTAGCTCTTTCATTTTTGTTCCTGGTACACCTAAGCACAGGGATCCACCAGTTTACGATTGAGAAATTCACCTGGAGATCCCCAGGAACCCACCATGTCTAGGATGCCCTGCCCCTCTCACTTTCCATTGCTGCTTCAGGCTCACACATTCATAAAGGCATCAAGAAAGGCCAGAGGATGGAGAGATTTTCCTTTACCCCAGCCGTGGGTTCCGACCGTTCACCTCTTCAGGAAACCAAACACTTGGCTGTGGATGGAAAGTTGATTTTACAAGGGATAGAAACTGTGGCCTTACTTCAGTGGGTTTGTTCCAAAGCAGGGATAAATATATTCCCTAAATGACGAGTCTTAGAGACATCAAGTCCTTCCAGGCAGGAATGAAATTCAAGAGAATTATGGAGAGGAGGAGGAGTACTGAGCTCTCTGACCCTAGTGTGGCTCGCAGAAAGATTAGTATCTAAGGGTCTAGAGATTTTTGTCTATGATGCCCCAACTCTGTTCCTTGGCTTGGAAGCCACAGGCACTTTAGTTTCTAGGAAGTCATAGTGGGAAAAGGACCTAGGATTCCAAACTCCTGAATCCTTCTGGTTCTGCATCTAGCTGTTTATAGGACCTCAGGTAAGCCTGTTTCCTCACCTGTACAATGAAAATGCTGGATTAGACAATCTCTAAGACCCCCTCTTCCAGCTCCAAAACCTATGCTTCTAGCATCACAAGCTCAAAGGCTTGATCCCACCGGTCTCACCACTATAAATCCATGGAAGGGAGAATTTCACAGCGATCGCTTGCAGCAAGCTCATGTGTTTTGAAGACTCACACGAATGTTTTAAAGACTACAACTTACTGTTCATTCTTATTGAGGCGATTTTCCTGCTCACAATGTTTCCTTTTTGGGGTCCAGTTCGGAAATGCTCTCAGTCAACTGTCAGTGTAGATGGAAAAAAAGTCTGAAAGAGTTTCTGCTTTATATACTTGTGGATAATACAAACAAGGCCCACTGCCTTCAGAGGATGGTGGAAGGATAGGAAATTCTCATCCTTCCAGGGCTAAAAATAAGCATTTGTTGACGATCTGGACAATCTGATTGCTGGAAACAGCAGCAACCTGGAGTCTTACACCACATGAAAGGGGAGGGTACGTTTCCCTGGCTGGGCCCAGGGACACCAGAATTAAAATAAAGTTGACCTTTTGAAAAGGAACACTGAGAAACTTGTGTCTGTGGTTTCTCCCTCCCACCCAGACTCCCCTTTTTAGGGGCCCAGAGCTGAATTCTACATGAGGCGCCCTAAGTACATACACTTAAAGTGAACATCCTTTATTTCCTGTTAGGGCTTAAAGTGGCATACCCATTCAGCCTGACCTTTAAAGAAGTTACATCATAAGGGGGATTTCTAGGGATTCACTTTATGGAAGATCCTGAAGATTAAAGATAGTTCAGTCAAGAAAAAGGGTTTTTTCCTACTTGTTGACTGACAGAACCGTTGGTCTCGAATGGTTCTGTTTGTTCACTGACCTTCGTCCTTTCATTCTAGAGGCCGGGGGCTTTGGAGAAGATGGACCTGGCCCCAGATTCTGGCTTTGCCCCTCCCCCATCGGGGGACTGTTGCTGATGCACCGAAGCCAGGCTGACCATTGGGCAAATGGCAAGGGCCACCTGGAAAGAAGGTGACACTCTGGGGAGAATAGATAAGTGGGCTGGTGTCCTTTTCCCCATAGGTGTTCCCGGTGACAATGATAGTCAGTCTCAGGCTAAATTCTGGCATTAAACTGCTGGACAAGCCCACTTTTTACACCTCATTTATGCCAGGGACCTGGAGGCTGTGTCATATTTCTAATCAATGGCCTATTTGAGAATACATCACCCATTCCTTTCACCAACAGAAATATTTCTAGGGGACTTCCCTGGCGGTCCAGGGGTTAAGACTCCCCGCTTCCACTGCAGGGGGCACGGGTTGGATCCCTGGTCAGGGAACTAAGATGCCACGTGGCACGGCCAAAAAGAAAAAAAAAGAAGAAGAAATCTTTCGAGCATCCCTTATGCTCATTCATAAAATCTTTAGTGCAGAATCCCATACTGTAATTTAAGTGCTAAATAACTACCTCTGAAGGTATTGATTCTTGATTAGGGCACTTGATCTGTTAACCACACCGGAGGGTTCGCTCCCGCTTTGTCCCTGAGCACTTAGCTACGGCTCCGCATGGTATACATTAGAGGGGTCTTGTCCAAATATCATACTGTTTCTACTGAGGTATTTTAAGAGAAATTACCATACAAGCAATGTGGCAGTGACCAAACCCAAGTCACTTAACCTCTCTAAGATTCAGCTTCCTCTTCTGTAAAATGGCAAGGATAATACCCTCTAAGGGTTTGCTGTGAGGATTAAAGGAGATAAAATAAATGTGTATAAAATAAGCACATTGTGTGACTGTGTGTGTGTGTGTGTGTACACAATAACTAGCACAAAGAGCTTCTAAACATTAGTCCTCTTACCCTTTCCTCTTAAGGTATCCAAAGACTGAAAAGGGAGAAACTTGACAGGATAGAAAAAGAAAGCAGAGATACCAAATAGTGGGCTTTAAGGGGAAGTGGGAGTATTACTTACATTTTAAAAAAGTGAAAATGTTCTTCTTTTAAAAATGTTCCCTTATAGAAAATAACAGAAAAAGAGAAATTTAGCAAAAAAGATAGACCAAGAAATTTTCCTTGAAGATATTTCCCCAAGAGTTTTTTGTCAAAGATACTCCAGACGCCCATGACCTAAGACCCTCAGAGGATGCCATTACCCAGGAATAATGCATTTGATGAGGTTTGCTACCTCATGGTTTAGACAAGTCCAAGAGCCTTCAGGAAAGAAGGCTGATGTGGGGAAGGAGCCAGTGTCCCCCGGACTGAATAGTGGGGATGGTCTGGCCCACCTCCTCCTACAGACAGAATGTTGAGTGAGGGTGACTCAGATGATGAGGGGGTCGAGGGAGCCGACCGGCTGACAGCACTGGGGCAAGGAGGAGGAGGAAGCAGAGTCTGGGAGGAGGTGGGTGAGCACAGAACCACCGGCTCCCAGGCTGTCTAAGCGGGGCCTTGGCAATGGCCAGCCCTGCTTGCACACAGCAGGCAAATGGAGGCTCATGTGGTGAGGGGTCATTGTGAAATTCACAGACCCTCACCATCTGCTTAAGGTAACAGACTAGAACCTGGAACTTGAGTCAGTTACCTTGACATCTTTGGGAATTCTGTTGGTGCAGCTTAATAAGGGGTAGAGCTGAGTTGTGAATCCTGGCACCTACTATGGGTCTGTAACCCACTCTCAGTGGCTGAAGATAAAAGATCCAAGTATTTCACAACAGATCAAGTATATCATGGGTGCTAGATCTTTAGTAGGTTAGTGAGGATGGCTGGAAACATTTGGGATTATGGCCTTTGGGGCTGCCCAGCAACCTGGCCCTGGTGTCATGTCATAATACAAACAAAATGTCCGACTTCTGCTTTTGGATGGATCATGAGTCCGATCTAGCGCTTACATTTGGGGGTATCACCCCTGGGCCCCTTCCTAAAAGGTACCTGATGGCCTTTCTGAGCTGGTCAGTTTCCTCATCAGCACATTAGTGATCATCAAACCTTGTGGGGTGGATTACATAATAATGTTAACCCAGCTAAGAACCAGACACGTTATTAGAAGCTTTCAGTAAATGAAATAAAGTGCTGCTTTGAAATGCTTTTTAATTATTACTTTACCTTAAAAAAATCTGCTTCTAAATTGAAATAATGTGTCAAATGTTCACTTCACAATCAGAAAAATAAATGACCTTATGTGCCTTCATATGGCAAAACTTGTTTGCTGGTGCCATTTGCTGGGAAGGACCCAACAGAACAGATTCCACCGTTCCATTTTGGCCACCCAAGTGACTCTATGGTTAGGTTATAAGGAGGTGGTTTCAGAAGCCTTTCTAATCATTATGACCTGTATACTGGCAGTCTTCACTTCTCCACACTCTTAGGATTTTAACGTTAAGACCCTATCACCCCACCAAGGATGTCAGAACATGTGGCGAATCCACTGTACATAAGTCTTGGATTCACAACTCAGCTCTACCCCTTATTAAGCTGTGTGACCTGGTTAAGCTACTCAACTTCTCTGAGCTTCATGCTCTTCCCATCCAAATAGGGGCTAATAAAATATACTTCCCAGGACGGTAGCATTTGGTGGTAGAAATGTGTGGCTTTCATAAACTGTTAGTTGCAGTTTGTTCAAGAACTTTTTTTTTTAACTGATTTTAAAATTTTTGATAAAATCATGTCAGCTAGCTGAATAAGGCTTATGGCCAGGACAGTCATTTAGAGATGAAGCTGTGTTTCTTAAGGTGGTGTATGGGCATAGGGAGGGGAAACAGCAGGAAATGAAACTGGGAGTGGTAAGCGGCTCCCACGCCCTCTCTCTGACTTTACAGAGGTAAAGGCCTTTATGACGTCCTGTCCGGAAGCACATTAAAGCCTCTGACATCAGAACATCCACCCCCTACCAGCCAGGTATCCACGCCCTCTCCAGCGCCTGACCTGAGCCTACCTGGAGCATTCTTCATCCCTTGCCTTGCTTCCAGAAAGAGCATCTTATCTGTTGCAGAGGGTTTGGAGGGCAATTCGATTTTCTTCTTTCCCTCCCTCCGTGAGGAATCCTAGATGATTCTTTAACTCTCTTTTACACCCCGTACACCAATGGAGTTCATTGTTTTACACACACACACTAATTTTCTGTCCCCTCTCGACTTCCCTTTTTCTTATTAAGTTGTGGGCTTCAGATGCATGGGGCTTTCAGAATTGGAGCCTGGAACTGCCTCTTCAGCTGCATAAAACAAATGCTCCCACCCCAACTTGGATACTAGGGCCTGCTTCCTGTTTTGTTCCTGTTTATCTTTCTTTTCCGTGTCTCCGTCACCCCCCAGTCCTTTACCACCTTGGAGAGGTTTTATCTGCCTGTCCAGTCCTTGTCTGGAGAAATAACAGAAACTACCACAGCCCACCACCCAGCCTACATGGGGTGGACAGAAAGAAAATGAAGGCAACGTCCTCATAAAATGTCACAAGACAACATTTTCTCCTTTTCTGTTTGTTTTTAGCTCAAATAAAGCCTTGTGTTATCTGGTCTTTGTGCATCTGAAACCAGAGGTTATCTTCAGAATCTCTCTTTCATCACTTTGAACTTGACCCCAGGGGAAAACGATACAGCCTCCAAATTCAGAGGAGTGTACTTGAGGTTGGGGGCTTATTTTATTTTTCCTTGTGGGTAGCAGTGTCTCTGACTCATTTGCTGTTTTTATTTTCCTCTGAGGAGTGACCAAAATCACAAATCTTCACGTCTGTCCCATAAAGCAGCTGGGGACAGTAGCAGAATGCTCGGAGCCTCCTTCCTCCCAGGCATCGGAAAGCAGCCACATGCTACACAGGGAGGACTGGCACGTGTCACCCCATGAGCTGGTTTGCACAACATGTGTGCTCTGGAGCACAGATGTCACGGCTCCCACTGAGTCCTCGGACAGAAGCCCAGGTTTCGCTTTCCTACAAATGAAAATTGGTTTTCTGTGTGCATGTGTTTCATTATAAAAAGTTGGCAATAAGGACATTCTGTAGATGAAGAAGAATTCCACGCCCACCCATAATTACCATTAACATTTCAGTGTGTGTTCTTCTAGTCTTTTCAGTATAAATATAATATATAAATAATTTTTTTGAAAAAATTAAACCACACACATACGTGCCTATTTTTTCTTTTAAAGCCTGACCATAGAATCATACTATAAATGCCATTACTTTTTAAACTTACATGTTGGAGACATCTAACTATGTCAACGTGTAAATTTGCAAGGTCGTTGTTTTCACACTGTTGTTTTTATTTTTTAAATTTCTTTTATTTTTTTAATAAAAAAATTTTTTTAACACTATTGTTTTTAAATGGCTCCACGGTATTCCATTCTGTGGATATACCACAATATATTTAACTTATGTTTTTATTTAAAAAAAATTTTATTGGAGTATAGTGCTTTATAATGTTGTGTTAGTTTCTGCTGTACAGCAAAGTGAATCAGTTATACATTTACATATATCCACTCTTTTTTAGGTTCTTTTCCCATATAGACCATTACAGAGTACTGAGTAGAGTTCCCTGGGCTATTCAGTAGGTCCTTATTAGTTATCTTTTTTTTTTTTTTTTGATGTGGACCATTTTTAAAGTCTTTATTGAATTTGTTATAATATTGCTTCTGTTTTATGTTTTGGTTTTCTGGTCGCAAGGCATGTGGGATCTTAGCTCCTTGACCGGGGATCGAACCCACACCCCCTTCATTGGAAGGTGAAGTCTTAACTACTGGACTGCCACGGCAGTCCCTATTAGTTATCTGTTTTATATTTAGTGGAGTGTGTATGTCAATCCCAATCTCCCAATGTATTCCTGGTGCCCCCCCGCCACTTCCTGGTAACCATAAGTTCATTTTCTACATCTGTAACTCTATTTCTGTTTTGTAGATATAACATGTCTTATCCATAGTTTTTTCCAGTTTTTTTCTATTATAAATAATGTAAAGGTACATCTGTATATTTGTCAGGTTGTGTCGTAGAACAAATCTCCAGAAGTGGGATTGCTGGGCGTACCATCTTTCCTTACGTACAATATCCCTTATCACAAATTTCATCTCTTTTGGGGCACTTTGTGTTTGTGTATATTTCCCAACTAATACAGAGGCCTGTTATATTGTGAGTAAAGCAAAGAAGAAAGAAGCAAATGCCTTGGATAAGCTGCAAACGTTTCTTTCTTTTGTGGTCCACATTTAAATACTTGTCTTCCTAAAGATCCTTTCAAGGCCGCCATGCAGCCAGGTCCCAAGTATGTGAGGTAGGCGGGGGGCAGACAGCAGGCAGGTGGGACAGGCCCTCGGATGGATGCTCTGCTTCCTTGCCTTGTGTCCACCCTTCTCTCTCAACAGGCCCATTGCTTTCCAGGACCTACAATGTCATGGTTCTGCATGCGGAACACTTTGTGTTCTGAATTTTCCTCTTCAAATTCCAGGAACGAAGAAGCATCATGTGTTGATCAGCATTTCTGATTTCCCAACAGTGACTACCACATAGGTAAACTATATGGTCTTGTCTACCCACTACTCTGATAGTCAGTGTTCTGTCTTACCTCTTAAAACCTGATACGTTGAGAATTGATCATTTGGGGCTGGACACGGTGGACGAAGGGAGGACTGGGAGGGACAGGCATCTTTGAAACCAGGGGAAGACCCTCCAGAGAGACCCTGTTTTCTTCTTGTTCCTGTTTCTCTCATCTATCGACTCTCTCTTTCGATCTGACCGGGGGGTTGAGAGGGAGCACAGGGGGGAAAAGCTTCGACCTTCAAGTCACTCAGCAGCTCCAGTAAATGGATGGAGATGGGCTTTGACCTTGTGGCTGGGAAAGTGGCCTGGAGCATCTCCATGGGAGGTCAGTGAAACTGTAAACATTGAATAAGCAGAAAACCTGAGTCCACACCACTCCTGTGAGACAGACCACATCTGGATTTCAGTTTAGTCTCTTGATCTCCTCAGATTACTGATGAGAGGAGCAAATGGGATGACATTTATTTGTTTTGAAAATAAGTTAGAGCACCAATCAAATGCAATAAATTCAGGATTCAGGTCATCAGACTCTCTCTAGTCCTTATCAACATAGATAATTAAAAAATTAACTATACAAGTGCACACAGCTGCTGGGAAAATAACTTCTCACCACACATCATGGGCACCAAGCTATCTTGAGGGGCCAGCATAAAACTGTCTAGGTCTTGGTTACTTTATTTGAAACAAAACTGTTCAATTTTTAAACGTCCCAATTCTTCCAATGTATCGTATTCATAGACATCTTTCTTTAAAAATAAACCAATTCTTTTTCTCCAAAGCTAAGGTTGTGAGGTAGTGAAAGTGGAGGCAGGAGACGTGGGGTGGAGTCTGTGCTCACTGAAAAGGTAGAGAAAGTGAAGTAAGAACGTGCACAGTCCCGGGCTTCCCTGGTGGCGCAGTGGTTGAGAGTCCACCTGCCAATGCAGGGGATGCGGGTTCGTGCCCCGGTCCGGGAAGATCCCACATGCCCTGGAGCGGCTGGGCCCGTGAGCCATGGCCGCTGGGCCTGCGCGTCCGGAGCCTGTGCTCTGCAACGGGAGAGGCCACAGCGGTGAGAGGCCCGCGTACTGCAAAAAAAAAAAAAAAAAAAAAGTGCAGTCCCTGATTTTAAGCCAGACTTATCCCCCCTGAGATGCTGGGCCGGTAGGTATTTGAGGCTATAACCAGCGTCTTTTCCTATTGTTTTCCCAGAGCTAAAGGATTCATGAGGATCAGCCTGGAGTTGGGGGGATTTATGGAAAGTCAGAGCAAGCTGAGAGGTGGGAAACCTCCCACATGCGGGGGACGGATGAACTCTGGAGGTGCTGCTGAAACCCTTCATTCACCTCTGGCCGGAGACTCCTGTTTTGTGACTTCTTCCTGTGACACATCGGTTTGCTAAAACACATTGTATCTACTTTGTCGGTCTCTACCCCTGGCATCTATCTCTCTGCAGGAGCTCTGGGTAACGACAGCTGTCAACACCCCAGTTCCCACAGCCAGCAGCTGAGCAGTCAGAGCAGCTGAACCTGGGAGGGGACCACACCTGCGGTCCTGGCATCGGGAGGGGACAAGGCTGAGCGGAGGAAGGGGGCAGGCGCTTGGGGGTGGCAGGCTGGGGTGTAGGGCGTGGGGTAAAGCTCAGCTGTGCTCTTTCAAACCCAAAGAGTCAACGTGGCCTTAGCTAATTAAGTCATCCATGAAAACCAAAGTCAGAAAGAGGGACTGTCAGTTCTCAGGTTCTAACCCAAGACCCATTTAAAGTCCTTTAGCGTTTCATAGTCCCAGGGCCCAAAGAGAACAACTAGAGAGTTGTAAACTGTGCTTTTTTTTTTTTTGCGGTACGCGGGCCTCTCACTGTTGTGGCCTCTCCCGTTGCAGAGCACAGGCTCAGTGGCCATGGCTCACAGGCCCAGCCGCTCCGCGGCATGTGGGATCTTCCCGGACTGGGGCACGAACCCGTGTCCCCTGCATCTGCAGGCGGACTCTCAACCACTGCGCCACCAGGGAAGCCCGTAAACTGTGCTTTGAAATGAAATGGAGGGCTAGTTGAAGACCCTTCTAGGCTTGATTAGATTTTTGCCTAATGGTTTTTGCTCCCTACCCACTATCAGCTGGAATGGGAGCCTGAGGCCTTTTAATTTTCATTTAAAAAAAAAAAGCATCCCAGGAGAAATGATGTGCTGTGGGATGACCATCTTAGAACTCTGGTTCTGCCCTTTAAGTTTGCGAGAACCTTGTGTGTGTGTGTGTGTGTGTGCATGCATGTGTATGCGTGTGTGTATGTGTATGTATGTCGGTATGTGCACACATCTGTGTGTGTATGTGTGTATGTATCCTTCTCTTTCCCCTTCTTCTCAACCTCTTGTAAACTCCAAGGAAGGCAGTTGGGCTGAAAAAAAAAGAGCTGGTTTTGTTACGTCACTTAGTGGAAGTTCTAGAAGGTTCTGAGTTTGTTTCATAATGCTTGGATCTTTTTCATAACGCCGCAATTAAGAATCCTAACACGGAAAGAATCTAAGTCTTCTTTCTTAAGTCTGCATTTGATAAATGCAGAAAGCTTTGGGGGAACTTTCAGAACTGGTTAAACCACGTGTGCTAGGTCTCCTGGTAGGTGACTTACAAGGAAACGGGATTTAACAAACACAAGGGGGGCTTCCCTGGTGGTGCAGTGGTTGGGAGTCAGCCTGCCGATGCAGGGGACGTGGGTTCGTGCCCCGGTCCGGGAGGATCCCACGTGCCGCGGAGCGGCTGGGCCCATGAGCCATGGCCGCTGAGCCTGCGCTCCGCAACGGGAGAGGCCACAACAGTGAGAGGCCTGCATACCGCAAAAAAAAAAAAAAAAAAAAAAACACAAGGAAAGTGTCTTACAAACAATTTGCCAGATGGCTCTCCTCCACCTGTCATAGTAGCTTGGCTTTGTGACTTATGGGTAAATTTCCTTGTACAACTCCCACCGGAGCTGCAGAGTCAGCCACAGTGTGTCAGAGGAAAATCTAAATAAATCCTAGGCAAAGCGGACTTTTCAATCATGAAACTTCGTGGTGACTTTAATCACAAAGAGAAAGCTCCAGGGCTGGGAAGGGTGGCGTTTATGAATTAACCCACAAAGCCTGTGTAGGAAGCAGGACTCCCTTTTCACCACAAAACTCAGTGGAACCCAGTTCGAACACAACTTGTGGTTCAGTCTCTCTCCTTTGACTTCACGTAATTGTGCTTTTTTCATCATTGGGATTAGAGGTACCGAAATAGTCTGCATGACACTGGCTTTCCTCAGGCTGCATAGATCACAACCGGGAAAAGGAAAATGCCAGAAGTTTCTCAAGGCAAATATTTTCTTCATTTTCCATATGGAAAGGTCGGGGATGGTTTTTCAACTCCTTCAAGGCAGATACGTTCTAACGGCTACTATCCTCTCGTGAAGAAAAATGGAGAGAATCCTCCACCTAGAGGAAGGAACACTTCCACGTTAAGGTCTCCTGCTCCATTGCAGAATAATTATTTATTTTAGGTTTGATGTTTCCAAGTCTGAAGTTGAGTATACAGTAAAGGCCCTCGATCGCAGGGGCTGTTGCAGTACCTACAGGCGGAGTCGGGGCAGGGGAAGGACAGATACAAGTGGGTTCAATAGACTCCAAGATTGTTCACAGATGCACTCGTGTAATTGTCCCTCTCTTACTTGTGATTCTGTTTAAACCGAAATAGATGAGAATGGTAAATATCCTTTCTTAGTCCAGTTGTGTAGACTATTGGCTAAAAGCCCGAGTTTTTCTTTAGAAAAACAAACAAACAAACTGGCAAGAGTGTTAAACCTGGAAGTCGGAGACCTGGCTTCTCTCTGGCTCCAGCTCTGCCATTGATTTAGTTTGTGACCTGCTTTGATCCTTGTTTTTTCCAATCTGTGAAATGGGGGTGAAGGGGAAGGGTTAGACTAGACCACTTTTAACGATTCCTTCCACTCTAGATACGAAGCTATTATTTTCTTTTTTAGTCCTCTTTGGATTATACATGATCAACCCTGACCTCCTTTCTTGGGGGACTGGATAGGTGGTGGTGCAAATCAATTTTCTTTAGAAAATTCTTAATATAAACATCTTAGAAGAACATAGGTATAAAAGGTTGATGTTTAACTCTGTCAGGGATTATTTACGTAAGTTTTAGGTATGTTAAAAGGTCTCCGACTGAATAGAACTTCAAAATCAATTTGGAATAAAAACTTGAATTTCTAAGCCATCATCTTAGTGGGTGAAGCTAAGTGCGTCCCCCTCACCATCTCCACATTTGCTTTCTCCCTCTCTCTGGAAACTCTCTCCTCGGACTTGCCTCCTTCACATTCGGTTCCAGATGTCCCCTTCCCATTTCAGGGCTGTCTCTGACCACCCCTCTAAAGCATGTCCTGCTCCCTCTCCATCACTTCATTCTGTTTTGTTCTCTTGCTAGCCCTCATCTCTATCTGAAATTCTTTTACATTTTTCATTTGTTTGCTTGTTTCCTCTCTTCCTCCAAGAGAAGGAGAAATCTTGAGAGCCTAAACTTTGTCTTGTTCTCTGTTGACCAAAGCCAAGTATAAAATTCTTAATAGGTCTTTGTTGAAGGAAGGAGCAAATCTCCATTCCTCTTTCCCCCAACATGTTCCTACCTCGCAAAACTTCTCGCCGTTCTTCAAACACGCCATGCCATCGCCTCCATGCTGTTTGCTCTGCCAAGAAGGCCCCCCTTTCTCTGTTGTAATTCTACCTACGCTTGAAGAACCAGCTCAAAAGCTGTTCCCCCTCCAGCTCTGCACTGGGACCAAGCTCCTGGAGCTACTGTAGCTCTTAACTGCCTTATGCTGACTTCCTTTATCTGTCTACCCTGTGAGTCAGAAGGGATCCCTGATGTCAGGGACCAAACCTCACTTACCTTGGTGCCCCAGGCTTAGCATGTGTCTGACCTAGTGGGAGCTGAGGGGTATTTGTGAATGGATGTGTGGACCAAGATTGTCACCTGCCATTTCAGTAAACAAAGGATGTTGAGGCCGTCAAACCATCAGCCACTGCAGTGGCCCCTGATGGTGCGCCCTGAGGGAGATTCAAGATACAGAAAAACAGGTTGCCTGCCACCAAGCCTTGAGACTCTGCAGCTACCCCCAGTGGTGCACCCTGAGGGGATTCTGGATAGAGAAAAACAGGATACTGGCTCTAGACAGTTCAGGTGAATATCAAAGGAATAATTTCAATAAACCTAGCCTCTTACATCTTCCCATACATAGAAAAGCACTAAATTCATTAACTTGAGATGTCTGGTTTTCTTTAATTAGCAGTAATCTTTTGATGTTCTGACTACCTGTTTTTGTTTGATTGCTTGTTTGTTTGTTTTGCAAAAACTCCCATATATGTTTGCTCATCCCTCACCTCTTTATGACAGTCCCTCAGCGCTATCTGAGAGGCTGTCTCCCGGGCTTAAGTCCTCAGTAAGTCCATTGAATAAAACATAATTCTCAATTTTTAGGTTGTGAATTTTTTTTTTTTTTTTTTTTTTTTTGCGGTACACGGGCCTCTCACTGCTGTGGCCTCTCCCGTTGTGGAGCACAGGCTCCGGACGCACAGGCTCAGCGGCCATCGCTCACAGGCCCAGCCGCTCTGTGGCATGTGGGATCTTCCCGGACCGGGGCCCGAACCTGTGTCCCCTGCATCAGCAGGCGGATGCTCAACCACTGCGCCACCAGGGAAGCCCTAGGTTGTGAATTTTTTTTCAGTTGACAAATGATTTCCTCCAAAGTTTTAGCTAATCAGACTTGTATATGGAGCACAGCCTAGCAGATAGTTGACCTTTGAGAGACTCTGTTTATTGACACTGTTGTGTTTCTGGAGGGGACCTGACCAGGGGAGACTCCTGTAATAACCACCTGAGAGTAAAAGATACTGTCCAACAGGAAGGTGAACAGGTGCTACTGGCTGCCTTTTTGCTGAGGGACACCAGGCACTCAAAAAAGTGACAATCCCTATACCATGTTGTATTTGGCCTTTTCTCAATCAAGTTGTGAAACAGATTCCCATGGTCACATTATCAAGTATTAGTCATCAGGGTGACAGATTCCCCTGAGATCCTGGAGAAAAGTGCAGAAAGGCATGTCAGCTTCACCCCTCTTCAGATACCATTTTCCAGGATCACTTGACCAAAATCTGGCTGGGAGAAGTGGCGGCCACAAATGATCAGTTTCTTTTTGATCTGTTTCTGACTCTCTGGTGAGTTAGATGTGATGACAAGCAAGACAACTCCCCTGTTAGTTGCAAGTTGCCTGCTAGGTGGTTAGTCATTCTTAGTCAGTCTAGTTATCACGGGGCAAAACATCCCCACATGGCACTGCTAACGTCCACTCATAGGGGATGTTACTGAAGAATTCTAGAGTGTGGAAGAGATATCCTAAACCTACACAGAACCTGTTGTTCTGCTAGTGTCATGTGGAAACTAACAATAACAGCATTTATAACTATTTATTGATCGAAAAAATGAAATTTTTTTCTGGCTTGCCAAGGGTGTGGAAAATAGGAAGCTCAGGATAATAACATTTAAGTAACCAGCCCAGCCTTTGGGATCCGTTTTTAAAGTCTTACATTCTGGGGGATTTGATGGAGGGTTTGATTCATGGAGCAAGACTTCCTAGGGGGCTTGATGTTATGGTTTTGGTTTTTTTAGATGTTCACATCTCTGGTGAATATTATCAAGGTTAATACAGTTCCTCTTGGATTACTCTTTTGAATGTCTGCCTTATTGTGTGTGATTCCTCCTTCCTCTTCATGGATCAGCCCCTTTTATGTTCTTCTGTTTCCATCTTATGTCATTATGTTTGTGTTTTATTTCTCCTATTAATTTTAAACTCTTTAAGGGCAGGGCTTAGACCTTAGTTATCTCTACAGCTCCTGCATCACTCAGCACAGAGGTAAGAATTCAGTACAGTGAAGCAAATCAGAATTTACTTATAGAGCCAAATTCCCCTATGATCAAAAGCAAAGAGAAAAAACAATCATGAGAGAGTGATTTATAAATCAGAATACCAATTTATGAAAAGGGATGATGCTAATGCTCCTTGGCAAACATTTCTCGTTCTTTCGTCTTCTGGTCACATATGCAGATTCTACTTTCTGCCCACCTTGTGGTTGGGTGAAGATGTGACTGGTTCTAGACATTGAGTTGTGAATAGAAATGATATGTCACTTGTGGGACAGGATTGTGACCAACCTTCCCAGTTCCTGGAGACTGAGGGGTTTCCCAGGACGTGGAACTTACAGTGTTAAAGCAGGATAGTCACTGGCAAACCAGACCAATTGTCACTTTATCTGGAGCATTTAACTGCTGGTTCAAGACCCTCTACAGCTCTCTCTCTTTTTCCTTCTGGCAGAGACTGGCAACACTCAGGTCATGGGAATTTCATCTCTTTAGATCCTTGAATCACACAATGAGCAGAATATAGCTGTGAACCCATGATGGGCATGTAAGTGATAGCAATAAACAAAACTTAGATTGGACAGTTTTTGTTATTGCAGCATAACCTAATTTATCCTGATTGATACATGGATACAAATAACAATTGAGTTCATATGCACTGGTGAATAAGTGCTTCTTTTTTTTTTCTTCTAATAGGAAAATTAGCTTAGGAAATTTAAAAAAACCATAGGTGAAATCAAAAGCAGAGCAAAAGCAGTTGGATAACCTTAATCTGTGCTACATTTATCAGTCATTCTCTTCTCTTAAGAAGTATATATGCCAAGAAGACTTGGTCAGGTACTCTTTTGCATTAAAAGTATTAGACAAGACCATCAACAGATGAATGGATAAAGAAGATGTGGTACATATATATAATGGAATACTACTCAGTCATAAAATAGAATGAAATCATGCCATTTGTAGCGACATGGATGGATCTAGAGATTATCACACTAAGTGAAGTAAGTCGGACAGAGAAAGACAAATATCATATGCTATCACTTATAGGGGGAATCTTAAAAATGATACAAATGAAATTATTTACAAAACAGAAAGACTCACAGACATAGAAGACAAACTTATGGTTACTGAAGGGGAAGAGGCGGGGCAAGACATAAATTAGGAGTCTGGGATTAGCAGATACAAACTACTATATATAAAATAGATAAACAACAAGGTCCTATTGTATAGCACAGGGAAACATATTCAATATCTTGTAATAACCTATAATGTAAAAGAATCTGAAAAATAATATATATATGTATTAGTATGATAATATATACAGCTTACTTTTAGGAAAATTTATCACACAAGTGTGAGGCATCTTATTTATTTATTTTTTAAGTTAATGTTATTTGGTAGAGGTGGGGTGGGAATTGTAGGGCTGGAGTGAGGGGAAAAGGGAAAAAGCCAGGGTGAGGGGGTGGGTATTGCATGTATTCTCATAGACTCCTTTCAGGAACATAGTGGAGGAATTTACAGACCATATCAAGTGAGCTGGAATTAAGCCAGTCTGCATGGCTCTATCCTTGTATTGGTGGGAAAGTGTTCGTTTTGAACAGAAGTGCCTTATGTGCTGACATTTCTCACTGCTCTGGGATATAGGAAATGTGCTTTGTTCATCACTGTAACAAATTCCAAATTGTGTGACCCTGAGACCTTCAGCACAATGATCTGGAAACAGTGGTTGGGAACTCTCAAGTCATTTGCTGCAACCTTTTGCAGCTGGGATTCTATCTTCTTGTCTGGAGAAGCTGGTCTGGCAGCTGATGTTAGTGGACTTTGTTAATTTTTTACATGGCCAAATGGAATTTTTAAAAACGTTTACCCTCTCTTTGCCAAACTTTCCAGACTATTTTGGCTTTTAGAAAAAATTTTTAAGCCAACTTTTTATTGTTCAGAGTTCTCTTAAGGACAGCTCACCTGTGGTCTGGGTTAAACCCTAAATGATAAAATCCAGTTCTCTATGACAATGTACTGTTTGCTTATTCATTGGGGGTGGGATGGGGTCGGGGGTGGAATTGGATGGAGCCCAAGTAATCAGTCGTTACTTTTCTGGCTCCTGAAAAGTCAAGGGCTCTAGAACCCAGAAAGATAGACTGTAAGAGTTTGGGTCCTTGGAAACTTTGAGCAATGTTTACTCACCCACGGGACAGGCACTCTTGTTTCCACAGTGTATGCACAATGATAACAGATAATGTTGATTCAGTGTGTGTCACGTAACATGCTTCAGCTTAATTTTTTCTGTATCCTCTCATTTAAACTTCACAAAACTCCATGAGGAAGATATTGTTACCCTTATTTCATGGATGAGAAAATAGAGACTTAAAAGATTAAAAACTTAGTTGAAAGTCCCAATTAAACTATCAGCAGCACCAGTGATTGGATTACAGTCTGGTTGACTCCAAAGCACTACTTTTAACTGGTGTAGTCTACCACATAGAGATAAACAGGAAAGTGAGTCTGATGTGCACACAATATAAACACTTCGTGTGACATATTGAGGGTCTTTACCTCTAAACAATGCTAAACAATATACTTTCTATCGTTTCTGTTTGTGGCATCTCTGAATATACTTTACTTGCCTTTAGCCCTGCAAAGGGAGTTAACTTAAGGAATATAATGCAGTAAAACAAGCTGCATTTTTATTTCTTTGGAGGGTGTGCTTGGGTGGATATTAAAGTGGTGGTGAAGGGGTGCAGATGTCCTTGTTCAAGTTTGGAACCTGTGGTTGATGGTGGCCCATTTCTTCTTTTCTGGAAAAGCTCAACCTTAGTCTATCCAGATTAGGAAAAGCCAGTATATTTTCAGAAGAGACCCTAGAGGATCTTCCATCCTGCAGGAACCAGATATATTTTAAGGGATGATCTCTTTCTGGGCCAATTATATATTAGGTTTAGTCAGACGTGACCAAAAAGTGGTCTTGTGATCTCGACTGTACCCCCTTAGGCAGGATGAGTGCTTGAAATGGTTAATTCTGATTGCAGGATTAGATGTAATTTTATTGTTTTAAATACTTTTTAATATTTTCTACATTTGTATGTAATACTTTTACAATTATTAAACTAGAAATATTATGAAAGATTTACATATTTTTGAGTCTCCAAACTAAAACCTCTTTACCCTGCCATGTATTTGAAGTGAAGTGTGTGTGTGTGTGTGTGTGTGTGTGTGTGTGTGTGTGTAGCTGATTGTGGAGACCTCCCACTGTGACTTGCAGCTATAACTGTTTCATTTACTGACACGTTAAGTTACCTAAAACATTACACCCATCACTTCTCAGACAGGGACACCGTTTCTTATTGCCATTAGTTGAGAAGCCTTCTGTTTGTTGATGTACAGCCTGAATAGGTAATATAACCACCTCGTTCAACATTCAGAAGGTACAAGAAGTTCCCTCCTGGAAGCAAACAGTTATCAGTTTCTTGTGCATTTTTCCTGAGACTTTTCTTTTTTTAAAAAATTTATTTATGGGCTTCCCTGGTGGAGCAGTGGTTGAGAGTCTGCCTGCCGATGCAGGGGACACGGGTTCGTGCCCCGGTAGGGGAAGATCCCACATGCCGTGGAGTGGCTGGGCCCGTGAGCCATGGCCGCTGATCCTGCACGTCTGGAGCCTGTGCTCCGCAGCGCGAGAGGCCACAACAGTGAGAGGCCCACGTACCGAAAAATATATACATAATTTATTTTATTTATTATTTATTTTTGGCTGCATTGGGTCTTCGTTGCTGCACATGGGCTTTCTCTAGTTGCGGCGAGCGGGGGCTACTGTATGTTGTGGTGCGTGGGCTTCTCATTGTGGTGGCTTTTCTTGTGGTGGAGCATGGCTCTAGGCGCGCGGGCTCAGTAATTGTGGCGCAAGGGCTCAGTAGTTGTGGCTCGTGGGCTCTAGAGCGCAGGCTCAGTAGTCGTGGCGCACGGGCTTAGTTGCTCCGCGGCATGTGAGAGCTTCCCGGACCAGGGCTTGAACCGGTGTTGCCTGCATTGGCAGGCGGATTCTTAACCACTGCACCCCCACGGAAGCCCCCAGAGATTTTTCTTGTTTATCTAAGCAAACACACACACACACACACACACACACACACACACGGATGTTTACTGCCCCAAGTTTGGGCCAAAATAAAAACAAAGACCGGAAATAAAGTGAGTTTGGGATCGCTCTGCGTGACCTTCCTCCCTACCCTGTGCCTTTTTCTGTGGGACTAAGACTCTGGCTTGTGAGTCAGATTCTAATCTCTAAGATTTTCTCACTCCTCCCGCTTCCAGCTCATAGAGAAACAGCCGCTCTTATTTATTTCTGATCCCCAAACACCTGATTCTTCTTCCCTTTCAAAAAAGCAATTTACTATTACACGATGGAATGGGTACTTTCAAGGACGAAGCAAAAATGCAGAGGAAATGGGGAGAAGGGAAGCAGAGGAGGAGGGACCGGCTGACCCCTCCCCTGGGCAGCCTGCCACACCCCCGGGGCGGGCACCTCCCCAGCTGTGCTCTGTGCAGCTCACAGCCTGTGGGAGGCGAGTGTCCAGCAAGGGGTGACCTTGCAGCCCGGAGAGTGCACGGTTCCCGTCACTCCCACCTCCGTGGAGGTTCACAAAACCTTCCCCTTTTCCTTCCCCGAAAGAAGTCTTTTGTTGCATCCATGTTGCTGCAAATTAGCCCAATGCAGCGCAGGTACCTGTGTGCCTTCGAACAGTTTCCTCCTTTCCCTCCTGGGAAAGGCGCTCCGTCCCAGAGACAAGGCATTTGAAGTAAGAAGCAGACGCTTAGCTCTCAGCCCATTACTAACTTCCAGTATTATTAGTGACAGCACGCATCACAAGGTTCTGACTCCCCACCGCCAAAAGTAATTTATCCACCTCTCCCACCGAAGCTCTGTTTTAGTCAGATTTAAATGCTGTTCCTCCTACCAGGGTTCCAAGCACGCTGAATCACAGCCCTTTTTGAGGAGCGAGGGACCCGGTGACATAGGGACAGGTTTCCGCAGTTGACCCGCCCACGTATCTTCGGTTGATCTGATTTGAGACTTCGGGGCCTCAGTACCACTCTCAGGAAATGCACTTGGCTTTCCCAGAAAGAAAAAGCCCCATGGCCAAGGTCACCTGTTTCTGAGGGAGTTTGTCAGCTTCAGATACGGTGACTCATAGTCACAGGTCGGAATAAACCTACTCTCTCTCATTGATTTAAAACGAGTTCCCACCACCTGGGAAGGCTGATCGCCTCCTGCCTCCTGCAAATCACTGTGGAGCCGAGAGCTGATGAAATCCTTTTTAACGACACAGTCGCTAAATAGCCCAGGCTGGGGTTTTTTGTTGTTATGTTTGTTTGTTTGTTTTGGCTCACGACAGGCCCTTTGCTCTTATTTTAGGGCCCCGATGAGGGCCCTAATATGTGTGAAACATTTGCATTCTTTCCTTTCTGCCCAGAAATGGCCTGGGCTGGGGGAGAGGACGGGCTGGATGAGGGCGGGCGACTGGGACGAGGTAGAGGGGAGGGAGCGCGGCTGACGTGGGCTCGTGGCCTCTTGGGCAGCCGGCTCTTCCTCTGCTCCGGGCGTTAGCCACCCCCGTGGTGGATGGAATGTTCCAGATGGACTAGCCGCGACGTCCTGCCACGGTGGGGCTGCATAGCAGAGCCTGCAGGGCACAACCCTTCCCGGGAGCTGGTCTTCTGGTTGCTGTTTCAGATCTAGACATTCTGATTAGGCGCCGAGGAACACAGTTATAATCAAACTTCCAAGAAGAGACGATCAATTTAGAACCAGAAATATAACCACCAGCGGACCAGAAGCCACTTCTTGGGGCGGCTCATTTTCTCCCTGTCGATCTATGTACATGAGAAGCCAATTAAAATTTTAGAAAGGATCTTGGTACAGCTAGGATCAGAAGAAAAGGAGGAGAATTTGTTTATTTATTTATTCCCATTTTATAAGTTTTATTTTATTTATTTATTTAACATCTTTATTGGAGTATAATTGCTTTACAACTGTGTGCTAGTTTCTGCTTTATAACAAAGTGAATCAGCTATACATATATGTATATACCCATATCTCTTCCCCCTTGTGTCTCCCTCCCTCCCACCCTCCCTATCCCAAGGAGGAGAATTTAAACTGTACATCCGATTTTATTTACCCCTTCATTGTTGTCCTGTGTAGCAGACTTGCCAAAGTTAAAAAAAAAAGTTTTACAGATTCTCTGTTGTTCTGTATTTTATTTACTATTTATTATTATTCTTGGATAATAATCAACAGACACAAGTTTAAAAATTCAAATAAAGGGCATGCATTGAAAAGAGATTCATGTTCCCCAATATGCCCTCAGTTCCCCAGTGCCTCCCCACAGCTACCAATCTTGTGCTTCCAGAGACATTCTGATTATGTAGAAACATGTGTGTATTTCTTCCACTCCCATTTTATATGTACATCTATAGTACTCTAGACCCACTGTTCCAATGCCTTGCTTTTTCACCTATCGTTATATTTTGTACATCTTTCCAAGATGTCTGCTTTTTCCACTGTATGGACATACCATACTTTGATGGGCACATCTGTTGCTTACAATTTCTTGGATTACAAAAAATGCTGAAATTAATAAATGATATAAGGGATATTTTTACCATGGAGTGCTCTAATAAGATATCCCGCTCTTTTGAATGGAATGGTCTTGTCTACCCGGTCCAATGACTTTCTTCCTGGATACCAATGAACATTGACAAATTCTGACCCCCCCCTTTTTTTTAACACTCCCTCCACCCCACCCCCGCCCCAGTCAGATTTCATGTTTATCATTACCCTGCCTCTGGAGCACAGTGCAGTTAATTAGCTTTTTCTCTTTTTATTTAGACTCAGATTTCATTAAGTGCCTCTCTGAGACTGTATCTAAGTTGCCAAGGTTACATTTTAGTTTTCCCAAAGCTTCTCAGCCATAACTTTACAGAAATTGTGTTACTTTTAAGGCTATATAGTATAGAGGTGTAGTGTGTGTGTGTGTACGTATCAGACTTGTTTAACTTTCAGAGAGAAGGAGGTTTACCTTGCAGCAATGCAAATAAGTTAATGAATATTCGACATCTATCTTTTTAAAAGTCTCCTTGGCACGTTCCCACCAGAAATTCCTCAGAAAGAGAAAAACAAATACCATATGCTAACACATATATATGGAATCTAAGCAAAAAAAAAAAAAGGTCATGAAGAACCTAGGGACAGGATGGCAATAAAGACTCAGACCTACTAGAGAAGGGACTTGAAGATATGGGGAGGGGGAAGGGTAAGCTGTGACAAAGTGAGAGAGTGGCATGGACATATATACACTACCAAACGTAAAATAGATAGCTAGTGGGAAGCAGCCGCATAGCACAGGGAGATCAGCTCGGTACTTTGTGACCACCTAGAGGGGTGGGATAGGGAGGGTGGGAGGGAGGGAGACGCAAGAGGGAAGAGATATGGGAACATATGTATATGTATAACTGATTCACTTTGTTATGAAGCAGAAACTAACACACCATTGTAAAACAATTATACTCCAATAAAGATGTTAAAAAAAAAAGAGAAATTCCTTACTGACTGCATTTCTGCAGACTCCAATGGCCATGCCCTATTTCAGAACCTACTTTGCTTTCCTATGGTACATTATTAAAAGCCTATGCTATCTAACTCTAACACTATCAACTTCTCTCCCTCCAAAAGATTAGAGCATACATCTCCGAGTATTTAAAGCCCTAAAAAGTACAAAAGTGGGACATGAAGGCACTAGAATCATACCATTAACTGTCAGTCAGTGCCTCTCAAATAGAAGCTTGACTCTCAAGAACCATGTCACTGAAACATAAAATCTAGGGGGGTAGGCGAACCACCCCCTTATTTGTTATTTGCTGTTTGTAACTGTTGTAACATAGCCCTCCAGGTATATAATGACTCTAGACCACTCAAAATTTATTTCTTGCTCACGTAACAAGTGCACGCTTGAGCAGTTCAGCAGGGTGACCCTCCTCCACATCACAATTCTGGGACCCAGGCTTCACCGGCTCTGCTGTCTCCAGTACATGGCTTCCAAGATTGACACTTGATCAGTTGGAGGGGGAAAAAAACATGGGGGCACTGCATGGCAGGCTTTCAGTGGCCAGACCTGGGAGTGGTGAGAATCAGTTCTGCTCACATTCTACTGGCCAGAACTCTGTCAATGGTCACCTAACTGCAAGGGAGCCCAGCAACTATATAGTCCCTGACTGGGCATCTACTGTCTAGCAACACGAT
Source organism: Mesoplodon densirostris (assembly GCF_025265405.1). NCBI lineage: Eukaryota > Metazoa > Chordata > Mammalia > Artiodactyla > Ziphiidae > Mesoplodon > Mesoplodon densirostris. Next base: position 22,439,542 of record NC_082680.1, read on the forward strand.
GGAAGAGGGAGTCTGGATTTTTGTCAGATACATAGGTGTCTTTCTCTTTAATCATCATCATCACGTTTTTATATATCTTTTTTTTTTTTTTTTTTTTTTTTTTGCAGTACGCGGGCCTCTCACTGTTGTGGCCTCTCCCGCTGCGGAGCACAGGCTCCGGACGCGCAGGCTCAGCGGCCATGGCTCACGGGCCCAGCCGCTCCGCAGCATGTGGGATCCTCCCAGACCGGGGCACGAACCCGTGTCCCCTGCATCAGCAGGCGGACTCTCAACTACTGCACCACCAGGGAAGCCCCTATCTTTTTGAATTATAGCTTTGTCCAGATATATATCATCTTTTGAACACATTACTTACATGGCATTGTACTGTATATATATATTGACTATCTAATTTAATTCTCAAATTAATAAGTAGTCGTTTGTTGTAGATAATATCATCATCATATTTTATAGATGAAGAAACTGAGAATACACGTAGTACATTTTGGAATTGTGATTCAAATCCTTGTCTTCCTGATTCTAAAACCTAGTGCTTTTAATTTTTCTTTATACTGCCTAGGTAGAACTGGCATATTTGTGCCCTTAATAGCTAAAACAGAATACAGGTGCCAACCCCAATGGTTGGTCTCCTTTATGTTTTTCATTACTACTCTAGCAGCATCAAAAAGAAGGCATGATGTTCTGAGTAATCTCAATGGTTTTCACACTCACCTCTTATTTCTCCTCCTTATTGTCTAAAATCTATATTATTTTCAGTCATTCTCAAGGATTCAATTTCTATTCATATAAGGATGGCTTCCAAATATTTAGCTTCAGTCCCAACATCTCATCTTAGTTGAGACTCATATTTCTGACTGCCAACTCAACACCTCCCTAGGCATCCCAAATTCAACCTGTCTCCAAACTGAAGGCACTGTCTTCACACCCTCGGACCTGCCTATTCCTTAGGCTTGTTAGTCAACAGCTCCCCAGCTTTGATGAGCTCGCCAAGGTGTGGGTGCCAAACATTTGTTTTTCCATCACTGCTGGCCTCCTAAAGATTCAGTAGAGTCTTAGCTACTTTGCATGTCTTCTAGACGGGCCAGATGTTATCACTCTTGCCTGTATGGTAGAAGGACTACTTTGAGATGGTGATGATGGTTATCTCAAGGAAACTTCCTCCATGTGCTGGCCTCTTCTCTTCTCACTTTCTGTTTGATGCTGAAAAAGCTGGGGAGAACTTCTAGATGATACAAATCCTTTGGGGCTCAGGCCTGGCCCGAGTCATGGACACCCAGTCATGGAGACACATTCATGCTTCTGAACATGATCATGTGGGCCACACGCATATATTCCAACATCTTAAGTCCCTCTGTCCACACTATTCTCTGGGAATATTTTTTCTCTCCCTGCCTCTCCCACCTTTGAGCTAATCCATATGCAGAAAAGAGACCAACACATCAGCATTCCCCTTCCAAATGGACATTCCTGAGAGTTTTTGGGAAGATGGTACTTGTCCTTAGTAAGTTCAGCCTAGGGAAACACAGGGGCCTCTCCAAGATGCTTCGTCTCCCAGGAAAACCCAGACGACTTGTTACAGATCTTGGACCTAGTTAGAGAGGGGCTGGAAGACCAACTGGTACCGACTGCTAAATTTAAAAAAGAAACATCAACACCAAGACATCCTAGAATAGAGAATAATGTGAAAATGGCAACTGATGATCAGAGAATTTAAATTCTTAATTTCCACTACCTTTTCATTCTTTGCCAAAAACAATTTGCTATGAAATGTGAAAAAAAATATTTATAGCTGTTGTTTAGTTTCCCCCTCTCATATGCCAGGCATTGCTGCTAATCTTTACCAAAATCCGTAAGACAGATATTTTGTGTATTTTACAGATGAGGGAACTGACCTCAGAGAGACTAACTGACAAGCCAAGTTATTTAAATGAATAAAGTACCCCCCACAGATATTTTTATATCCGTAGCCACAGACCTGGGGCAAAGGATCATGTCTGCCTTCTGAACTCCTGTATCCCCAGAGCTAGTACAATTCCTAGTACAAAATTGGGGTTCAGCAAACATTTGTTGAATAAAGAAATGAATGAAACTGTGATGTGATTAAAATGATGGTCTCCTCCACCCAGGGATGGTATAAATTGTAACGGGCCGGGCTTCCCTGGTGGCGCCTTGGTTGAGAGTCCGCCTGCCGATGCAGGGGACATGGGTTCGTGCCCCTGTCCGGGAAGATCCCACATGCCGCGGAGCGGCTAGGCCCATGAGCCATGACCGTTGAGCCTGCGCGTCCGGAGCCTGTGCTCCGCAACGGGAGAGGCCACAACAGTGAGAGGCCCGCGTACCGCAAAAAAAAAAAAAAAAAAAAATTGTAACGGGCCAATTGTAACATGGTCACAAGCAACCCCAAAGTTTCAGCAGTTCAGAACCACAAAGGTACGTTTCTTGTTCTTGCTTTGTGTCCATTACAAGTTGACTGGGGGGCTCCACTCACCATAGTTACTCAACGACCCAGGCCGATGGAGTGGCTCCTACCTGAAATTTTGCTGGTTGTGTTGTGATTAAATCATGTAAACTAAAAGGGACACCCATCCCTTTCGCTTACGACTCACTGGCCAGAACTATCCACATGGTCCCACCTAATTACAAGGGAGCCAAGAAGTGCAATTCCATCATGTACCTGGAAAGGGGTGGAGCCAGCAATATTTGGCAAGTAGCACTAATGACCTCCATGGGATGTGGGGGTCCAATGAAATGAATGATATAAAAATGTTTTTTATCATAAGTGGTTACTGGTGATCATTAGGCTTAAGAAGCCTCAAGTCGTGTTGGCTTTCTTCCTGAGCCATAATAGAAAAGCCCTGGGACCTGGTAAGAGGAAATATCATATCCAACCCTGATCCCTTTAAAATGTTCCAGTGGTTTCCTGTCCAGATGCATCTTCTGAATACCCTAGTCCTGTAGGATCTTCAACAACACGTAGGTTGGTTAGGAGGTTGTTTTCTCAGCAAGAGCATGAAGGCTTCAGGAAGTCTCATCACCTGCTATGCTTGGACTTACCCTCACTCTTAAATCGTGAAAACTATTGTTCCAATCCTTTCTTTGCTAAAAAATACTCCAGGCTCATATGGTTTGGAGACTTGAGCCTCAGTGATTAGGGAGCAGGTGGTGGAGATCTGAGGTCCACTGGGGTGATTACTGGAGGGCAGTGAGCAGTGCCAGAACATTCTTACCCACTTCCATCTTTTAGTATGAGCCAGAGGTGCAGGGTAGCTGGAATCTGACCCGATGATATTCCTTTCCATTGTTTTTGGCTGATATTGTAGATTTTTGGAAAACAAACCAAATGGAATCTATCAGCTCATGTCCTGCATAAAGTGCTGAATACATCCAAGAGGAGCAAGTAAACATACTCTTCAATGCACAGTGAAGTAATTTATGATTATCTTGCCACTGCAGCATTGAAGTGTTAAAAGCCATTTCACCACTAAATGAAAGTCTAGTCCAATCTCCTTTATAAAAGACAATAGACAGACTGGCACACCCAATTCGTGTCTTTGTTCTCTGAAACAACAAGAAGATGCCTGCCTTGGGTTGAAAGGTAGAGATGAAAACCAAATTTCCCCATAACTCAGTTCCTTCAGCTGTTTATCCAGATGTGTCTGGAAGTGTAAAGGGAATTTCTCTCTTTCAGGCATCAGCCTCTCCAATTTTCAGAGCACTCAAGACTTGCTAAGCCAATGGCAACGCTAATTTAGGATATAAGGAGGGGTCTTCAGGGCACCGGCTCTTATTAATCCTCCTTCCACCTACCTCCCAACTCAAGCTTGAGATCTCTGTGTTTCTTTTTCTTCTCTTTCTGGTTCTTGAACATTTCCCTTACTTTCTAGAACGTCCTATGTGTATTATCATTATAACTTTTGTTTGTTGTAATCTATTAAGAAATGAGTTCAAGGGAGTGGGAGCTTCAGAGCGTCTGGTCCACCATGTTGCTGCCACGCTCAATTTTCCACCCTTCTCTACCACTTTGTTTTCCGCTCGACTTCTTGTAAAACACTATAATGAGCTTTCATGGACATTATTCAGTTTTGACAATCATCGGCATTTTATTATTCTTATTTCATCTAATCCCACCCTCCCATATTCTGCTTGTTTTTGTTTTTGTTTTTTTAAGGCCAGTCCTTGGCATTTTATCATTTCCTTCATAAGAACACCAATATGAATCTCACCCATAATAAAACTGCAATACTATTATCATGCCTTAATATCCAATACCTGGCCTCTGGAAACATTAATTTTTCACACATTGTTTCCTTGATCTATTTTCTGAGTCTCTTACCTTTTCCCCATAATTTTCTTCTCTCCATTCTTCGAGATATTCTTGATTTTCCAGGCCACTAATTCAGATATGAAGAGTGAATTCAGCTACTAAAACTTTCAGTTTGCAGACTATATATATATATATATATTTTTTTTTTTTTTTTTTTTTTTTTTTTTTCCGGTACGCGGGCCTCTCACTGTTGTGGCCTCTCCCGTCGCGGAGCACAGGCTCCGGACGCGCAGGCTCGGCGGCCATGGCTCACGGGCCCGGCCGCTCCGCGGCATGTGGGATCTTCCCGGACCGGGGCACGAACCCGTATCCCCTGCATCGGCAGGCGGACTCTCAACCACTGCGCCACCAGGGAAGCCCTGCAGACTATATTTTTAGGCTGCAGGATTCTGCAGGGGGATGAGGTTCATTTTTTTTTTTTTCCTTCTTCAGATATCCAGGTATCACCTTAAATAATTCTATTTCACTGGCATGTGTTCCGATGATTTAATCTCATCCTTCTCTTTCTGACTGCTCCAGCTTCTCAGGTGGGCAGTTATTTTCTCTCTGGGATACAAATCTTGTTGATGGAATACTTTAATGGCAAAAATCCCACAGGCTGTGACAGCAAAGATGTCTTAATTAGTGTTTGTTGAATCAATAATGAATCTGTAGCCAGGGATTTGTGTATCTGGCTCCATTACTGTTGTCCCCGGAACAGACTGAAGTCGTAATAAAATTTTCACCTGAAGAACTGTTCTGAATTTTTGTTTCTAAAGGCAATCATTTCCAGGAAAAATGGTCTCTCTTGGATATATTTTTAGTTGTTATATGAGCTGTGCCAAGTTTGGTTTTTAAAACACCCCTTGGGTTAGAGGAATATTTGTCACATGTGTCAATTAAACTAAGGATGTGGGGATTCTGTAGGGGTGTGTGTGTGCGCATGTGCAGCAGAGGTTGCAGGGGCCAGTTGCACAACCAGGGGTTTAAAATAAGTGTAGGGTTTTGTTTGTTTAATATTTATTTATTTATTTGACTGCATTGGGTCTTAGTTGAGTCACGTGGGCTCCAGAGGGCACGGGGTCAGTAGTTGCAGTGTGCCGGCTTAGTTGCTCCGTGGCATGTGGGATCTTAGCTCTCCAACCAGGGATCGAACCCGTGTCCCGTGCAATGGAAGGCAGATTCTTAACCACTGGACCACCAGGGAAGTCCCAAGTGTAGAGTTTTAACAGAGTGGCTCTTTAACTTTTACTTTTCAGTTTTCTGTTAAATTCAGTCCTTTTTTCCTAGAAAAAATAAACAAGTGCAAATAGACATACACAGTTGCAGGCAATGGGTCTCAGGTTTCCAGAAGGATCTTCAGAGGCAGAGGAAACAATGCAGTTTTGAGAAGGGAAGGAAGAAGAGGCAAGGAGGCATCATTGCCAGAGTGAAAAGCCTAATGCACGTGAATCAGACAGAGCCGTGGATATTTGGTTGGCAAACAGGAAGACCTTGGCTCGGATTTGCCACCAACTGGCTGTGCATTTTGGGCGAGCCACTTATATTGTAAAATAGGCATAATCATACCCACCTCGTAGTGTTGTTTCAAGGACAAATGGGAGCATGATAAATTGCTCGATAAATGTTAACATTGTTATCTAGAATTTTAGTATATAGGGCCCTACATACTGTGTGTTTGCTTCTGTAGTGTATCTATATTCTAGAATTTGCCTCTGATTGTCACAACACTTCTGGACTTTCGGTGGCAATGGTCTTTTTCAACCATGCACAGAGCATTCCCGTAAAAGATTAACTCAGTGTTAGTAAATAAGTATTATTTTATATTTAAAAATCCATTTAGATGTTAATGCCCTTTTCCCTTAAATGGGTCTCTGTGGAAAGCCCAACTTCAGTGGAGCAAATTTGTCCTGAGGGGAAAGAGGCAGAGAAGGATCCCTTGCTGCTAATGGAATAATTAATATGATATATTTAAGACTGAGAATGGAATGATTAAGAAAACCCGTGATCCAAGTGACTGGAAATCAAATCTAAGTTTTCTGGAGACGTGTTTGTGAGCTGATCTTGGGATTTTGAGGACCACATTATCAGTCTTCAGCAGATGAGGGGGTGGCTGAGCCACAGGGAAAGGAAAAAGGTGGGCAGGGCGAGACAGGACAGGAAATTACTACAGAAAAGTCTATTTAAAAATAGAGAATGGGGACTTTCCGCTGGTCCACTGGCTAAGACTCCGTGCTCCCAATGCAGGGGGCCGGGATTCGATCCCTGATCAGGCAACTGGATCCCACATGCTGCAACTATGAGTTCGCATGCTACAGTTAAAGACCTTGCATGCCGCAACTAAAAGATCTGGCACGCAGCAGTGAAGATCCACATGCCGCAACTAAAACTCCGGGCAGCCAAATAAATAAGTAAATAAATATTTTTTTAAAATAAATAAAAATAAAAATAGAGAAAGAAGAGAGTTAAGTGACCTACTGATTTTTCCTCTTTAAGCGAAAAACCAGGTGCCCTAATCTCCCAGAAATCAGAATGTTAAGACTTTTCTACACAGTGTGTAAGGTAGGAATGGACATGACCATGTACTTTCTACATGACTCACTCTTCTTTTGAAGCTGGGTGTTCCTAGGCAGTACTTTTCCAGATGGTCTGTTCTGAGTGGACAGAGAAGGACACAAGGATTTGGGGGGTGAGGCGGTGAGATTAATAAAGATGGAATCTGGAGAATTTGTTCAAGAGAGAAACAGATGAGGACTTCCCTGGTGGCGCAGTGGTTAAGAATCTGCCTGCCAATGAGGCAACGCCGGTTCAAGCCCTGGTCCGGGAAGATCCCACATGCCGTGGAGCAACTAAGGCTGTGTGCCACAACTACTGAGCCTGCGCTCTAGAGACCGTGAGACACAACTACTGAGGTCCTGTGCCACAACTACTGAAGCCCGCACACCTAGAGCCCATGCTCCACAACAAGAGAAGCCACCGCAATGAGAAGCCCATGCATCGCAACAAAGAGTAGCCCCTGCTCGCCGCAACTAGAGAAAGCCCGCACCCAGCAACGAAGACCCAACGCAGCCAAAAAGAAAGAAAGAAATAGATAGATAAATAAATAAAAGAGAAACAGATGAGAGGGAGGAAGGAATGGTTGATATTTGTGTTACGTGTGATAATGACAGTATGGTCCTAGTTTTGTTAGGGTGTGGTGCTAACAGTGATGGTTCTGGACTTCTTGCAGCATTATGGGATGGATGCAATGTCCAACCTTTTAAGAGATGCATGAAGCAATAAAATTTCATAATGCCTTAGATTTGCTTTTAAAACTATGATGTAGACCAAAACTGTAACAGTTATTTTTGTGTAAAAGGTGTGGTTCGCAGTGACCTCTCTGCCTGTGAGGAACACGAGAAATATTAGAAAAACAAGCACATTGTGTTTTAGCAAATGGAAAAAACAATAAAGCAATTTGCAAAATTAAAAATATGTGTTTTTATTTCCAGGATCAGGTGCCTTTGCTAAAGCTCTCTGGACTACGTTGCTGCCCAATGAAAAGCAGAAAATATTTGATTGGATGGAGAGACCCATTTCTTCTTGTCCTGCCTGCCGGTCTGGGAGGAGAAAGCTGTTTCTGTGTAGACTCCTCAATAGGGCCATAAAGGGAATCCCTGCATGGTTGTTCGCAGTGTCTGGTTGTGGTTAAATGAGGCACTTGCTTCATCAAAAATTGAAAAACGCCTCTCCCACGCCCTCCCCTCTTTCCTTCCTCCTCTGCAGCCTCTGTGTTTTCAGAATGCTGGGAATACACTCACTTTCCACAACGCCCCCATGCCAAGCGCAGGAGATGCAGAAACTCCTTTATTCAACAAACATTTTTAAGCACTAACTACGTATTAGGTAGAAGGGCCCTATGCTTTAATGCTCCACCGGTGCCATCTTGAAATTCTTAATTCTTTTTTGACCAAGGGGCTCCTCCTTTTCATTTTGCACTGGCTTCTGCAAATTATGTAGCCAGTCCTGAGTGGTGATCAAAACAGACGTGTATTGTTCTCATGCAGATCATTTTTCTAGGATTAGATTTCGGTCCGGGCCCTGGGTGGGGGTAGGGTCATACAGTCCTGTGGGAGGAGATGCAGATTTGTAAACAAGTCCAGCAGAGCAGGGGTGGGAGCGGGAGGGAAGAAGGAGGGAGGTGGAAATGGTCCCTGGGGGTGGGGGACAAGGTTAGCCTTAAAAGGGGAGTAAGATGTTTGCTAGCAGAAGCCTGTGTGGGTGGGAGATCCGGGGCTTCTGGGAAAAGGATGAGCGATGCTGATGGGAAGCACTCCTGTATGCCTTTGGCTAGGCTGAGCTCACCATCTGATGGACACAACAGGGTGAGAGAGAGAGAGAAAGCCAGCAAAGGGCTGGATCCTAGAGAAACTTACCTCCATGATAAGGAACTGAAGCTTCATCTTTGGGTCAATGGTTCTCAACTCTTGGCTAGTCATTAAAACCACTTGGGAGAACTTGAACATTATACCAAGCCCCCGTTTCCATTAAATCAGAATTTTAGGGGCTGAGGCAAAGACGTCGATAGTTTTTAAAGCAACCCAGGTGAATCTAATGTTCAGCCAGGATTAGAGACAACAGATTTAAGCAGAGAGGCGTCAGGATGTAGGATATTATACTAATAAGACTGTATGGGGAAGATTTGGTCCTAGCCGTATTTTAGAAAGATCTACAGGAGTCGGAGGGTGAGTTAGAGAGCCAAGGTCAGAAGGGCCGTGAGTTAGGACGGTGCTGATGAATCACTGGGGATATTGTTAGAAGGCTGACTCTGACTGGGTAAGCTTGGGGCCAGGCCCGAGGTCTTACATTTCTAACAGGCTTCCAGGTCATGCTGTGGTTCCTGCTTCTCTGGCCACTCTTTGAGTGCCTAGGACCCAGGACACAATTTCAGTCTTCCAGGCAAGAGACAAGCAAGGCCTGATAAAGGCAGTGTGCAGGGGGAGCGTCCAGGACATCCCCGAGATTTCTTGCTTGGATGACGAGTAGAATTTGTAAATGGAAAACTTTTCACTAAGAGCAGCACTAGCCTGAGAGCTATCAAAGCTCAACGCAGGTTTTCGTCGCCCCTGATTCGCATCCATGAAGCTGAAAGGACACCACTTGGAGTGACCTCCAGGAGCTGGACCACATCTTCTTCATCCATTCATCTGTCGATGGGCATTTAGAGGGCTTCCATGTCTTGGCTATTTTAAATAGTGCTGCTATGAACATAGGGGTACATGTATCTTTTCAAATTATAGTTTTGTCTGGATATATGCCGAGGAGTGGGATTGCTGGATCATATGGCAACTCTATTTTTACTTTTTGGGGAAACTCCAACTGTTTTCCATAGTGGCTGCACCAACTTACATTCCCACCAACAACTTCTGTCTTCAGATACAGGAGAGCACTTTCACATGGGAGACTTATTTCCTGCTTTTAGAGAAACACAGGAGAGTCAAAGTGTCCCTCTTGCATCGACTATTTCTTAAATAACTTTAATTCAAAATAATCAATACACCATTGAAGTATATTTTGGGTGGCCTGCCCTGGGCCCCAACAGTCTGTTTCCCAATCTCCATTCCGTTGATCTCTAGATGTGCCTAAAAATGTCTGAGCCCTAGAGAATGCTAGTTCCCATGCATATCAGTGGAGACAAGTATATAATTCCACATGCCAGATGCCTCAAAATCTCAGCTTCAGCCCTGCCAGGATCCCCACTTCATAACAAAGCCACTAAAGACCTTGGTCCTGTCCTGAGATGGCAGAGGAGGGAGGAAAATAACCACGGAAGAGTGGATCCCTTTAGGACAATTGGGAGTCTGTGAGAGATTGGGAGGACAGAGGAAAGGAAGAGAAGGAATGGAATGACAGAGATAATGGTCACCAACCTGCCCCCAGAATCGTTCCAAAAGTGAACATCTTGGGAGAAAAAACAGAGCCAAACAACAATAACCACGTCACACTGACCACTTCATCCCAACACTGCCACCGACAAAATCCCAGCCGTGGTGTGTTGCCAGATTAATTAGACTAGATTACATCTTAGCTTCTGGTGGAAGTAGCTTTGTGTTTCCATGGTCATCACAGCCGCTGTACTGGGGCTTCGGGGGTTCCTGGGACCATCTGAGGAGGTCTCCTGAGGCTCTCTCTCCTGGAGCAGAAGTTCTAGGCTGAGGTCCTATAAAGGAAGACCCTGTGGTAGTCAGGTGTGCTGAAGGGTGAGATCGGTGCCTTACATTTCCACTGACTCACAATGAGACTGCATGTTAACTAAGAATCCCAAGATTCCTTGCTCTTGACTGGATTTTTATCAGCTTCTTACAGAATTCTGATCAGCTCATGCTCATCAAAACCAGGTCTGTTTGATGAGTAAAAATGGGAAAGTTAATTGTGAACGAATGCAGTTTTCTTGGGGAAGAAACTCTTACAAGTATGGTTGCCATGATGGCAGCAGGGTGTGTGTGTGTGTGTGTGTAAAATGTTTTATGGGGGACAGGTTGGAACATCAGTATTGAATGCCTGGTGCTCTGGAGCGTCATTCAACAGGTGTGAGCAGCCAATATGATACAACAACATATGCTGATGACATTTAATTTTCAAGTCAAACAATAACATTCTCGTACCTCGCAATATAATAAAGGAAGACATATATCCATCAATTTTTTTAAATCAGTTGTACTTCTCCAGGGCTTGATATGAAGCCAGCTGGTTTCATGAATGATGCCTCTGAGGAAACAGTGAGGTAGGTAAGGAAAATAGAAAATCTCAGGTTTGCTGTCTGTTAGTTTTCAGGATAATGTAGCCAAAAGGTAATGATGCTGTATGACTCTTTTCACTCACTGACATATGAGGTGACATCTTTGTTCTCATCCTTTGTTTTTTAAAACACATGACAAATTGATCAGCTTATTTCTGTCTATTCCATACCGCCTAGATGGTTATGTTGTTGTACAATCTGTGCTTGTACAGCTAGATTATTTTATGAATTTTGTGTCAGTACATGTCTTGGGTTTAATAAAACAACCCTCCTTTAGAGGCAGCTACAGACACATTATGAGCAGAGCATGGTCAGGGTGTGGGGCTTCCTGCACGTACTGTCTTTCATTTTTATGAGAGGACATTTTTAAAAATTAAATAACAAGTATATTTTGAATACCCATTAATAGATACAAATTTTTAGCAAAATGCTAACCATCCATCAGGTTGAAAAAAATATAAACATTGAATTTCAAACAGATTAGATGAAAATCGATTTAACTTTAAAGGGGAGGAGTTGACCCAAGAGGCACTGGGGAAAATAAATGGTCAAGGAATTTGTGGAACAGGAAAGTTTTGAGTCACTGTGGTTGGACTCACACCAGGAATAAAGCTGAGTGCCCACCCTCTACCTACCGTATATTTTTGGCTCAGTCACAATTTGAGCCCAGGCTCAGACTCTTAGCATTTCCCTCCCTTTCCTAACTTTACCTTCTATTTATAAAGGAGGGTTGGTCCCTTATCAGGCCAGATCATACTCCTCTTGCATGTCTGGAGGCTGGGACATCTCTAGAGGGTCAAAACTTGCTCAGGGTTTTAGGGAATAAGAATACAAGAAGTAGGAGAGACTTCGAAGGTGAGTCACAGAGCTGACTTTCTCATGTTGGAGAGTAAGGAAAAGCCGAATGTTCTAGAATTATTTAACCCCAAGAACATTAGACTTTTGCTATAATAAATAGCCATTCATATTTAAAGATGATAACAGTTCCCATTGGGATAGGTGGGCTGTATGAGAGATAGAATTTCCAAATTCTAGTGGAAACAAACAAAAGGAGTTTGGGTATGGGTGCAAGTGCGGGTTGTTATATTATTATCAGTTGAGATATAAAGAGAAGGTTATATGACTGATGAAAGGACTTATCCTCTTGGTTGATGATACCAGAGCCTTGGCTAGTACACGTGATGAATTGCCACCCCCAATTAGCACATGCCCACACACACTGAGGTGATTTCCAGGCAGAAAGATGACCTCATGGCTAACTGAGAACATTTACTGTTGGTAAAGAAATCCTCAAAGAGGAAGAAGGAAGGTATGAAGCCATGGGCTCCTCAGATAAAAATAACTCCTTTTTGCAGTGTTTGCCATATTTTTTAGGAAGTGGTCATTCTAAAAGGGCCTGCCTGCTGAAAGCATTTCTTACTGATGAGTTTGTGTGTGTAAACTGATTCCTAGAACCTCTCTCAAGGCACTTGTGTCTAAGAAGGAACTGTCTAGAGGGTGGAAGTGAGCCTGCCTGTTGCCAGAAGGACCAGCCAGGTACGGAGTCAGGTGACTGTCTCTGCCGTCACACACTCACCTCCAGTGTGCTTTCGTGTGCAGCATTCTTTGATTGAAGACTTGCTCAGTTGAGAGGATTTAAGCCATGACTGAATCATAATGGGGGGTAAAAAGGACTATTCTAAGAAGAGTATTTTTGCATTTTTGTTTTTCTGAGAATAAACATGAGTCTGGTAATCAGCCATGACAGAGAGGTGCTTCAAGCAGGCTCTGGAGGGGGATTTTCCCATCAGATTCTAAATTATATTCTTTATCAGAGTAGAAGAAAATGCTTGAAACAGCCCTTGGCAGCCAATCATGTGTGTGAGGCTATGTCCTTGTCTTGATTTTCACCTGCCAAAAAGCTCTTTATTATTGGGTCAGCAGTGGATCTGAGGGTCTGCATTTTTCATCCTAATGTTTGTGAATGATATTCCTTATGCATGGGATGATTATGAATGCCGAGCTAAAAATCCTTCTCGAGCTCTTTTTTTATACCATTAGATTCTAAGTACTTTTCAAGTCTCTCTGTGAGGATATCGTTTTCTTAGACTACCAAGTGCATATGGGCGGCGAGATGGTACCTGTGGGGCAATATTGTCCATCCTTTACTCTGCCCACGTCTGCTCCTTGATCCAGGGCTGGTTGGAGTTGATTAAGCAAATGAAGTAATTGGTGACATTCCAGAAAGGGGAATGGAAAATTATTCTCATGTGCCCGGTTGGCTGAGTCCCCGGTCTGGAACAGAGTGAGCACCTCCGTAAGGTGGGCTAGCGTGGTGGTGAAGTTCAGAGCCTTTGGCACCACAAACCTGGGTTGGATCACCAGCTCCCCCCTTGCTGTTGTGTGGCCCTGGGCAAATTTCTTAACTTCCCTGACCCCCAGTTCTCTACCCAGAAAAGTGGGTTAATAGTGCCTAATTTATGGGGGTGCTGTAAGCATTGGCTGGAATAACGTTGACAATGAGTTTAGGAATGCCTGGCATGTGCTTGTTTGTTAAACGTCCTAATTTCTGCTATAGGAGGCGAGCTGAGCAGTGAGAGTCCTTGAGCAGGATTTGGTCGGTCGGCACTCACATCCATGCTCACCTCCTTCCAGAATGCCTTCCCTCACTACAGAGCTTGGAAAACCCCAGACTGCCACATTTCCCAGACTCTTTTTCAGCTAGAAAATTGTTTCCTTTCATTAGATCTGTGTATATGGTATTTGCAAGGAGGCAGTGAGGTAGTGGCCATTTTCACGCTGCTTTTGGCTATTTTCTGCAGGCAAGCAAGGTCATGGGATCATGGAATTTTCTGGAGCACTTGTCCAGCTCTGTAGGTGATGAGAAGCAATGACTTTCTGATCCTGGCTTTCAGATCCCCTGGACTGCACTTAGGGTGATATGTTCCTGAACTCCACAGATTCAAGTGCAGCCTCTTGAGTCCCCCAGTGCCTGGATTTCAGCGCGGGGAGTGCAGCTTCCCAGTGGTCGGCTCTTTGGCATTGCGGGAGTTTCTCCTGGAGACTCATCCAAGAGCCCCCATCTCTGGTCTTTCCACCACTGCCCTAATTCAATCACTTTTTGTTTAAAATTCAGTGGAGTATGTTTCAAGCACCGAGTCCTAATTTGTACAGTAAACGAGTCCCATGGGAAGAATGAAGAAAGGGACAATATAGAAGGAAAGAGGGCGGTGGGAAAAAGAAGTTGCAAGAGATGAGGAAAAGGAAGCGATAACTTTAATTGACGGATAAGGTAACACCCACAATTGCTGACCGTCCAGATAAACATGAAACACTCAAGAAGGAAGGGGCAAAATTACCATGAGGTCTGGGTTTAAGATCTGCTATTAACTGGACATCAAGGATAACATTGATCCCATAGGAACTTGAACCAACTCTAGTTGCTTGGTCATCAAGTTTGTGTCCACATTGTACAGGCACCAAGTCTCTCTTTCATTAAAGCATTTGCTAATATAAAAAGTCATCTACTGGCTTCTTACTCTACCAAGGACGTGTAAGAAACAGCTACCCCTTTCAGAGAATTATTCCATAAATGAATAATGAAATTTGAAGGAAAAAGGATTACTTTGGTTGTGGTCTTGATTAGACTGGAAATATATCGGGTCTATATAAGCATCCCTGGGCTGGGAAGTCATTACTTATTGGTGCTTTCCTACCTGAAGCTTGATGATTAAGCTGCTCTCTCCCCTGGGGCTGTGTTCCTATTTCAGAGGCTGATCTGTCACAAGTATAAAGGGGATTAAGTATTACAGGAGCATTCTAGGCTACTAAGCATAACACACTGTTCTAATGATGTTTGAATTCAACAGCGGCTTGGAATAATCATGGATATAAGAGCCCTTAAGAGAAGTCTCTCATTAGCACATTTATCCACAGGTGTCTAGAGATAACAACTCTTAGTGAAATGTCAGCACGCTTATTGGTTTTTGGCTAACACTAGTTTATCAGCAAGGGTGCTGTGAAAAAGGCACTTGAGTGTAAAGAAAGCAACCATTTCCCTAGCAACCTGTCATGGGTAGCTAACTGAGACCATTCTGCCTCCTTCCTACAGATACTGGTGACAGTTTCAGAAAAGGTTTGATGTGTCCCACCTTATCAACAACCATGAAGGAAGTAATGGGGTTGCAGCCACCTCATCACAGTTGGTATCTTTTTGGAAAAGGTTTCCACTCCCATCCCGTTGGAATATCATCACCAGAGAACAAAGACAGAAGCCTAGGCGTCAGTACCAGAGATGAGAAAGGTACATGGATTTATTGATATGGTAGTTTAAAAAGGGCCACAAACCCTTTGCAGTCCTTCCATCAAGAGATGAAATCTATCCCCACCCCTTTCTGCTGGACTGGCCTTGTGACTTGCTTTGACTTACAGAATGTGGGAGAGGTAATGTATGATTTCCAAGCCTGGGCCACAGGAGGTCTTGGTACCTTCTGTTCTCCTCCCGTTGGAACGCTTCCACAGCTATGAGCCTAGGCTAGCCCACTAGAGGACAAAACTATGCTAAACAGAGATGAAGCATCCTAGCCGAGACTCCCTAGGTCAATCAGCCCCCAGCTGCCCCACCAGGGCTGCAGCTTCAGTGAGTGACTCACTGATATGCCCTTTACAGTGAGAGGCCCCACCCAATCCAGCCATGCCTACTGATTTAGTTGTCTCATACAGGAGTGCAGACAAGCAATGCTAAGAGTTGCCTTTCTTTTTCTCAATATGTGTCTGACTGCTTTTCTGGAGATACACTGCATCCAAGGGCCAGAAATCCTCCTAGAGTCTCAGGAGAGTGATATCTCATGGGGAGTCCACAGGAAGCTCATCTGACGGCTGGTTTTAACGGTCTTAACCCTTGCTGCTTGAGCAGTGCTGTAAGGGAGTGGTGCGCCTGGGGTTTAGGGAGCACCTGAACACAGGAGTTCAGGTGGATTTCCTTTTCTCAGGCTTTGTTGATTGCACTTCCATTTCTCCATCTCACAGAGATGGTTCTAAAAGTTTCTGGGTCTTGGACATCTTTGAAAATCGGAGTTCTCTGCACCCTTTCCCAAGGAAAGAAACGCACATAGGTACTTTCAAAACAAAAAGTTTGCTTACGGTCGTTGGGAAGGTGGGAAGGATGGACTTTAGGGAGTTAAAATAGCAGGATTAGAGTAATTGGTTTCTCGGCTAGTCAGAAAGCTCTGTTGGAATTACCTATTTAAATTCCCTCCACGACTTAAAAAAAAAAACAACTTTGAGATTGTAAATGAAGCCTTTATCAATCACTTTAGGCAACACAATGTGGGCTTTGAGGGTAAAAGATGGGACAGCAAGCTATCATCAAATACAAAGGAAAGCCCTGGGTGTGTCCTGCCTAATTCTTTCAGAGAAGAGGGGAAATTGCTGCTTCTGCCTGTGGGGAAGTGCTTTGCCATTAAGCAAGAAATTGAAACAAAGAGACAGCCCTGAGGCTTTGGGGGGTAGGAGGGAGGAGGTTGGGTATTGGTCTCCCTAAGATTGTCGGATTTCTCACAGGATGCTCTTCTTTAACAGGAAGTGCCAGGAGCTTCTCAGGACTCAGATCTCTCCACTCTCTGAACCCATCCCAAGCTCTCTCTTTGAGGATCTGTGCTGACATTACATAATCTGAGCTACCTAAACAGGCAAGGGGTCCAGCCCGTGAAGTAACAGGCAATGTGTATTGAGTTGCAGAACCAGCCCCTTCTGCTCTCTCCCAAATCCTTGCTAGCAGAGGGTAGATGAAGAGGGAATAATTTGTGTGGCATATTTCTACTTAAATTTAAGGACCAGTCTGTTCTTCAAAGTTTTATACCACATAGCTAAAGAGGAATTTTAGGTCCGGGGTAAAATACTTTACAATTAATTAAAATAACAACACAACAATTCCATTTACCTTCCTTCATGTTAAATGATAAACTGAGGCATATTAAAATTTTCGAGAGTCTATTTGAGCAAACCTCAATTCCAGTTGGTTTGGTAACAAACCAGAAGTGGTTAGGAGACCGTATTTGGCAAAGCCTAGTTGGCTGTTTGTGACTGGTGGTCCTCAGGTTTCAGTTTCCTTACCTTGAGGCAGTCACAGGATCAGGCTCTGGTTTGCTTACTTAGGCTGCCCAGGCTTTAGAACTGCCTCAGTCTAACGGCCTCCTTGTTCACTTAATTTAACACGCAGCTAAACTGCTCTGGTATTTAATGCATAACAGCTTTAAGAAAATACTTTTTCTCACCTTCCTGTTGGAGACTGAACTATGAGCCTACTTCTAATATCTAGAGGTGCCACCTTAATAAAATACCTGGAGAGAGTCAGTCTTGAAGCAAATTGACACTTCTTGACACTAGTGAACCAAGTTGGTTATAGCACGTTTGCTTTCAAATAGTGTCTATAATTAGAAGCAGATTCCCACTGGAGGCAAAGTAAAGGGGCATTTGAACAAATTTGATACTAATCAAACAGCTCTTCTAGGATGATTCCAGTTTGTTTAGCCTTTCTCCACGACTTCTATAACGTGAACATTTGTCTATGCATGTACATTTAAAAAACCTAGGGAACCTTGAAATCCAAAGACAGTCTTCTAAAACTGTCTGGGCTTCAAAACACTTGAAGAAAATGGCTACTTAAAAAAAAATTCTTGGAATTGGTCATAAATTCTTAGAATTTGAAATGGGCATAGAGTCTTTGTTCATATTTGCATTTATGACCTGAATAAGACACTTTGCATGAGGTCTCAGATACATAGGAAGTGGCTGACAAAGATTATGAAAATCGATGGTAATAACAATCAGAAAAAAATCCTTAAACATCAAAAAAAAATCCATCAGAATGACTTTGAGCCTTGCAATGGTACTAGGCAAGTAGTTTTCATTTTTAGAGAAATCAAAAAAAATTTTTTTAGTGATAAATTACATGAGCTAGATTGATGCAAATTTAGACATTCCAGGAATGCAAATGACTTCATTCTTAGTAATTCATTTGACTTAAAAAGTTATTTTCTCTATTTCTTTACTGGAAAGTCCAAAAAGAATCCAGGACATAGTGAAGCTCTCTTTTTAAGCATTTTGAGTTGAGTATTTACTATGTTGCTATCTGTGTGTTAGAGAACCAAACCCAAGCAGGGCTGCAGCCCATGGGCTCAGAAGGGATATGGTTGAATCAGAAAGGCCCTCTCCTGGATCATGTTTTAGGCCAATGCAGGTACATTTCTTACCTGCAGGGGCAAATCCTTCATTCCTTCAGGTTAATGCCCAGTATAGCATGGATATTATGAGAAAATTCCTGCTCCAAGGCTATTTCTTTTGTATGACACTGTAGGGGAGGGAAAAAAATCTTTTTCCTATACCCATCTTAGGTTCTCAGGCCCTGTAATTAGACTAACAAAGACAGATTAACAAGAGAAGAACAGACAGAAGTTTATTAACAAGTGCATTGAGCATACACGTGGGAGTACCCAGTGATGAATAACTCATAGAATTGTGCTTATACAGCATCTTAAAGGAGTTCTAGAGAGGTGACAAGTGAAAAGAAAAGGATTTTCAGTTTCTAGGGCTGGCAAGTTGTAGGAAGGCAAATATAGGGGGGGAATGAATGGAAGATAAGGGCTAGTTTTAGCAAAGTTTCTTATGTAGATTCCTCTGGACTAATCAGGGTCTAGAGTTGTCCCTGGTGATTAACTTCTGTCTTTCCCAGTAGAGGTGAGAGGGACACCTTTGTAAATTTATGTCTTGCTTTTAGGCAAATAGGGGGAGGCAGAGAGCTTCCCTTGTACCTGCTGCTTCTCAATTGCTTTCAGCTCTAAACAATCCTCATGCCAACGTGGCATATTTGGGGGTGGCATATTCTGCTCCTCTACGACACTACTGATGGACTCTGGTTAAAATATTGGTCTGGGGCCGCCATAACGGGGAAATGACAAAATGGAGCAGGAGTTGTGTGTGATGAAAGGGACATGAAGGGCGCCAGTTAAAAACAAGTTACAGGGCTTCCCTGGTGGCACAGTGGTTAAGAATCCACCTGCCAATGCAGGGGACACAGGTTCGAGCCCTGGTACGGGAAGATCTCACATGCCGCGGAGCAACTAAGCCCGTGGGCCACGACTACTGAGCCTGTACTCTAGAGCCCGCGAGCCACGACTACTGAGCCTGCGAGCCACAACTACTGAAGCCCGTGCGCCTAGGGCCCGTGCTCTGCAACAAGAGAAGCCCACGCACCTCAGCAAACAGTAGCCCTGCTCACCGTAACTAGAGAAAGCCCGCGCGCAGCAACGAAGACCCAACACAGCCAAAAATAAAGAAATAAATTTTAAAAAACCACAACAAATTACATGTGGGAATTCCTTAGTGGTCCAGTGGTTAGGACTCAGTGCTTTCACTGCTGAGGGCCCAGGTTTGATCCCTGGCCGGGGAACTAAGATCTTGTAAGCCGCACAGCTTGGTCAAAAAAAAAAAAATTGCATGTTAATCCTGATTCATATGCTGACCTCCAGTGTGACCTTGGACAGGTCATTTAATCTCTCAGAGGCTCAGTTTCCTGAACTGTAAAACTAGGATGTAAATAATGTTTACATGATTAACAAATGATAACTTAATAGGATAATGTCTGTGAAAATGCTGTCTACAGACTGCTGTACAAGTAATAGTCCTACTGATTTTTATTTATTTATTTATTTTTATTTATCTATATTTTTGTAAGAAGGTAGAGGAAATTAGATTTTCACATGTGTGTGTATGTGTATGTGTGTGTATGTGCCTGTATTCATGAGTTTGTAAAATACAGACCAAAGTAATTAAATGAGATAATTTGTACAATTTCTATTTATAAATAAAAATAGTTACTGTAATTTTAGAATAATTGATCTTTATTCTTTCTGGCAGTAATGAGATTGTAGGGCCATAGTCTGTTCAAATTATGGAATGTTAGAAATGTGCATTTTAAGTAAGTGTATGTCACTAAACTTATTTTTAGCTTTTTTGGAATATCCTTTCTTCCTCTTCCAACCTCTTTCCCTCAGTTATTGCCCAGTCCCTCCAAACCCCTAACCTCAGGTAATTGCCCTTATTCTGGTACTAGTGGATGATATTGATTCCTAAGGAAAGACCTTGATCTGAACCATCATGGAGTAAATAATCTTCCAAGTTGTGGCTTCCAATTTTAATTACTTTTAGCTTGTTCATTTGGATAAATCACTACACTTAAGTTTAACCCTATGAAAGTTGGTTGAAGAATGTTTTCATCATGTTTATAGAATACATAACTGAGTGTTCTTACAAAATCTTTTTTTTTTTTTTTTTTTGCGTTACGCAGGCCTCTCACTGTTGTGGCCTCTCCCCTTGAGGAGCGCAGGCTCCGGACGCACAGGCTCAGCGGCCATGGCTCACGGGCCTAGCCGCTCCGCGGCATGTGGGATCCTCCCAGACCAGGGCACAAACCCGTGTCCCCTGCATCGGCAGGCAGACTCTCAACCACTGTGCCACCAGGGAAGCCCCAGAAAATCTATTTTTGACTGTTGCCCAGCTACATTTACATTGCTACTTGAAAGAAGAATTCCTCTTCTCAGACTGTCTGACATATTCATGGCATCTGGAGGAATATGGTTTTTGAAAGCTCTAGGATCCTCCAATTTCCACATACAATAGTGTGTGTTTCTTATGGTGCCCAGTAAATTTAGAAAGGGGGAGGAATTCCTAGGTTTTATAATTTGGCACTGGTATGCTGATGAATCAACTCTCCCCACCCCCAATATCCCTGACTTTTGGTATGTGCCAATTTCTCTGGTGCAAATACTTTCACAATGGCCAATTGCAAGGTACCATCAGGTGAACAATAGACCCTCTAGAGCTGGTACAAGCTGGCTCCAGCACACCACTGAGACCGTAAAATTTAGTCAGTCATCACTTTTCTAAAAGGAAGGCAAGGGACGTCCCTGGTGATGCAGTGGTTAAGAATCTGCCTGCCAGTGCAGGGGACACTGGTTTGAGCCCTGGTCTGGGAAAATCTCACATGCTGCGGAGCAACTAAGCCCGTAGGCCACAACTACTGAGCCTGTGCTCTAGAGCTGGAGAGCCAGAACTACTGAAGCCCACGCATCTAGAGCCCGAGCTCCTCAACAAAAGAAGCCACCGCAGTGAGAAGCCTGCACACCACAACGAAGAGTAGCCCCCACTTGCTGCAACTAGGGAAAGCCTGCGCACAGCAACGAAAACCCAACGCAACCAAAAATAAATAAATAATTTATTTAAAAAGTAAAAGGAAGGCAAGGTGAAGAGGAGTGGGGACAGTGGCTGTTTTTGGTCTGAGCTCTTTAGCATATGCTCTACGTATTAGAAAGATGTATGAGTCACTCTTCCAAGAATTAGTTCAGGAAAAGTCAGTGTAGGATGCTTTCTCCTATTTGTCTATTACTTTCCCTCCATTAAGTCTTTTTTAACCTTAAAGAACCTCTAAAAAAGAACTCTATTGGATATGATAGTATAGATATTGTTTACTTAAAAAAAAAGCAGATGAACACAGAAGAGTATATGAAAATACAACTCATCAAAATTTCTGGTATGTAGGCAGCAAAAGAAGTGGTTGGGGGAATTGTATAGCACTGAATGCATATACTGGAAAAGAAGAGCGATCTAAAATCAATAATATAAGCTTCCACCTTAGGAAACTAGAAAAAAAAAGAAGAAATTAAATCCAAAGTAAGCAGAAGAAAATAAATAATAAGAATTAAATGAAACTGAAAACAGAAAATCAGTAGAGAATATCAACAAAACCAAAAACTAGTTCTTTGAAAAGATCAGTAAAATTGATAAGACTGTAGCTGGACTAGCCAAGAAAAAAAGAGAGAAGACAGAAATTATTAATATCAGAAATGAAAGAGGGGCCATCACTACTGACCCTATGGACATTAAAAGAATAAGAAAGGCATATTATGAGGAGTTCTATGCCCCCAAATTTGATAACCTAGGTGAAATAAGCCAATGTCTTGAAAAGACACAATCTACCAAAACTCACACAAGGAGAAATAGATAACCTGAATACATCTATATCAATAAAAGAAATTGAATCATAACTTTCCAAAACATAAAAGATTAGGTCTAAATGGCTTTACTGGAAAATTAAAACAATTTTTAGAAAAAAAAAATGAAACCAAGTCTCTACAATATCTTCCAGAATATAGAAGCAGAAGGCATACTTCCTAACTCATTTTATGAGGTCAGTGTTCCCTCAATACAAAACCAAAGACATTACAAGGAAGGAAACTACGGACCAATGTTTCTCATGAACATATATGCAAAAATTTTCAGTGAGATATTAGCAAATAAAATCCAACAAAGTATAAAAAGAATTGTTGGGCCTCCCTGGTGGCGCAAGTGGTTGAGAGTCCGCCTGCCGATGCAGGGGATACGGGTTCGTGCCCCGGTCTGGGAGGATCCCATATGCCGCGGAGCGGCTGGGCCCGTGAGCCATGGCCGCTGAGCCTGCGCGTCCGGAGCCTGCGCGTCTGGAGCCTGTGCTCCGCAACGGGGGAGGCCACAACAGTGAGAGGCCCGCATACCGCAAAAAAAAAAAAAAAAAAAAAAAAGAATTGTTCACCATGCCCAAATGAGATTTATCCCAGGTATGTGAGGATTGCTCAACATTCAAAAATCAATTAATATAATCTTTTACATCAACACACTAAAGAAGAAAAACATATGATTATATCAATAGAGGCAGAAAGTGCATTTGATGAAACCTAATATACCCATTCATGATAAAAACTCTTATCATGCTTAATATTAAGATACTAGATACTTTCCCCCTAAGAGCAGGAACAAGGGAAGGACGTCTCCTTTCACCATCCATATTCACCATTATGCTTAAAGTCCTAGTTAATACAGTAAGACAAAAAAAGGAACACAGGTATACAGATTGGGAAGGGGTAAATAAAACTGTCTGAAAACTAAAATTGTTCACAGATGACATAATTATTTATGTAGAAAATTCCAAAGAATCAACAAAACAACTCCTAGAACTAATAAGCATTTATAGCAAGGCTGTTGGGTATATAGAAACTTAACATACAAGAGTCTATTGCTTTCTGATATATCAACAATGAACATCTGGAATTTGAAATATAAACACAACACTTACAATAGTACAAAAAATGAGATACTGGGGAGTTCCCTGGTGGTCCAGTGGTTAGGACTCAGTGCTTTCACTGCCATGGCCTGGGTTCAATCGCTGGTTGGGGACCTAAGATCCTGCAAGTTGCACAGCGTGGTCAAAAAAAAGAGATACTTAGGTATATATCTAACAAGATATGTACAAAATCCATATGGGGAAAACAATAAAATTCTGATGAAAGAAAATTTTTTAAAAACCAAATAAATGGAAAGATATTCCATGTTCATGGATAGGAAGGCTCAATTTTGTTAAGATGTCAGTTCTTTCTAACTTGATTTATAGATTCAACACAACCTTAATCAAAATTCCAGCAAATTATTTTGTGGACAAACTGTCTCTAAAGTTTATATGGAGAGGCAAAAGACCCAGAATAGCCAACACAATACTGAAGGTGAACAAAGTTAGAGGACTGACACTACCTGACTTACTATGAAACTATAGTTTCAAGACAGTATGGTGTTGGTGAAAGAATAAACAAACAGATCAATGGAATAGAATAGAGAATCCAGAAATAGACACACATGCATATAGTCAATTGATCTTTGACAAAGGGGCAAAGGTCATTCAACGCAGAAAGGATTTTTTTTTCAACAAATGCTGCTGAAACAACTGGACACCCTAACCACAAAAAAGGAAGTGAGACACAGACCTTATATCTTTCAAAAAAATCAACTCCAGGGCTTCCCTGGTGGCACAGTGGTTGAGAGTCTGCCTGCCGGTGCAGGGGGCACGGGTTCGTGCCCTGGTCCGGGAGGATCCCACATGCCACGGAGCGGCTGGGCCCGTGAGCCATGGCCGCTGAGCCTGTGCGTCCGGAGCCTGTGCTCCGCAACGGGAGAGGCCACAACAGTGAGAGGCCCGCGTACCGCAAAAAAAAAAAAAAAAAAAAAAAAAAAAAATTAAATCCAAAGGGGCCGTAGACCTAAATATAGAATGCAAAGCTATAACCCTTCTATACTTTTAGAAGGTAACATAGGGGGAAAATTAAGATCATCTTGAGTTTGGTGATGGGTTTTTAGATACAACACAAAAAGCATGATCCGTGAAAGAAAAAATTGACAAAATGGACTTTATTACAATTTAAAACTTCTTCTCTGTGAAAGATACTGTTAAGAGAATGAAAAGACAAGTCACAGACTGGAAGAAATATTTGTAAACACATTATCTGATAAAGGACTTGTATCTAAAATATATAAGAACTCTTAAAACTTGCCAATAAGGAAACAAAAAACCCAATTAAAAAATGGGCAAAAGATCTGAACAGATACCTCACTGACGAAGATGCATGGATGGCATATAAGTATCTGAAAAGATACTCAACATGATATATCATTAGGAAATTGCAGATTAGAACAACAGTGAGATACCATGACACCCCTATTAGAATGGTCAATATCCAAAATACCAGCAACATCAAATGCAGAGAGGATGAGGAACAACAGGGCCTCTCATTCACTGCTGGTGGGAATACTAAATGGCACAGCTACTTTGGAAGACAGTTTGGCAGTTTCTTACAAAACTAAACAGGCTCTTACCATATGATCCAGCAATGGCACTCCTTGGTACTTACCCAAATGAGTTGTAAACTTTTGTCCAAACAGAAACCTACACACAAATATTATACCAGCTTTATTCATAATTTCCAAAACTTGGAAGCAATAGAAATGTCCTTCAATAGGTGAATGGATAAACAAACTGTGGCACACCCATGCAATCGAATATCATCCAGTGATAAAAAGAAATGAGCTATCAGTTTAGAAAAAGATACAGAGGAATCTTGAATGCATATTGCTATTGAAATGAGGTAAAAGAAGCCAGCCTGAAAAGGCTACATACTATATGATTTTAACTATGTGACATTGTGGAAAAGGCAAAGTTACAGAGACAATAAAAAAATGAGTGGTTGCCAGGAGTTTCCATGGAGGAAGGAGGGATGAATTAGTGGAGCACAGAGGACTTTTAGGGCAGTGAAACTATTCTCTATGATACTGTAATGGTGGATACGTGACATTATGAATTTGTCAAAACCCATAGAACTCTACAACACCAAGAGTGAACCTAAGGCAAACTATGGACTTTCGTTAATAATAATAATGTATCAATATTGGTTTATCAATTGTAACAAATGTACCACAGTAACGCAAGTTAATAATAAGGGAAACTGTGTGTGTGTGTGGTGGGGTGGAGGGGGAATCTGGAGCTCTCTGTACTTTCTGCTCCATTTTTCTGTAAATTTAAAACTGCTCTAACAACATAAAAGGTACTAATATAGAAATATTAAGTAGACTGTTTAACACCCAGAAGTGTGTTTTTTTATCCTAGAGCAGAGATTGGCAAACTTTTTCAGTAAAGGATCAGATGGTAAATATTTCAGGTTTGTGGGCCATGTAGGTCTCTATGATTTCCTCTCCTTCTCTTTTTCCTCTTCCTTCCCTTTCTTCTTCTTAAACAACATCCTTGGTTTACAATCTGGGCCCAAGGTCTGTAATTTACTGATTTTTTGCCCTAGAACACTTTTCCTCTTTCCTTAATCTTTATCAGACCCATCCACATTTCCCCCTCCTGTTTCTACTCTCATCTACATTTGAAGTGGGAACTTGTGATATCTAAATGCTCTCCACGTGATGTGATTTCCCCTCGTATTTGCCATGCTTATAAATAGGGTAACTTTGAAAGCTTAGTAAGAAAAATGAAGAGTCAAGAATTAACTCATTGGCTGGAAGTAAAAGAAAGGGTATTTTTTTTGTTCTCAGTTTTTCAACTCCTGTCACCAAGATTTAGGATATTCATCAAGAGAAGAAATATACTGCACATATTGGATTTATCCTGTGCCTGCTGAGAATGCTTTACTCAAAATAAATTTTCATTACAAATATTTTAGTAGAAGCACTATCAAAACAAGATTAAAGCATAACTGAGTAAAAATTATGAAAATGTAATTCCATAATCCAAGCAAAGTTTGGTTTGCATATTAATTTCTAATTGTATACACTGGCTTATTTTTCATGTATTCATATTTCTTTGTATTTTGTTAATTTTTACTTATTACTTTATCATATAAAATGTTTCAAATTTTTACATAGCCTTTAAAAATTATTTTCTTTAATACATAAGATTCCATCATATATATTACTATATATATTATTATATTCTACCACAATATAGTAAACAGTTCCATAGCTTGGGAATTATTTATGCTGCAATAAACATTTTCACACCTACGTCTTTTTGCTTAGCTGAATTACTTTCTTATGATAAATTACTAGAAGTAGAGTACCCATACTGAATATGATAATTATATTTGTAGTTCATGCTACATATTTCTATTTTCCTTGAGGGGCAAGCAATGTATTTCTTTTACTAAATAATTTAAGGATTAAATTTAGGGAAATGATTTAAATGTGAAATTAAATATTAGTTCTGAGAATCACTTCTGAGCATTTAATGAGTGCTTGTTGTGTACCAAAGATAAATAACACTTGGTCTCTGCCCTCAATGTATTTACAGTCTAGTGGGAGAACAGAGCCAGGACTGGATGTGAAATAAATTTAAAGGGGTACCAAAAAACTCAATAATCAAGATAAATAACATTTTAATGCAATATATTACAAAATTGACTTGGCAAACCATGGCTCATGGGTTGTCTCCCTGTTTTTGTAAATAACATTTTATTGGAACCAGGGCCAAGATTAGGGTAGGGCAAGTGAGGCAAGGTTGTGCAAGGGCAGGTTGGATCTTGTTGTTACTTACAATTTTAATATTTTATTCATCATGGATTTTTTTGCATTTAATTTTATTTGTAAATAATACATTAAAATGTTATTTATCTTGATGACTGAGGTTTTTTGTATCCTCTTAAATTTTTTTCCCCAAGGCAAGTACCTCACTCACCACATATATCCTAGTCCTGCCTTTGGGGTGGAGATCAAAGAAATGGATAATTGGAACATCAGTGAAAGACACTGGGTGTTATGAAGCGTGTGTGTGTGTGTGCACGCACGCGAGCATGCATGCGTGTGATTTCCTATGGTGATGGTTTGTATTTCACCACCCAAAAGGACCACGGTGCTAAGCAACATGTAATATGAGACACCCCTGGGAGAGGATGCTGTGTCATCTAGAATCAGCAAAGAGAGCTCTGGTTTACCCTCAGCATGGGTTGCAACCATGCTTACACCTGCGTAAGATCAATTATGTAGCCTGAAAAGCTAGGCCAACCACTGCCACTTAGCAAGGACCATTGGTACTTTTTGATTGACTAGTTTGTATAATCTTCATTGTTCCATAGCACATTAAATATATTATTATGTTCTTTAAAAAGAACTATAATAGTGGGAACGATTCATGCTGAGTGTTTTAAAAGCCAGGTCACTAAAGTACTTGTAAGGCTTATCCTGTCAGAGATTACTGCCTGCCAGAGTATAATCAGAAAATCCTTCCTCTTGCCTAAAAATTGGTTTAAGAAATGATTTCCAAGTTTGCTAGAAAAATGAACAATTTTTCTCGAAGTCCAAATATAGCAGACTCTAGGTTGGATGATAAATATCTGGTCCTTCCTTAAACATATTTCCCTTTCTAAATCTTAATTTATGGTAAAATCAATTTCAGGAAATGCTGAAAAATAAATCATAAGTACAGCTACTATTCCATTTTTTTTTCCAGACATTCATTGGAGCATGAGACTATAGATACCCAAGATGTTTATAAAAAGATAAAGGCATTAACACACAAACCTTTAGGCCAGTGTTCTGTAACTAAAAAGATAATTAGTATAATATTATTATTTCTCTAGTACCTGTGATGAGGTTCTTGCCATTCTACAATTCAATACATGTATGAAATCCGGGCTAGAGGTGAACTTTGAGAAACAGAAATTGACAAAGAGAGGCAAAATAATCTAATAGTCATTATAACGGACCATTATGGAACAAGAAATATCTTTTGTTTGAATGATGTACGAACAAGTCATTTCAGAACTGTTGTAAGGTTTTGTTATATTTCTAGTTACACTAACGCCACACTCCTCACTGGGAAAAAGACGTCCCCCACCAGGTTTCAGATTCCTAAGTGCTCTCTGCTGGCGCACAGTAGCTTGATGAGAATGGATGTGGTTGAATTAGAAAGTCAGTGGAGGGAAGAGTCAGCTCTCCCCCAGACAGGAAACGGCAAGGAGATTAAAGATGCATTGGTGTCTGTTGTGGGCTTCCCCTAGGCTGTGAAAACAAATAGAACACATAATTAATATTCTTCCTGCAGCTTGTGGAAGGCCTTCAGGCAGAACATCAGTGTTCATTTTACTATCTATATTCAGGCTGCATTTTAATGCATGACATTTTGGGGAAATGGGGAACATTGCATAATCTGGGAACATCTATAAACAAATGTCAGTTTTCTAAATGGAAGGAGAGCCTGTTGGGGGTTTTTCTGTAGTCAAGGCCAAGCTGCTCAACCAGGAGATATAGAGAAAGGAAGAGGAGGGTGATTATTGGTGGAGAGTATGAAGGTGTTGTTTTAAAGGGACACTTACTGTCCAGGCAGTAGTCTGCCTACTGTCTACCCTGTTCAGTTTCAAATCAGTTCAATAAATACCATTTGAGCACTTACTGCATGCCAAGTTCTTTGTGAGTACCAGAATACAGAGATAAACAACACAGGATTGCTGGTCAGTTTGCAGTCTAATGGATACAGAAAAGAAGAAGGAGATTTTTCAGAGATTAATCACAGCAAAATTCTGAACCCACTGCCTGACTACCAAACTCAAGAGTTGCAAAGTTCTTTTCCACTTGCCTATGGCACTATGACTGTCAGCCCATAGGACTCAAGAAGTTTGTGGGCAACTTTGTTGAATACGAACTATTCAACTTTGTTGAATAGTCAATAGTCAATAGAATAGTCAAGTCCTATTCTTTTGTTGACTGAAAAAAAAAAGCACAACCTAAAAATTAAGAATTATGTTTTATTCAGCGGACTTACTGAGGACTTAAGCCCAGGAGACAGCCTCTCAGATAGCGCTGAGGGACTTTTCCAAAAAGGTAAGGGAGGAGCCAGGATATATAGTCTTTGCAAAAAAAAACCCCAGGTACTTGGAACATCAGAAGATTACTGTTGGGGACTTCCCTGATGGTGTGTAGTGGTTAAGAATCTGCCTGCCAATGCAGGGGACACGGGTTCAAGCCCTGGTCCAGGAAGATCCCACATGCCGTGGAGCAACTAAGCCGGTATGCCACAGCTACTGAGTCTGCGAGCCATGACTACTGAGCCTGCATGCCACAACTACTGAAGCCCGTGTGCCTAGAGGCCGTGCTCCGCAACAAGAGAAGCCACTGCAATGAGGAGCCCGCCCACCGCAGCGAAGAGTAGCCCCGGCTCACCGCAACTAGAGAAAGCCCGCACACAGCAACAAAGACCCAACGCAGCCAAAAATAAATAAATAGAAATAATTTTTTTTAAAAAGATTACTGTTAATTAAAGAAAACCAGATATTTCAAGTTAATGAATTTGGTGCTTATCTACCTATGGGAAGGTGCAAGAGCCTGGGCTCATTGAAATCACTCCTTTGATATGCACCTTTACTATCTAGGGCCAGAGTCCTGCATTTCTCCATCCTGAATCCCCTCAGGGTGCACCACTGGGGGTGGCTGCAGTGGCCCATGGCTTGATGGCTGCAACATCCTTTGTGGACTGATATGGCAGGGGATATTCCTCATCCACACCTTCTTATTGTGTGTGTTTTATAAATGCAGTGGAAAAGCACAGGGTCGGACTTACCCCAGAGTCACAGTTCGTAAGCCATGGGAACCAGCTTCCTGGTTCCATCTGTGTTCCTCAGTGGGTGAGGAAACTAAGACTTGGGTCCTGTTCCTGGTGTCTATAATCGCCCACCCATGCCCGCAGCTAGCAGTTCTTTCTTTCTTTCTTTCTTTTTTTTTTTTTTTGTATGCAATGGTGAAACATTATCCTGGGCTAATAAATTAGCATAAAAATATAAAATAATGCACAGATTCTCCCCCACTAACGTGACTAACAGGATTAAATAGCATGTTAAATAACATAGTACTTTGCAGTTAGAACCAGGAAACTAGTTTCCATGGTTTACTGGCTGAGACTTTAGGGCTAGTCAAACCTTGTTGCTCTCCCTTTGCATTTGTAAGGCAAAACCACTAAAAAAAACAAAAAACAAAAAACAGGGCTTCCCTGGTGGCGCAGTGGTTGAGAATCTGCCTGCTAATGCAGGGGACACGGGTTCGAGCCCTGGTCTGGGAGGATCCCACATGCCACGGAGCAACTAGGCCCGTGAGCCACAACTACTGAGCCTGCGCATCTGGAGCATGTGCTCTGCAACACGAGAGGCCGCCATAGTGACAGGCCCGTGCACCACGATGAAGAGTGGCCCCCACTTGCCACAACTGGAGAAAGCCCTCACACAGAAACGAAGACGCAACACAGCAAAAATAAATTAATTAATTAATAAACTCCTACCCCCAACATCTTCTTTAAAAAAAAAAAAAAAACCCAGCCTCCAGAAATCTCATGAGTCCTGCCTGAGGCAAGTGGGGAAAGACTTTTTAGGTCTCTCTTTGGCTGATCACAGGTTGCTTCAAAATTCTGCTGTGTTTAATTCTGTCATAGGAGACAGTGCCCATTTGGTTTCAGACCTGGGTAGCTAGGTGTATTAAGAATGTGTGTGTGTGTGTGTGTGTGTGTTTATTGGCAGTGTCCATAAGTTAGATTTCACAGTCATCCAAGTAGGTGATGTTAGATCAGGTTCTTCATCTTATGAAAGGAGTCCCTTCATAGATTCAAGTCCCTTCTAGCTCTAACATTCTGTGAGCGTGTCATTCTATATTGAGTTCCATAATGTGCTCAGCCTTTTTTTTTTTTTTCTGGGGTGGAGGGAGGGGGAGAAGGGAGTAGATTTAAAAGAAGTCTAACCCTTTACCCCACTTATCATTAAGAAGTTTATCAAGATGAGAGAGATAAATATATATGAGACACCTATAAACAATGCAAGATAGTCTATAATTAAATTGGAAATTATTTAAAAGACTTAAGAATTCCAATGGACTGGGGATCCATAGGATCTGGGAGTGATTAAGGGACATTCTAGGGAAGACATGGTCATGTAAAACTTTACCTGGGCGGAACTTGAGAGATGAGGATGTGAGCATTCCAAATAAATAGAAAGTCCCTGAAAAACATACATCTACATGCACTGTATTTACATATATTCATTTATTTGTGTGGTTGTCACTTATGTGTATATTTATACAAGGAGATGCAAAAGGCCTATCATTTGTAGCACTTTCTCTTTTGCCCACTTTGATTCATGGCAGGAATGAAACATGTGATGTTATGGCTTCAAGAAACACACAGACCATGTCCTGAAATATAATGAATGGTTCTGACCTGGTTAGTTATCTTCAGGTGTTGAAACAGTACCAAGCTTCTTAAGTCTAGGGAAAATTCCAAGACCTTGGTGTGAGATGTTTCCTGTTGAGAATGTCTTTTGTCTCTACCACCTGTCCCAATGCATAACTTCTCCATAAGACCCCTAACCAAAGCCTTCATGGGGGTGCCAATTTGGGAAAGGCTGTCTGGAGCTCACAGCCGCTGTTCCTCACTTGAAGTACCATTCGTTTCGAAGCTGTGGCCCTTCCTCAGAAAAAAATCCATGTGATTTCCAGACACAACTTTGAACTCCAGTAAACTACAGTAGTTATTAAAGCATGATGACAAAGCAAATATTAACACCATCATGTTTAAATGTGAAAGGAATAATAATAATATTAATAATAGCAAACCCATATAGTGCTATGTTCAAAGTGCTATACTCTAAGATTTGTACATCTCTTAGCTCATTGTCTCTTCATAATAATCTTTTGGGGCATAGGTTATTATTATTATTCTCATTTTACAGATGGAAAAATCAAGGCATGGAGAGGTTAAGAAGCTTGTGCTGATCCAGATTGTGGACCTGGAATTTGAATCCAGGCAGTCTAACAACAAGTCTGTATTCTGCATCACTCTAGCAAAAGGAAGCTGTTTAACATAGAATATTCCTAACTTCTATTAATTCCAGTGGAGTCCTTTAATGTCTTTAATAATGTTGTTTGTAGTCAAAGAAAAAGGTACTGACCCTGTCATTGGGGCAGGGCTCGTGGCTGCTTTTCTCTCTGCGCTGGCAGCTTTGTGTTTCTTGTGCCCTCATGTGTCCCAGCCAAGGCTAAGGGTATCATTTGGGACCTCAAAGGGATACCAGGCAGATGCAGTGCTCCTAAAATCCTCTGTCTATCCACAACCAGGCAAAACCTTTCCCAACACTGCAGCAGCACTAAACTCATGCCCACAGGACCTGTTTTTAATTTTAACAAATGCCACCTATAATTAACCATCACTGTTAACATCATGGCATTTTCTCATCCAGTTTTTTGTCTGTGACTTTCACCCTGACTGTTCTCTTACTACTGAAATTTTAATATATAAGCAGTTTGCTATACTGCTCTTTTGTTTAATATATCACAAGCATTTTTCTCCTTGTATTATAAATTGTTCATAAATATAATTAAATCTTTGACAAGTGAAAGAATTACATACCCATGGCAACTGCTTCAAACAGTACTGAAAAATATGTCAATGCACGCAGTAGCATATATGTGAATGAATAATTTTTGTTGCTATAAATAGATCATATGATATACACAATTCTTTACCTTGCTTTCTTCTCTCTTACACGTGCACACACACACAATTCTCCCCAAACACAGAGAAATATACTAATTTGTAACTAACATTTTCTTTCCATTTTCATCTCGCTTCTTTTAGTGATGTTTTTCATTACAAAAGTAATACATGCTTATCGTAACAAATGGAAATGGTACAAAGATATACAAAATAAAAGCAAACTATCTCCTTTGACCCCATCTCCAGTCCCATCCCCCTGAGCTACCCATGCTAACACCTGCTACCTACTGCCCATGCTTTTCCCGCTTTTCCCATGCTCATTCAAACAGAGGCAAATGCATATTTACATAGAGATAGATTCTTTTTTGGTTTGTTTTTACTCAAATATAATTGAAGTAAATGCATTAGTCTGTAATTGGTCTCTTGGTGCCCCTACCCCCTTGACAATATATTAAGAACATTCCTAACAATTCAAGAGATACGGCTTGATTATATTTTTCCTTTCTAATTCCTCTTTCTCTCTCTTTTTACATATGTGTGTGTTTATATATATATATATAAATATAAATTTTTGTTTGTTTGTCTCACGATTCTTATTTTCAGTTTGGCTTTGCTGGCACCTCAGACCTGCTGATGTTCCAGGAGGTTCCTAGCTCCCAATCCTATCCAGTAAAAAGGTCATCACTTAACTGTATATACTTGAGAGACGCAATCGAAACAGATCCCTGTTCTTTCAGGGAAAAGAGAATGAGGGTCTCGTGGTCCTGCAGCTTCTGCACATAGAAAGCCATTGAGCACTTGTCAGGTGAATAATTGGATCCAGTTCTTTCCTGAGCTTTTAAACCCACCGTCATGGAGGGAGAATGTTTTGATTTCAAGATGGCCAATTAACAAAAGCCCTTTGTTCATCTGAGCTCTGAATCCATCAAGAGATCAAAACAAGGGTCAGATGAAAATATCCTCTTACTGATAAGCCAGACCCAGCCAGCTTAGAACTAGGACAAGAATGAGCCTGCGTCAATTTGCCCGTCCCTCCCCAGATGCGTGAGTACCCAGAGTCAGAGCTGGACCGCATCAGGCCGCTCACTCCAGGGTATGCGGTTGTTGAGAAGAAGGTGCCGTGGGAGGACAGCGCTCTAAGTAGAGCTCCCCCATGACAGGAGCTGCGGGTGGGCTTTCCTTCCCCCCAGCCTGACCACTTGGATGAGCCAGGCTTTCGCCTTCGATGAGAAGGGAGAGAGGTGGGAAAATGAGTAGACATTTCCTCCCTCTTATTTCTGAAAGGGAGAAAGTTTGACTTTAAGGGCTCAGAGAGGGATGCTCCCGCAGACCACGCTGGAGAGCGTCATGCCACAGGAGGTAGATCTGTACTTCAATCTGTTTGTCAACAAATACATTTTCATCATTTTGTTCGTCCCAGAGCAGGTACTATGTATTCACACTGGGATGATGTACATTTTGAGAATACCTCTGATAGCCTTGGTGGCAGCTGTATCTACAAAAGCATGTTCCCCCCAGAGGTTGCACTGGAAACATCCAGGTGATCTGGATGACTAATGAACACCCACGTCTTACAGAGGGATGGGGCCAGCGTGATGCACATCCAGAGCCAGCAACCGCCCACGTCTGCATTTGCTCATCTGTCAAATGAGGAGGTCGATTAAATCATCTCCCCAAGGACCTAACTGTGCCAACCTTCTGTGATTCTGAAACGCTGCCTCCCTGGTAACGGTTGAGGACCACCTTGTCCATAAATAAACTGGCAGAGCTGTGTAAACGTGCTGAATTTCTAATGGCCGAGAGTACTTTTTAGTCACGATGGGAGCCCAGGATTTTACTTCTAAGCCAGTGGGCAAGATTGGGACCTACCAAGACCTCCAACAGTGACATACTCCGTATCTGTAAAACCCACTTCTCTGGGAGGATAAACTGGCACAACCTTTTGAAAATACTCATGAAAAGAAAACTACACATACCCTTTGATTCAGCAATTTTACTTCAGGAAATTTACCTTATAGAAATGAGTCAATGCAAGTGGCTAGGATATCTTTACAAAGCTACTTTTTCTTCAGCATTCTTTGTTGTTGTTGTTTTCTAATATCTTTACTGGAGTATAATTGCTCTACAA
The DNA here is from genome assembly GCF_025265405.1 of Mesoplodon densirostris. Lineage (NCBI taxonomy): Eukaryota > Metazoa > Chordata > Mammalia > Artiodactyla > Ziphiidae > Mesoplodon > Mesoplodon densirostris. Next base: position 22,474,610 of record NC_082680.1, read on the forward strand.
TGTTGTGTTAGTTTCTGCTGTACAGGAAAGTGAATCAGCTATATGTATACATATATCCCCATATCCCCTCCCTCTTGCGTCTCCCTCCCACCCTCCCTATCCCACCCCTCTAGGTGGTCACAAAGCATTGAGCTGATCTCCCTGTGTTATGCAGCTGCTTCCCACTAGCCATCCATTTTGCATTTGGTAGTGTGTATATGTCAATGCTATTCTCTCACTTCATCCCAGCTTCCCCTTCCCCCACCGTGTCCTCAAGTTACAGCATTCTTTGTAACAGCAAAAACCACACAATAACTTAAACGTCTATTAATAAAAGATGGATTAAATAAATATGGTTCATAGACAGAAGGGAATAACCATGCAGCTATTAAAAAATATAATAAGGAAAATCTGTAAGTGCTAATGTGGAAAATTTTCCAAGACAGAGTATTGATTGAAAATAGTAAGATGCCTACACTATGTTTGTATGATGACATTTCTTGCTGTGTGTGTGTGTGTGTGTGTGTGTGTGTGTGTTCTTGTAAATGCTTAGAAAATAAAACACACCCCAATCTCTTCACAGTGTCTATCTTGGAGAGTCTGGATTGTCTGCATGGGAGTGAGGGCTGCTGAAAAACAGAAAAGTAAAAACTTTCATTTTTTTACTTTTATTCATTTCTATACTCTAAGTCTTTAAAAAAATAGACAATGGCTTTATAATCTGTAAAACAAAACAAAGAATCACTATGCTGTACACCTGAAACTAACAGAATATTATAAATCAACTATACTTCAATAATCAAAACAAAACAATAGGCACTTATTATTTTTATGGCACATACAGAGAAAGCCCTTTCAACCTTCAGAGACTTCCTGGGGAGAAGAGTTAGCCTCTACCTCTGCCTCTTTGCTTTTACGGTTCAGAATGTAAGACAGTGTTCTATGGAGTCAATGAAAGGCCATGCACAAAATCTAAAGTGTTATGGTGACATCACCTTGTAGAAAGGCTTCAGGGTACTCTCTGGCATCACTAACAGACACGGGCTGTTCCAGAGCACACAGGATTTGGGTGAACTCAAGGGCAAATTCAGTGCCCAGTCAGTCTGAGACCACATATACACAAAAAGGCTGCTCACTGAATGAGAAAAGACAAAAAAGACCCTATACCCCATGCACAGTTTTAAAATACTTGTTGATAGCATCCTGAGCATCACTGTCCTACAGCAAACTGCCTTTCCTGTGGTGCCCAACAAGTTTCACCTGCCCACCTGTTCTTTACTATTTATTCCTTTTATGGCTGTGTTTGTGCCAAATCATGCACAATGATTCATGGAGAAATTAAGGGATGTCTCTTTCTGTGAATGGTTAAAAGGTGTCTGTCATCAAAGCCTTTTTTGTATTGTTAAACTTAATGTTTGTTGACAGACTTCATGAATCTCAAGAAAAATGAGATCACGTTACTATGCGGGCCCAAAAGTTGCTGGTTCTTTCCGCCTTTTTTTTTTTTTTTTTTTTTTTTTTGCGGCACGCGGGCCTCTCACTCTTGTGGCCTCTCCCGTTGCGGAGCACAGGCTCCGGACACGCAGACTCAGCGGCCATGGCTCACGGGCCCAGCCGCTCCGCGGCATGTGGGATCCTCCCGGACCAGGGCACGAACCCGTCCGTGTCCCCTGCATCGGCAGGCGGTCTCTCAACCACTGCGCCACCAGGGAAACCCCTTCCCGCCTTTTTGACTGCCAGACTCCAGGCCCCTTTCAAGGTCGGTCCCCTCCCTCCTGCAGAACGTCTGAGAGTTCACTGGACAGAGGTTGTCTCTAATCTAGACGATGCTCTTGGCAGTTTTGGCCTCATCTCTCTGCATTGGTCTCTTGGGGATGCCCACTGGGACTCTCTTGGGCCACCCTGGCTGGAACCACTGCCTGCTGCTCTGCAGGGGTTGCCCCCTCCAGACCCTCAGGCCACCCCAGAGGGCAGCTGTTCACACCACCACTCTCCTCCGGGGTGTGCCACTCGAGCAGAATGCTCACCATCAGAGCCGCCTTACCCAGACCCCTCCTCCATGCTCCTCCGGCTGCTAAGGTCCAGATTGCTGACGTCTACTGCTCTCCTGCAAAACACACAGGGACACGGCCCTCCTGCCTCTGCCTTCCACAAAAGCTGTTGGTGGCGAGGGGCTGAACTGGAAAAAGATTCCAGCAAAAGTCCCTGTGTTGTTCCAGGGACCACTTCCTTCCATCTCTTAAACCTGTTGCTGAATCAGTTTTGTCACGCCTGTTGCCACCTGCCCGAGGCCAGAGTCTTCACGAGGTCCCCTCGTGCAGATTGGTTTCTATTCATTTTTTGCCAACTTGCCGGATGTGTCTGTAGCTACCTGACCCCTATACACGGACACACTTTCTGGTTTTTTCCTCGGGTGCTTCTCTCTGGATGAAACTAGCTGGAAGGGTACCAGAGGATGCCACAATAGGGAATATCACCCAACTCTGGGTGCCATATGTATCTGAATCTCTGCTCTGGTAAACTGAGCTTCACCACTACACTAGTGAATCCCTGGAAAGACCTTACAATGGGAACGTGAAATACCATTGAGTTAGACAAGTGAGAAAAAAAAAGAGCAATAATGAAAGGGAAGAAATAGAGCTGAAGAAGAAACAGCAGGTAAACTGCCAAGAGAACGGGGAAGAATTTCAAGGCAGGTAGGTCAAGGGATGGTATGGTTTCAGTTTTCAACTAGAGGCCGACCGAGTATCTCTGAGGGATTCAACAGAGAGGTTTTGCAGAGTAAATCTTTGATATTTGGGAAAATACTAGACCTCTGAAAATTTCCACATAGACAGATACTATTCTAACATACTTTCATGTTAGAAGCTGGGATCTCAAGAAAAATAATAAGACGCCAGTGAAGTATATAAGTTGGATACTTAACGAGGCCCAGTCTTTAGCTGAGTGACCTACATTTCATAGTCGACTCGAAGCATGTGGCTTCAAACTGGTACCCCCCCAGTTACGAATGAGTATGTCATGGGCTGTGGGATCTCGTGTCAATAGCTGAAACCAAGCACGTCAAGTGCCAGAGTGCTAAGGGCCTACGGTATTATGCAAGTTGGGCCATGACTAAGATCTCCCACATCTCATTGTTTTCCATCAAAGTTCACTGACCTCTGATTTACCCACAAAGTTAGTTCTTTAGTTCACATCCAGCACCTCTGCTTGTCAGCCTGGGAACCTTCTAGAGGAACCTGTTTCCTTAAACCTGTTCTCAGCCTTCTCCTGGGCTTCAGCCAGGCCTTAATGACCAGGGGCTGGTTCTGTGTGTTTCTAGGTATGTAGAGCCTCTTCCTTGTTCCTTCTTCCTGATTTTTTCTTTTAAATAGAGGACAGGAGAAGGGAGATTAGGGAAGAAAGTGTGGCAAATGAGATTCAAAGTAGTAAGTTGTAGCACTCAGTGGAAAAATCTGGCTATAAGCCTAGAAACTTAAAATGATGTTTTTAGATTCGAAATATAATTTTAAAGATGCTTCCATTTTATAGAAGGTCAGTTCCAAGCCTCCGTGTATAAGAGATAGAAATGAAGAACCAGGCCTAGGAGGGGGTACATGGAAGGGTCTCTAGGAGGTGTAAATTCTGGTTTAGCTGGTGTCAGCAGCTCTGGGTTTCCCTGTCAGCTCTGCGTCTGAGCTGACGTGATCTTGGGAACATCACTTCATTTCTTTCCACACCTCAGTATCCTCAGTGTAAAAACGGAGTTAGACCACATGTTCTAGAAGGCTCCTTTCAGCTCTAAGAGATATGAGTCTACAGTCTGATTACCCTTTCCACCCAGGGGTCGACTAAAGAATGATGGATTTAAGACAGACTTAGTGGTTCTTAGAGGTGAATCAATGGCATCAAATTTAATCATGGATAATTAATTGATCCAGATTAAATCAGTTATTTGTCTTCTGTTACAAGACAATGTACACTAAAGTTTTGGTTTTAGCATGAATAAGAATGTAAAAAATCTTTTAATCCACTTTTCAAAGTGCTTTTGCTTGTATAACTTTTAAAGCCACTCTCATTACAAAGAGGCAGTTAAAAACGTGTGGCCAAGAGGCTGAACTCCATCATGAATTTTTGCCGCATTTTTCCTTGGCTTGGCCACAGAGAGGTCCAAGAGGTGTTATTTCTGGGTTCATAAATTCTTTCCGGGCAGCAGGTAACCACTTGGGAGTGTCCCTGGTCATCTTGGTCCTATTGTCCTGCTCTGTGCAGTGAGAGATGGACCCTAGTGACTTCCTTCTCCAAGTTACAGACCTGTCCCATTGCTTCTGAATTCTAGATTAAAGCATTAACCCCTAGCAGCACCTGGAAGTCATCACAACGTGTTGGCCTTTGGCCCCTTCTTGAGAGGAGCTATTTTTCATGGAGGATATATTTTAGGAAACTTTGCTTCTATTCTGTGGAATTATTAGCAATGATTTTCATCACATACTGAATCCCCTTCTCTATCACCGGCTTTTTGGCCATTGGCCTCTGTATGCTTGTTTCTGAGAGGTTTCCAATGGGCTGTACAGGCTGTTCATTGTGTAGGGTAGTTTGCCCAGGATGGGGCCTCTGCAGCTGATTCTAGGCCCTTCTCTAACATGCGGGGCAGACCAAGCCACCTCCTCTGGTGCTCTGATGGTGAAGGACCGTCCCATACGCTGCCTGAGACAGTGGCTTTCTTTCTTGTGACAACTTTTCTATTCCACTGAGTCTGGTTACAGGAAGAAACTTGAGAATAACCAAGAGCTATTTGCTTTTACTCTTCTTATAAAGCAGTTGCATGGACTAAATGCATTAATTTAGAAAAATTACATAGAATGAAACTTGGTAAAGTCAATACTCACATTATTACTATTATTATTATCATACACTATCCAGCACTTTGCTAGTTGCAAGGTGACTGATTCTAAGGAGAGGACCTAGATATCTTCTAGTCTAAACCCTCACTTTGCAAATGGGTAAACTGGGATTCAGAGAGGAGACAAGACTTGCCTGAGGTCACAGAATTTACTAGTTACATAAATAGGATTAGAATCCAGGTGAAAAAGATTAATTTAAAAATTGTATATCTTTGAAGCCAGCTAGCGCATCCCAAAAGTTTTTTTTTTTTTTTCTTTTTGCAGTACACGGGCCTCCCACTGTTGTGGCCTCTCTCATTGTGGAGCACAGGCTCTGGACGCGTAGGCTCAGCGGCCATGGCTCACGGGCCCAGCCGCTCCACGGCATGTGGGATCTTCCCCGACCAGGGCACGAACCCGTGTCTCCTGCATCAGCAGGCGGACTCTCAACCACTGCACCACCAGGGAAGCCCCCCAGAAGTTTTTGAGACAATAAAGTGGCAGGAAAATCCTGGATTCCCCAGAGAAGTTTTGGAGAGGTTCTTCTCAAAGTTTCTTATTCCATTGACCCTTAAGATCCCCTCCACGGGACCCCAGGGAGTCCTCACGTATTCTGGCTCCGGTTCCTTCAGAGTGGCTGCACCAGAGCTGTGTCTTGGCTTATGAACAGCTGGGAACACTTGCTGCTCTTGGGAGAGATGGAAGTCTGCCATGTTTATTGGAAGCTGGATTCCTTACGCGGTAGAATGGAAATCAGGAAAGTTTTTTTTTTTCTAATTTTCATGAATTCTTCCTCTTTAAGTGACATTGTTTCATAGGAGGCATTTGTATTTAGTTTACTAGGGCTGTGTTACAAAGTACCACAGGCTAAGTACTTAAGCAACAAAAATGTATTGCCTCATAGTTATGGAAGCTAGAAGTCCAAGATCAAAGTGTCAGCAGGGCTGGTTCCTGCTAAGGACTGGGTGAGAACACTTGTTCCATGCCTCTCCTCTAGTTTCTGGTGGTTTGCTGGCAATCTTTGCTGCTCCTTGGCTTATTCTCCCTATGTGCCTATCTGTCTGCAAATTTCCTCTTTTTATAAGGATACTAGTCATTTTAGATGAAGACCAACTCTAATGGCCTCATTTTAACTAGATACTTCTTTAAAGACCCTAGCTCCAAAATAAGGTCACATTCTGAAGTACCAGGAATTAGGACTTCAACATATGAATTTTGGGCTGTGGGGCACAATTCAACCCATAACAGCATTGAATACTTTAGACAAGTTGGGATGGCATCTGTCTCATTCACCATGGAAGGCCCCCATGTCTAGCACAAGGCATGGCACGTATTGGGCCCCCATAAATTAGCTGACGTAATGAACACACTTAGTAATCCTCATCTAATTATAATGGGATTTCTAGATTGGCTGTTCATAAGGTGTTAATTTTCCCTCAAAGATGCTGATTATCCTTGGTGATGTGGGAATTGGAAGACTGTATTGTCAGTAATTCCCAATCCTGAGTGTAGCCAATTTAATGTCAGAGTCTTCTCACTGGAGCACATTCAATTGCACTAATACCAAATATAAAACTGACTGACATTGACTTTTGTCTCTCCTGTCTGGAGCCTGGTGGAGGGTATGTGAAGCAATGAATTGATCTGAAAGCAGTGGCTGTAGGAAGAGGAAAAGAGAGTAACAGAGTTGGCAGCCCTCTCTTCCTGTCTTGGAAATCCCATTTTGACTTCTGATAATGCCAGGAGAGGTTCACATATGAGCATCTGTGTGGCACTGGCCATGGGAACACTGCCCAGGCAGACAAGGAAGTTCTCACAAATGTCTTTGTGACTGGGGTAAGTCAGTTCTTAGATATCTGTGTCCCATCTGTAGGAATAGTAACTCGTGACAAATTAAACCTGGGCTCAGAGGCCCAAGTAGGAAATCCTGTGTCAGACTTTTAGATTTCCCATTAGAATTGTTCTTGCACATAAACAACAGATGGAAGAGATTAATGAGACATTATATTCAAGTAGAATGAATTGGTCTGCCGTGTGGATGTAGTGCTCTCATCTGGCACAGGGTAAGATCAGTGCAAATGGAAGGTTGTAGTTGTGCTTCCAGGCTTTCTGGGCATTTGTGGCACAACCTACTAGCGTCAGTATAAGAGGACCCAAGTCAGAGAGCAGACTTTTAAATGCCTGAATGCTTTCCATAAAATATGGGAGTGTCCAAATCATGCCCCTGGAGTTGTTTCAAAAATGGATGATGATAATAATAGCAAAAGAGCACATGACACAGGATCGAGTCACTTGTTTATTTTTGTGTGTGTTTGCTCTGTTGTATTTCAGAGTGGGTGGGTTGGCCTGTGACTGTGTGCCTGCACGGCCCTCTGGGCAAAAACTGGAGAACAGATTTGGGGGCCCTTGGTTCTTCTGTCTGATTGGAAATTAGCTTCCTCCTTGGACTCTAATTCGCAATGTTTAATGGAATAGAAATGATTGGGAGCCTGTGGTTGACTGTTCATGTTAGAAAGCCATACTTAGTGTCACAAATGAGTTCTTTGCCCATTTATTGGTTAGTTCCAGTCCATGTAAATAGATCACTGTATCTAAGCACTTAGACACAGAACTCAAGGGCTCAGACCAAGACCAAGACTCCGATGGTCTGGAAGATCATGGGTAACCCTGAGTCAGCTAATGGACTGCTGTACTTTCCAGCCCCCAGAAGTCAGCCCAAGGTCAGCCCCACCAAGGGATCTGGTTCAGGGCTCAGGGGGCAGCAAGGGGATGTGCGTCTTTCTGGCAAATCCTGGAAGGCTTGGCTCTGTGCATCTTTAGGGCAGAGAAAGCTCAGTTGTTTTTTTCATAATGAGTCCGTATCACCAGAGCTGCTCTGCAGTGAGAGTGAGGCTGAGAACCGGACAGCATTTGTCTCTTGTCTGGACTTACAGCCTTTGTGGAGCACAAGGTGCTCACTAGAAGGCTGCCACTTTCCATGATGACATTCCGTGAGTTGCTGGCCTGCCCCACTGCTTGTAAAACTTCAGAAAGTCTTTGACTCCAGCCTAAATATCCCAGGTGCCTCCCCATTTCTTTTCTGACCAGTTTGTGTCTGCTAACAGGTCCTGGTCCCTACTTATTAGTCAGACACCTGTTTATCCATGGCCTAAGTACACATGCAGTATTTCAGATGGAAATACTGACATAAGTGTGAAGAGGGAGGTGGACCTGATTGCTAGGGTTTCTGGCAGTTAGTTAGTTGTTAGTTTTTTTTGTTTGTTTGTTTTGTTTTTTTGCGGCACGCGGGCCTCTCACTGTTGTGGCCTCTCCCATTGCGGAGCACAGGCTCCAGACACGCAGGCTCAGCGGCCATGGCTCACGGGCCCAGCCGCTCCGCGGCATGTGGGATCTTCCCGGACCGGGGCACGAACCCGTGTCCCCTGCATCGGCAGGCGGACTCTCAACCACTGCGCCACCAGGGAAGCCCTAGTTGTTAGTTTTAAGCAGTACAAATATCTTTTCCCAGACTGTGTCTTGTCTTCTAACTATGTGTGTCTTTTGGTGAACAAAAAGATTTATATTTTAATGTAATAAAATGTACTTTAATGGTTTGTTCTCTTTTAGTTTGTGTCTCTTTTTAAGGAAATCTTCCTACTTCTCACAAGAGGTCATAAATAGACTATTCTATATTTTCTTCATTAAGTTTTACAGCCCCTCTAACCTTAATTTAGGTTTCTAATTGACCAGGAATTGATATTTGCGTATGGTGTGATATAGAGATTTTAATTTTTGTATTTTTCATAAAGATCACCAGTTGCCCCAGAATATTTTTTGCAGAACACTACTCTCTCCCGCTGGTTCAGTTCCACCTGTGTAGGCAAGGGTAGGGGACAGTGTTAGTGGAGCCCAGGTGAGACCTGGGGCTGAGGAAAAGGGGCCACGCCACAAGAATTATAGTCACGGACAGATGTAGCCCCTGACAGAAGAATGACAAAGTGAGAGGGGGTAGGGTAATAAATATCTCCACCTCTCTCTTCTGCCTTCATTCTTTTGCTGTTACTTCCCATTGGTCAAACCCAAAGCAAGCCATAGGCGATGGTGCCCTGGTGATGCAGTGTGTAGGGGTCAACCTACCCAGGGCTCAGAGCAGCACACTCAAGGCCAGAGGAAGGATCTGTGTGTGGTATAAATGGAGACCAGTTCTCCACGGTGTGCATCTACCTCATTTACCAGTCCTTCTCCCAGAGATGCATAACTCTGTTTGATTATAGTTTTGCAACCTATATATGTATCCCAATTTAGCATTTTTGAAAGTAGGTTTTCCAAAACTGGGTAGCCAGTCCAAAGCAAGCTGTGCAAAGAAAGGGCAGTAGTTCCCCTGCCAGAGAGGATATGCTGAATAGAGTCTTCAAGTCATGCTGTGGCTTCCGATTTCTTGAGAATTTATAAGAGCCCCTTTTGAAGAAAGTGGTCCTCTGAAATCTGTACATATTTAAAAGTAGGAGATTTAAAAGCTGTTTGGAAGAATTGAGAGAGTGTTGAGGCTGGCCAAGATGTATCTTCACGGTAGAGTGATCTAGGTGGACTGTTGGAGAAACCCCTGAATCAGTCTCTTTAGATTTTTCCTCTTGGGCTATCAGATTCCCAGAAGAGAAGTTCTACAAGTTTTTATCTTAACCAAGTGGAGGAAGAGGGCTGGGATCTCAGTATTTGGCATTCAGTTACATATGACAATCTCCCTCTTTTGGGCAGGATACTATTTTTTTTTTTTTTTCTGGTATGCGGGCCTCTCACTGCTGAGAGGCTCTCTCACAGGTGTGTGGGCCTCTCACAGGCTCCGGACACGCAGGTTCAGCGGCCATGGCTCACGGGCCTGGGCCCAGCCGCTCCGCGGCATGTGGGATCTTCCCAGACCGGGGCACGAACCCACGTCCCCTGCATCGGCAGGTGGACTCCCAACCACTGCGCCACCAGGGAAGCCTGGGCAGGATACTATTTTAATCCATTCATGCTGCTCTGACAGAAATACCATGAACTGGGTGGTTTATAAACAGTGTTTATTTCTCACAGTTCTGGAGGCTGGGAAGTCCAAGATCAAGAAACAAAAAGATTTAGTGTCTGGTGAGAACCTGCTTCCCCGCTGAAGGTCATCTTCTCCCTGTGTCCTCACGTGGTGGAAGGGGCATGGGAGCCCTCTGGGGTCATCTTATAAGGGCACTAATCCCATTCATGAGGGCTCTACCCTCATGACCTCACCACCTCCCAAAGTCCCCACCTTCTAATACCATTGCCTTGGGGGTTAGGTTTCAACATATGAATTTCAGGAGGACACACATATTAAGACTGTAGCAGATGCCCCTACCTTCAGCTGTGTCTTTGTGGTGCCCAGTCCAGAAGATTTTTGGTCATCTTCCAGGTGGTTACACACCGTGTGGAGTACAGCAGGACTCTAAGGATGAACTGTTTCCCAAACAGCTTTCACCAAATCCTCCTTAATACCTCCTTTCTTCCCACTTCCAGAGTTACACAGAGCTGCCAGTAACCGAGCCTGTGAAGCTGCTGCTCTGAAAGCCGGGTTTGTTCACAGCTCTGCCCACTGCCATCTGAGGATGTGGCTGCGGCAGGTCTGTTGTGTCAGTTTTCATTCATCGTCTGTCCTCCAGCTTCCAAGTTTTATGGCTGTTGTCTCCTCTTCTGTCCTCAGTGTGCTGTGACTTTCTATCCTTTTAAGTAATCTCTTTACTGCACTTTTACTGGAGTCTCTGGCGGGAGAGAAATTACATGCACGGGTTCATACATTCTAACCCAGAATCCTTCCATTTTCTATAAACTCATTAGCCTTGTGAGGTGAATGGTTTATTCATTTATTCTCAACCTTTCTTGTTTTGTAATAGATGCATTCAAAACTATCAACTTCCCACTAAATATTCTTCCCACAGATTTTGATAGTACTTCCACAGTGGTTGGGTTCCAAAGATATTGTCATTTCCACTGTGATTTCTACTTAAGTTCACAAGTTACTTAGGAATGGATTTTAAAATTTCCAAACATATTGTAAAATTATCTTTTCACTGCTGATTTCTAATCAACATGGGGTCAGAGAAGATGGGCTGTATGTATGACATGGATCTTTGAAATATGTTGAGATTTCTTCTGTCTCCTGTGGTCATGGTTGGTTTTTGTGTATACTCCATGCGTGCTTGAAAAGATTGTTGCGTCTCCATTTGCTGATGAAAGATTCTATGTATGTCTGTTAGATGAGACTTGATCTGATTACATAATTAGCATAATAATTTTATTATTCTAATCTTCCATGTTCTTATTAATTTTTTATTGGCACAATCAGCTTCTTCCTTGTGATTATTTTAGTTTTTGCTTTGTATATTTGAGACTATGTGGTTAGCTATATACATATTCATGATTGGTGGATATTTTTTCCATTAAATTTTATACAATGTCATTCTTTGTCCCTATTAATGCTTTGCCTTACTTTTTATTTTGTCTGATTATGATTTATTCCCCAGCATTCTTGTGCTTTTTATTTACTTTTTCATAACATATATTTTCCATCCATTTGTTTCCAACTCTTTCTCTCGCTCCCCATGAATGTGTATATTTTCAGTGTGTCTCTTATAAGAAGTGTAGAGCTGCGTTTTAAATTAAATTTTATTTAATCTTTGAACTATGTAATCCCACATATATCACCAAATTCTAAGTATACTAAAGGTATAATATCGCTTATATCTGGAATCTAGAAAAATGGTACAGATAAACTTATTTGCAAAGCAGAAATAGGGTTACAGATGTAGAAAACAAACTTATGGTTACCAAGGGGGGAAGGGAGGATGGGATGAATTGGGAGATGGCGATTGACATATGTACACTACTATGTATAAAAATAGATAACTGATGAGAACCTACTGTATAGCACAGGGAACTCTACTCAATACTCTGTGGTGACCTAAATGGGAAGGGAATCTAAAAAAGAGTGGATAGATATATATATGTAGAGGTGATTCAATTTGCTGTACAGCAGAAACTAACACAACATTGTAAAGCAACTATACTCCAATAAAAATTAATTTAAAAAATTAACATACTTGGGGCCTCCCTGGTGGCGCAGTGGTTGAGAGTCCGCCTGCCGATGCAGGGGATACGGGTTCGTGCCCCGGTCTGGGAGGATCCCATATGCCGCGGAGCGGCTGGGCCCGTGAGCCATGGCCGCTGGGCCTGCGCATCCGGAGCCTGTGCTCCGCAGCGGGAGAGGCCACAACAGTGAGAGGCCCGCATACCGCAAAAAGAAAGAAAGAAAAAAAAAAAAAAAAAAATTAACATACTAAAGAGTAACTGAAAAATTTCCCTCTCATCTTCTTTTCCCATCTTCCCAGTCTTTCTGTCTAGAAGCAATTGATACCGTTAGTTTCTTGCTGGAGATAGCCATCGTGAGTAAAAGTAAATATGATTTGTATATTTATTTCTTTTATGGTAGCATTATATGCACTGTTCTGTACCTTGCTTTCTCATCTTTTAGCGATTTATTCTTAACTGTACATAAAAACTTCCTCATTTTTTTGAGTGACTACATATCAGTTCACTTTATGAATGTATGCTAATCTATTAGCCTATCTTCCATCAGTGGATTTTTAGGTAATTTCCAATCTTTTACTTTTACAAACAATGTTGCAATGAATAATCTTTGTGCAAACATTATTTAAACATGTACAAATATATCTGTGGGAGAAATTTCTAGAAGTGGAACTTCTGGGACAAAGGGTGTATGCTTTTGTAATTCTGATAGACCCATAGATGTTGCCCAATTATCCTCCAGAGAGTTTTTCCAGTTTGCACTCTTACTGGCAAAGAATGTTCTAGTTCATTCTAATTCCCACCTGCTGGTTTTCCCACTTTCTCACGTTACCAGCCAAGGATCAGTCAAGAAAAAGAGTTATCGTTCAGGATTTTCAACAGAAGAAATCTTAAAAGGGGGACTGAGTATGCGGGTGGTGGAAGAACTGAAGTCAAACATGGGCTAGGGAGCTTCCCTGGTGGCGCAGTGGTTGAGAGTCCGCCTGCCGATGCAGGGGACACGGGTTCGTGCCACAGTCCGGGAAGATCCCACATGCCGAGGAGCGGCTGGGCCCGTGAGCCATGGCCGCTGAGCCTGCGCGTCCGGAGCCTGTGCTCCACAACGGGAGAGGCCACAACAGTGAGAGGCCCGCGTACCGCAACAAACAAACAAACAAACAAACAAAACCATGGGCTAGGGAGGCGGTTCAGGGAAGAGTCATTGCAGGAAGCTGCTACCACCCATGAGCCGAAGAGCTGGCAGGGCTGCTGGACCCCAGGAGCCAGGACCATTGGAGGAAGCTGGAACTGCCTGCCTGGCAGGAGCTGGGGGGATGGAAAGAAAGGCTGTCAGAAGAGAGCTGAAGGAGAAGTACCTGCTGAAAGAGACGCCCCCAGAGGCAGAGAACGAAGGGTAGAAATACCCTGGCTTCTCCCTCTCCTCTGCCTTCCTGTTTTTCTGCCAATGCCTCCCATTTCTGAAAACGACCTGAATTCAGCAAGAGAATTTGGAGAGTACATTTTCCTATGAATACAGACCAGAGCAAAGAAAGATGAGGAATGTACAGATCTGAGAGCCAAACAGGCAAATGAATGACACAGTCCAATCTTCCTGCTGTTCAGCTCCATTCCCACAACCTACTCCATATTTAACTACCACTGTCTACCGGGGCCCGCACGATATGGCCCCCGGCTGCTCTTCAACCTCATTTCCTGCCACGGTCCCCATATTTTCTCTGCTGTCCCCACTCTGGCCCCTTGCTGTTGCTCAAGCAGGCCCAGCCCTCCCCCAACCCCCCTCCCCCATTCATCTCTGTTCAGCACGTCTGAGGGGCCTCCACCCAGGACCATGCTCCCATCTGCAGTTATTTGGGTGGGAGCTCCCTCCTGCCCTGGAACTTTGGCTCAGGTCCAGTGTCCCAGGCAGTGGGCAGTGAATTCGGTTCCTGATCTTGGGGCTGAGTCTTAATCCTCTCCATGTCCTAGAGCCACCATTTTCCGTAAAGGCACAGCCCCAGGCAGTGGGCTGCTGTTGCTTGTTTCAGTTGCCTCATATGGGTGGCATCAAGCAGTAAGCCTGGCTTCACCTCTGCCCCAGCAGGAGGAACACATTTAATCCTTGTTATTCGAGGCAGCTACCTCTTAGCCACCACTGCCCGAATCAGACCCCAGAAGCCAGCAGGCTCAAGGCTCCCATTCTACCCATTGCTTTGGTTTCCATCTGCTTCTGGTCCTTGGAGATGTTTAGCTTGTTTTGAGACCAGTTGTGTTTTACTAGGTTTCTCTTTGGATAATTTATCTTTCTTTTTTTGTGTTTGGAGCAGAGGGAGTGTGATGAACCATGAACTTTTGTCACCATCTTGATCAGCCCACGCCCTTAAATTGGCTCAGTTAAAACATGCAGGAGTCAATTTCACACAGGCTGCTGCTAAAATAATACATGAACCAGCCTGCACTTTTGTGGTGGCTTTGGGTGCAAATGCTGGACTTCTTTTTTTTTAATTTTTAATTTAATTTATTTTATTTTTGGCTGCATTGGGTCTTCGTTGCTCTGCGCCGGCTTTCATTACTTGCGGTGAGCAGGGGCTACTAGTCTTTGTTGTGGTGCGCGGGCTGCTCATTGTGGTGGCTTCTCTTTTTGCAGAGCGCGGGGTCTAAATGTGCAGGCTTCGGTAGTTGCAGCACGCGGACTCAGTAGTCGTGGCTTGTGGGCTCTAGAGCGCAGGCTCAGTAGTTGTGGCACATGGGCTTAGTTGCTCCATGGCATGAGGGATCTTCCCGGACCAGGGCTTGAACCCGTGTCCCCAGCATTGGCAGGCGGGTTCTTAACCACTGTGCCACCAGGGAAATCCCATGCTGGACTTTATTTATTTATTTATTAACATCTTTATTGGAGTTTTATAAAAAGTTGTGTTAGTTGCTGTTGTATAACAAAGTGAATCAGCTATAAATACACATATATCCCCATATTCCCTTCCTCTTGCGTCTCCCTCCCGCCCTCCCTATCCCACTCCTCTAGGTGGTCACAAAGAACCTAGCTCATCTCCCTGTGCTATGTGGCTGCTTCCCACTAGCTATCTATTTTACATTTGGTAGTGTATATATGTCCATGCCACTCTCTCACTTTGTCCCAGCTTACCCTCCTCCCTCCCTGTGTCCTCAAGTCCATTCTCTATGTCTGTGTCTTTATTCCTGTCCTGCCCCTAGGTTCTTCAGAACCATTTTTTTTTTTTAGATTCCATATATATGTGTTAGCATACAGTATTTGTTTTTCTCTTTCTGACTTACTTCACTCTGTATGACAGACTCTAGGTCCGTCCACCTCACTACAGATAACTCAATTTCGTTTCTTTTTATGGCTGAGTAATATTCTATTGTATATATGTGCCACATCTTCTTTATCCATTCATCTGTTGATGGACACTTAGGTTGCTTTCATGTCCTGATTATTGTAAATAGTGCTGCAATGAACATTGTGGTACCTGACTCTTTTTGAATTATGGTTTTCTCAGGGTATATGCCCAGTAGTGGGATTGCTGGATCGTATGGTAGTTCCATTTTCAGTTTTTTAAGGAACCTCCCTACTGTTCTGCATAGTGGCTGTATCAATTTACATTCCCACAAACAGTGCAAGAGCGTTCCCTTTTCTCCACACCGTCTCCAGCATTTATTGTTTGTAGATTTTTTGATGATGGCCATTCTGACCGGTGTGAAGTGATACCTCATTGTAGTTTTGATTTGCATTTCTCTAGTAATTAGTGATGTTGAGCATCCTTTCATGTGTTTGTTGGCAATCTGTATATCTTCTTTGAAGAAATGTTGATTTAGATCTTCTGCCCATTTTTGGATTGGGTTGTTTGGGTTGTTTTTTTGATATTGAGCTGCATGAGCTGCTTATATATTTTGAAGATTAATCCTTTGTCAGTTGCTTCGTTTGCAAATATTTTTTCCCATTCTGAGGTTTGTCTTTTTGTCTTGTTTATGGTTTCCTTTGCTGTGCAAAAGCTTTTAAGTTTCATTAGGTTCCATTTGTTTATCTTTGTTTTTATTTCCATTTCTCTAGGAGGTGGGTCCAAAAGGATCTTGCTGTGATTTATGTCATAGAGTTTTCTGCCTATGTCTTCCTCTAAGAGTTTTAGAGTGTCTGGCCTTACATTTAGGTCTTTAATCCATTTTGAGTTTATTTTTGTGTATGGTGTTAGGGAGTGTTGTAATTTCATTTTTTTCCATGTAGCTGTCCAGTTTTCCCAGCACCACTTATTGAAGAAGCTGTCTTTTCTCCATTGTATATTCTTGCCTCCTTTATCAAAGATAAGGTGACCATACATGCATGGGTTTATCTCTGGGCTTTCTATCCTGTTCCATTGATCTATATTTCTGTTTTTGTGCCAGTACCATACTGTCTTGATTACTGTAGCTTTGTAGTATAGTCTGAAGTCAAGGAGTCTGATTCCTCCAGCTCCGTTTTTTTCCCTCAAGACTGCGTTGGCTATTCAGGGTCTTTTGTGTTTCCATACAAATTGTGAAATTTTTTGTTCTACTTCTGTGAAAAATGCCAGTGGTAGTTTGATAGGGATTACATTGAATCTGTAGATTGCTTTGGGTAGTTTAGTCATTTTCACAATGTTGATTCTTCCAATCCGAGAACACGGTATATCTCTCTATTTGTTTGTACCATCTTTAATTTCTTTCATCAGTGTCTTATAGTTCACTGCATACAGATCTTTTGTCTCCTTAGGTAGGTTTATCCCTAGGTATTTTATTCTTTTTGTTGCAATGGTCAATGGGAGTGTTTCCTTAATTTCTCTTTCAGATTTTTTATCATTAGTGCATAGGAATGCAAGAGATTTCTGTGCATTAATTTTGTATCCTGCTACTTTACCAAATTCATTGATTAGCTCTAGTAGTTTTCTGGTGGCATCTTTAGGCTTCTCTATGTATAGTATCATGTCATCTGCAAACAGTGACAGTTATACTTTTCTGATTTGGATTCCTTTTATCTCTTTTTATTCTCTGACTGCTGTGGCTAAATCTTCCAAAACTATGTTGAATAATAGTGGTGAGAGTGGGCAACCTTGTCTTGTTCCTGATCTTAGTGGAAATGGTTTTAGGTTTTCACCATTGAGGATGATGTTGGCTTGGGTTTGTCATATATGGCCTTTATTATGTTGAGGTAAGTTTACTCTATGCCTACTTCCTGGAGAGTTTTTTTTATCATAAATGAGTGTTGAATTTTGCTGAAAGCTTTTTCTGCATCTATTGAGATGATCATATGGTTTTTATCCTTCAATTTGTTAATATGGTGTATCACATTGATTGATTTGTGTATATTGATGAACTTTTGCATTCCTGGGATAAACCCCACTTGATCATGGTGTATGATCCTTTTAATGTGCTGTTGGATTCTGTTTGCTAGTATTTTGTTGAGGATTTTTGCATCTATGTTCATCAGTGATATTGGCCTGTAGCTTTCTTTTTTTGTGGCATCTTTGTCTGGTTTTGGTATCAGGATGATGGTGGCCTCATAGAATGAGTTTGGGAGTGTTCCTCCCTCTGTTATATTTTGGAAGAGTTTGAGAAGGATAGGTGTTAGCTCTTCTCTAAATGATAGAATTCACCTGTGAAGCCATCTGGTCCTGGACTTTTCTTTGTTGGCAGATTTTTAATCACAGTTTCAATTTCATTACTTGTGATTGATCTGTTTATATTTTCTATTTCTTCCTGGTTCAGCCTCGGAACGTTGTGCTTTTCTAAGAATTTGTCAATTTCTTCCAGGTTGTCCGTTTTATTGGCATATAGTTGCTTGCAGTAATCTCTCACAATCCTTTGTATTTCTGCAGTGTCAGTCGTTACTTCCCCCTTTTCACTTCTAATTCTGTTGATTTGAGTCTTTTCCTTTTTTTTCTTAATGGGTCTGGCTAATGGTTTTTCAATTTTGTTTATCTTCTCAAAGAACCAGCTTTTAGTTTTATTGATCTTTGCTATCACTTCCTTCATTTCTTTTTCATTTATTTCTGATCTGATCTTTATGATTTCTTTCCTTCTGCTAAATTTGGGGGGTTTTTGTTCTTCTTTCTCTAATTGCTTTAGGTGTAAGGTTAAGTTGTCTTTTTTTCTGTTTTTTTTTTTTTTAAATGAACATGCCAAGACTTTATTTGACTCAATAATTAAAGAGGGGACCAGTAAGATGTTACAACCTGTTCAGAGGAGAATTTAAAGTACCATGCATATATAATCAGACAAGGAATTCTGAAATAAATTTACAACCAGATGCCAAACAGGTCTATTCACAGGGCTATAATCAATTTAATTCCACCAGACACAATTAATTTACATTTCTAGGGACTAGAATCATTTGCATTATTCTTGGTTCTCTACAACTTAGAGAGTTATAAAATAGCTAAAAGACAGTGAAAATCAGAGATAACCCAGAGGGTCGGTCATGCTAGATAGGATGCTTCAGATTCTGGTTTTTTTTGGGGGAGGGGCCCATATCAGTATTTCAGAATTTTCCCTGACAATATAATACCTCACATAGTACCATGTATGTAGTAAGCACTCAGTATAAATTTGAGGTTTGAATGTTTGATTGAAAGATGGGGTCTGGCCTTATTGTACTAATTGCATTTAGAATGCCATTTCTCCTACTATTCTTTTTTTTTTTTTACATCTTTATTGGAGTATAATTGCTTTACAATGGTGTGTTAGTTTCTGCTTTATAACAAAGTGAATCAGTTATACATATACATATGTTCCCATATCTCTTCCCTCTTGCATCTCCCTCCCTCCCACCCTCCCTATCCCACCCCTCTAGGTGGTCACAAAGCACCAAGCTGATCTCCCTGTGCTATGTGGCTGCTTCCCACTAGCTATCTATTTTACATTTGGTAGTGTATATATGTCCATGCCACTCTCTCGCTTTGTCACACCTTACTCTTTTTTCACTCTTCTTTCTTTCCTCCCATCCTTTTATTTCTTCTTCCACCCTTCTTTTCTTCCTTCCTGCCACTCTTTTTTTTACTTCTTCCTTTCCTTCCTTCCTTCTCTCCCTGTTTCTTCCTTCCTACCTTCCTTTTTCCTTCCTTCCTTCCTTCCTCCCTTCCTCTCTCTCTTTCTTTCTTTCTTTCTTTATTCACTGTTGTAGATTGACTGTACTGACTTTTTTCTAATTCAGTTTTATTCTCCACTGAACTGTTTTCATTTTGCGAATGACAATTGCTGATAACATACTCTGTTACAATACTCACATAGAAAAATAGTAACTAGGAACGAAAATAGGGATATAAATGGTGTTGCTGGCAGGGTTACCACCCATAAGTTATAAATAGAAGTAATCTATTTTCCTTTGCGATGGTTGATCTTTTAAAAAATTGCCTCAAGAAAACTCTCCTGGGGCTTCTCTGGTGGCGCAGTGGTTGAGAGTCTGCCTGCCGATGCAGGGGACACGGGTTCGTGCCCCCGCCTGGGAAGATCCCACATGCCGCGGAGCGGCTGGGTCCGTGAGCCATGGCCGCTGAGCCTGCGCGTCCGGAGCCTGTGCTCCGCAACGGGAGAGGCCACAACAGTGAGAGGCCCGCGTACCGCAAAAAAAAAAAGAAAACTCTCCTGGGGGACAGGAAGCAGGGAAGTGTGCAGATTTTAATTTCTTCTTCATTTTCCATGGATGATTTCTTTCTAGAACTGTTTCCTCCCTCAGCCTGTCTTTGTCATTCGCAACCTGAAATGGACTGCTCCAGCCAATCTTGGGTTGTAGCAATTGTTCCTTGGGCTTCTTGGGAAAAACTTCCACCTCTAGAATTAAAGACCTAGGTACCTGCACCAGAAGGTGAATTGGTTCCTGGAATCATGCCTATTACAGGCCTTCTGCAGCCATGGAACTTAAATACATGCAATAGAATGTTTTTGACAAAATACAACAGAATACCCAACTAAAAGTAGCTTATATAATACAATTTTAAAATCATACAACAAAAGTTTCTTGAATAGGGTATTTCAAGCTCACTTCTAACATTCAGTAGTATCACCAAAGATTTGAATTTTCTCCATTTTTCTCCTCTACCCTCCACCCTGTACCTGCTGCATCCTTAGAATTATCTTCTCATGCTTAAAAGATGGTCACAGTTGCAGGCATCATCCATAGACACAGCAGTGTTTGACTGAAGAGGAACCTCTCTAGACTGGGTAATATGCTCAAGCTCTAACTGCAGAGGAGGTTGTGAAGGTATCTGATGTGTTAGCTCTCTAAAATGAGGTTGATAGCTACCAGAATAGAAGAAGGGGGTGGGAAAATGAAGGCCTGACTGATGATACCATCGATTTTGTAGCAGCTGGTTCTGCTCCAGGAATGTTGTCTCCAGTGTATATGCAAAACTGCCTTTACCTGTTGATCACACCCAGCATATTGCTGATTAAGCATGAGGTGGAGGATTGAGAACATCTCTACTGTTCTTCCCATCCTCTGATTCCCCAGCAGTCCCTGGTAAGGTATCTTTCATTTTAAAATTTATTTTTATCTCTGTGAAAAGTTGGCAACATGTCCCTCTATTTGCAGAGGATTTTCTTTTGTTTGTACCCAATGGTAACAACTTAAAATAAAGTAAGCTCTGTGGTCAGACTTTTAGTATTTGTTTATTCATTCAATTATGTCCAGTGTCATGACTCAGTGTCCATTATGCGCCAGGCACTGTGTCAGCCACTGGGGTTACAAGACGAATCAGAGAAATGTCTACTTTCAAGACCCACAGGCCCGGGGTTTGAGTATGCTAGATTTTATTTCTGGCCCCATCACTCTGTGACTCTAAAACTTCTTTTTTCTTATGCTCTAGGTGATTGTAGTCCTCAGGGAGTACTCAAGGAAGTTACTACTAGTCAGTTAGAACTAGCGCATAAGATGGAAAATGTTTATCCTTGTCCAGTCTCTTTATTTTTCAGTTGGAGAAACTGAGGCTCTTGCTGAACAAGTCTAGCTCTTCTGAATCTTCAGCAGTGTATCAGGTGAGGATCAGAAATGACCACAGTCCTCTGCATGAGTTGGATTCCTACTAGAAGATTAGGTGAGAGAGGCATTACATGTCCTGCCATGACTTGGCTAGCAAAACAGCAATGTACACTACAGCGGCTGTGAGCAGTCCTGAAACAGATGTGGTCTGAAATCACATGCAGAATATCAATGTCCAAACATTTTACATTAGAAAGTTTACTAACGCTCTCTGCCTTGTACACCAGCCCAGTCCTGGAATCTGATGTCCTGTCCCCAGACCAAGAACTAAGCTGAGTTTGGACTTGGATGAGAAGAGCAGGTGACTTTGGTGAGAAAGAAACGTCCTCTCCCTGCTTCTTCCCTAGAAGAATTTTTTCTTACCTCAGTGCTCATAGCAGAACATAAAACGATACCATGAAGATCCCCTTTGCATCTTTGCACAGAGACTTCTGGCCGTTGAAGGATCTGCTTTGCCTCAGCCCAAAGGGAAAATAACGAGGCAGCTTGAAATCATAGTCTGTTGAACATCAGTGGATGTGTAATATACAATCGTAAGAAAAATATTCAAGCAAGTGTGGGTCCTGCCGGGAACTCACGTGCACAGATTTCATTAGAAAAATATATTTGTTACTTAAGTTTGAATTTGGGCCATCTGTTCTATTTTTCTTGAATTTAAAGTCCCTCCTTAGTGGAATATGTATTTTGAACTTGTTTGGAGAGAGGAGGGCACTTTAGTTATTTATACTTTAGTACTCTTTGGCTAAGCATGAGACTGATAAAATCAACTCTAAAATGTCTTTTGTTCCATTACTTTATCTCACCCATGTGGGATGACTTTTTCATGTAAGATGTGACTGAGATAAAATTTAAATTGATCAACTAATGCCTGCCATCACAGACTGGCAGTGCTTACCTGAGGCTTGTGATTTGCGAAGGAAGTTGAGTCAAATGACCTATAAGGCTGATAAGATAACCCCAGACTGTCGACTCTCTATCACTTTCCTGCCCATTAGTGAAGGTAGACTCAATTTCCCCACAGACTGATTCTCACTGAGATTCATGTCCAGAGATATTTATCATAGTACTATTTATAATTCAAAATAATTTGGAAGTGACCTAAATGTACATTGATTGGAGATGGGTCAATAAATTATGGTTTAACTTTACAATAGAAGATTATGTAGCTATTAAAAATATTATTTTTAGGGCGGGCTTCCCTGGTGGTGCAGTGGTTGAGAGTCCACCTGCCGATGCAGAGGACACAGGTTCGTGCCCCAGTCCAGGAAGATCCCACATGCCGCAGAGCGGCTGGGCCCGTGAGCCATGGCCGCTGAGCCTGCGCGTCCGGAGCCTGCGCTCCGCAACGGGAGAGGCCACGACAGTGAGAGGCCCACGTACCGCAAAAAAAAAAAAAAAAAAAAATTATTTTTAATAATTTTAGGATACTTACAGACAGGGGA
Source organism: Mesoplodon densirostris (assembly GCF_025265405.1). Taxonomy (NCBI): domain Eukaryota; kingdom Metazoa; phylum Chordata; class Mammalia; order Artiodactyla; family Ziphiidae; genus Mesoplodon; species Mesoplodon densirostris. Next base: position 22,496,938 of record NC_082680.1, read on the forward strand.
AAATACTTACTCTATGATATTGTGAAAAAAAACCCTAAGTGTGTAATGGTATGGCTTCAATTTTTAAAATTACATAAACATAATTATATGCACAGATACATAAATATGTATATTTATGTAGTCATTTATTCAGTAAGCATGGATCAAGTGCATTTTATGTACCAGACACTGTGCTAAGGGGCTGAGGGTATGGAGTCAAATGAGATTAATTCAGTTCCTGCCACCGTGGAGTTTATAGTTTAGTATGCATAGGAAAAGGCATCAAAAGCAAATATATCAAATATTCATAATTATTTTTTTCTGGGTGGTGGGTAACTTAAATTGTCTTTACGAGTTTCTATATCTATCAGATTTTCCACTAAAAGTAAATGCCTCTTACAGATAGAAAAAGGTAGCAAATAATATTTTTAAAAATTAGCAGAGCTGAAAACCTCCTCCTTGGCAGGAGACTTTCTCCCTGAAACTGGAGGTTCAGCTCAACAAACTGAAAGCGCTTTGGCTCGGGACCAGGAGACTGTCACTAACCTGCTACATGACCAAGGACTAGTGACTTTCCTCTCCTGGTCTCATTTTCTTTTCCTGTATGGTGATAGTCTGGCCCCAGTGATGTCTGAGGTCTTGCCAGATCTAATGCTCAGGGTGTGGAACAGTACTTGCAGAGACCTGACATGGGGAGAAGAATTTCCATAGAAGCAAACCTATGGACTGCTCTTATAATTGTCCTAATTCATAATTTGGTTGTAGCTTCTTATTTTACACACAAATATTATCTTCAATTTATGTGTAAATCATTTTTTTTGAGCATTCTAGACCCTTCCTCCTCAATCTTTTGCCTTTTTCAGACCTGGGATAAACAAGAGAGAAAAAGATAGCACCATCTTCTCCATGTCAGCTTCTCTGTGCGCCCTAAAGCAAATGATTTTCTGTCCGTTATTGACTATTCTGCCTAGTCCTATGGTAGATGTAACAGAGGGTACAAAGTGGGAGTCAGGCATTGTTTGATCAAAGCAGCTTGAAGCCTCGATACAGAGAGGCATTGAAAGCTTATGCAACAATCTGAGAATGGTGCAGCAGCGTATGCCAGGCTGGCCCCTGTTGTCCCAACAGAATACATTATAGGTGTTCACACGAGGGAGACAAATGGCATGGGTGGGACTAGTCAGGAGAAGACTTCAGAGTAGACAAGGTGTGATCTCAGCCTCATGGGATGGGCATGATTGAAATAGGGGCAAGGACAGGGGATAGCATTTCTAGCAGGAGGAACACACTGAGCAGGGAGGAAAAGCCATGAGTGCTAGGGTGGTAAAATTTAGCAGATAAAAATACTGGATGGGGCTTCCCTGGTGGTGCAGTGGTTGAGAGTCCGCCTGCCGATGCAGGGGACATGGGTTCGTGCCCTGGTCCGGGAGGATCCCACATGCCGCGGAGCGGCTGGGCCCGTGAGCCATGGCCGCTGAGCCTGCGCATCCGGAGCCTGTGCTCCGCAACGGGAGAGGCCGCAACAGTGAGAGGCCCGCGTACCACAAAAAAAAAAAAAAACAACACTGGATGCCCAGGTAAATTTGAATTTCAGATAAACACTGAATACATTTTTAGTATAATTATGTCCCATATTTGGCACGTATAATATTAGGCACATAACTTATACTAAAAATTATTTGTTGCTTATTCAAAAGCCAAATGAACTAAGGTGTCCCGTATTTAATCTGGCAACACTGATTGGTGTTTGCTCATGTGAGTAGGTACCAGCATCCAAGAAACTCACCTGTTCCAAGCAGATGATTCAAATTCTTATCCCACTGTCCTGGATATTTAGAGAGTCTGGTACTGGCTCTGGGATTGTGTCTCTACTGGGTTATGTTGAACAAGTAATTCATGGACTCTAACTTATTGTACCACTTACAAAATAAAGATTTCTGTATTGATGCCTGTGTATTCTAGGGCACTATAGCATGAGGAAATTTGATATTAAATAAGAAAGGGAACCAGACCACTCCTGTCATATCTCATACAGGAAAAGCTAATCCTTCTCCTTCTAATTTCAAGCCCATGAGATTCACTGCTACTTGCTGATATTTTTTTTTTTTTTTTTTTTTGTGGTATGCGGGCCTCTCACTGTTGTGGCCTCCCCCGTTGCGGAGCACAGGCTCCGGATGCGCAGGCTCCGGATGCGCAGGCCCAGCGGCCACGGCTCACGGGCCCAGCCGCTCCGCGGCATATGGGATCCTCCCAGACCGGGGCACGAACCCGTATCCCCTGCATCGGCAGGCGGACTCTCAACCACTGCGCCACCAGGGAGGCCCTACTTGCTGATATTTTGTCTCCTTTCCCTTTGTCTGTGTACAGCTGGAGTCATTCATCGTTCATGTGTGATAGGATTGCCTTTCCTTTACATTGTCGTCCGGCTTTTCTCAAATCCCTTCCCAAATGCAATGGACCCTATAACTCCTCTTGGGCAGTTGCTAGATGGGAAGAGAAAATATTAAATCCCCAATTCTGTCTCCCTGCCCCGCAACTACAACCACCAAAAACTCAGAACAAGGGAAGGCAGCAGGGGCAGATGTCCATCTGCTTCTCCTTAACAGGACTGAACCAGCCCGATTTTCACTTGTGAAATCACCCATTCTCCAATGCGAGAGTCACTTTCCTTACCTCAGAAAACCGCAGGTAAAAACCATGCCTTTTCCCCAATCTCTGCAGCACCTGTGTGGTGTTAGCACATGAGCATTTTTATGCAATCATAGTGAAGGATTTAGAAATGGGTTCCCTCTTGTGTTCATTTATTAAGTGCTCCTCTATACGAAGTGAATTCTCTTTATTTGAGAAGACTGGGCCTTCAGAAGAGGTAATTTACTTCTATTTATTTGTTCAGCCACTTAAACTCTTGAGCTTTGCCCCAAGCATTCCTGGTCCTGGGTATCTTGAGTGGCCTAGAGGGACCACCAAAGACACAAAGAGCAGACTCAGCACTCCACAGAATGGCTGCTTTGATGTGATTTGTTCAAAATTGGCTCTGGATACAAGCAAATCATTTGTATATTACCTGCTTTTGGTCAGGGTTACTTTATAGCCCAGGCCAATTGGCAGCATTTTCAGATCATGAGCTCTTTAAAGTGGTCTCATGAAGGTCTAACTTGCTTCATTCCATGCCAATTTCTGGAGGGACTTTAGGGCTGATGTTGGAGCTCAGTTCAGCCCCCAGGAGTGAGCGCATCCTTCTCACTTTGCTCTGACAGAAGCTTGTGTCTGGCATGGAACGCAGCTTCCTGCAGCCCCTGTAACAGCATACTCCATCGGGCATCTGATCGTCTGTGTGTTTTGATTCTGGGGAAGGACATTAGAGTCAATCTATGGAGTCCAAGGGACCTTCAAGAAGAGAAATCACCTCCCTCCCCGGGGACCCTCAGAAAAGCTCCACCTTCCTAGACAGCCTCAATTTTCACCTACCTTGTGCCTGGATCCCTCACGCCCAGCTATGTAATAAGTTAGCTGCCTGAAGGAACATAGGCTTTCTGGCTTTTGAGTAAGGTCTGTGACTTGGCAGGGCGCTAGGACCTGATTTGGCAAAGGTCATGTTACTTCCTTTGTCTGTACTGAGGCCAAGTAGGAGAATTAGGAACATAAATTCTGAAAGATTAGATTGGATAAGAACAAGGTAGCTGTTGTTTTGCCAGAGCTTAGAGAGCATTACAGAGGTCGTCGGACCCACTTCTGCTTTTTGGGGTTTTTTAAAATAAATTTATTTTATTTATTTATTTTTGGCTGTGTTGGGTCTTCGTTGCTGTGCGCGGACTTTCTCTAGCTGCGGCGAGCGGGGCTACTCTTCCTTGCGGTGCACGTGCTTCTCATCGCGGTGGCTTCTCTTGTTGCAGGACACGGGCTCTAGGAGCGCGGACTTCAGTAGTTGTGTCACGTGGGCTTAGTTGCTCCGAGGCATGTGGGACACACGTTAGAGCAGATGGCAACAGAAGAAGGATTCTCATTTCAGGCCCAAGTAGGCAAGAACCTGTTTGCGTGTGCAAGTCATTCGTGGCCAAATGTTTACTGTTCTCTAAGAAAGTTCAACCCTGTACGGGGCTCAGGGAAGTTTTATTTATTTAAAAAAAAATTTTCCCTGTAAAACCCTAAATGCTTTTGTTTCATAGAAAGACCTCCTAAATCCTCCACATTTTTAAAAGCTTAAATTGTGTAACTGTGTTTGGAAACCATCTCAGGAAAACCTCTGCAGGTCTGTATAAAGGATTATTATAAGGTTTTTCATTTCGATGGCAATTTATCTGTTGGTTCTCTCTCTTTTTTTTTTAAATATATTTATTTATTTATTTATTTTTGGCTGTGTTGGGTCTCCGCTTCTGTGCATGGGCTTTCTCCAGTTGCGGTGAGCGGGGGCCACTCATCGCGGTGCACGGGCCTCTCACTGTCGCGGCCTCTCCCGTTGCGGAGCACAGGCTCCAGACGCGCAGGCTCAGTAGTTGTGGCTCATGGACCCAGCCGCTCTGCGGCATGTGGGATCCTCCCGGACCGGGGCACGAACCCGTGTCCCCTGCACTGGCAGGCGGATTCTTAACCACTGCGCCACCAGGGAAGCCCTGTTGGTTCTCTTTTATCTTTTGTCTCTATAGGTCAAGGTTTGTCTGGTGGGAACCTACACTGGCAGGTTGCACAGGCCAGCTCCTGGGAAAGCCAGAGCTCACATCCCGTGGTTTGGAGTTTTAGCCGAATCTGGCCATGGAAGCAGCAGCGGGAGAGGTCCAGGGTTGGCCTCAGGTGGACCAAGTGGCTGAGGAGCCTGAGAAGTGAGGAGAACTAGATGTGGTCTCCTAACTTCATGTTTCTGATTAGATTCTGCCCAAGTCCCAGATGGGAGATGGCCTGGGTGAGGAGGGAAAAAATACTTGCTACCAGTGCTGTTGACAAGGTTTTAGGAAGCAGAATTGGCTTTGTCCTCAGGACCCTTTAGAGCAGGAGTTAGTACACTTCATCTGAAAGGGCCAGATGGTATATATTTTAGGTTGTGGGGCTTGTATGGCAAGAGGTACAGTGAAGGCTATTATGTAGGTTCTTATCTAACTATTTAAAATGCTACTGTTTAAAAATGTAAAAATTTTTCTTAGCTGGCAGACCTTAAAAAGTAGGCAGCTGGCCAAATTCGGCCTGAGGGCTGTAAGGGGCTGATCCCTGTTTTAGAGAACAAGAATCCAACTAAGTGTCTAACTCAACTTCCAGTAAGGTCTCTGATGGTCCCAGGCACAAAACAGAATTGTTTTTCTCTAGAGCTTTTGAAGGAAACGTATTTGAGAGTGGAGGCCACTTGGGGTTGGTCCGATGGGCCAGTATGGTTTGGACTCTGCTATAGGGCTATTTATTTATGTGTTTATTTATTTTAGTTTTGATGGGTGTGTGCCATGGCTTGAGAAAGCTGATTCTGACCATCTCTTCCCAACTTCACATTCAGAGATGTCACGTCAGTATCTTGAACTTGGCCATAGTGAGAATGTTTATACTATGGGAATCAGCAAAGGCTACAAATCAGGACTTTCTTGGAAGTGGGAAGAATAAGCTCCATAAATAGTTACCAGCACACCACTGGGTATTTGCCTTGTTGTGTGAATTATTTTAGAGAATTTTCTGGTGATGGTTATATGTCACTGTGAGAAACATAAAGAGGGTAGAGGAAAGCCAAATAAAGTGAGCCGGCAGTTTGGCCCTAGGGGGAGAAGGAGCAAGGCCTGAAGAGCTCGAGCTGGTTAGTTGTTTGCCTACTTGACACCTCCACTTGAATATGTCATAGGCACCTCAAACTCAGCAAGTCCAAACTGGTCTCAGACTCTCTCTACCTTCAACAAATGGCACGGGAACCATCTTGGTTTTTTCTCTCTCTCTCTCACCGGCCTGCCTTGAAATCAAATTAACCCTCAAGTCCTGCTAACACAGCTTCCTATGGGATATACTGATTCCCCTCCAACTGCACTGTGCTCTCATTCTCATCTTGCCTACCATTATGATCTCCTGCCTGCCAGCCGGCCTCCTTTTGCTGGTTCTGCCTCCTTTTGCTGGTTCTACCCCCTTCCAGCCCGTTCTCCTGGCCAGAACAATCTTTCTAGAATGAAAATTTGCTCAGATCTCTTCCTGGCTTTAAACCCTCCAACTACGGGACTTCCCTGGCAGTCCAGTGGTTAAGACTCCGTGCTTCCAATGCAGGGGGTGAGGGTTCGATCCCTGGTTGGGGAACTAAGATCCCACATGCAGTGCGGCCCAGCTAAAAAAACCCAACCAAACAGACAAAAAAAAAAAAAAAAAAAAAACCCTCCAACTATACCCTACAGCTTCTAGAATAAAGTCTAAACCTCGGGCTTCCCTGGTGGCGCAGTGGTTGAGAGTCCGCCTGCCGGTGCAGGGGACACGGGTTTGAGCTCTGGTCTGGGAGGATCCCACATGCCGCGGAGCGGCTGGGCCCGTGAGCCATGGCCGCTGAGCCTGCGTGTCCGGAGCCTGTGCTCCGCAATGGGAGAGGCCACAACAGTGGGAGGCCCGCATACCACAAAAAAAAAAAAAAAAAAAAGTCTAAACCTCTCACTGGGCTTTACAAGGTCATTTCAATCAGCCGAGGCCCACCTGCCCAGCCTCTTTCTAACTCCTGGGATTTTCTCACCCTATCATTCCACAGTCCGGTCACACTGAACTTACATCACCTGGAATGGTCTTTCTCACATGGTGTTCTCTCTCTCCCCACTACAATTTTTATCACACTAATTCTCACCACCATCCCCTTCACATCTTAGTTCAACTGCTCTTCCTGTTGGGAAGTTTCCTTCACCACTCCACTCAGGGAGCTGGGAGCGCTGCTTTACCCCCAGAGAGCAGCATTTAGAGGAAAGGGCAGCTGGGAGTGAGCTATACAGACGCTTCCAGAGTCTTGTCTGCTGAGTTTACACAAAGTTCTAAGCTTATAGCCCAAACCTGCTTCCTGAAGGCGTTTTTGCTCTTTCTGAACAGAAAATGTATGCCCCAAGTTCTTTTTTAAAATAATTAATTAATTAATTAATTTTATTTATTTTTGGCTGCATTGGGTCTTTGTTGCGGTGCACGGGCTTTTCATTGTGGTGGCTTCTCTTGTTGCGGAGCACGGACTCTAGGCACGTGGGCTTCAGTAGTTGTGGCACACGGCTCAGTAGTTGCGGCTCTTGAGCCGTAGAGCACAGGCTCAGTAGTTGTGGCACACGGGCTTAGTTGCTCTGCGGCACGTGGCATCTTCCCGGACCAGGGCTCAAACCCGTGTCCCCTGCATTGGCAGGCGGATTCTTAACCACTGCACCACCAGGGAGGCCCTGCCCCAAACTCTTAAAGCAACACAGTTATAAGACATCGAAAACCTTCTGAACAAATCTAGTGGATCCCAGAGCACAGTACTTTGTAGCAGGCAGCTGCAGTGCTAGTTTTAATGGATCCCTGGTGTTGAAACACAGTCCTCAGACTACAGTAAGTGAACACGACTTGTGTACAGTTATCCCTGACATGCTATGGCCCACGGGAAATGCTCCCATTGTTTCTCCAGCAGTCTGTGCACTTGGGCTTAAAACTCATGCTTTTCTCTCGAGTGGTCGTGATAGGGATGATGATGAGTTTCTGTACACAGGACAAATGAATAATATGTCTTTGGGATATTACTGTTAAAATTATATTTTATAAATGATAGCACTTGAGACCTTGTCTGTTTTAAAGGATCAAGTTTGGATTAAAATGGGAATGGTTCAGGGGCAGCCAGAGAGCAGTTGTGTCACCATTACAGCATCTCCCGCCTGTAATGGTGTCCAGAGAGGCGGGGCGGGATGAAGGTAGAGCTGGCTGAACCGGGCTTCTCTCCTCCTCCGCCCTGCTGGCCATCTGTCAGCTCACAGCACTCCCTAGTATTTAAACAATTTCCAATCTCCATCTCTTAAAATAAAGCTTAATATATTCACATCTGGTGGTTTCCTGCTCCAGTTATGCTTAGTTTTGGCCTTCATTTAAAACAAACAAACAAACAAACAACTATTCTGTGATTGCTTTGTGGTGCTTTGGAAGAGTTTCTGGATTAGGGATTTGTGACTCTCTTTGATTGCACTGTGATTGCATTTGCAAGTGACAGGAAGGAGAGGAAAGTTGAAGTCTGTCTGAACCATGCTCTGTGGGTACCAACCCTAGAGGTAGATCAAAGTCATCTGAGCTGTATTTTTATTTTTATTTATTTATTTACTTATTTATCTATTTATTTATCTATTTATTTTTTCTTTTTTGTGGTACGTGGGCCTCTCACCACTGTGGCCTCTCCCGTTGTGGAGCACAGGCTCCGGACGCGCAGGCTCAGTGGCCATGGCTCACGGGTCCAGCTGCTCCGCGGCATGTGGGATATTCCCGGACCGGGGCACGAACCCGTGTCCCCCGCATCGGCAGGTGGACTCTCAACCGCTGCGCCACCAGGGAAGCCCCTGAGCTGTATTTTTAAAGTGCAGGTTGCCTAGCTTTGCCCCAGACCTATGGGACAGAATCCCTAGGCCGGAGCTGGGCATTTATTTTAAAAAGTTCCTCCAGGTGATTCTAATGTGCAACCAGCATGGTTAACCACGGACCCAAGTGATTTTTAAGTCTTACTGGAAATTGTCAGTTGAGCATTTCTCTCTTGAAGGATCCTTTCTTCTGTGTTGGCCATTGAGGTTCTCATTCTGAGTATTATCAATGTTGAAATATCTACATTTACTGTCTAAATATCAGGAAAAATGGCTAGATAATTTCAGTCTTCAAAGGGACTATGGAACAAAGCATTCGAATCGAGACTGTCATGCACATTAATTCCTAAAGACCAGAGCAAGTGGGTTTCCTATTGAAAGTCTGTTAAGTTGCAGTGTATTGAGGGATAAACACTCCTCTCCTTCCCTCAAAGAATGAAAGAACATCCGTTTGGGAATCAGGGTAAGTTAGTTTTGAGTCCTGGCTCTACCAACTTCTTTGTTGGTAAAACCTTAGTTTTTACAACTGTAAAATGGGCATAAAATATTTTTCTTGCAGGATTATCATAATTTGTAAAAACTATGGATCATGCCTGGTGCATAATAGTTGCTAAATAAATGATAGTATTCTCCTCCTGGGTATAAAAAAAATCCTAGAATTTCTGCGTGGTTCCAAACGCTTTAGAGCGGTCCATTCTTCACAGGGAGCTGGTCTCCAAAATGATGAATAAGGTTCTTGCCTCTACTGGGCTCTGTTTCAACTTTTTTTCTGGTCCAGTTTTCCCATTTGGTATTTTCCCCAAGCATTTAAAGATGGAAGCAACATAGTTTTGCCCTTCTGGACAACAACTCTTTCTGGTATCTTCTCAAATGTAAAGCTAATGGCCAGATAATGAGATAAAACATCTCAGTTTAAAGCAAGTTTTGAGGCCAGACTGTCTGTATTGCTGTCCCTGCTCTCTATACAGAAAGACAATGTGGGATTTCCACACTGGGCTCCCATCTCTTCTGATCTTAACAAAACCCCTTCCTCCCTCACCCGTCTGCTCACCAGGGAGAAGGATCAGTTCTCTCCTCTCCTTTTGCCTTGCTTCAGCAACACACCTTCTTTTAATTGTTCTTCTGAACCTTGGGGCTTTTTCTAGTACAGAAGCCTTTCGAACAAAGCTCCTCCTTTGCAAAAACTCTCACCTAAGGGGTGTTACAAACCTCTGCATCTGAGTGAATTGAGTGGCTCAATATCTTGAGAAGACCTATTCTCTTTCCTTTGACAGAGTAGAACATCCCTTTGATGAAGAGAGGAGGAGTCTCCTTTGATGAACGCATTTCCATTCTTGCATGAATTTACATTCATGAAGTATAATGTCAGACATTTTCTCTCTGGATCTTATTTTAAAAAGCTGCTACCTGGTATTACTCACTTACCCCGCCACCCTAGAGGACAGTGTGTCTTTGTTAAAGCGGAGCACTTGGGACAATGCTGTAGGACAGATGGAAATTTTGCAGGATGAGAGGAGTTTACCAGATGGGGAAGGGGAGGAGGGGAGTGGGTGGGTATCTGGGGTAAAAAAACCCTCTGATGGGAGCACATTGCAAAGGACCTTAAAAATGTGGATGAAATCAACAAAAGAAGAAGAAGGAAAAGGCAGAGCTCAGTAGGGCAGGGGGCCTCGAATGGATGGCTGGTGGACCCACGGTTTGGCCGGAGACTGAGAACACAGCTATAAGTCCTATTAGAAAAGGGAAGTGCGTCCAACCTGAGACTGATGGGCTAGAGAGCAGTGAAGGCAAATGAACAAGGCGGTTTAAGAGGAGGAAGCACACAAAGATCTACGACTGAGGAGAGCTTATCTCTTCCTGATGGCGAAGAGTGCCGGTCACACACTGGAGTGAATTTCTAAAGCAAGGGAAGGGAGAAGGAGAGAGATTGAGAGACAGAGACAGAGAGACAGACTTTTTTTTTTTTCTTTTTTTTCGGTACGTGGGCCTCTCACTGCTGTGGCCTCTCCCGCTGCGGAGCACAGGCTCCGGATGCGCAGGCTCAGCAGCCATGGCTCACGGGCCCAGCCGCTCTGTGGCATGTGGGATCCTCCTGGACCGGGGCACGAACCCGTGTCCCCTGCATCAGCAGGCAGACTCCCAACCACTGCGCCACCAGGGAAGCCCCACGAGAGACAGACTTTTATAGATACAATATTTCATAGAAAAACTAAGAATAATGAAATTCAGTGTTTGGGAAAATTTAGAGAAGGGACAGGAAGAGATATTTACTGACACTAACTTGCTGCCCAGGTAACATATACAAACCTTTATAAAGCAATAGCCAGGAAATGCACCTTCTCTGTAAGGTTCTAGGAATAGCAGAGGCTTCAGGGATGATTAGATCAGTGACAATCAAATACAGTAGAAAAAGTCCGACTTAGGAGTAGATCAGACCTAGGTTCTGAAAAATAATGCACAGCCTAAACGCTGAGAATGATGTTCTATTCAGTGGACTTGCTGAGGACTTAAGCCCAGGATGCAGCCTCTCAGAGAGCTCTGAGGGACTGTTCCAAAGAGGTAAGGGTGGAGCCAGGAGATACAGGAGTTCAAACAAAAAAACCCAGATAGGCGAACATCGAAAGATTACCACTGACTAAAGAAAACCAGACACACCAAGTTAATGAATTCAGCACTTTCTATGTATGGGAAGACGCAAGAGCCTGGGCTCGTTGAAATCCTTCCCTTGATGTGCACCTTAGCTATCTGGGGCCCGTATCCTCCTTCCCTTCATCCTGAGTCCCCTCAGGGTGAGCAGTTGGGGCAGCTGCAGGGGCCGATGGCTGCAGCATCCTTCATTTACTAATATGGTGGGGAACATTTTTTTGTCCACAGCTCCATTGCAGCTCTCCTGGAATTTCAGTTCGCTTGTCTAACAAACAAGGATGCCAGTACTTTACCTCAGTGGGTTGCTGGGTGGATGAAAAGAGAGATCTGACCTGGCACTTAATAGGTTCTTGGGCCCAGTCGGTGGGCAAAGATAAACTGGTATCCCTCAGGCCTTTCTCAGGGCTGTCCGCTGTGCATCTTTACCCTGATGGGCACCAGACATTTATCAGATGTTTCAACATCCAGTTCAACATGTAGGGTAATAGAGATTCAATTTTCTACATGAAAGCTCTTGTCAATTTTTTTTTTTTTTTTTTTTTTTTTTTTTTTTTTTTTTACTGGTAAATGTGAGAATTTTGCTTTCCAAGCTGTCAGGACTATAAACACTTCTTTTCAACAGTGACTCAAGAGTTGAAGGGGGTAGGGGTGGGAACCAAGCAAAGAGTGTGAAACCCTTGGACACTTTTAAAGGCAATGCGAAATGCTGCAGTGATGGACAACTTGCTTAGTGTTGGTTTACATCTTTTTTTTTTTTTTTTTTTTTTGTGGTATGCGGGCCTCTCACTGTTGTGGCCTCTCCCGTTGCGGAGCACAGGCTCCGGACGCGCAGGCTCAGCGGCCACGGCTCACGGGCCCAGCCGCTCCGCGGCACATGGGATCCTCCCAGACCGGGGCACGAACCCGTATCCCCTGTATCGGCAGGCGGACTCTCAACCACTTGCGCCACCACGGAGGCCCGGTTTACATCTTTTGACATCTTAATCTGTTGCACTGAAACGTCTGACTGAAAACGTTTGAGCATGAACTACTGTATGAATGCTCAGCAATGGTGGCCATATGACTTCTTGAGGGTCCTACCACTTCTCATAGATCAAAAATCTCTTGGGGTGCTTCCTTCTGCTTTGATTTCATTAATGATACACGGTGAGCTTTCTGGCCCTGAATTGATGTTGTACTTTGTTTCTTCACTTTTGACCTATTACCTTGCATTTGTTCCTTGGCGTTTTCAAGATATTTTCATGTGTGCTGATGTAGAGGGAGTGTTTCCCTATTTTATATCCTTTTCATTTTGGTTTACTTGTATGGTAGGCAGAATATAGGCCCCTGAAAGAGGTCTACGTCTAAATCCCCGGAGTCTGTAAACGTTACATTATATGGCAAAGGGGAATTAAAGTTGTATATGGATTAAGGTTGTTAATCACCTGACCTTAAAATAGAGCGACTATCCTGGATTATCTGGATGGGCACTATGTCAACATGAGGTCCTTAAAAGTAGAAGGGGGAAGCAGAAGAGAAGGTCAGAGTGATCCAATGTGAGACGGACTCAATCTGCCTTTGCTGGCTTTGAAGATGGAGGGAAGGGGCCATGAGCCAAGGAGTGTGGGTGGCTTCTAGAGGCTGGAAAAAGTAAGGAAACTGATTCTCCTCTAGAGCCTCCAGAAGGAACAGAGACCCCCTGACACCTTGATTTTAGCCTGGTGAGACCTGTGTCAGACTTCTGACCTCCAGAATCTGAAGATAATAAATTGTATTGTTTCAGCCACTAAGTGTGTGGTCAGTTATCACAGCAGCCATCGGCATCTAGTACAATTTGCATCTCTCAGAATAGTAGCTTGGCCAACACTGCCCCATCAGGTAGATGCATCTGGGGACTCACTTTGGTAGAACCATCCCTGTTTAGCACCTTGTATCAACAACCTGAGGTGTATTGGAAATGTTGAATTTCTGCCACGAGTCTGAAAATGAGCCCCTGTGGTCATACCGGCTGGTGGCTTCATACAGGACTCTCACGGCTGGGGGGCTGAGGGGGGAAGGCTATTCTCCAGAGGATCTACCTGGACAAGTATGAGCCACATCCCCAGGGAACATTCTTCATCCCTCCACACCACCCACACAAGCTTTCCTCACCGCTCCACACCATACACACACTCTGCTTGATGGCCATGGGCTCACTTCCTGCTTTGGTCCTTTATTTAGAAGAACCATCTCTCCCTTTCTGAGAACAAGTCCACTCGACCATGTAGAGAGAAGATGTTCAGGAAACACGTATCAAGGTTTCATTTTGAAAATCTTAATGTAAGAGGTGACGTTGAAAACCTCAAAGACCCCCAGGTTTAGTAATGGTTTAGAGAACTGTTAGGTGTGAAATGTCCCAATGTTACACTGGGCTTTTCAGAAATTAGTTTTTTAAATACCTATTCTAGTCTTCACTCTACAGGATCAAAGATGACTTTTGAATAATTTTAGCCTCTTGGCCTAAAGCCTGATTAGGTTTTAAAGACGTGTTTTTCTTCCCGGGACTCACTTTGATAGAACCATCCCTGTTTAGCACCTTGTATCAACAACCTGAGGTTTATTGGAAATGTCGAAGTTCTGCCTTAGGGTTTCCGAAGTGTAATGACTCAGATATTTGTTGTTTGTTCTAAGTTATTAATTACAAAGCTAGAGAGATCCGTGGTTTATGGCACTCTTAGGATTATATAAATGTGTGAAAACAGGGCTCTCAGCTTATCCAGTCACACGACTTCAGCCAGCACAGAGCATCTTCGGATGATCCAGGGAGAAGCCTTGGAGACACTCTCCCATGAGGATGAGCCAGTGGGTCTCTTTAGGATATCACAGCTTTCAGCGAGCTATTGATAAATGTTAGATTATAGTGAAAGTCAAATTTGAGATGAAGTTTACATAGAAAGTAGAAGCCTAAAATGTAAATCCTGGAGTATATATAGTAAGGAGAGAGAGTGTATTACACAAGCAATTATATCACAGTCTGATAAATGCTGCCATATGAGAAATACAGGCTACTTTTCTTCTTTCTCTCTCTCCCCCTATCTCTCTTCCAATTTCTCTACCTCTTTCTTTTCTCCCCAGGTTTTCTTCTCCCTGCAGAGACCAAAAGCTTCTGATCTGTCTGACTTCCTTTTTTCCCCACGTCAGGGCCCTGCTTTGTAAAGGTACTCAGTGGGACCTATATTATCTTCATCTCAGCTGTTTGCTTTTTCAGACAATATTTTTTTTTTCTACTTTATTTTTAAAAGTTATATGAGTTTGATTTTTTGAAATTTATTTTTCTGTTTTCTCTTTTAATTGAAGTATAGTTGCTGTACAATATTATATAAGTTACAGGTGTACAATCTAGTGAGTCACAATTTTTAAAGCTTATATTCCATTTATAGTCATTATAAAATATTGGTTATATTTTGTTTTCTATTTTAGATTGGGGGTGGGATATTTTATTTTTTATTTCCAGCTTTATTGAAGTCTAAATGACAAATAACATCTTATGTATTTAAAGTGTACATAACTTAATATACATATTCATTGTCAAACGTTTACCACAACAAGTTAATTAGCACATCCCCATCACCTCACATAGCTATGTTTTTGACTACTTGGTATTTTAGAATGCCTGAAAACATTGAAATAAGTCTTTCACTGAGAGATATCCCAGGTTCGCAGGCAGGGGAAGATTTAAGGGCTGTGTTTCAGGCTCGCCTCCCATGCTGACCCTAACCTATTTGGACAACCAGTGGGAGTGCTTCTGCTGGTATGGAGAAGAATGCCAGCGCTGAAAAGAAAGCCCTTTTCTGCTGTGTATTATATGTCATCACACACAAAAAAAGGACCCAACGATAAAGGAAGGCTCGGAGCTTAAGAAAAATCCTATTCCCGGTGGAAGGTGCCTTTTTTCTCATTGCTTTAAGCAGTAAGTAGCCGGCATCAGCAGCCAGGCAGCAAACATCCGGGAGCCTTTGGTATTAGGCAGGATGTTGGTCTGCCAGCTTCATGGAGGGAAGGAACAATCGCTGTTTAATTTGCTTTTTATAGCCAAGCCCATTTGGGGAGAATGAAGACAGGAGGATCTCAGAAGAGCTTCCTTTCCCTGAGGGCTGGCCCATCTGCTCAGGGAGAGGAGGGTCGGCTGCAGGCAGGAAGCCACTGCCCTCAGCATCGTCTTTGCCAGGATGCTGGCCCACGTGGCCACTGAGCAAATGACAGGCTCTGAGTGCAGGGAGGTTAGTTAGGGGCCCCTTTCTGAGCGGGAGACAACTGACTTCTGTCCCGGGATTACCGGGACATATGTTCCGTGAACATCCTAAGTATCCTTTCACTAACAAAGCGTCTTTTGTCAGGGGGTATTATAGGGAGGGTGAAGGCTCACTGAAGCTCACCCCTGCAAGTGATTAAACATTTAAGACAAATTAATCAGACTACGTCTAAGTATTGTATCTTAATGCCTCTGAGAGCAGAAAACAGGGAACAAATTATAAACATCCACGAATGCCTTTGGGTCATTAATATGAGTATCAGTTTCTGCATATAATGAATTTAATTATTATAGCTATTCTTTTATTTTGATGTTATGAATTCTATCTTGAAACTTGTAGGGGTCTAACAACCAGCTACAAGGCGCTATGCTTTTAGAGTTTGTAAATCTATCTTTCATCATCTTAACCTTTCTTGCTGCTTTGACATCGTTTTGGAGTCTATCTGAAAGTACTTCTTCCTTTTTTTTCTTCCCTCTCGTTTCTACTGAAACTAATAAATTGCTTTGTTATGTTCATCTGCAAAGTAAGAATAAATAAGCTCTGGAAAGAACTAATGAGATTCTTATGAACTTCACTGACAGCTCTGTAGGCTGTTCCCAGACCTGTTTTTGTTTTATTCTTATATCAAGGTTCCTGCCTGTCTCACAGTGACCTCCAGATAAGGAAGGTATTTTAGGTTCTGAGAAGGTGAGCCAGGGGTCTTTCCTGAATGGCTCTGAGTAGGTTGAGGGTTTAAGGGTACGGGCAAGATCTGGGTGAGAGAAGGACCTTTTTTTTTTTTAAACAATTTTTTAAATTTTTATTTATTTATTTTTGGCTGCATTGGGTCTTCATTGCTGCTCATGGGCTTTTCTCTAGTTGCGGCGAGCGGGTGCGGCGAGCGGGGACTGCTCTTGGCTGCGGTGCATGGGCTTCCCATGGCTGTGGCCTCTCTAGTTGCAGAGCACGGGCTCTAGGCGCGCGGGCTTCAGGCGTTGTGGCTCGCGGGCTCTAGAGCGCAGGCTCAGTAGCTGTGGCGCACGAGCCCAGCCGCTCCGCGGCATGTGGGATCTTCCCGGACCGGGGCTCGAACCCGTGTCCCCTGCATCGGCAGGAGGACTCTCAACCACTGCGCCACCAGGGAAGCCCGAGAAGGACGTTTTTGCTCGGAGCTTGGTCCCTACACTCAGTGAATGCTGGATGCCGGTTGTTTTTACGGGTGCCCTTGCCCTCCTCAACGCTGAGACAACTGCAGCCGAGGTGCCCTGTCTTTACCTCATATTTTCACTTAGATTCAATGCTCATCCCCAGGTGGGTCCCTCTGCAAGATAATGACCCTTGCAGTACCTTAGATGACATCATCTGGGTATCTGTGGAGTGACCACACGGCTGCTGACACAGAAGAGGTAACTATGAGAATATTTGTCATCTGAGTCTCAGGATTTTTCTTAGTCACATATGTTCTGAAATGGCAGTGGGAGTAAAGAGGACGCTGACGACGGCTCTAGACGTCGGGGGTGGAAAGTTCTTACCTCATTCGGTTTAGCCCTCAAGACTCTTAGAGGGGGATGGCTCTTTGTTCATCCTCTGGGCTGGCTTTGTCTTCCCATGCTTCCTTCTCAGGAGCCACAAAGCGGTGGATGAAGATCTCAGTGTTAGAGAAATGTTTTCAAATCATCGTGCCGAAGAGTTCCGGTCCTATTTCACTGGAGGAATGATTATACTCCCACCCAGGGTGTCAGAAATTGATTTTATTTTATTTTTTTAAATTTCTTTTTTATTTTTTTTACATCTTTATTGGAGTATAATTGCTTTACAATGGTGTGTTAGTTTCTGCTTTATAACAAAGTGAATCAGTTATACATATACATATACAAATGTTCCCATATCTCCTCCCTCTTGCATCTCCCTCCCACCCTCCCTATCCCACCCCTCTAGGTGGTCACAAAGCACCCAGCTGATCTCCCTGTGCTATGCGGCTGCTTCCCACTAGCTATCTATTCTACACTTGGTAGTGTATATAAGCCATTGATTTTAGTTCTGACTCTCTGTGGAATCTAGAGCAAGTCACTTAAAAATATTCTTGTGCCTCAATTTTTCTTCTTATCAGTGGTGTCCAATAGAAATAGAATGTGAGCTACATATGTAATTTTAGATGTTAGCTACATATGTAATTTTAGATGTTCTAGGAGTCCCATTAAAAGAATAAAGAGAAATGAGTGACCTGTGTTGAATATTTTTTATTTCACTCAATATATCTGAAATAGCATCACTTCTAGGAAAGATCAATATAAAAATTAATGAGATATTTTACATTCTTATTATTCATACCAAGTCTTTACAAATCTGTTGTGTGTTTTATACTTATAGTGCATCTTAATTCAGACTAGCCACATTTCAAGGGCTCACAAGCCACACGTGGCTGGCAGACAGAGCAGTTCTATAACGTGGAGGATGTCTATTGTTTTTTGTTGTTGTTTCAAAAAAAGTCTTTTAATTGTTCAAAGTTGCACAAAACGACATCACAATATAGTAATATTGAGTCACGGGGGTTTTTCTACGGTCGATGAATGGGTGTAATGTTCTCAAAACAAGAGGAATCAATGTCTATTGCTCTTTGAGGAGTACTGTAGAGTATTTTGGAGCTGAGTATATATCTGCCTTAAACAATTTGACAGATGCAGGTAAGAATTCACAGTGATGCCAAGAAAAAAATACGAACAGTCTTTTTTCCTTCGTGGGCTGGAGGGTCAGGTAAACTTCAAACGATCAGATGAGGAGCCTATGAATTACAAGAGACCATTGAGGCAAGGTCAAGAATAGGTCAGGACCATCAGATATGGAAAGGGAGGTTCCCAAGAATTAGTAATATTAGCATGCTAGGGGTGTGTCCTATGAGTAATCCATTGCACTTTGAAACATGTTTCACTGGTGAGTCCAAGTAGCCCCCTAGACGGGTTTTTTTTTTTTTTTTTCAGTACTCGGGCCTCTCACTGCTGTAGCCTCTCCCGTTGCGGAGCACAGGCTCCAGACGCGCAGGCTCAGCGGCCATGGCTCACGGGCCCAGCCGCTCCGCGGCATGTGGGATCTTCCCGGACTGGGGCACGAACCCGTGTCCCCTGTATTGGCAGGCGGACTCTCAACCACTGCGCCACCAGGGAAGACCCCCTAGATGTTTTTAAGAAGCAATCTTAAAGGATGTCGTGGTGATTGAGCTGGATGTGTTTAGAGACTGAGGCATGTTCAGAAACATGTTGAAGTAAAGAAAGGATTTATTGTAATGACAAGTGCAAACACAAAGGTGGTGGCTTGAAGGAGAGTTGACAAATCTATCCTATCTTCCCAGTCCTGTGCAAGGCAGAGGGTATTTTGGCCAATGTGTACTTTCCAGGTGCTTGGCAGGCGGACTCTGGATCAACTGGCAGCCTCAGAACACAAAAAGTCTCCGTTGGGGAAATCCCACGCCCTCTGCTTCCATTGTGTAAGGGCAAAGACTAACCCTGGTCAAACACCTACCACGTACCAGGCTCTTCAATGATTCTTCTGTAAAGCAGACTGCGTTCTCTTGCTAGGTCTGCCATAACAAGATACCGCAGCCTGGGTGGCTTAAACAGCAGAAATTGATTTTCTTACACTTCTGGAGGCTGGAAGTCCAATATCAAGGTGGTAACAGGGCCGGTTTCCTCCAAGGCCTCTCTCTTCTGCTTGGAGGTGGCCGTCTTCTATGCACATGGGCCCCTGGTGTCTCTTCCTCTTTGTATAAGACACTCATCATATTGGATTAGGGCCCTACCCTGACGGTCTAATTTAAACTCAATCACCTCTTTAAAGACCCTATCTCCAAATACGCTTACATTGTGAAGTACTGGGGGTTGGGACTTCAACATAAGAATTTTAGGGGGACACCATTTAGCCCATAACACAGGTATTTCCCATCTCACAGATAAGTAAACTGAGGCCCAGTGAGGATAAGGGACTTGCTAGGGGTCAGTAAGCCAGTTGAGACTACGATCTGGATTGCAATACTGTGACCACTTTGTCTCTTGAGGCAAAATGATGTATCTGGCTAGTGCTGTGTGGGACATTTGGAAAACTCAGGTTTTCTCATCACCTGCGTGATGACTTGGGCATGTCATGGGGAGTGGTGGAGTCTGGGGATGGATAGTAGAATGATGCACAGGAAGCAACTTAGGGAATGGAATCTAGAATCTGTGCGTGAGTCCTGGCTTTGGTGTGCACTAGGTGTGTTGCCGTGGGTAAGGCCTGCCCTCCCCGAGCTTATACTGACTAATAGTTATTAAATACAAGGACTTAGCAGTGAGCCTATATCATCTCATTCTATGTTCACAACAACCTGTGAGGTGGATACTATTACTGTATCTACTTTACAGTTGAAGGAAAGAGGCTCAGAGTGGTTAAGTGACGTATTCAAGGTCACACCACCAATAAGGCCTAGAGTCAAGACTCAAATCCAGGTCTGTGGATTCTGAAATCTGTACAGTTAACCATTTCCTGACCCAGGAATAAGGCCCAGGGTTGTAAAATTTTCTGCTTTTTCAAGAGGAAAAGTCTGGGTTTTAATGCAAAATCGCCAGAGTTTTCAATGTTGACTAATTTGAGTTTCTGAAAAACACTAGGCAGGCCAGACAAAACACAACAGGGAACCTCAGGTTTACACTGAATTGCCTCTCACCTGTGTAGGAGGAGGCTGGACTCGATAAGCATGGAGGTCCTTGTCCTCTGATGCCCTTTGGCTTTTATGAAATCGATTTTAGTGGGTGTGGCGTGACCTGAATGACGAGGTTCCAATCAGCGCCTGGACTACTGGTAGCCGTATGAGGGACTACCAGTCCCTTAACCTATCTGAGCCCCGGTTTCCCTGTCTGGAAATTGGGGATTGTACCTTGCACTTTGATAGAAATTTGAGATAGTGTTTGTAAAGTACCTGGTGAGTACCTGGTAGGTGATGAGAAAACTGTCAGCACCCAACACCGACAGCGTCTCTCTCTGTGGGATTTCGGACCTGCAAGTGGAGGGTCTACGTGGCCATTAGAAGGGAGTGGACGGTGCTGTCGCCCTGAGAGGCCACACCCAAGGTTCTGCCATTTTAACTTTAGTTTTGGAATTTTCAAGATTTTTTTTTTTAAATGCCACTCTTTGTTGGAGAGATTGATTAGCAGGCATTCGCTGGCTTTTATTCATTCAACAAGCATTTTGTGAATTCCTAAAGTAGTGACAGAGTAGTTCACGAACTCAAATTTGTGTAAGAAGTACCTGAGGAGCTTGCTTACAATAAAGGTTCTGAGATGCCTCTCCCAGACAGTGCAGTTTAGTTGGAGTGGGATGGGGCCTGGGGGCCTGCATTTTCACAACTCTCTGGGGGTGCGATGTAGGTGGTCCTCAGAGCAAAGATGGAGGCGCAGCTGGTCATATCCCTGCCTGGAAGGACATCTGAAACTGCCCTGGTCTCCCTCAGCCACAGCCTTTCCCACACAATGGCTTTACCTGGGCCAGTTACGACTCAGGGTGGGCCTGGGGATCAGCCAGGTGGGAGAGAAGGCAGGAGGGAGATTCTGTCCTAACTAGATGGGCTGAAGTCAAATTCCTTACAGTGGAACCAGCCAGTTCATTCTTAATAAATTTAAGTAATAAAAGAGCACCGTTTCAGGGTCCTGAAATAAGTAGTAATTGCCAAGATTGTATTTTGGTGTGTTCTGACCTCCAGGCCCCTAGTTACCATCAGCATAAATAGCCCGGTGCACAAAAGCTGCCAGGAACTCTTTTCTTTCTCACCAAAGACCCCGAGCAAGTGGGACCGTTTCTGCCTGTGACAAGTTGCTAGCACGCTTGTGGCTCTAACACACCCCTGGGGCTATCAGTCATTTCTCTGCTTCCCACCCACGCACCTTAGTTTAGTGCGGTGGGTCTGAAGGTGCCCCTTCTCCCCCTCTGAGTGAAGTCCCTCAGAGATTCAGACAGAGGCTGTGCACAAAGCAGAAGGCTGCACCCAGGGCCCGGCAACTGCCTGGTGCTGTAAATGCTGTGCCTTTGTTTCCGCTGCTGCTGCACCAAGCAGGGATCTGCGTTATGACATTTGCTGCCCAGGTTGTTTTTTTCTAACAGCATCTGGAAGGGACTCGGGGAGGGTCAAACCAAACCGCATGGTGTTCTCTGGAAGCTGAGCTGAGGCGTGTGGGCGGAAACAGCCTCAGGTTTCTTTGCTTTCTTTCTGCCTAAAACACTCACTGCTCATATGACAAGTTTTTTTTTTTTGCAAGGTTAGACAAATTTGCATCCTTCTTCAAGTCAGAGGAAGTGCTGGAGGATGTTGTGTATTAAAAGAATGGGGCAGGGGCTTAGGTTAGGAAGAGAGATGCTTCTTGGCAGCTTTCCCTGTGGCCAGAAACCCCAATAATCTTTAAGCTATTAACCCT
This sequence comes from Mesoplodon densirostris, assembly GCF_025265405.1. Classification (NCBI taxonomy): domain Eukaryota; kingdom Metazoa; phylum Chordata; class Mammalia; order Artiodactyla; family Ziphiidae; genus Mesoplodon; species Mesoplodon densirostris. Next base: position 22,518,754 of record NC_082680.1, read on the forward strand.
TGAGGATATGGATCAATGGTGGACCCACTTGGAGTTCATTATTTAGCTCAGAAAGGCCTGTCTCTTTCTCTCTTTAAATCTGAGCTTTAGACTAATCAGTAGCAGTTTGCCCAACAGTTCAGCTCCAACTCCCTGGAGACACCAGCAAATCACAGGACAGCTGCTCTTAATACTGAGAACATCATGAAAATCTGCCCAGCGCACTCGGGGTGTTAACACAAAGCCCTGCCGTTGTCATTGCAAGGGAGGCCAAAGGAGAGATGAGGTCCTCGGCTGGCCCTTTCGTTTTTGCCTTGGGAGCATGGAGGTGCTTGTCTTTGATGTCTTAATGGGTTCTAAACTTTTTTCTTCTCTTCATAAATCCAGTGAAATGATAAATATTTAAGAGTTAGCCAAACCTCAAGTCAGGCTGTCTGTAGAACTGAGCCACTGCAAAGAAAGCAATTAAGTTATTGGCATGAACCAACAGGACACTGGAGGGTATGATGTGGCAGACCACTAGTAAAAGTGGAACAAGACGACTTTTGAAAATATTGTTACCTGTGCTAAGAAACCTCAAGTATAGATTTGGACCAATTCTGATCAAACTTGAACATGAGCCTGTGTGTGGCATCAAAAGTCAGGAAGGCTTTGCTGGCCCCCGTGGTCTATCTAAATGCGCTGTCTCTGTTTTGCTTGGGCTAACTTTCTCATTCTCAACTTCTCTGGATCGTAAATTATATTCAAATTAAGAAATGAAGTTTAGGCAAAAATCAGATTCATGGTGGGTCTCTAAGATTTTTTGTTAAGACATCAGAAAGATGTAAGGCAGTGCCTCATAAAAACTTTCAGATAGACAAAAGCCTTTGTAAGCATCCTAGGGGCAGGTTTTACATATTCACTTCATTAAAGAAACAGGACTTCTAGAAACCTTAAGGCCTTGTCCCACCCCAGCCTCACCAGGAGTCCAAAGTAGAGAAGGACTCTTCTCAAAGACATTTGTGGACATGGCCTTTATCTACTGCTATAGAGTTATAAATTGACCTATAAAACAAGAATGACTCCAGCTTGAACTGAAAGGGGCAGAGAGCACAAAATGAAAAGATGTCTTTGGGTCTCCAAATTTCTACTTGTAGGAAACAGGTTGGGAAAACTAGTCAGCTGCAAACAGAAGCTTACTTTTTTTGGAAAAAGGATGATTGAGAGGGAAGAACTAAGTACCCAGAAGGCAAAGCCAAAAGCCACAGTGAACAATTCCCAGGCAGTAGCTCCGAGCCCTAATCAAGGACCCGGCAATGTGTGCCTGGCTGGATTTCAGAACTGCTATGCACCAGAGGATACTGTGTGCCTCCATTTCTCCTCTTCTTGAATGAGAGTCTGTAGTGGTTACCCCATGCCAGTCTCACTGTTGAATGTTTGTTGTGTAAGTGGTGGTGGTGGCGGAAGCTGATACCTTGTCTTTTTAGTTCATAGGTCTTCATAGGGCTTCGGGCAGAGAGAAGCAGTTTCAAGGAGCTATTCTCAAAAAGCTGAGCCTCATCTGCCCCTGGACTGGATTTAGATACTAAGGTCCTGGACTTCCAAAAGGATGCCATTGTTGGGTACGATTCGGGGACTTTTACAGAGGGGTTGAGTATATTTTGTATGTGGGATAAATGTGAATCATTATGGCCAGAGAATAAATCATGGTAGATCATATTTCCCAAAGACATCCACTACAATATGTCCCATTCCACATGCGCTTACAGTATAACCTTGACATTCCTCCCATGCAGTGGTGGGGTCTGTGTTTCTTTCCCTTGGCCCTATGTGGGCCTTTATGACTGTCTATACCTATAGGGTATGGTAGAGGTGACATTATGTGACTTCTGAGGCTAGGTCATAGAAGTGTCATGTTCTCTCGGGTCGCTTGCTCTTGGAACCCATCTACCATGCTGCCAGTACATCAAGTAGTTTAGGCAGAAGTCCACATGGAGAGGAACTGAGGCCCCCAGCCCTTGCCCTGACCTCCCATCCTACCACCAGCACCAACTTTCCAGGCATGAGAATAAGGCATCTTGGAAGTGATCCTTCAACCTCCAGTTAGGCCTCTCCAGTTGATACTGTGTGACACAGACATGAGCCTTTCCCATAAGCCCTGTCCATATTATACACTTGAGAGATAAACAAATGATTGTTGTTTTAATCCACTAGGTTTTGGAGTGTTTGCTCCTAGAAGTACATAACTAGAACAATAGGGGCTGATTGGTAGTTCTATGAAGTACCATGTAAGTAGTGAGTCAAAGGTGAGCCAGCCAGGATCCCAGGCATCCTGTGACCCTTGTCATCCTCTACCTAGAGATTCTGGGTAGAGGACTTCCAAAGCAAGGACCAGAATACACAGGAGGATTGGACTTGGGTCAGAGGCCACTAAGGCAAAAATAAGGAGAAAGTTTACTCTCTGCACTTGCAAGGGTCAGTAGATCTTTCAATGCACTTGAAGACCAGTTTTCCCTAAGACTGAATTAAGTTAAAAGAGGAAATCTGCTTGGATTCACTTGAAATGAAGCTGTTGGGATGAAATCAATGTAAAAACAAGACTTGAGAAATGGTAGCAGTGGAGGGAAGGGATCAATCTTGAGTACAGGCTTGTGTTGCCATGCGGAAAAAATTCTGTCATCTGAATGAAACAATAGTGACCCTAAGCACTGGACGTCAGTCCTGACTATGGAGGAAGCAAAGGGTTGGGACGATTCTGACCCATGGGGGCTGCTAGAGGGTGGAAGCGTGGGGAAACCAAGAGAAAAACATTCCCTGGAGCAGAGAGGCAGAGATACAGATGGATACACGTTCATCCAGTGGCTGGGTATTCAGGAACATGGGAGACACCAACTCATAAGACAGGGCCTAAGGAATATGACCCTTCCATCAGCTCTAGGGACTCTCAGTACAAACTGCTCCATCCCCCCAAGCCAAAGGCCTTAAAGCTTTAAGTGATCTGAGTTCAAACTCTAATCTGTAAAGCACAATATCAGACGTGTCCCCTCGCCCGTCCTCCGGGTGCCCCTCTTATGCAGCCTCAGACAGAATAGAGACTGATTACTCGTATTGTGCTGTGAGCTCTCTGGGGGCAGGCAGGGTAGCTTAGTCACACTGTAGGTGCTTGAAAGCAGTTTGTTGACTGAATGCATGCCTGTGGGGCTGAGAGCAGGCAGGGCACCTGGTGTTTTTCGTGGGGCAGTGGGCATGCAGGGCTGGGATACGGAGGTGGGGATGCTGGGAGGGCCTGCTGCAAGAAATCTAAGGCTTTGCCTAAGCCCTTGTAGGTCAGGTGCTAATAGGAAATCTAACTAGCCTTTTTCAATGTCCCTTTCCTGTTCTGACAAAGGGGCCACTGAGCCTGGAAAGGGTCTGGCAGAAGAGGAGGAGTCAAAGGAACGCAAAAGACTCCCTTCCAGGGGCGTGAAAGGCTCTGGGCCTGCATCCTGTAGAGCTGCATTCCTGGCCCCTCTGGGGCCCCCCCTTCCTTATTGCTAGTCCAGGCTTCTGCCTTCCAGCCCAGGCCGTGTTGCGTGCTGACTGCAGTATACAGCCCAGTCTGTTACCTCTGGTTACCCACAGTCTGTGATGACAGGAAACCCCCAGATGTCACCATGAAGTCGGGACATTTGCAAGCTAAAAGGGACCTGGACAATATATTTGAACCCCTGTATTTTACAGCCGGGGAAGCCAGGGCTCAGAAGGTCAAGCAGTTTATCAGAGGTGGCGGGGACGAGGGCTGGAAGGCGCATCTCAGCCTGCAGCCCACATCCTTTGAAGCAGACCTTCAGCTCTTCTCCCCGCTTTATCGTTGCACATCCTCCCCAAGGTGGAAGGAAGTGGGTTTCCACCCTCTCCTCCCTTCGCTCATCTCCATCCTCCCCTGCGGTGGGGAGGGAGGCTTTTAACATAATTACCCATCAAAGTTTAGCTATGAGATACCATCCCAACAACAAAAAAGACTTGTTTGTGGAGTGGAGGTCCCTCTCAGTAAAAGGTAGGGATATGGGGTGCTGTGGGTTAAATTGTCCCCAAAAGATATCCTGAAGTCCTAACCCTGGGTACCTGTCAATGTGCCCTTATGTGGATAGGGGGTCTTTGCAAATGTAAATAAGATGCAAGTTAAGATCAGGTCATACTGGAGTAGGCTGGGCCCTTAATCCAATATGACTGGTGTCCTTATAAGAAGAAAGGAGACACAAAATAAACATACACAGAGAAGAACACCTTGTGAAGACGGAGGCAGAGATTGGAATTATGCTGCCACAAGCCAAGAAATGCCCGGGGCCACTGGAAGCTGGAAAAAGGGCAAGGAAGCATCCTCCCCTAGAGGCTTCTGCTGACACCTTGATGTCAGACTTATAGCCTCCAGAATTGTGAGGGACTAAGATCGCTTGTTCTAAGTCACTGCTTTGTGGTACTTGGTTACAGCAGCCCTAGGAAAATACACAGGGCAAATGGGACTTGTTCACTGGAACCCAGGAAGCTGAGGTGGGAGGAAGCCAGGATCTGGAGATGGGGTTAGAAAAGGAAGGAGGGAGGGGGGCCCAGGAAGGGCCCTCAGAAGCCCATGTGGGGCTTATCTGGTGCTGCCTAAAGGTGAGCAAGGGGAAGCATGTGGGTTCCTTTCTAGCTGATCAGAAACTGGGCCCATGGGGCTTCCCTGGTGGCACAGTGGTTAAGAATCCGCCTGCCAATGCAGGGGACATGGGTTCGAGCCCTGGTCAGGGAAGATCCCACATGCTGCAGAGCAACTAAGCCCGTGCGCCACAACTACTGAGCCTGCACTCTACAGCCCGTGAGCCACAACTACTGAGCCCATGTGCCACAACTACTGAAGCCCACGTGCCTAGAGCCTGTGCTCTGCAACAAGAGAAGCCACTGGAACAAGAAGCCCACGCATCGCAACAAAGAGTAGCCCCCGCTCACCACAACTAGAGAAAGCCCGCGCGCAGCAACAAAGACCCAACACAGCCATAAATAAATAAAAAATAAATAAAATAAAATAATAAGAAACCAGCCCATTTCTTTTCTAGCCACTGGGGTGCCCGGCAGTGGGTAGCAAAGAACCAATGTCTAGAAATTAAGTCTCTGACGTCATCTCTGGTTGGTCTCATCCCCTTTGAACTTGCACCTCTTCATTCAGCAGATGGTAACTGTCTGTTGCCATTTCACCTGTGATGGGATCAGAAGACCCTCAGGAAATAAACCTCATCTTATGGGGACTTTTCTCTGGGTCTCTGTCAGTGCCAGGATGTGCTTGGCATGCACGGGTCTCTCAATCTGTATTTACTAGTTGGGTGATTTGGCATCGCAGCAGGAGTGCAGCCTAGGGTCGTCTGGGTTTGTGTAATTTTAAATATTTCTGGCAAATCTGTTTAGAGTATAGCAGTATATTTACACCCCTGGGCAGGAGATAAGTCACATGGCAAGCGGATTTCCATCTAGTCAGTGACCTTGGACTGGACGGCATGGTCGCCAACGTTTGCACATCTTCCAGTTTGGGATCTTCTTGTTTGTTTGTTCAAGGTGTTTCTGATTTTAGAAAATACTCATCTTGCCTTTTCTCTTGCCTGCTTCAAGTCCCCACCCCAATTACCTGGTAACTCATTTTCCTTTAGAGACTATTTATTTTTTGTTTTTAAAGAATTTTCAAGAAGCAAGATGACGTAAGAAGTATGCATTGGGAAGGCTCATTCCCTCCTCTGTCCTCATCCTCCTCTCTCTGGGCCACAGGGTTGGACAACTGTCATCAGATTCTTGTTTTTCTAACACTCTTAGGCAGGTAACAACACATAAAGATATATATTCTTATTCCTGCTGTATATTTCTTATACAAAAGACAGCAACAATATTCGTCCTTGGACAATTTGCTTTTTTCATGAAAACAGTACTTTACTGAAGTATAACATATGCAGTAAAACGTACAAAACATAAGTGTACAGGCCAACGAATTTTTTTCGTTTTGAACGTTTATTTTTTCTTGCGTGACTTTTTCTTTTTATAAATTTATTTATTTTATTTTATTTATTTTTGGCTGCTTTGGGTCTTCGTTGCTGCACACGGGATTTTCCTCTAGTTGCGGCGAGCGGGGGCTACTCTTCATTGCGGTGCATGGGCTTCTCATTGCGGTGGCTTCTCTTGTTGTGGAGCACGGGCTCTAGGCACGCGGGCTTCAGTAGTTGTGGCTCATGGGCCCAGTAGTTGTGGCGCACAGGCTTAGTTGCTCTGCGGCATGTGGGATCTTCCTGGACCAGGGCTCGAACCTGTGTCCCCTGTTTTGGCAGGAGGATTCTTAACCACTGCACCACCAGGGAATCCCTCTTGTGTGACTTTTAAAAGCAGTTTTATTGAGGTACCATTGGCATACAATAATAAAGTGCATATATATGTACGTATATATATCCATGAACCATCACCACAATCAATATAGTGAGCATATGTATTGCCCTTGGAAGTTTCCTCTTGCCTCTATATTTTCTTTTCTTTTCTTTTCTTTTTTAATTTTTTGGCCACACCACACAGCATGTGGCGACTGCCAAACCAGGGATCGAACCTGTGCCCCCTGCACTAGAAGCGCAGAGTCTTAACCACTGGACCACCGGGCAATTCCCACCTCTAGATTTTCTTATTAGCTACTAAGTTGAAACAGATTGATGAGTTGAGCTAAAGACATCTAACATTATGCTGATTTACACCCTCATGGTTATTTCTTGGAGGGTCTGGCAGTTTCTTAAGAGTCCAGGAGGTAGGTAACAGAACCTGTCTTTACTACTGCTATGTCTTATTAATCGTCTAATTTCTGACGATTAAGCATTTGAACTCAAGGAACTTCGGAAGATTAATTTGAAGGTATTTGTAGTAAAAACCTTATTTTTGTCAGCCTGTAAAACTCTTGGTGCCAAAGCTTCTGATCCTGAGCAGTTTAACTCAAAGATTCAAGGATTCTGGGAAAAAAGAAACAGAAGTTCCACAGAATTTCAGGATTTCCTTTGTTTATAAACCATAATTCTGGGAGGAAGGATGTAAACACTCATTAAGCATCTTCTAAGTGTCAAGCACTTCACATAAAATAAATAATTTAATCCTCAAAATAACTGCAACGGAGATGGGATTATCACCATTTTTACAGAAGAGGAAATAGGATCTGAGAGTCTAAGCAAGTTGCTCAAGGTGACATGAGCTGGAGTTGAAACTCAGAGCTGTTTTATTTTAGAGTTCATCCTTTTTATATCATGGTTCTACCCTCTGCTCCCCACCTCTAGACAAATATTAACAATTTATATATAGATATAGATATATAGATAATATATATACATACATACATACATACACACACACACACACACACACACATATATACACACATACGTACCTACCTATTGGGATGTGCTGTATGTTAAATGTTATACACTCCCAAAGCCCTTAGGAAAAAAAAAAAGCGGTCCATAAGAGATCATGGAGGCAAATTGGTTATAAAATACAGGGATTAAGTGACTTTTGCTCTTTGTGTAAAATGACATATATTGAGTTGACTTCAAATGTTCTAGTTACAAGTACTAAGAAGTTTTATTATGGCCTAAGAATTGTGCTCTGCATTTTGATGGAAACAAAATAAGGATGAGCTGTAGCATCTGCTGGCAAAGAGGATATCACGTTGCTGGAGATGTGAGTCGTTAAGCGGGGGACGCTATGCTGTGACTGTGAGAGCGCTGTGGTTCTGGGAGGGGCCTGACTGGGGGGAGGAGAAGTGGAGGATGAAGAGTTGGATGTGTAGTTAAGGGTCTCAATATACAGAGCTTTAAAAACCAGACGGTGAAGTCCTGACAACTTGCTCATGTTTACGTGGAGAGCTGAGAGCCAAGCTAGGACTGAGTGTCAGGCGTCCTGCCCAGTTATACGGTTGGCCCTCCCTATCTGTGGGTTCAGCAGCTGCGAATTCAACCGACTGCAAATCAAAAATATTTGAAAAAAACTTCCAGAAAATTCCAAAAAGCAGAACTTGAATTTGCTGTGCTGGCAACTATTTACATAGCACTTCCTTTGTATTTACAATTATTTACATAGCATTTACATTGTATTAGGAATTATAAGTAATCTAGAGATGTTTTAAAGTGTCCACGGTAGAATGTGCAAAGGTTATATGCAAATATTATGTTGTTTTATATATGAGACTTGAGCATCCACGGATTTGGGAATCTGCGGGGTGTCCCGGAACCAATCCCACTTGGTTACAGAGTCTGTACATCTTACCAACCTCTGTATTCTCCAGAAGCTGAAATCTTTATATCATAGGAACCAACCTTAATTAGACCACAGCATGGGAGTCCCACAGGAGACAGACGACACACTCAAAAGGGGTGATTGAAGGGTGTTCCGGGGACGGCCCATTGACAAAGGTGGAGCAGGTTTAGAAAAAAGCAAAAAAGGATGGTGAAGCACCAGGACCAGACAAAGCAGGAAGCCATTGCCACCCCCAAGTGTGAGGGGCAAGGGGAAGGAGGAGGGGTGCCAGGACCAGGGTGCGGAGCTTTAGGTCAGAGAATAAATACCTCTTCCTCACTGTCCCCACATCCTCTGGTCACTTACCAGTTTCTCCTATTGACCCAAACCAAGAGAAAGCCAAAGGTCATGGGAACTGTGTGGGCATAGTCCCCAGAGGTCAGCCTCCTGGGGTACAGTGGAAAAGGACAGACGGTGGATTTGGAGGGACAGATGGAGAATGTCAGTGCAAAACCTGGGCTAGGGGGATCCAGGAAGGCTTTTCTGGGCAGTACATCAAAGGAGCTATTCCAGGTGCCCTAGAATCTCAGCGTTTTAAATCCATTCCCTTTTGTAATCCAACAGTTTTGTCCTTGTTCTTAATAGCAGCTCTATAAACCCAGGACCTTATTCTTATTGGAATCATCATTTCCTGCAGAACCCAGATACAAGTGCCAGCTGTTTAGCTCAAGCCCTGGCTGAAGAGGTGGTAATGGGTCTATTCTTAGTGAGCACATTGTCATGGGTTAGTGACTTGAAGTTCAAGGTAGTGGGTGCCCAGATAACTCTGAATGATGGTGTTGTTTGTCAGTTTGAAACAGTTCCTCCTCATTAACTCATTATCTTGCTGGAGAGGCGGGAGCATTTTGGCTCCAGCTTTTAAATGATAGTGGCTCTATTTCCGACTTGCTTAGAAACTATTATTAACTATTATTCCAAACAATACACTTGCATATTTGACAGTCCGGAAACCAAATTTAGCTGGGCAAATTATAGACAACTGCTGTCTTATAATGTCACTGTGATGTCCCAATTTTTTAAAAAATGGAAGGTGAACAAAGCCAGCTTTAAATGCTTTAAACAATATTTTATGTAAGAAACCATTTCCCCCCAAAGATACTTAGATCTCTAAAATGTTCCCAGAGTTCTCTGGAAGATAACTAATGTTTCTTTCAAAGGAAGGGGAAGTGGCAGAACATCAAATATATGCAAAAACCCTTCAAAGCTGGACGTGCCATCAACTTATAAGGAATTATGTTGAAACTCAGGGAAACTTAAGAGGTAATTTAAATGATTTAAGCACTACCCTCTCCCCTCCTTCTCCAAAACCCCCCAAGACAAAGCTCATAATGTCAGACTGACCTTCAGCATATGTGATTTTAATGAAAGACAAGGCATTCCCTGCTTCTGAATACATGTCAAACCATTCTTTAAAGGAATGATTTCTTGTCAAGGCCTTTGCACCGACTTGTCAAGAAGGGACGGCTGACATTTGAAAAATACTCTACAGGTTTGAATCATCTAAGTATATTATAGCTTTGTTCTTGCAGCTAAAAGAAACCAAGAACCGTCTGGGCAATGAAGAAATCTGTTAATACAACTGGATTTGAATGCCACTTATTTGGATACTACTGTGTGATTATAGGCAAGTTACCTAACCTCTCTGAATCTCAGTCTTCTCATTGTAAAATAAGGCTAACAATACTATCCTGCATGCTTATTGTAAAGGGCAAGTGGATTTGTGTGTGGGCATTGAGGTATTTTTCCTGAGGGTACTTTTTACATGGAATACAGTGTGAGAAAACAGCCACAGTAATTTGCGAGCCTTCTCAGAGTTCAGGGCTCTTACTGAGAATGCTATGTTGGCAGACAACCTACGAGACAAAGAGAACATGGTCATATACTTGGAACCTGGAAAACTGTCATGGCTCCTAACAAACCAATCTAGCATACGTGAACTTGAGGGTGCTATGCATCTATTTTCTTTTTTTTTTTTTTGCGGTATGCGGGCCTCTCACTGTTGTGGCCTCCCCCGTTGCGGAGCACAGGCTCCGGACGCGCAGGCTCCGGACGCGCAGGCTCAGCGGCCATGGCTCACGGGCCCAGCCGCTCCGCGGCATATGGGATCCTCCCAGACCGGGGCACGAACCCGTATCCCCTGCATCGGCAGGCGGACTCTCAACCACTTGCGCCACCAGGGAGGCCCTGTGCATCTATTTTCAAAGTTGCTTGTTGGGATACCACAAGCAGCTTGCTTTGCCTGGGATTACCGTGACAGTTGGGGCAATGAAGGTAGTAGTACTTACTCTTCCTGCAAAATGATTAGTATGATTGGTCTGCTGCCCGCATGGGGAAATGGTACTTCTAGACATGGGGAGGATGTTGATATGAAATTGTGCCCTGGCTTAGATGATGATGTTTCAAGAACTAAATCACTTCCAACTTGAACAGTGCCAAAGGACAGAAGCTCTATAACAACCCAGGGTCTTTGTTTCAGTAGTCTTCAGACCTCTCTGCCCGACTTCAGCGATCTGCTAAACTTGAACCTTTGGGGAGAAGAGTAATCTGTTCTTTATATTCTTCTGATTTTTTAATAAATCTTACACAACGGGTAATCATCATTTTATAATGTATATGATTTATAGTCATCAAATGTTTACTTTTTAAAATTCTTGCAAGTGAAATATTTTTTGAATATTTTTAGAAATTGAAATTTGTTTTGATATGTTTCATATGTACTGTGATCGTTGAAGCTAAATAGAGCATAAAACCTAAGGAAGGGGAAGGAGAGTTAGAAAAAATTTCAGCAGTCTGCTGCAATAGTGCCATTAAAGGGGCAATTAGAAGTGAATTGTCCAGATTCTGGAAACTTCTTCCAAATTCTAACTCCACCACTTAACAGTTATATGAACCTTGGACGAGTTATTTAACTTCACTCTGCCTCAGGTTCTTTGACAGCAAAATGGGAACATAACATAAATATGAGATTTAATGAGTTAATATATATTAAATGCTTAGAAAACAATGGCAGATAGTAAGCAGAACCTGTCTTAGCTATCATTATTATTATCCCTCCCAGAATCATTCTCTAGAATATTCCTGATGAGTGACGATTCAGCCTTTATTGTATTTAGTTGGTTTAAACTGTTTTTTGTATTTATCAAAGTTATACATAACCTGGTTAAAAATCAAATTATATTTAAAGAGTAAGCTTGAAAAACAGCCTTCCCCATCTCCACAACCATGCCATGATCTTGCTGTCCAGAGGCAGTCACTTCTAATCTGTTCTTTTAGCTGATTATTTTGGTATTTACTTCCTTAGTTCTAAATAAGATGCATAAAGCAATTATACCTCAATAAAGATGTTAAAAAAAAAAAGAAGAACAGGGTAGGTAAATATTTTTGTGGGTGTGAAGAAAATTCTTACATACTCCATTTGTAAACAAAATGTTTATATAAAAAGAAAAACAAATAAATAAGATGCATATACTGCTATTTCTTGATTTATCAACTTTTGACATTATCTATTAATTTCTATTATAGCAGTCAAGTTTAGATTTTGAACCCTTCCTTTTTCCATTTCTCTAATTCTACCGAAAATTATGGTTAAATCAGATTTGGTATTTATTATGATTGTGTATATGTTGTTGACCTCTGAGCCAAGTGGTGTGCCATAATTATGTTTTGTTTGTTTTAGAAATTGTTATTTTTATTGGAGATAATTAATTGCCTTACTTTTTCATTTCCTTACATTTCTTTAATCCCCCTCCCATCCCCATACACACACACATGGTCATTCAGGTCTGTCAGACACCTCCTGTATTATTTTCAAATGATCAACTCCCTTGGATAATCAACTGATTGCACTGTGCTCCAAAAGCCTCCCCTCCCTGAACCCCTTATCCTACTCTTACAATCTGGGCTTAGTTGTATCCTAGATTTGTTGCCTGGCTGCATCCTGGGTTTTCCTTACACTTTTCCTGTGCCCTCTCTCTTCGTATTATTTTACTCCCTTACTTTCCTGAAGAACACCTTCTAGAAGCATATTAAGAAAGAGTGCATTGGAGCTAAAATCCTTGACTCCCTGAATATTTGAAAATGTCTTTCCTCTATCTGTACACTTGATCACTCATTTGGCTGGTTACAGAGTTCTAGGTTGAAAATCATTTCCCCTGGAATTTTGAAGTTAGTATTGGTTTGATGCCTTCTAGCTTCTGAGCATTCTGATGCCTTTTTAATTTCAAGTCGTTCACATGTGACTGTCTTTGTTCTCTCTAAATGCTCTTAGTATCTTCCTTTTTATGCTGGCATACTTTATTCATTGTTTATTTATTCATTGTGTTGAGGACTCTGTGGTTATTTTCAGTCCAGAGACTCGTATTATTGAGCTCTGGGAAGTTTTCTTTTATTCTTTGACAATTTCCTCTTCTACATTTTCTTCATTCTTTTCTTAGAACCACTATTAGTTGATGTCAGACTTTTTAAATTGATTCTCTAAATTTCTTACTTCTATTTTTCTTCTTCTTTTGCTCCTTTGGGGGTATTTCCTCACATTTATCTGTCAACCCCTTTCCTGAGCACTTAAAAATTCATGTTTTATTTATTTTTTAGGGAATAATATATGCTCATGTTAAAAATTCAAAATTACAAAAGCAAACATAGGTAGAAGTAAGCCTCCCTCGGGCCCCCATTCCTCAGACATCCAGTTCACCACCTTGGCAGGAATATTTGCCACAGCAGAGCGGGGAGCTGAAAACAGGGGTGTTTTATGAAAGTCTGCATGCTGAGTGATGAAAGGAAGCCCCAGCTCTCTTTTTTAATGAATGCAACCATCCAGGCATATATTCTCCTAGACAGGAATTGGCTGGGTGGCTTTGCTGGAGAATAGAACCTTGGCTGTCAGCATCTTTAGGTCTTTTCTCCTGGGTTGGTAAGGTCCCCTAACATAGAACATTCTAATATTCTGTTTGGAAACTATAAGTCTGAAGCCTGGCTGCTAACTTTCTGAGAAAGAGAGCTGGGGTTGTGGGGGTGGGTAGTATTTGGGGGAGCCATCTCCATACTTTGTTTCTACTTCAGCTTTCTGTTTTCAGTATTGTGCCACCACCTGGACCTATGCCTGGTCTCCCAATTCAGAGACTCTTCTTTTACCCTTTCTCGAGTCTTACCCTGTTTTACCCTCTTTAGTCTTCTGCTAGGGTAAGGGAGGGGAAGTCATCTGGCTGAGTTGAATAGGGAAGGGATCTGTAGTCTTACTGTTTGTTTGGGGTTTTTTCCTGTCCTTTAGATTGGATGATTTCTATAGATCTCTTCTTGCTTACTGACGCTTTCCCTTGTTATCTCCATCCTACTGTTACCTAGCCTACCTAGGGAATGTTTTATTTCAGGTATAATAGCTGACCCTTGAACACCACCAACCTCCTCAAAGTTGAAAATCCAAATATAACTTATAGTTGACCCTCCCTATGCATGGTTCCTCCCAATCCATAGTTTCTCCGTATGGTGGTTCCCCATCAGGGATTCAACCAACACCGTATCGGGTAGGACTGCAGTATTTCCTACTGAAAAGAATCTACACATAAGTGGATTTGCTCAGTTCAAACCCATGTTGCTCAACTGTAGTCAGTTTTAGAATTTCCTTTAAAAAAAGTTTCCATATTTCTGCTGAGACTTTCTACCTTTCGTTCATTATAGTATATCTTCATCTACTTTATTGGTCATAGTTATACTAGATGGTTTAAAGTCCTTGTCTGCTATTGTAAACATCTTGGTCATATCACGCTCAGTTTCTGTTGATTACTTTTTCTCTTGAGTATGAGTCACATTTTCCTGTTTCTTTTTTTTTTTTTTTTTTTTTTTTTTTTTTTCTTTTTGCGGTATGCAGGCCTCTCACTGTTGTGGCCTCCCCCGTTGCGGAGCACAGGCTCCGGACGCGCAGGCTCCGGACGCGCAGGCTCAGCGGCCATGGCTCACGGGCCCAGCCGCTCCGCGGCATATGGGATCCTCCCAGACCGGGGCACGAACCCGTATCCCCTGCATCGGCAGGCGGACTCTCAACCACTGCGCCACCAGGGAGGCCCTTCCTGTTTCTTTATATGTTGAATCTTTTTGGATTATATTCTAGACATTATGAATGTTATGTTGTGGGTAATCTGGAAGAATGCTGTCTTCTTCCATTGATTTATTTTAGTAAGCAGTTACCTTGATTGCATTCTAACTGAAAACTGATTTTGGGTGGCAGCTAAAATATTCTTTTGGTTCTTGTACTTTTATCTGGGTTGTTTGCAGTTTTCTCTGTGCATGAGTAGCTTGAGAGTCACTCAGATATTTAGTCAGAGTTTACACACGTCATCTGTGGCCCCCCATCACTGGCCCTCACCTTTCCAATATTATGACTTCACTTTCTAGTGGCTGTGGTTGCCCTGAACTCAGCTCTATGGTTCTTCAGTCTGGAAAGACCACAGGTTTCCTTTTGGAGTTTTAGCTGTGCTGCTTGGTCACCTTCCTTGCGTCTAAGGGGAAAATAAGTGGCGGAAAACTCACCCTGCCAACCTGTACCATCCCCTTTTTCCAAATGTCAACTGCCCTGTCTAGAATCTGCCCATTTCTGCTCACTGCACAGTGCCTTCAGATAGTTTATTCCTTTTTAATGTTGTTCAGAGTTAATAGTTATTACCTGTGAGAGGGCAGGTCCAGTATGAGCTTACTCTGCTATACCAGACGTAAACTCCTTCTAACTTCTTTTTAAACAATTATATTTTCAGTCATGACCTCCACTTCCAAAGTAACTCGGTGCTACCAATTTCTGAGATTTTTGGAGGTTCTGTGTGCAAATGACAGTACCACTGCCACTATATTCACCCCGAGAAGATCTTTTAATGATCATGAAATGACATATAAATAAAGTGGGAGGTAAGGGAAGATTGTGTCATGGAACCTTCTAAATCAGTCAGAATCTCTTCTGCTCTTCCACTTAGTCTCAAAGTGGCAGAGGTTAGGTTTTTCCAGCCTCAGTGGGCCAAAATAAGAGTATTCCTTTAAAGCAGCGCTTTTAAAAATGTGGCTAAGGGCTTCAAACATCAGAATCACCTGGCATGCTTGCTAAAAATGCAGATTTCTGCCCCCTACCTTAATCTTCCCAAATCAGAATATGGGGGTGGAGCCTAAGGACTTGCAGACAGTCAGTGGTCCGTAAGTGTTGCTTATGTTATTATTGGCTTAGGCTGCATAAGCAACAAATAGCCCCCTGATGTGTGTCTTTTACCTCCTTAGATAGGTTTATTCCTAGGTATTTTATTCTTCTTGCTGCAATGGTGAATGGGATTATTTCCTCAATTTCTCTTTCTGATCTTTTGCTGTTAGTGTATAGGAATGCAAGAGATTTCTGTGCATTAATTTTGTATCCTGCAACTTTACCAAATTCATTGATTAGCTCTAGTAGTTTTCTGGTGGCATCTTTAGGATTCTCTATGTATAGTATCATGTCATCTGCAAACAGTGACAGTTTTACTTCTTCTTTTCCCATTTGAATTCCTTTTATTTCTTTTTCTTCTCTGATTGCCATGGCTAGGACTCCCAAAGCTATGTCAAATAACAGTGGCGAGAGTGGACATCCTTGTCTTCTTCCTGATCTTAGAGGAAATGCTTTCAGTTTTTCACCATTGAGAATGATGTTTGCTGTGGGTTTGTCATATATGGCCTTTATTATGTTGAGGTAGGTTCCCTCTGTGCCCACTACCTGGAGAGTTTTTATCATAAATTGGTGTTGACTTTTGTCAAAAGCTTTTTCTGCATCTATTGAGATGATCATATGGTTTTTATTCTTCAGTTTAATAATATGGTGTATCACATTGATTGATTTGCGTATATTGAAGAATCCTTGCATCCCTGGGATAAATCCCACTTGATCATGGTGTATGATGCTTTCACTGTGTTGTTGGATTCTGTTTGCTAGTGTTTTGTTGAGGATTTTTGCATCTATATTCATCAGTGATATGGGTCTGTAATTTTCTTTTTTTGTAGTATCTTTGTCTGGTTTTGGTATCAGGGTGATGGTGACCTCATAGAATGAGTTTGGGAGCGTTCCTTCCTCTGCACTTTTTTGGAAGAGCTTCAGAAGGATGAGTGTTAGCTCTTCTCTAAATGTTTGATAGAATTCACCTGTGAAGTCATCTGGTCCTGGACTTTTGTTTGTTGGAAAATTTTTATTTTATTGTATTGTATTTTTTAATTATTATTATTATTTTTTGCGGTATGTGGGCCTCTCACTGCTGCGGCCCCTCCTGCTGCAAAGCACAGGCTCCGGATGCACAGGCCCAGCGGCCACGGCTCATGGGCCCAGCCGCCCCGCAGCACGTGGGACCCTCCTGGACTGGGGCATGAACATGCGTCCCCCACATTGGCAGGCGGACTTCCAACCACTGCGCCACCAGGGAAGCCCTGTTGGAAGATTTTAAATTACAGTTTCACTTTCATTACTTGTGATCAGTCTGTTCATATTTTCTATTTCTTTCTGGTTCAGTCTTGGAAGGTTATACCTTTCTAAGAATTTGTCCATTTCTTCCAGGTTTTCCATTTTATTGGCATAGAGTTACCTGTAGTAGTCTCTTAGGATGCTTTGTATTTCTGTGGTGTCCGTTATAACTTCTCCTTTTTTGTTTCTAATTTTATTGATTTAATAAGTCTGGTTAAAGGTTTATCAATTTTTTTTAATCTTCTCAGAGAACAAGCTTTTAGTTTTATTGATCTTTGCTATTGTATTCTTTGTTTCTATTTCATTTATTTCTGCTCTGATCTTTATGATTTCTTTCCTTCTACTAACTTTGGGTTTTGTTTGTTCTTCTTTCTCTAGTTCCTTTAGGTGTAAGGTTAGATTGCTTATTTGAGATTCTTCTTGCTTCTTGAGGTAGGATTGTATTGCTATAAACGTCCCTCTTAGAACTGCTTTTGCTGCATCCCATAGGTTTTGGATCGTCGTGTTTACATTGTCATTTGTCTCTAGGTATTTTTTTTATTTCTTCTTTGATTTCTTCAGTGATCTCTTGGTTATTTAGTAATGTATTGCTTCACCTCCACGTGTTTGTGTTTTTTACATTTTTCCCTCTGCAATTTATTTCTAATCCCATAGCGTTGTGGTCAGAAAAGATGCTTGATATGATTTCAATTTTCTTAAATTTACCGAGGCTTGATTTGTGACCCAAGAGTGATCTATCCTGGAGAATGTTCTGTGTGCACTTGAGAAGAAAGTGTAATGTGCTGGTTTGGGATGGAATGTCCTATAAATATCAATTAAATCTATCTGGTCTATTGTGTCATTTAAAGCTTCTCTTTCCTTCTTTATTTTCATTTTGGATGATCTGTCCATTGGTGTAAGTGAGGTGTTAAATTTCCCTATTGTTATTGTGTTACTGTCAATTTCCTCTTTTATAGCTGTTAGCATTTGCCTTATGTATTGAAGTGCTCCTGTGTTGGGTGCATATATATTTATAATTGCTATATCTTCTTCTTGGATTGATCCCTTGATCATTATGTAGTGTCTTTCCTTGTCTCTTGTAAAATTCTTTATTTTAGAGTCTACTTTATCTGATATGAGTATTGCTACTCCAGCTTTCTTTTATGTCCATTTGCATGGAATATCTTTTTCCATCCCCTCACTTTCAGTCTGTATGTGTCCCTAGGTCCAAAGTGGGTCTCTTGTAGACAGCATATATATATGGGTCTTATTTTTGTATCCATTCAGTAAGCCTGTCTCTTTTGGTTGGCACATTTAATCCATTCACATTTAAGGTAATTATAGATAAGTATGTTCCTATTACCATCTTCTTAATTGTTTTGGGTTTGTTTTTTGTAGGTCTTTTTCTTCTCTTGTGTTTCCCACTTAGAGAAATTCCTTTAGCATTTGTTGTAGAGCTGGTTTGGTGGTGCTGAATTCTCTTAGCTTTTGCTTGTCTGTAAAGCTTTTGATTTCTCTGTCAAATCTGAATGAGATCCTTGCCTGTGAGAGTAATCTTGGTTGTAGGTTCTTCTCTTTCATCACTTTAAATATATCATGCCACTCCCTTCTGGCTTGTAGAGTTTCTGCTGAGAAATCAGCTGTTAACCTTATGGGAGTTCCCTTGTATGTTATTTGTTGTTTTTCCCTTGTTTTTTTTTTTTTTTGCGGTACACGGGCCTCTCACTGTTGTGGCCTCTCCCGTTGCGGAGCACAGGCTCCGGATGCTCAGGCTTAGCGGCCATGGCTCACGGGCCCAGCCGCTCCATGGCATGCGGGATCTTCCCAGACCAGGGCACGAACCCGTGTCCCCTGCACTGGGAGGCAGACTCTCAACCACTGCACCACCAGGGAAGCCCTCCCTTGTTGCTTTTAATAATTTTTCTTTGTCTTTAATTTTTGTCAATTTGATTACTATGTGTCTCAGCATGTTTCTCCTGGGGTTTATCCTGGGACTCTCTGTGCTTCCTGGACTTGGGTGGCTATTTCCTTTCCCACGTTAGGGAAGTTTTTGACTTTAATCTCTTCAAATATTCTCTCAGGTCCTCTCTCTTCTCCTTCTGGGACCTCTATAATGAGAATGTTGTTGTGTTTACTGTTGTCCCAGAGGTCTCTTAGGCTCTCTTCATTTCTTTCATTCTTTTATCTTTATTCTGTTCCGTGGCAGTGAATTCCACCATTCTGTCTTCCAGGTCACTTATCCATTCTTCTGCCTCAGTTATTCTGCTACTGATTCCTTCTAGTGTATCTTTCATTTCAGTTATTGTATTGTTCATCTGTGTTTGTTTGTTCTTTAATTCTTCTAGATGTTTGTTCTTTAATTCTTCTCGGTCTTTGTTAAACATTTCTTGCATCTTCTCGATCTTTGCCTCCATTCTTTTTCCGAGTTCCTACATCATCTTCACTATCATTATTCTGAATTACTTTTTCTGGAAGGTTGCTTATCTCCATTTCATTTAGTTGTTTTTCTGGGGTTTTATCTTGTTCCTTCATCTGGTACATAGCTCTCTGCCTTTTCATGTTGTCTGTCTTTCTGTGAATGTGGTTTTTGTTCCACAGGCTGCAGGATTGTAGTTCTTCTTGCTTCTGCTGTCTGCCCTCTCTGTGTACTTTTTAAAGGACCCCTTTTCTATTAAGGTACAAACTGTTTCCTAAGAAAAGTCACCCCAAACACCTATGATATAAACTGCAGAAGAAGACGATTGTGGACATAATTCAAACTTTTATTTCCAACTGAAATGAAACTTGAATCTCCTTAGGGCTTGAGTTAAAACTTCTGACTTCATTCACTGATCCAGAATTCAAAATAATTGCTCCCTCTGGTCTGTACTCTTTTTCTGAATAATATTCAATTCAAATCACGTGAATTGGAGCTATGCTGGTGTAGTAGAATATTTGGAATTCTTTAAACCCTCAAAACAGTTGATTTTATCTGGGACTCAGATGAACTTCAACATTACAACGTTTTCTCTGAACTCAGCGCACTGTAGTGTTCTATGGAGCACTGTTGTTTAGCCCCGAGGTGCAGACTTTCAATTCCTCTCTCCCTCCCTCCCTTCCTTCCCTGCCTGCATCTTTTTAACTGTTAGTTATTCCCACTTTTCAGATGGGGAAATGGAAACAATGGAAACGTAAACATTGTGCTCATGTCTTAGTTACACACACCTTTTTGGGGGGACCAAGACAGAAAGAAAAGGCAGGTCATCCTCTCCAGTTCAAGGCTATATAACCTTTACTACTGGGCTCTTCATGAGGCCCTAAGTCAGTGCTTCACCTCCTGGGGTACCTGAGCCCTTAGGGCATCTTTGAAGGAAATAAGAATGATTTTTGAATTATTTTCATTAATTTTAAAACGTCCAACAGAAATTGCACATTTCCCAAAATAAAACTGCATGAATTAAGTAGAATGTCATGGTATTTTTGCTTTTGATTAGTGTTAAATTAATTCAGTTTGATAACATTGATTATCATGCTGATCTGAAGCTGTGATTACAGTTATATATGTCTTAGATGATTAAAATGTAAAAATAAGTTAATTATGTCTTAATAAATGCAGTTTATTTGATAGGCAGAATTTTATAAAACCTGAAACTCATCAGAAAAAAATTTTGATAAATTTGGGGTACTTTCTACATATATCTAGAAACAGGCAGAGCATGGAGGCACATGCAACTCTAAAACGTACCTCTTTCAAAATTCTTCTGGAATTACAGGATTACATATATTTGTTCTTTCTGGTTGCCTTAACATTCAAAGTATGAAGTCTAATTGCCCTTTCTTATACTTTTGATGCTAGTTATGACTATGGCCCACTGACCAGCTAATGTCCATCACGGACATCACTGGCTACTTAGTCTTAATTGTGTGTGTAATTTCAACTTCATGAGTTGATGTCTGTGGAAGCTGGTAGTACATTTAAAAGAAGGTATTTGAAAGAAACAACACGTTGAGAAACAGAGAAAAGATAAATTTAATCTATCCCTCTGCTAAAACTCAGTAGATAATTTTCCCAGGTGCTAACAGCACATGGCAGTTGATAATGGCAGTTAATCTAGTTTGGAAAGTATAAATAGAAGCATAACATATTTTCTGACCTCTTATGAATCACTAGGCTAGTTGAAAGACATTTCTTTGAGGAAGTACTCAACTTGCTTCCCTAAGCTAACCACCCCCCCAGTGTGGGGTTTTCATAATCATGTTGCGATCACTTCAGCTTTAGGCGTCACTTTTGTGACTCACCTGGTTCAGGCTGCTTTAGACAACTGATCCAGAGTTCACATTGCTGAAGGGCAATGACTGAGATCATTGTTTCCCAGGGCATGGCCTTTAAAGGTTAAATCGGTGGGGAGATGGGACAGGCTGTGGGGCTCAGGAATATGTGATTTGCTATATTTAGGCTGCATTCTTCCCTAGTAGATTCTGGTTCCAGAGATCATTCTGGAGCGTTTTTTTGTCCTAAGGAGAGGTCAGGCATCAGTCCCACTGCTGTCCCCATGCAGTTGCCCCTGAACTTGCAGGTAACAACAGAACTTGCTAACCATCTGTCACAGGGGTTATTTGTATGATCACTGCATGTCTACTGGAACACATTACACAAAACCATGTGATGTGATGGAGGCTTAATCTACTCAAGGAGGAGTAATGTGTAAAGGAGGAGTGGGGCAGATGGCCTCTAAGGATCTCCCAGGCTCTGACCAACTTTGTATAACTCTAAGCTTCCTTGAAGAGTAAATCTCATAATAAAGATTGCCCTTGTACTACACTCTTGACCAAGTTGATGCCACCAGACAGGTGGCAATGTACATGTGTGGGAGACTCTCACTGGGGGTGGGGAAAGCTAGGCGGAGACAATGCATGTGCCTCAAAGTACATATTTTAACCTTTAAAAAAAAAGTTCCATTCATGTAAGGTGACTCTTTTCCTTTCCTTTCTTCGTGCTAGTGTAAAAAACGACCAGCTGTGACACTTGTAAGCATCTGCATTGGAACCTTTTATCCCAGGGACTTGAAGGATTCATGATTACAAAATTTTAGTTTTATAATATTCTATGTTCTCAGTTGTGTCTTTAAGGCTCTTAACTTTCTGTGTGTCTTTCATCCTAAGCTCACTCCCCTGCATGAGATGTGTGGGTTTGGCATCTGCGAGCTCTCTAATACGTATTTATTAATAATTCGGCTGTCATCTATGTAGACTTTATGCCAGCCCCCATTGCCCTAAGCCTATATTATTTAATCCTCACAATAACCTCATGATTTACTCTTGTCCTGTTTTACAGATAGAAATGGAAAATTTTGAGAGGCTGAGTAATTTGCCTAAAGTCACATACACATGGGAAAACAAGGTTCAGGCTAAAGTGCATCTGACTTGAGAGAGTTTGTATGCTTCATCCCTGTGCTGTATTGTCTCCCTTCCTTTTGCTGAAAGGATGAATAATATGTGCTCTTTCACGTTGCGGGGAGTGTAGTGCTAGTCGGTCTCCTCTGCTTGAAGACATCCTCTGAGATGGAGAGGAAGGGGCTTGGGGTTGGGGACTCTTTTGCCTGCTTTACCAGCAAAATAGACATAGACAACTTAATACCATTTACAGAAGTTTAAAAATACACACACACAAAGCAAAAACCCACACTTTACAAGAGCACATTCAAGCAAAATGACATATATTAAACCCATTATAATGGTTGCTCTTGGGGGTGAGGAATAGGAGTGGGAAGCAGCGCTAAAAGGCAACAAATAAATACCTAAGACAGGAGAGGCGACTCATGAGGGCCCAGTGGTGCTGATGTAACATGAACTGAGAAACAGCATGAACACGACCCTTTGTATTATACGTGAGTATCTCCCCTCTTCCCTATGAAAGAGTAAGAGCCAGGACAAGGGAAAAAGTAGATTAGGCTAAGACAAAACTTGGAAGGGTAAGGAAGGCAGGAGTGATTGCCTCCTTCCTCACATTCAGAAGTCATTTATTTGGTCCTAGAATAGAGGGGCTTTAATGTAGACACAGCTACACACGGAAGTGAGATTGGCTCCACCAGGCATTTAAGTTTTGCCAGAGGACAAAGGTTTGCGGTCTTATCATCCATATACTAAAGGAGAAGCAGTGTCAGAACATGTGAACTAGAAAGCACAGTCAGAGTTACTTTACAGATAAGCAAGCCAATGTTCAGAGTGGCTGAAGGGCTAAACCAAGAAGGCACAGCTGGTTTGGACCAGATCCCGAATGACAACCCAGTTCTCTTCCCACGTGTCCTTGCTGCTTCCCCAGGCTGGTGTTTGGAAGCCCCTGTGCAGTGATAACTTTCTGCTTCTCCTGTTGAACTAGCAGTGGATTTGCTTGACCAATTTTTCTTCCCTTTATTACCTCGACTTAGAAGAGTCTTTTATAAAATATGTTAATTTTTTCTTCCAGTTTTATTGAGATATAATTGACACACAGCACCATGTAAGTTTAAGGGGTACAACATAATGATATGACTTACCTACATCATAAAATGATGACCACAATAAGTTTAGTGAACATCCATCATCTCATATAGATACAACATTAAAGAAATGGAAAGAATATTTGTCCTTGTGATGAGAACTCTTAGGATTTACTCTTTATCAACTTTCATATATAACATATGGCAGTGTTAATTATATTTATCATGTTGTACATTACATCTCTAGAACTTCTTTATCTTATCATTGAAAGTGTGTACCTTTGGACCACCTCCATCCAGTACCCCCTCCCCACAAGAAGAGCCTTGACTTTGGAAGGTGCTCAGTAGATGTTGATGACAGGGATCATTGATACTATGGAAGATGTTCTTTGACTCTTCAAACACTTCAGTAAGGAAATGAACTTTGTACTACTTGTTCTGGATTGTTGAGGCTTCTTATTTTATTCTAGTTTAAGCTCTGCTGTTAACTAACTGTACAAATGTGAACCATCACCCTTATCTTGGCTTTAGTTTCTTCATTTGTCCAAAGGGCAGGGAATTTTTATATACCCCAAAGAGCCTTCTAGCCAAGGATTCGGTGGTCAGGGCTCTTCTGGGATTCTAGAACTAACATTTTCCACCAAGGCAGGCATGGAAGAGCTCGTGCTCACAACGTATTCTGTACATAGCTCATTTCAGCGGCTCATTCTTACAGGACTCCTGTGTCATTTCATCTACGAATGAGCAGTGAGATGCTCATGAAGAGCAACGTGCCTTGTAGGGACGGACAGTCCTTGCCTTCCAGGCATTGCCATCTTATTGAAGAAAGAATAACAACAGATAGAAACACAGCAAGTGCCAAACCTGGCAGGGAGTCCAAGTGCTGTGCCTGCTTATACTACCTCAGACCCAACTGTGGGTGGCCAGCGAAAGCTTCTCAGAGGAAGAGGGGTTTACGCTGGGCTTTGAAGGGAGGTAGGATTCTGATAGCAAAAGCAATGAAATGCAACAAGACAGGTCAAATTCACAGACCAAAGACACAGTCAAGGGAGCCCAACGGTTGCTAGGACATCTGCAAAAAACTGTGTAACTAGAACAGGAGATGAGGGTGTTCAGAACTCTGCTTCCAGATGAGGGTAAACTAGGGAGGTGACCAACCGAAGGCATTATTTACAGCAAGTGGTGCTCAGTAGGCATTCGAGTGTGTATCTGCAACTGAAAGTACGAGAAATCGAATTAGTAAATTAGTAAAGGTGTTTGGAGTTGGAGCCAAAAGCAGAGTGTAGCTGGAACAGGAGAACTCGCACAGCTGGGCACGTCCTGGGGCTCGTCTGTAGCCACCTGACCATCTGAGCGTGGACACAAGCTCACTGGGAGTTAAAACAATGACAGAACGAGGACATCCAACCTACTGAGAGCTGACACAGAACTGTCTGCGAATAGCAGAGGAGGCTTTGAGAGTCATGAGGCGAGCGGAGATCATTGTGAGTCAGAATGACTTTAAAAGGCAGCATAAAAATTAAGCTTTTCTTAACAAGACATAGTGAATCTGTGAGAAGATAATACTGCTAAGAGCTTTCTCTGCCCACATGGAAAGCAAGAGTGTAATATCTGTATAATTACATTTTGCATCTAAGTTCATGTGGCTGTTAGAGTCAATAAATAAATAAATCTACTGTTTCAGATACAATTTACCTCAGGGGGTCCCTTGGAACTTAGAATAATTTTATCCCATGTGGTTATTTTCATATATGTATAGATAGATAGGTAGATGGGTAGGTAGATGGATAGATGATAGATAGAGAGATGGATGGGTAGATGATAGATAGATAATAGATGATAGATAGATAGATGATAGATAGATAATAGATGATAGATGGATAGATAAATAGATAGATAGATAGAACTGGATATGGAACTGAAAGGCTAGATTAGGAAGAAACTGTGAGGGACCTTGCATGCCTGGCTAAGAAATCAGGGCTTTCTCTTTCGACAAGAGAAAAACCATTGGTATGGTGTTTGGATGAGGATTTTACAGACTGAGCTCCTGTCTGCTTTTTGTAAGCTAAGGGTGAATAATTAACCACGAAATAGGAAGTGCATAGTTACTGAGAGCCCTCTGGGAGGCCAACTGGACCTGTTCTCATAGCAGCCATCAGCTTTGCTCCAGGGAGTGGGGCTCCTGAGCCCAGGACAAGGCATGCAGGGGCAGTAGGGGCTTAGTTGCAGCTTCCTCTAAGGGCTGTTTTGACATCACTGTGGCAGTGCTGGGACAGAATTAAGCTTTGGGCTTCCTTCCCTGGTCTCACGGGGCTTCCCTCTTGTGGGTTTCTCTGCCTCTAGCAGAAGAAAAGAAGACAGATTTTTGGAAACAATAGAAACTAGGCCCAGGTTGTTTTAGCAGCATGCCTAATAATTACTAGCGTTTATATGACACTCAGTTGAAGCAGGATGGTTAGATTTTTTTTTAAACATCAGAAATTTTATTTTTAAATTTTATTTTATTTATTTTTTAATGACTATAATTGGACTTACATTACTTTCTCCTCTTAGAAGTTTCATTTTTCAAAATAAAATACTATAATCATTACAGTGAAAATATAAACAGAAAAATACAAACACATATTTGAACCTACAACATTCTACCATCTTTCTGATTCATTTCTCTCTTTCTAAAAATGAGTTAATGTGGTCATTTAAAATTTACTTTTTATAGTTTTTTTAAAAAATTAAGGTATAGTTGATGTACAATATTATATGTTTCAGGTGTACAACATAGTAATTCACAATTTTTAAAGATTGTGCTCCATTTATAGTTATTATAAAATATAGGTCATATTCCCTGTGCTGTACAATATATCCTTGTAGCCTATTTATTTTATACATCATAGTTGTACCTCTTAACCTCCAACCCTTATCTTGCCCCTCCTGCTTCCCTCTCCCCACAGGTAACCACTAGTTCTCTGCAAGTCTGTTTCTGTTTTGTTATATTCACTGGTTTGTTGTATTTTTTGAATTCCACATGTAAGTGAAATCATCCAGTATTTGTCTTTCTCCGTCTGACTTATTTAACTAAGCATAATACCCTCCAAGTAGGAAGGTTAGAGTCTTCATAGATTTCAGGAATAATTGCCCATCTCTTTGTTGGGCATGCCTTCTATTCAGCAGGTAGCTACTTTTCACTTCTGTGGAAGGGAAATGGTAGGAAACAAACAGAATCATAATGAGATTACTTGAATTTTCTAAATACATATACTGTTCTGGAGACTATTATACCAGTAACACTGGGAATCTCTTACATTTGTGATGCATTAAGCAGCTTACAGTAGGGTTTCAAATACCTTTTTAGATGCTCAGTGCTGCTTTGTGATCATCAGGCCCAGTATCGTTAACCCCCCACCTCTTATTTAAATATAGGAAAACTGAGGCTCAGAGGGTTTGTAGGGGTTGCCTGGGAACTCTCGTCCGTGAGCTACAGAGCTGTGATTCCAATTCAAACCTTCTGACCCTTGGTCCAGTGTTTCTCACTTTCAGCCACACAAAAAAGCAGCCTTGATTAGTAGCTCGTTCTGCTCTCACGTCTTGAGATGCTGCTGGCCTCCAACATAAATGGCCTTCCAAGGCCGAGGCATGACCCACCTCCCCTGAACACAGGTTTCGATCAAGGACACACCACCCCCACTCACATACTCCTATTTGCACAGAGAGGATTGGATTACAGGGTCATCTTTGTTCCAATCCATGCTTCTGTGTTCATTTGTATACAGAGAAAACTGTGTTTGGGATTTGTAAAGTCCAGCTGAGTATTTCCTTGTTTCATCACTGGCATTTTTTTTTTTTAACCCATTGGTACACCTGTCCTTTATTATTATTATTATTTATTTTTTTTTTGGCGGTACGCGGGCCTCTCATTGTTGTGGCCTCTCCTGTTGCGGAGCACAGGCTCCGGCCGCACAGGCTCAGCAGCCATGGCTCACGGGCCCAGCCACTCCGCGGCATGTGGGATCTTCCCAGACTAGGGCACGAACCCGTGTCCCCTGCATCGGCAGGCGGACTCTCAACCACTGCGCCACCAGGGAACCTGGGCTCTTTTTAATGCAACTTTCTGAGAGGGGCCAGGCCAATGGAAAGGGCTGTTGAAACTCACCAGATGCTGCAGTAGTTTTCTGCGCGGACGCCTTGAATCTCTAGTGAGCACGTGGCTCTTTGAGGGCAGGGAACCTAGCACTTTGCATTTTTTGCGATTCCTTTAGCACTTAATAGTGTGCCAGATACACTGAGGGTCCTTGAGAAATAATATTTGAAAAGAGTGGACCGAATAATTGTGCCTGTTGAATCCCCGATACCTACCATCTGTCGTCTGTTTGTTCTTTTCACTGAGGCAGTTACACTGAGACTTTGCCAAAGGAGGAAAAAAGAAGAGAAAATATTCTATTAAATTTCGAGAATTTCTCTGTTTGTAAAATTAATTGAAATGTATTGTTTTAAAATGGACTTTTATTGGAAAACACACACAAAAAAACCTGGAAAAACACCCATAACAATTCTGGTATTTTATTGGCAGCCTTAGATTCTCACAGCAGAAAAAGCTGTCAAGGAAAATCCTCCTCCTTAGGCCCACGACCCTGTGAATGGAGTCATCCATCGTTATATGTCTACATATAACCCCCTTTTTTAAGATTTCCTTCCTACTTAGGTCGCCACAGAGCACTGAGTAGAGTTCCCTGTGCTTTACAGTAGGTTCTCATTGGTTATCTATTTTATGCATAGTAGTGTATATAAGACATTATTACTTCTTTTTTTTTTTTTTTTTTTTTGTGGTACGCGGGCCTCTCACTGTTGTGGCCTCTCCCGTTGTGGAGCACAGGCTCCGGACACGCAGGCTCAGCGGCCATGGCCCACGGGACCAGCCGCTCTGGGGCATGTGGGATCCTCCCGGACCGGGGCACGAACCCACGTCCCCTGCATCGGCAGGCGGACGCTCAACCACTGCGCCACCAGGGAAGCCCCAAGACATTATTACTTCTTAAATTGCCTTCATTGTCACCATCTGAATGGTGCATCCCCCTGCACGCAGCACTAATGGCATTGGCCTTGATGTGAACAGCAGAGAATTTCATTTTGCTCATTCCCTGTTCTGAGGTCGGTTTCACTTTGTCGCTGGTGTGGCAGCCTCTCCCGATCCTGCCCAAAGCAACTGGCATAACTCTGTCAAAGGTGAGATGGGTTTCTGACTTTTATCTCTAGGTTGTGAAAGCAGAGTTGGCATTAAGGGGCCTGATGTCCCTCTTCTAAATGTGTGTTAAATGCACTGCAGGGTACGAAGTGATTTCATTTTCTAAATTATGGGGAAACAGACAAACGACAGAACTGGGGGGACGATGCTGTAAGACGAGTTGCAAGTTAATTGTCCACTTAAGAGTTTGCTTTCTTGTTTTCTCTGTAGCCCATTTCCTTCCTCCGAAGTTTCCCTCTGGTTGAGCAGTCTTCGCTTCTGTCCTGCTTCCTGACCGTGGACTGGGCGGTTTCTGGGGAACTGCAGTATCGGCGCTGACACCCTGAATAAATCACATAGTGGGCATGCGAGGCTTGCCCCAGGACCCTTGAATGCTTGGTGTCCTCTTGATCCTCCAAGTCTCCTGGGATGGGACAGCTTGAAACAGAACCCAAATGGAGCGCCATCTTGAGAAAGTCTCGCTGTGACACCGTCTAAGCCTTAAACCTAAAAAGAGTGGACCCTTCTGGTGCAATTTTCTGCCCTAGTCGGACGTTAGAAAAATTTGGGAGAAAACTTCCAGCCTCTTAAAGTCACGCTGTATAATTCTGACCTCATTTATTTGGACTTCTACTTGTGAAATCTCTTGAGTTCGGGTCAACAACATATTTCTAACCCTAATATGTGCTGGACACTAGGCAAAGAGCTAGGGATATAAACATGAATAATACCCATGTCTCAGCTTTTCATGGAAAGATAACAGATTTATACCTAAAGAAACCATGACACAATTAATGTTTAATCACTGTCATTATGAGATATGTAAAGCAGAGGGCTAGTTTGTCCTGAGGTGTCTAAGCAGGTTTCACAGAGTCAGTGGAATTTAAGAGACAAATAGGATATTCTTAAGCAAACAATGGGGAGGGGGACACTTGTAATTTTTTTTTTTTTTTTTTTTGCGGTACGCGGGCCTCTCACTGTTGTGGCCTCTCCGTTGTGGAGCACAGGCTCCAGACGCTCAGGCTCAGCGGCCACGGCTCATGGGCCCAGCCGCTCTGCGGCATGTGGGATCCTCCCGGACCGGGTCACAAACCCACGTCCCCTGCATCGACAGGCGGACTCTCAACCACTGCGCCACCAGGGAAGCCCCCTGCTCTTCTTACTAGGACCTTCAACATGCTTAATATTTTGATTACATCAGATATAAGGGGGTTAATACTATTCTCAAAACTCATAAAAAAACAATAATCTTTCCACTCTCTACTGACAGGGGTCAAGAGCAGACTTGGTCTTGGATTAACACTCGGCCCCTCCAAATGTCTGCAACTTCACATACAAGGCTCAAAGGGGAGACAGGCAGACCCAGCACTCAGAGTCACTTACAGGTATTAAGAATGGCCCCTGAGCTCAGGAATTAAGACCTTGCTTCCCTGAGTCTTCTAACCCACCATCCTGGGGCTCCAGAGGGAGCCTGAGGTACCGAGCCCCCCCAGCCTTTCAATACTTACAGCTTCACCACCAACATTTTTCTTGAGTCCAGTAGGATTAATCTCAGTATGCCCTGTGTCCTAAGTTATCCCAAGAAGACTTAGCCTCTCAGGTCACCTCCCATCCCCACCCTCTAATCCCTGTAGGTTCTGCAAACCCACTATTCTATCTCCATCTCTTTCCCCTTCCTAACTCCTGAACCTTTTCTACCACGTCTCTGCAATTCCCAGTCCACCCTCAGCAAAATTCCATATATCCTAATCTCCTCTTTTTGCCTGAATCTCCCCTGAGGACAGTGCTTCCCCCGCAGCTCCTCAGAGGATGACTATTTTTCTCCTGTAGTCTTTGTAGCACTGGGCCTGGAGGAGAGCTAGGTGTTCTCTGTGATTCCCATGGACTCTTAAAGCCCTTTGCTCACTCTCCTCTCCAGACATCACCAGCTGTGAATCTCACATCAGACTGTGTCCCTCAGTACCCTTCACTGTTGCTGCCTTGTATGAAGGCGGTCACTTCCCCCTTATTTCTTGGGGATTTTAGCTCCTGGTTGGCTGTCACTCTCCATTTTTCTCTGGTCTCAATGTCTGGTGATTTCAGGGTTCTTATACACACACGGTCTTTCCCACACCCTGGCCTCTCAGTCCTTTGACCTCCTCTCCTCCAATGGTGTTGTCCTCTCCTCTACCTTGGCCACCTATTCCTGGGTCACACTCCATCCGTGGCAGACGTGAAAGTCTTCTCAGGAAATAAGAAGCAAGGTCAGGAGGGTGGAGGAGGGAAGAGAAATCGCAAACAAATTGGTCAAGATTCGGCAGCGTGAATGGGACGGTGCTATACTCTTATCTCTCTGCTAGCACGCAGGCCTGACTGCGGCTTTTGGGTGGTCATGACTTTAACATGTGACCAGTGAGTGAATGTTTTCTCCAGCCGCACTCGGTTGCAGAGGTGCAGATGTGGGGTGGGGGGAGAGCAGGAATGATCAGGGCTGTGGTTTGGTCCAAACCGCACTTTGTAAAAGAGAGGCCAAGGGAGTTGAGGGCTTGGCAGGGAGTGATTAGTAACGATTAATCTTGGGATGTAAGTGGATAAGAAGGAAAAAGAGGACACGGAGGGAGTGCAGAGCCATGAGCAGATGGTAAGACAAGGTGCTGAGGGGTCCCGGGGGGCTGTGAACTCTTGGAGTCAGGTTGCTAGAGAAACGGAGTTGGATGGGGTCACGGTTGAAAGTGATGGGCTCCAACAGGTGAGCCGGCTAGACAAACCCGCAGAATTCTTTAGCTTAGGTTACAATTATGCTTTTGATAAAATCTAGAACGTACAAGGTCAGTCTTCCGGGGGAATCAACCGATATTCCTGGCACTACCCACTGTGGGTAGGAAGTCAGGTGCTGGGCACACCCAGACGTAGGGGCCCTGCTTTGCTCATGGCCCAGACAGCCGGGACTGCGGGGATAGGGCAGCCAAGTGGAGAGGGAGGGCCACTGCCAGTCGGAGCCTACAATCAACACCTCAGGGGAGGCACACGCACGACAGGACCCGCAAAGAGAGCAGGGAAGTGGGAGAGGGCAGAGAAGGACAGGAGACTTAGCGCCACCGCACTGCCTGTCCTCTGAGCCCAGGAGCTGACTGTCCCCTGCAGGCTGCCCTTGGCGGTTCAACACAAGCTTGGGCAGTGGCCACATTCCAGGTGATGGTTCCAGAGTCTCTCCTGGCAGCTCTGACCGTCCCCGGGTCCACACACTCACAAGCCCCTCGGGCTGGCCCCAAACCACCTTAACTCAGGGCATCTGAAATGAAATTCCTTGTCTGTTCCTCCAGACTCAGCTTTGCTCCCTGACCTACTGATTCCTTGTCCTCAACAACCGGGCTCACAAACTAAAATATGCTTAAGTCTTTCTTGTCCTCCACCCGCTCCCCACCTGACCAGTTCCCACGGGGGATAGATCATCCCTTCACTGTGTCTCCCACCTTTATGGTGTTCCTCCCCCTCCATCTCCTGCAGTCGAGTTTAGGGCCTCCTTCTCTCATGAGGACCAGGTGACCAACTCTCCTGGCCTGCCTGGGACTGAGGGACGCAAGACTGTCCATGCTAAAACTGGGAAGGTCCCAAGAAATTAGGACGAGTCAGTCCCCCCACGCCTGGACCACTGCAGCAAGCTCCTCCCTGGCTTCTGAGCCCACGTTATCTCCACTCTATACATCACTATCCCCAGTTGAATTTCCCCAGGCAGAATTGCTCCTGACCTCCAAATCTTCAACCTTGAAGGACTTTTAATTTGCCTTCTAATTAGTTTAAATTAATTACGGTAACATTCAAGGCTGCCAGCAGTCTGGCCCAACCTGCCTTTCTGGCTTCATCTTCCATTACTCCTACATGTAGAGTTTGGTCAACTGAGCTGCACTTCGCATAGGATATCCTCACTTCTGGGTCTTTGTCTGTGCTGTGTTTTGGCTGCAGTCACCTTCTTGGCCCATTTTGAAACCACACCCATCGTTTAAGTCCCAGCAACAAATGCTTCCACCCCCGACTCCATCTTTCTGACGGGTCACGTGCAATGCCCATCCGCTCAGCTCTTATTGTGACTCCTTAATGCTACCCCAGTGTCATTTGTCACGCAGCCCTTCATATGTACTTACCTGTTACCTTTTTCCCCTGCTTGGCACTAAGCCCCTCAAAAACAGTGATCTTGGGCTTCCCTGGTGGCACAGTGGTTGAGAGTCCGCCTGCCGATGGAGGGGACACGGATTCGTGCCCCGGTCCGGGAAGATACCACATGCCGCGGAGCGGCTGGGCCCATGAACCATGGCCACTGAGCCTGCGCGTCCGGAGCCTGTGCTCCACAACGGGAGAGGCCACAACAGTGAGAGGCCCGCGTACCACAAAAAAAACCCCGAAAAAACAAAAAACAGTGATCTTTCTTATTTATTTTTTTATCCTTCAAAGCTCATCAAACCTTGTATATGGTAGATGATTAGAAAGCATACATTGAGGTTGAAGGAACAAACAGGTACACTTTTATTATATCTTATTAGACCAAAAGTGTTCGCTCATGAAGGGGGAAGGCACCAGGGTCACTGTGCACCCACATCACTATGGGGATGACCCTGTTGTCAGGAACACACTGTGACCTGTGAGGTGCACCCAGGCCATTTATGATGTCCTCAAGTAAGGAATAACAGTCGCTAGCATATATTATCAGGTACTCTGTTCCAGGCACTGATCTAAGTGCCTCATGAGCACTAACTCATTTCGCTTCACAGCACACCCAGGAGACACTGGTTAAGAGGGTGGGCCTGGGAGTCAGACTCACTGGGTTTGAAACCTGTTTCCACCACTTTCTAGTTGGTGTCCTTGGGCAAGTTGCTTAACCTGTATACTTCAGTCTCTTCGTTTGTAAAATGAGGATAAAAATAGTAGCTAATTCAGTGGTGCATTGTGAGGACTAAATTCATTGAATCCAAGATGTCATCTGTTGTAGGGTGCACCATTACTCTGTGCACCACTAACAGAGAAAACTATTTCCATCAGTATCTGAGCACCAGAGATTGTTAGATGTGGCATGATCTCACAGGTGTTAAATGTGGAAAAATATGCATCTCACAACCAATGAAGTGTGGTATATAATTTTTTTTTTTTTTTTTTTTGCTGTACGCGGGCCTCTCACTGCTGTGGCCTCTCCCGTTGCGGAGCACAGGCTCCGGACACACAGGCCCCGCGGCCATGGCTCGCGGGCCCAGCCGCTCCGCGGCACGTGGGATCCTCCGGGATCGGGGCACGAACCCGCGTCCCCTGCATCGGCAGGCGGACTCCCAACCACTGCGCCACCAGGGAGGCCCTATAATTTATTTATTTATTTTATTTTATTTTATTTTATTTATTTTTTTTGTGTGTGGTACACGGGCCTCTCACTGTTGTGGCCTCTCCCACTGCGGAGCACAGGCTCCGGATGTGCAGGCTCAGCAGCCATGGCTCATGCGCCCAGCCGCTCCACGGCATGTGGGATCTTCCCAGACCAGGGCACGAACCCGTGTCCCCTGCATTGGCAGGCAGACTCTCAACCACTGCGTCACCAGGGAAGCCCGGTATATAATTTAAATGAATGATGATACTGTTCTGGGATGAATTGTGTCATCTCAAAACTTATATGTTGAAATTTTAACTTCCAGTGCCTCAGAATGTGACTATATTTGGAGATAAAGTCTTTAAAGAGGTAAATGAAGTGAAATTAGGTCATATGAGTGGACCCTAATGCAATATGAATGGGGTCTTTATACGAAGAGGAGATTAGGATACAGACATGCACACGGAGGGAAGACCGTGCGACACACAGGGAGACAACGGCCACCTGCAAGTCTGGGAGGAACTTTCTGAAGAAATAACCCTGCCGACACCTTGATCTTGACTTTTGAGCCTCCAGAACCGTGAGAAAATGAATTTCTGTTGTTTAAGCCACCTAGTCTGTGGTACTTTGTATGGCAGCCCTACCAAACAACTATAGATCTCTCAATAAAGCTTTCTAAGACCACAGGACAGGGAACTGAGTTATGGGACAGCCCTGTCTTAGCAGAAGACCTCCAGTGCATCCTCACCTGGTCCCTGTATCCCATCAACCCAGTACCAAGTTGGAGCTTCCCATCCATGTGGGTCTCCATCCACTGAGAAGTCAACTGGCCACTTGGCACGTCAGAGCTATATGTAAACCAGAACCACTCGCGCTTGACTTATTCTTTTTATTTTTTTAATCTTTATTGGAGTATAAAGTATAAAACATTTACAATGTTGTGTTACTTTCTTCTGTATAACAAAGTGAATCAGCTGTATGCATACATATATCCCCATATCCCCTCCCTCTTGAGCCTCCCTCCCACCCTCCCTATCCCACCCCTCTAGGTGGTCACAGAGCACCGAGCTGATCTCCCTGTGCTATGCAGCAGCTTCCCACTAGCTATCTATTTTACATTTGGTAGTGTATATATGTCCATGCCACTCTCTCACTTCGTCCCAGCTTACCCTTCCCCCACTGTGTCCTCAAGTCCGTTCTCTATGTCTGCGTCTTTATTCCTGCCCTGCCACTAGGTTCATCAGTGCCGTTTTCTTAGATTCCATAAATATGCGTTAGCATACGGTATTTATTTTTCTCTTTCTGACTTACTTCACTCTGTAACAGACTCTAGGTCCATCCACCTCATTACAAATAACTCAATTTCATTCCTTTTTATGGCTGAGTAATATTCCACTGTATATATGTGCCACATCTTCTTTAACCATTCATCTGTCAATGGACACTTAGGTTGCTTCCATGTCCTGGCTATTGTAAACAGTGCTGCAATGAACACTGTGGCACATGTATCTTTTTGAATTGACTTCTTATTTTTTACAAATTGCACTTATGTGGCCACAAGGGGAAAGTGTGATGAGCTTTTGAATATCAACACACTGCCAGCAGGATCCTGGCTAAAGTACCCGGTCCATGCTTAGCTCAAACCATCTTTAGCAAAACTGTTGGTGGGGACTTGACATTAAAAGGGTTTATAACAGCAGATTGTCTAATTAATTAGCTCTCCAAACAGGACGGATGCCCTCCCCTCCTTTTTTTTTCTAGACTGTTTGACATTTGTGCATAATATGAAGAAAGATCGTTAAGCCTGTAATGTGGCTGCTAAGAGGCTTCAGCTCATGTTTGCTAATCTCCTACATGGTGAAACACTGGCACCCAGACAAACCCTCATTCACATCGGAACAAAGCAGTAGTTATGTGTGTTGAAATTCCTTAGAGAAAATGTCTTGCAGGTCGTTGGGGGAGAGCATGAATGCTGGAAATACTTTGCCATGTGTTGCTCAACATCCTGGGAAGACAGTCTGTTGGCATGTGGACGCTCCCCCTGGAGAAGGGTTGCAGTGCTCTGGGGCACGTGGGTCTGGTGCAGACAGAAGGAGCTTGGGTGGAGGAGGGGGTGGAAGCGGGGTTGGATGTTTTCTCTGTAATTGTCCCGGACTGGGTTGGAGCCAACTCCAGACTGCCCACTTCCTTAGTCCTTTGAGAGTATCTAAAGTCGGGCTTGTCACCAAGGCTGCCACTTTCCCCGTTCAGGACTAGATCTTCCTGCTTTCTGATTATAAGTCCAAGTTACGTGCTTGGGTTTCCTCAGCTTTGACTTGGAGAAGTAAGAGAGTGGAGGAAGAGTGGAAAGGCTTTTCATCCACATCAAAGATGTGAAATGGTTAGGTAGGAGTCTATGTGTGTAGGATGGAAGCTGAATCAACTGTGGCTCCAGTTGTTTGGAGGTAACTCCAGCAGATGGGGCTGAGTAAGTGACCATAGGGCGCAGAGGAAGGCGGATGTGGTACTGGGGTGATGGTAATAAGTGAACATCACCAGAGGAGTGAGGAGAATGGTGCTGAGCTAGAGCAGTGCTTGTCACGGTGGCCCCTGGACCAGAAGCATCAGCATCACCTGGGATGAAAATGCCAATTCTTAGCCGCACCCCAGACCTACTGAATCATGAACTTTGGGGGTGGAGCCCAGCCATCTCTACTTGAGCAAGTCCTTCTGGGGATTCTGATGCAGGCTAAAATGTGTTAGGAGGCCTTCTGGAATGAGGAAGAGACAGTCTTGGTAGCACTGGGCTAGGGGAGAGGTGGGCAGAGGAAGGAGTAGAGAATGGACTCAAAAGTAGAAAGCAGTTCTGCTCTGTACAAAGGAAAAGTGATGAGGGCTGCTGGCATCATAAAAGGATGTGAGTCAAGACTGTAGCCGCTCAAGGTAGCCTGGATCCTTAGTCAGCACATGCTGACCACTGATGTCATGCGGAAGTTTTAAGGAGAGACACAGCCAACAAAGGTAAAAAAACAAACGTGGATGCAAATCACTCTTTTTATTTTTTTTGCTATACGTGGGCCTCTCACTGTTGCGGCCTCTCCCGTTGTGGAGCACAGGCTCCAGACGTGCAGGCTCAGCGGCCATGGCTCACGGGCCCAGCCACTCCGCGGCATGTGGGATCTTCCCGGACCGGGGCACGAACCCGTGTCCCCTGCATCGGCAGGTGGACTCTCAACCACTGCGCCACCAGGGAGGCCCCAAATTACTCTTTGAAATTAGAAAAAGGGAATTACATGGCTGAGATTCACCTGCAGATCCCAGAGGGGCTCATTTATTCTCTTCTCTCTCTCCTCTGGTCTGGTACGGGATGAATGGTGGCCCTCAAAAACTATGTCCATGTCCTAGCCTCCAGAACCTGTGAATGTGACCTTATTTGGGAAAAGAGTCTTTGTAGATGTAATCAAATTAAAGATCTCAAGATAAGATCATCCTGGATTATGTAGGTGAGCCCTGAATGCAAGAGACTCTTTTCATAAGGCACAGAAGAGGAGACAGACACACAGAGAAGGAGATGAGAAGATGCAGGCAGAGACTGGAGTTACACAGCCATAGACCAAGGAATGCCTGGAGCCACCCAAAGCTGGAAGAGGCAAAGAAGCATTCCCGCTAGAGCCTTCAGAGGGAGCATGGCCCGGCCAACACCTTAATCTTGGACTCCTGGCCTCTGGAACTGTGAGATTATAAATTTCTGTAGTTTTAAGCTATGTAGTTTGTGGAAATTTGCTATGGCAGTTCCAGGAAATGAATACACCTGGCCTAAGGAAAAAGATTTGGGGGCTTCCCTGGTGGCGCAGTGGTAGAGAGTCCGCCTGCCGATGCAGGGAACACGGGTTCGTGCCCCAGTCCGGGAAGATCCCACGTGCCGTGGAGCGGCTGGGCCCGTGAGCCGTGGCCGCTGAGCCTGCGCGTCCGGAGCCTGTGCTCCGCAACGGGAGAGGCCACAACAGTGAGAGGCCCGCGTACCGCAAAAAAAAAAAAAAAAAAAAAAAAAAAGATTTGGAGTCAGAAGGACACGTGTCTTAAATTTTTTTTGCATTTTATTTACTTGCCTGAGAAATGAACTCTCGGAGTCACGATGGCCCCTACCTGGCTTGCATTGCTCATGACTTTACCTGTCTGCCTCCTGTGAGCATTTGAGCTTGTGTCCTCTGGGTCACACGCTCTCTCAGGTCTTCCCCATCTTTGACACACTAGCATTCTAGCAAGGGGATGGGGGGGTGGGTGGATAACCCAACTTTTTTGGAGAGTATTTGGAGGTGATGCCATCTATCACCCTTTGAATAGCTTGGTTGATTTACTATGGAAGGAAATATCTTCCTAAAATACAGCATGATGACTTTCCAGAACTGGGAACTCAGTGATTTATTTCATGAAGACATGAGAGAGATTGTCTCCTGGCTGGCTTCCAGCCATCCTTTCCAGAGGGTAGGAAGGCATGACTCTAGAAAATTAGCGTTGGGTGACTGTGGGTGAGAAGGGCTTTCCTTGCAGAACAGAAGAAATAAACCCCTGCCTGCGGCAGGGATGTTACATTGTTGGGTCACTGTTACCCACGTGTGAGGCATGTGTTATTTGGAATTGTCCTCAACTTCTCGGCTGAAAAAATAGACAACCTGAGGCCAGTCTTTCCCAGAGGCTGTGTGTTTTTCAAGGAAATCTCGAGTTAGCTACTCCAAAAGAGAACTATATATTAGATAGATCAATACTGTCTCCACCCAAGGGAATTTATTTCTGGAGTACCGGAAAACACTGCAGTTTATAACACTTTGCTGCTAATAAGGTCCCAAGCTATGCTCTGATGCTTTGTGGTGGCTGATCTTTCGTGGCTTCCCTGCAATCCCTGAAACCTAGTTTCCATCTGGGTCCGCCTCTGTGGCAGGAGTCAGATATTCAGATTGCAAACTTTTGTCTTCTTTTTCTTCTTGTCATTTTTCTCTATCAAAGCAGAGCTGTTCTTTGTCTCAACCCTTTAAAGTCTGGATCTGTTGATGAACAAAGATCCTAGTGGCCATGGGCATCCTGCATTCCTAGGTAATCCATTTGCATTTCAGAGCCTTCTTGGATCTAATGGTGGGAATTGCAGAGCCATGGTGGACTGGGCAGCAAGGGAGTGTCTCTTAGAGGCCCTCAAACCACAGGACGTATGTGACTGCTGGCTGCACTGGTGAACTCAACAGACTCAGGACCAACATAGGAAGCGAATTAATTTGTTTAGATCTGCAGAGGTTTTTCAGCTTCACCTCAGAAGTCAGAGCCAGGAGAAGAAATGTTTCCTTGAGTTTCTTCTAAAGAAGGCTTCCCTCAAAGAGCCTGCAGGTCTATGGGTCAAGGGGAGGCTGAGAGAGCCAGGGTCGCTGCTTCTGGGGCTGGCTCAGCCACCAACTGGTCATGTGATCCTGGGCCTCCTCTTAACTCCTCTGAGTTGCTTTGCTCACCTGTAGAAGTTAGTGGTCAATCAGGTCAAATTAGGTCAGTGTCTGGCCAGAAAAATTATCCAGGCCAATGGTAGAAAAGTCATCCAGGCTAATTGTAGAAAACCCAGCTCTCTGGGCCTCACGACAGACCACCTGAATCCGACTCTCCACAGAGGGATGTGGGCATCTCTGTTTCTGCTAAGTGTTGCTGTGGTCAAAGGGATCGGGGGTGTGAGAAACAGGGAGTGTGGGAAACAGACGTAGGTGATTTCTCAAGACCCTCTCAGCCTCGCTCTCCTGTGACATCCAGAAGGGCAGTAGGGTAAGGGCTACAGCAAGAGCCCAGAAGCCTGAATGCCTGAGTTCAAACCCCGGCTCTGTGATTTACCAGCAGTGTGACCTTGGCCAGTCATGCATCCTTATGCCTCAGTTTCCTCATCTGTAGAATGGGCGTGATAAGAATATCAATCATGTAGGCTTGTTGCTGATTAAATGAAGTTAAATAAGTAAAGAGTATAGAACGGTGCCTGACGGACAGCCAGAGCTCAAGAATACGTTCATTGTATTAAAACTACAAAGGACAAGGCGAGAAAAGGCATTTGACAGAGCTTCAGAACTCAGCTCAGGGTCACCCTCTTTGCAGCCTGCTCTGGGGCCTGAGCCAGCTGGCCCCAGTCCCGTAGTGCTGCCTTCGTGACCATCCTGGGCTTACTTAGCACATGTCTTTGTTTGACTTTGTTTACGTGTGTGTCCAAATCCCCTAGATTCCCAGGGCCCCAAGGGCAAGGCTGGGGCACATTTACCTCTTTCCCCTCAGCGCAGAGCAGAGCTGGCAAAGGGCAGGCTCCACATCAACACTGGCTGAGCCGAGTTCATCTCCTGGGCCTCTCAGACTCCCAGCTCTCTCTGCTTCCCGCTGTCTGTCTGTCTCTTCTTGTCTCCATCTCTGTCTCCCTGGATTGGAAGGCCACACTGTTCTGACT
The DNA here is from genome assembly GCF_025265405.1 of Mesoplodon densirostris. Taxonomy (NCBI): domain Eukaryota; kingdom Metazoa; phylum Chordata; class Mammalia; order Artiodactyla; family Ziphiidae; genus Mesoplodon; species Mesoplodon densirostris. Next base: position 22,558,900 of record NC_082680.1, read on the forward strand.
GAGACATAAAAGCTGACCTACAGTGGGGAGCGAAATATCTTTCTCTGTCCCCTTTCCTTGGTGGAAAGTATACTCTGGAAGATTCCAGGGTCAGAGGAAGGGCAGGAGTCTGAGGCAAGCAGGAGTCTTAAAAGTGAAACTGGGACGGGCTTCCCTGGTGGCGCAGTGGTTGAGAGTCCGCCTGCCGATGCAGGGGACACGGGTTCGTGCCCCGGTCCGGGAAGATCCCACATGCCGCGGAGTGGCTGGGCCCGTGAGCCATGGCTGCTGAGCCTGCGCGTCCGGAGCCTGTGCCCCGCAACGGGAGAGGCCACAACAGTGAGAGGCCCGCGTACCACAAAAAAAAAAAAAAAAAGTGAAACTGGGAGGACACGCTTCAGGACCATAGCCTGAGTCCCTCAGGGAACTGTCACTGAGCAGTGGGTTGTCACTAAGCTGTTGTCCTAGAAAGCTGTTCCGTTTTCTGGGTGCTGGACATCTGTTCAGCATTGTGCCCCCAAGGGATTTGGGTCAGGGAGCCTGGAGATTGATCAAACTGCCAGTAAAGTAGGGGCCAGGCTGTGGGAAGTGGGAATCCACTGAGGGGGGCACAGCTCAGGCTGAGAGGTGGGCGCCGGTCCTGGTCCCTGCCCTGCCTTTAGCTTTCTTGCTTCTGTGGACTCTGAACTTCTCTGTGTTATATCAGCAAAGGTGACAATAGGAAAAAGAGAACCAAGAAGAAGCTGTATCACCTTTTATGATCTGGCCTTGGCAGTTGCATAGTGTCATTTTCATTTCTGTCACAAGCCTACCCAGGTTCAAAGGGAGGGGGTATAGACCCGACCTCTCGATGTGGGAGTGTCCACGTTCCTAGCAAGGAGAATGGTGGATGGCAGATATTGCTGCAGGCAGGTATGAGGGTTCTCCAGAGAAAAGGAACCAGCTGGAGATGGACTGATTGATTATAAGGAATTGGCTCATGCAGTTCTGGAAGCTGAGACATCCCAGGATCTGCAGTCAGCTCCCTGGGGAGCCAGTCGTGTAAATTCCAGTCTGTGGGCAGGAAAGACTGTTGTTCCAGCTCAGCAGGCAGGCAAGAGTAGTTCTTTTTCGTCAGCTTGTTGGTTCTATTCAGGCCTTCAGTGGATTGCGTGAGACCCACCTACATTGGGGAAGACAATCTGCTTTACTCAGTGTACCGATTCAACTGTTCATCTCATCCAGAAACAGACACACCCAGAAAAACGTTGGACCAAATATCTGAGCACCCCAAGGCCCAGTCAAGTTGATGCATAATATTAACCATCAAAGTCATCTCTGGGGCTTCCCTGGTGGCGCAGAGTTTGAGAGTCCGCCTGCTGATGCAGAGGACATGGGTTTGAGCCCTGGTCTGGGAAGATCCCACATGCCGCGGAGCAACTAGGCCCGTGAGCCACAACTACTGAGCCTGCGCGTCTGGAGCCTGTGCTCCACAACAAGAGAGGCCACGATAGTGAGAGGCCCGTGCACCGCGATGAGGAGTGGCCCCCGCTTGCCGCAGCTAGAGAAAGCCCTCGCGCAGAAACGAAGACCCAACACAGCCAAAAATAAATAAATAAATAAATAAATAAATAAAATAGTGAAATTGGTAAATTAAAAAAAAAAAAAAGTCATCTCTGAAAAACACAAATACCACATTCTCAGAGGAACGGACTTCCAGCCCTTTGGTCCTCAGGTGAGCTCAGAGCCCTTATGCCTCTTCTTTCTGTTTCTTGAATTTTAGAATTTTATTTATATTTTTATAAAACAGGTTCTTATTAGTTATCCATTTTATACATATTAGTGTATCTATGTCGATCCCAATCTCCCAATTCATCACACCACCACCCCTCCCCAACCACTTTCCCCCTTGGTGTCCATACGTTTGTTCTCTACATCTGTGTCTCAACTTCTGCCCTGCAAACCAGTTCATCTGTACCATTTTAATGTTGCTGCTGGAAGACTTGGGAACAGGATTCAGGCAAAGGCACTTCCTCCTCAGGGCCACCCATCTCTTTCCTGATAAGGCCGTGTAAGTGAAGGAGCCCAGAGATGGCAATGGTGACTACGGGAGTCACAGAAGACCCTAGAGTCAGAGCGCTGCCGCTTTAGAGGGAAAGCCAGAAGCTGTGAGTCTCTTGGGCCTTTGTGATTGGGCCAGTCCACAGGTGGGGTCACATGGGGGCACGCTGGTACTGAGGTGAAGAGGAAACCAGGCTGGTGGTGGGGTGGGGACTGAGACCAGGAGGGAGAGCTGGGAAGGGCACAGTGGCTGGGCCCCTCCTTCTCATCATCCACCTTCTTCCTCCTTGGCCCAGCTCTGGCTCTGTGCTCTAAAACACCACCACCACCACCAAGCTAGCATAGATTGGAATAAATAATCAAATAAAGGATATTAGTATAGTATCGAGTTCCATCTGTATGTCACATTTCTGTGCTGGGGCTCTCATAAAACTTCTGAAAGTAGGATATTTTCAATTTCAATTTGCAAATAAAGACACAGATGGAGAGATTAAAGAACTTGCTCATGACTGTACAGCTGGTGAGGATGGATGTTGGACGCAAACAACGTCCATCTGACGCTCAGCGTTCACTCGCTACATGCTCATTGCACCAGATCAGAGTTCCTCTTACTGAGGGGAAGCAATGAGGAATGGGGAAGTGAGGCTGATACAAGGAAACAGCAATGAGAGGGAAATGGAAACCGCATTTCCTTCTGGCATGTCTCTGTGGTTGTTGACCTTTAAGGGACAAGTAGGTGGAATCCCTGATTCTAGGGATACCAGTGAATTGGGGCAGGAGATGGTCTTGCAGTGAAACCGGGGAAAGGGGCCTGCCTGGGTTTAATGAGAATGGAAAGGGTTGTCGGGTCTAGGGACACCTGGCTTCTCCCCACAGGCGTGGCCCTGGGAATCACACCTCAAGGGCTGGACATCTTCTCTCTCCTGCTCTCAGTCTTGAGGTTTCCTGGGAAAGCATGTCTCATTGATTATAAAAGAATTTCCTGGGAGAAGGTGGGAGAGAGTGGATGGTGAAGATATACAGGAAATGGGAACGGGGCTTCTGGCTTGGGCACCACCAGCTGGTGTAGAGGACGTGGTCTCCGAGTTCCCTTCCAGCTCTGTGCCTCGTGTGTCCTCAGGGCTCGAAGGTGCTGCCTTATTCAGCATCCTGAACTGACCTCCGGTCTCTCCATGGCAAAGCGAGGGCTCTGTTTTCTGAAGAGCCTGAGCAATCCCACCCAGGTGAGCCGCGGTACTTCTCCGCCATCCTGGGCCCGGGGTGAGCATTTACTCCTGGGCAGGTCACACCAGAGCTCTGATGGCCTTGACATCTCTCATGTGACTGTGACTCCTATGTCACCTTCCTGTAACTTCCTGCGGCCAAGTCAGCCTACAGGGCTGCATTAGAAGGTTCACCCTTTGTTCCAGATGTTCTCAATGCCACCCACCGTGGGAACGCACACCATGCATCATGCGACAGAGCCTACTGGGATGTCCTGGGTGTTGTGAAGGGGCCTGGCGGGCACTGAGGGACACTCACCCCGTCTCATGGACTCAGGGGTGAGCCAGGCTGTTGCCCCCCCAACTCAATTTGGCTCTTCTCAAACTCTCCCCCTTGAGACCCTTCCTCTCCTCTCCCAGACTCAGCCTGCGTTGGGTTATCCCTCTCTTCACTGAGGGTTGGGCTGTGGGCTCCATTGTCCTTAGGGAGTTTGTCCCCCCAGTAAGCTTCCCTGCTGCTCCTCACTTGAGCCCAGTCAACCTTTGAGGGGGTGTGGGGGGCGGGTGGAGGGGCTCAGCATAGTTAACAGCAGGTGAGTCATCTCCCCAGGTGGACATGGGAGAAAAGAATTGGTGGATGTGCTGGTAGGAAAAAAATGACATTCAAGCAAAAAGTACAGCTGAATCAAGTCATGAATGCCCTCCCTGGGAGGGGCGTGTGTGTGTATGGAGGGGGGGTTTGGGTAGGGAAGTGGTCTGAGCAAGCAGTGGGACCTACCAGCTAAGGGGGCTGTTTACTGAGTATAGTCTGAGAATAAACTCTGGATCATTTAGATTCATGAAAGCTCATCAACATGCATCACGAGGGTCTACTCTGTAGGTAACTCTGTGTGTATTACCCCACAGCTGCTTTACAGTACTGCTGCCTTTGAAAAAGATACATGGGAAGAGGCTTAAACGTGCAGCTAGGGGGATGGTGGTATTAGACTTCACAGTAGAAGCAGCATCCATTTTTCTGGAACATTTTTTAAAAAGAGCCTGAGTACCCTCTGTGTCTAAAATGGGCAGGGGCCAATGTGAAGGTTAGGGTGACACCAGTTTATCTGGTACAGCCCTTGAAGGTCTGTGGACCCATGGCCTCTCAATTCATCATCTGGGGACAAGAAGACGTAGTCTTAAGGGGTTGAGGTCTCAGTCCCAGTAAGAAGGTTGAGGTCAGTTAGCATTCATCTCTTTCCTTGAATCCTTTCTTACTGCTTTTGCAAGGCACTTGGTTTCTCACCTCATTACCCTCTTCCCCCAGACTGGCTCCCTCAACCTGGCACTGATCATCCATGTTTCTGTCACATGCTCCATCCCTCTCTGGTCTCTGAGGTCACAGACCCTGGAGTCACCTTGGATTTAGCAAATTCACTGAGCACTCTTTCATTCATTTCCTAAAATCAACCCTGCCCCGCCCTTCCCCAATTCCAGTGTTCTTTTTACACCCTTCTTTTCTTCTGCTTTCTACTGTCCTCAGACAGCTTTGGGCCTTCATAACATCACATATGACCTCCGAGCTGTCGATTTGCAGCTGGTGTTTCTCTCCCCAAACCTCCCTAAGCTGTGCTTGGATGATGAGGCAATGGACTGGGTCAAGAACATGCGGCAGAATCTGCTAACTGTGCACCAAAAATCCACTTTCTTCCCCTGGGAGCATGGCTGGCTTACATTTACCAGACTCCCAGGTACTAAATGTAGCAAATCGCTGAGTTCTAGGCAGGGGAATATGAACAAAACGAAGAAGAGTACCAGCTAGAAGCAGACAAAAGGAGGCTTAGGTGATGGCCGCCTTGGAAATGGAAGGTGCCTGGTCCCTGATTACAGTGAGAAGGAAAGCCACCACCAATGAGATCAGACTTCCACCTATACCAACACGAAATAAGCTTGTTTTGTGTTTGAAAATATTTGGGTCAAAACCCATTTCAAGTCCAGAGTCCTCTATCGGATTTTTCAGGTTTCCCATGGTTGCCCCTGCCCCTGTCTGGCTTCATTTCCCGCCGCTGCTTCCTCTGCCCTCCACTCTGGTCAGCCTGTCTCAGCCCTCAGCAAGCCCACTCCTGCCTTCCCACCCCAAGCCCGCTGTGCCTCCTGTCCTCTGTCTCCTTCCCTTCGCTGACCTCAGTCTCTAATTCTTCCAGGAAGAGCCTCGGAAAACTCCATCCCACACTCACCTCTCCCTTCTCTGAATTAATAGGTTAGTCATTGCTTCACATGTGCTAGTTTTCTCTTCCTTCTCACAGGCAAGAACTGTCTTCGTGTCTATTCCTCAGTGTTGGGTGTCAAGTAGGAGTTAAATACACTGTTTTGTGAATGGACTGTAGTCTAGGGTCCTCAGACTTTATTCCTTGACATGAATAACATGAAGTGTGCTCTCTAATAGATCATGTGTTCATTCAATGAAAGATTTACTGGGTGTAAATCTTTTTACAATCCCCACCGACATTGTTATAAAGAGCTAGAGTGAAAGTTGCAGGAAACACATGACAAAGCTACTGACCTTCAGCAGATGTGTCAGAATATGAGACTTGTTTGATGATATTTCTGTCCTGGTTAGTCCCTGAGGTTGCTGATGTATTTTCACTTTCCCCTGAAATCTTTTGTTCCCTATCGACACTGTACCTCCAACACGGGAACCCCAAGGCTGGACACACCCAAGGAAGCACAGGGAAGGTCCCCACTTGACTTTGAGTCTCAAAGTTGACTTTCTTTGCCTATTTATCAGGACCATACTCTTGAATGTCAGTTTCTGTAGAAAGAGTGGAAATCTTTTCTAAATCCCCAATATTTCCCTTTGGCATGTTAAGAGCCGAGACCACCTGCATCTCTATCAAAGAGTGGAAGGGAGAGCAGACACCCCCTCAGCCCTTCCCAATTCACTGCCCAGAAGGGGATGGACTGGGGCAAAGGAAACCCTTGCCAATGAGGACGGTAAAGTGAAATGCCTGTACCTTCTGGCTACGTGGGACGGAGCGTGGGTTGAGATCAGTATGCCTGGACCTTTCTCCCCAGGAGGAGGTGCTGTTAGTTGAGAGGGAGGCCAAGGTGAGAGGGGCTTTTGCACCACATCTTGGGACCCTGGGAGGAGACCCCCTAGGAGGATGCCCTGTCCACTGCCATGGCGTTGCTGGAATGTCAGCTCCACTAGAGCAGGGATGTTTGTTTGGTTCACTGATCCCCAAAACCTAGAACAGTGCCCAGAACATAGTAGGTGCTCAATAAATATTTCCGGGGTGACTACAGCAGAGTAAAATGGATGGGACGCTTCCTCTGGGCAGAGCTCCCCCATGTCGCTTGGAAGGCGTCCAAGAGTTTCTATAAGCCACGTAGGGGGACATGGCGAGCGGAGGGGGCTGGGTGGTGATCTTATGTGGGGTGTTGCCACAATGGAGGCTTCAAGGAGGACCCTGTGGGCCGGAGGGGAAATAGTGTCCTCAGCTAGTGTCAGGGGGACACCCAGCTCCACCAACAGGCAGATGGGGCTGAGTCAGCAGGGGGGATTTTGGGGCTGTGCTGACCCAGAGGGGCCGCAGCACTAGCAGCATCAGGCCGACAGGGGGCGCCATGTCCCACAGTACAGAGAATAGTACAAGGGCACCGCAGGCATCAGAGACCACCTCTGCAGCCGCAAGGACTCCATGAACTCCCCCTACTCAGAGGCCATCTTGGGGAGGAGGATGGAGTGGGGTAGAGCTCAGCATGACCGCTTTCAACTGAAAAGAGACCATTGAAGTAGGAAGAGACTCAGATATTAACTGGCCTGTCCAAGCCTCCTTTTCTTTGAACTGGAGTTGGCATTGGCACCTGCTTCACAGGGTTGCTGTGAGAATTAAATAAATAGTATGTAGAAAGCATTTGGAATCTGACAAGCTGTAATCGACATCCTTGCTGTGACAGTTGTTCCCCAGAGAGGTGGCATTCCTGGGGACAGCTAGGTCAGTTATGAAAAATAAGATGTTATGGTTACTTTGCAACATCTGAGCATGGTGTGAAAAAGGATTGCCATCATGACACTTAATAACACACAATTTGAGTATGATTTGTGGCTTACAAAGCACTTTCAAATATTGTCCCCTTGAGTCCTCTCAACAATGCCACAACAGGGGAGATCATTTCTACCCTGATTGTACAGATCTGGAAACTAAAACTCAGAGAATTTGACAGGCTCACCCAAGGCCAGACTTCTAGCAAATGCGAGAGCCAGCTCTGAAATCCAGGACTCCTGACTCCAAATCCCCTTCTCTTTCAACTCTATCACTCCTGGAAATGGGCCCCCTGCCACCAGAGAGGGCAGGACCTTCCACCTACTCCTTGAGCCATGAGACTTCCCTCCTACAAGGAGGCTTTTGTTGAGTTGGGCCAGGGTGCTGAGAAAGGAACCGGATTACAGAGGGTCCCAAACATGCGGGCCTGAAAGAACAGAGTCTACAGCTAACTTAATAAGCACTGGGTTCATTCGTGCAACAACCCTGTCTGTGCAAAACGAGTTTCGAGGATCCTGAGATCTTACCAAGGGTTCCCTCCAGCACAGTGTGGCAGCTGAGCCATCTGCAGTCTTACAGACAAGCGGCTGAGACGCAGAGAGGCCAGGCGGCCTTCAAAAGGTCACACAGAATCAGAGGTGACTCACTCCATCATCAAAAGGTGGAAGTGGCTGGTGGAGGTGATTGAGGCCACGGACAAAGGAAACGGAGTCGGACACCCATGGGTGAGATAAAGCCCAGATGAATAAGGACTTTCTCTTCTGTCTTAGTTTAGACCCTTTCGGTGGCAATCAACTGAAGCCCGGGTCAAATTCACTTCAATACTGAACAAGGTTTTTTGTTTGTTTGTTTGTTTAAGTATATTACCTAAAATGGGGGTTAAATGTTATAAGGGTGCAGGGATGATTCACAGAATGCAGGTCAGGGCATGACATGGGTCCAGGAACTGGAGAATCCTCAGTGCTGTACCTGACTGGCTTGTCTTCTGGTCAGATCTGCCTCCTCTCTGTCTGTGGACTGGCTGGCCTCCTTCTCTGGCCTCCTGGTTGCCTACAACGCTAACTTCTCCTGTTTGCAATTCCAGAATGCCAGCCTAGAGGGTATGATCAGCCTGGATGGGGGTCTCCACACCTACTATGGCTGGATTGGCTCTGGCTGCTCTCCTGAAGGGCCCACAGGGGCCATCACGGGGCCTGCCCCCAAGACTAAGCACAGAAGTGGGCAAATGCAGGACAGGCCTTTGGGCCACAGTGCAGGGAAAAAGCATTTGCTGGTGGTGGAGAGTGAGTTTATTCTGTGTGCTGTTTTTCATTTCAGAGGGGCTAAGCTTTCCTTTCCATGTCAGCCTCTTCCTTGCAATCCACCCTGTGGACAGCTCCCCCTCCAGGCCTAGAGGTGGCTGCTTTATGGAAAAGGCAAAATCCACTTTTTGACAGAACTGCTTCCTAGTGCTTGAAAATGTCCAGTTTCCTCCATGTGTCAAAAAGCCACTCCTTAGGGGCTTCCCTGGTAGCGCAGTCGTTGAGAGTCCGCTTGCCAATGCAGGGGACACTGGTTCAGTGCCCCAGTCTGGGAAGATCCCACATGTTGCGGAGCAGCTGGGCCCGTGAGCCATGGCCGCTGAGCCTGCGCGTCCGGAGCCTGTGTCCCGCAACGGGAGAGGCCACAACAGTGAGAGGCCCACGCCAAAAAAAAAAAAAAAAAAAAAGCCACTCCTTGGAACCTGTGAGGGAAAGCTCTCTGCCAGGGGATCAGAGGTGAGACCAGCAGGTGACAGGGCCCCTCGGCCTCTAGTCACACGTAGCACGCTGAGATTTGTATTCTTCGCCTCTTCTTACTTCCATGTTTGTCATTGGATAGATTCTCAACTCCTGAAGAAACCAAGTCAGAAAGACGTGGCCCAACTTCACATGACATTTTGGCTGGCTGGGGTGGGGCAGGGCTGTCACTGTCCCACGTGGATGGTTTCTGGTGTGAAAGAAAAATTTGAGGGTTTGTCTCTGTCTCCAGATTCAGGCCCCCTAACATTGAACTTAGGGAATAACAAAACAGTGACTTTACTGGGAACTCATTTCACAAGGAAGTTATAAAACTGAGCATTTATGCGTGGCATTTAGAAGCTTAAACTGTCTTTTCTTGGAAAGAGCATAAGCAGGTGGTCAGACCCACCCCATGTGAGTGAAAGACATGCTCGGTGGAACTTCTGGCTGGAGCCAGCGTTCGGGGGCGGCTCCTAGCCGTGTTGTTTTTTGTTTTTTGTTTTTGCGGTACGCGGGCCTCTCATTGCTGTGGCCTCTCCCGTTACGGAGCACAGGCCCCGGACACGCAGGCTCAGCGGCCATGGCTCTCGGGCCCAGCTGCTCCGCGGCATGCGGGATCCTCCCGGACCGGGGCACGAACCCGCGTCCCCTGCATTGGCAGGCGGACTCTCAACCACTGCGCCACCAGGGAAGCCCTGTTTTTTGTTTTTTTGAAGGTGTATAAAGAAAATACTTTATTCTTAATATAGTGCTGGAATTTAGTAGCTATAAAATACTTTTTATTTTTATGCAATTTTTAAAGGTTACTTTCCATTTACAGTTATTACAAAATCATTGATTCTATTCCCCGGGTTTTACAATGCATCCTGGAGCCTATCTTACACCCAGTAGGTTGCACCTCCCGCTGCCCTGCCCCTATGTGGCCCCTCCCCCCTCCTTTCTCCCCACTGGTAACCACAAGTTTGTTCTCTATATATGTGAGTCTGCTTCTTTTTTGTTATATTCACTAGTTTGTTGTAATTCTTTTTTATGACCTCCCCACCTCTGTTCCTTCGCACCCCAGTTGCTACATCCAACTAGTCTCACCTTCTGGCTGTCACTGATAGGATGTCCCTCCTCTGCACTGAGGCATCTTTCTGACCTGGTCCTGGCTCTTTCTCTGCTGTACCAGTCACAGCCCAGGGAGGTCACCAAGAAGCACCTTCCCCCTCGTGGGGCTAACATTCTATTATTTAGACCCCAAATGAGACAAGCCATGTCTACCATTTCATCTAGCACCCCTGGTGATTCTCGTCTTCAAGTGAACTCAGTCTGTGTGTCAATGATACTTTCCCTCATAAAAAAAAGTTACTTGGAGAGAAGTTGGCTACGATGTTCATGATCTTTTGCTAGAGATTTATGGCATCACACGGAGAGCAGCTGTGATGATGGCTCTTTCTGAGTATGTTTTGGTGCCACCATAATCAACAAGACCAGGACAGGTCAGAGGTAGCAACTGCCTGACCCAAAGAGTGCACTTTCTCCATTCAGTCATTTACCTCTGGTGTCACCATAGCAGAGAGAGATTCTGCCCCATGCTTCCGGGTAGCATGGTAGTGATAAATGGAATATTTATAAATGGAGTGTTTCCTGCCATATCGATAAACAAAGGATGTCACAGTCACCAATGATTGCAGCCCTCCAACGTGAGCTGGTGAGCCCTGAGGAAACTCCGGGCTGAAAAGAATACCTGCCATCTAGCAGCCATCAGACTGCAGCCACTCCCTGCGGTGAGCCCTGAGGAAACTGTTTGTGAAAATAGGATGCTGGCCCCAGAAAGCTGAGGTGCATATCAAAGGAATGATTTCAGAGAGCCCAGACTCTTGCACCTTCCCACACAAAGAGAAGGGTTAAATTCCTTAACTTGAGATACCTGGTTTTCTTTATTTAAAAATAATCTTTTTTTTTTGACTGGCTTTTTTTTTTTTACCATCTTTATTGGAGTATAATTGCTTTACAATGGTGTGTTAGTTTCTGCTTTATAACAAAGTGAATCAGTTATACATATACATATGTTCCCATATCTCTTCCCTCCTGCGTCTCCCTCCCTCCCACCCTCCCTATCCCACCCCTCTAGGTGGTCACAAAGCACCGAGCTGATCTCCCTGTGCTATTTGGCTGCTTCCCACTAGCTATCTATCTTATGTTTGGTAGTGTATATATGTCCATGCCTCTCTCTCGCTTTGTCACAGCTTACCCTTCCCGCTCCCCATATCCTCAAGTCCATTCTCTAGTAGGTCTGTGTCTTTATTCCTGTCTTACCCCTAGGTTCTTCATGACATTTTTTTTTTCTTAGATTCCATATATATGTGTTAGCATACGGTATTTGTTTTTCTCTTTCTGACTTACTGCACTCTGTATGACAGACTCTAGGTCCATCCACCTCACTACAAATAACTCAATTTTGTTTCTTTTTATGGCTGAGTAATATTCCATTGTATATATGTGCCACATCTTCTTTATCCATTTGGATAAACAAATGGGACCTAATGAAACTTCAAAGCTTTTGCACAGCAAAGGAAACCATAAACAAGACCAAAAGACAACCCTCAGAATGGGAGAAAATATTTGCAAATGAAGCAACTGACAAAGGATTAATCTCCAAAATATACAAGCAGCTCATGCAGCTCAATAACAAAAAAAACAAACAACCCAATCCAAAAATGGGCAGAAGACCTAAATAGCACTTCTCCAAAGAAGATATACAGATTGCCAACAAACACATGAAAGAATGCTCAACATCATTAATCATTAGAGAAATGCAAATCAAAACTACAATGAGGTATCACCTCACACCAGTCAGAATGGCCATCATCAAAAAATCTAGAAACAATAAATGCTGGAGAGGGTGTGGAGAAAAGGGAACACTCTTGCACTGCTGGTGGGAATGTGAATTGGTACAGCCACTATGGAGAACAGTATGGAGGTTCCTTAAAAAACTACAAATAGAACTACCATACGACCCAGCAATCCCACTACTGGGCATATACCCTGAGAAAACCATACTTCAAAAAGAGTCATGTACCAAAATGTTCATTGCAGCTCTATTTACAATAGCCAAGAGAGGAAGCAACAATAATCTTTTGATGTTCCCAGTTACCTATCTTTCGTGGCAAAACTCCTCTATATCCCGGCTCCTCCCCTCGCCTCCTCCAAGCAGTTTGAGTTATCTGTCTCCAGGCTGCAGTCCTCATTTTGCCCTAAGTAAAACTTAACTCGCAACTCTCACATTGTGCATATTTTTTTTAAAGTCAAAAGTAGCCTAAGAGGGAAGCATGAAGGTGGGATTTAAGACTGTCCCACCCAGCCCATAGTGTTTTCATCATAGTCTATTTCATGTTAGGTAGCAAAGGAAGTGGCAAAAACAACAGGCATTTCTAATACTCCTTTATTATTGTAGAAATCACCCGAGGCTGACCCCATGCTAACTACTGAGGTTCACAGTCCTAGGAACAGCAAAGGAGGAAAACAGACATCTGCGCAGAGCCTCAGTGCCCCCATCCACATCATAAGGATCAGGTAAACCCTTCCCTCCCCACTCCTTAGTACAGCAGGGAAGGGAGAGGCAACAAGCATTTATGTGCCTAGAACTGGGCTAGGAATTTTATGTGTATTATTGAATTCCTTCATGCCTTTCTTGTGAAGTGGATTTTTTGATTTCCACTGTAGCGCTGTGACCTCGAGGCTCACACCTCTGAAGAAGTGGCCAGGATTTTCTGGCACCAAAGACCGCCCTGGGCTGTTTCCTCAAGATACCCAGCTGATCCTCAGAGGTGTGGACTTCCTTCACTAAGGTTTGATAAGGGGCCCTGGGAAGGATGGGGAAGTCAACACTGTGAAATGAGTGAGGTTTGTATTTGCGTCCTTCTAACAATCTCTTCCCCACTCTTCACGCCAGCCAGCGACCAGTGTCCTTCCCAGGCTTTCTGCCCCTCCTCTCAGCCCAGAACTACTGTCAGCTAATCCCTGGAAGCTGCAAAGGCTAACGGTGGGATCTTTTCAGGAGGACAAGAAACAAAAAGCCCCAGATCTCAAATGAACTTCTCCTTGAGGAATTTCAGTCTCCAAGACAGGCGATGTCTACACACGCCTGAAATCACGCTCTCAGCCCCTCTCCTTCTCCAAAAGCCAACAGAGGAACCACCTGGGGAGCCGCATATATGGCGCTGCACTTCTGCACCTGAGCAACCCTGGTTCTCTGCTGAAGTCTGAGACTTTTAGCTCGGCTTTCCCCCCACAGAGGCTGTTCACTGCATGGAACTAGGTTCTTCAGTTTTACTTGCTCAAGGCAACTGGGTTGTGTCTGCCTTCACAACCCAACAGTTCACTGCAGCCATTAGAAACCAGGCTGGGTGAGTAGTGAGGTTCGAGAGGCACGCCTTCCAGATCAGGAACAAAACAAGTATCCTGGGTACCACTACTTCATTTAACATTGTTCCCAAAAGTGTTAGTCAATACAGTTAGACAAAAGCATGAAGAAATATATTTTAAAAGAGGGGGAAATCATCGTTATTATTATTTATTTATTTATAGATAATCTGATCACACAGTTGAAAAGCTGAATAAAATGAAATCATTGGAAATACTGAGTTCAATAGGAGGTCAGATTTTTTTTCAAAAAAGCAAAATCAATGTCCTTAGAGTCAGTTAGAAATAACATGTAATGACCCCATTCACAAAAGCAGCCACGCTATAAAATAAAATAGGTTAAAATGAAATAAATACCTAGAATAAACTTTTAAAATATATACCTGATAGATGAAGAGAGCAGTAAAACCCAACCAAGAGTCATAAAAGATGGCCTGAATAAATGGTGAGATATCTTGTTCTCAGATGAGCAACTTAATTTGTTTGATTTCTAAATGTTGGAGGATTTTCCAAATATTGTTCTGATATTGATTTTCTATTTTAATTGCATTGTAGTCAGCAAGAATAATTGGTATGACTTCAATTCTTTTAAACTTATTAAGGTTTAATTTACAGCCCAGAAAAGGGTCTATGTGAATGTTCTATGTGCATTGGAAAATTATGTGCATACTGCTCTAAATGGAATATTCTATAAATGTTAATTAAATAAAATTGTTCTAGTTGTCTGTATCTTTGCTGATTTTCTGTCTACTTGGTCTATCAATTATTGAGAGAGGAATATTGAAATCTCCATTGATAGTTGTGGATTTGTCTGTTTCTCCTTTCAACTCTATCACATTTTGTCTCACGTAGTTTGAAGCTTCACTGTTTGGTGCCTTCATCAAAAGGATGGAACAATCCTGAATATGTATGTACCTAACAACAGAGCTCCAATATATGTACCTTCTTGGTGAATTGACCTATTTATCATTAAGTAATGTCCCTGTTTATCTCTAGTAATATTCTTTATTTTGAAATCTATTTTGTGATAATTAATATGGCTACTCCAGCTTTCTTTTGATTAGTGTAATGGTGTATCTTTTTTCATCTTTTCACTTTTACCCTACCTATGTCTTTATATATAAGGTAATTTCCCTTAAGCAGTATATATTTGGGCCTTACTTTTCAGATCAATCTCTTTTAATTAGTGTTTAGACTGTTTACAATTAATGTGATTCTTGATAGAATTGAATTTAAATTTATCATCTTGCTACTTGTTTTTTATCTGCCCCTCTCTTCTTTGTTTTTTTATTTGTTTTTCTGACTTCTTTTACATAAAAAAAGAAAAACCATGTGTAAAAAAACCATGATCCTCCATACAATGGAATGCCCAGTCATTAAAAATATTGCTGTGGATCTACATTTACCAAAATGAAAAGATTCCCATATTGTTAGATAGATTGCATTGGGTGCCTTTACAGTAAGAGCATTCATTTATTTTCTATGTAGAACTTATGTCCACTTGAAATTATATATTTTTATTTGTTTATTACCTGTTGCCCTCACAACATAAATCAGGGAATTTAAGTTTATTGCTATACCCAGATTCTTGAACATCGTAGGAAGTTTAAAATGAATACATGAATTTCACTTTTGTATATTCTGTACCTTTATTTGTATATGTGTATGTAATATAGGGGGACTTCTGGAAGGAGAGTTCACCCAAAGGCTGGGAGTAGTTGACTCTGTGTGAAAAGTACTCTCTCACCCTCCTCCCAAACTCCTTACCCCCTCACTACATATCCATAAATATAAAAATAACATATGAAAACATTTTCAATGTATAAACTTCCAGCAAAATGGAAAAACCATAGAGACAAAAAGCAGATGTCCCCTTTCTTTCTCTCCTTCTCTCACCCCACCGAATCCTGCCTTCCTTCCCAGAGATGAACTGTCACCAGTTTTGTGTGTATCCTTCTAGACCTGTAAAAACATATACACACATATAGACAGATACGATTTTATTTGTGTGTATACTCTAAACAAAATAGGACTACTCTGTAAATATGGTTCTGCAATTTGCTTTTTTAACTTAACAGTATATACATTGGGTGTTCGTCATATCGGTTCATATGATTCTTTCCTGTTCTTTTTAGAGAGTTGGACACCTGGCATGTCTCTCTGTCCAAAAATGAGGGCTGACGGAACATGTCTCTGTCACGCTCTCCTAGAGCGCCGTGTGTCTATCTGAGGTGCTGTTTGTCTGTCAGCGGGCATTTCTCCTCATGGAGGGCTGTCTTTCTGGTTAAGAAATCATACCCAGCAGCAGGCATTTCTCCTCTTCCAGCGCCGTCTCTCCGTTGCAGGAGCGGGGCTGACCCTCTGGCATTTCGCCTTATAGAGAGCTGTCTCCCTGTCTGAAAAAGAGAGCTGGACATCTGTCTTTTCTTCTTAGAACCCTTTCTCTCTGTCTGAAAAAGAGGGCGCCATTTGGGATTTCTCCTCATGGAGCGCTGCCAACCCGGGGAGCTCCGACCCCCTGCCTTTCTCCTCAGAGGGCGCTGTTTCTCTGTATGAGATGGAGGGTTGGCCATCGGGCATTGCTCCTCCTAGAGGGCTGTGTCTCTGTTGCAGGAGAACTGAACCTCGGCCATTCCTCCTTCTAGGGAGCTATCTGCCCGTTTAACCGAGAGAGCCGGCCATCTGGCATTTCTCCTCAGAGAGAACTGTCGCTTTGTCCAGACATGAGGGCCCACCGACCATGCCACGTTTCTCTTCACAGAGCGCTCTCTCTGTCTCTGTGTTGGAGGGGGAGGTTCGACCCACTGGCATTCCTCCTTATAGAGAGCTGGCTCCCTGTCTGACAAAGCAAGCCGGACATCCGGCATTCCTCCTCAGAGGGCTTTGTCTCTGGCTGGCCAAGGCCGGCCATTCAGCATTTGTCTTCACTGAGCGCCGTGTCTGTGTGAAAAGGTGGGCTTTCCCTCCGGAATGTTGCCCCCTAGAGCTCTGATCCTCCCTCTGAGGTGGAGGGCGTGACAGGCAGCGTCTCTCCTCCTGCAGCTCCGTCTTCCTCTCCGAAGCAGTCAGCTGGCCGTCCTGACTTTCTCCTCACGGGCCGCTGTCTCTGACGGAGAAGGAGGGCCTGTCCTGGGGCACTTCTCCTCCTAGAGCGCCCTTTCTCCGCCTGATGGAAAGGGCTGGTGGTAGCGTGATCGCTAGGGTGGTCCCGCCACACACCAGCCTCCACGCTCACGCTTTGTCCTCTGAGGGCGCGCCTGAGCCCTCGGCGAGGCTG
The DNA here is from genome assembly GCF_025265405.1 of Mesoplodon densirostris. Lineage (NCBI taxonomy): Eukaryota > Metazoa > Chordata > Mammalia > Artiodactyla > Ziphiidae > Mesoplodon > Mesoplodon densirostris. The sequence goes on from NC_082680.1 coordinate 22,575,587, forward strand.
TAACGCTTCTGTTTGGGACGGTGCAAGCTGACCCTTCAGGATGTTGATACGATGTAGTTGCCTAGGAGTGCCTTCTTCTCACTTGGAACCACCCTGGAACTGCATATATATATATATATATTGTGTGTGTGTGTCTGTGTGTGTGTGTGTCTGTGTGTGTGTGGTACGCGGGCCTCTCACTGTTGTGGCCTCTCCCGTTGCGGAGCACAGGCTCCGGACGCGCAGGCTCAGCGGCCATGGCTCACGGGCCCAGCCGCTCCGTGGCATGTGGGATCTTCCCGGACCGGGGCACGAACCCGTGTCCCGTGAATCGGCAGGTGGACTCTCAACCACTGTGCCACCAGGGAAGCCCAACCGCATATATTTTTTAGGAGCTGTGTTGTCAGTAGCCAGTTCCTCTCCTTCTGAAACAGGCAACCCATCCTTCTCCTTGGCTGGTGCTTTGATGCAGGTGGTGGAGAGCTCAGGGTCCACGTGGGAGGATCCTGTTGGCGGCAACGCTGGCCAGAGGCATGAATGGCTGCTACAGTAGACAGCGGACGGCAGGAGGCCTGAATGCTTGTCTCTTTGGACTTCATGACGCCTTTTAAACGTAAGGCCTTTCTCTTGCCAGTGTCTCCTGTCACAGCCTCCAACAGGCTCCGGTGTCACTTCTTTTTTTTTTTTTTTTTTTTTTTGCTGTATGCGGGCCTCTCACTGTTGTGGCCTCCCCCGTTGCGGAGCACAGGCTCCGGACGCGCAGGCTCCGGACGCGCAGGCTCAGCGGCCATGGCTCACGGGCCCAGCCGCTCTGCGGCATATGGGATCCTCCCAGACCGGGGCACGAACCCGTATCCCCTGCATCGGCAGGCGGACTCTCAACCACTTGCGCCACCAGGGAGGCCCCGGTGTCACTTCTACTCTTAGCACTTCATGCCAGTTCTTTTCTCCGTTACAAGGATTGAGTCTCTGACTTCCAGGGTTGCCTTCTTGTTGAACCGGAGGAGGAATGGTTATAATACTGTGTACTCAGAATAGGGCGTTACAAGGATGAATCCATGGAGAAGAGAGGCAAGGGAACTGAGGCTCTTTCCAGCGTCTGTTATGCATCAGGCGCTGTGCTAAGTGCTTTACATCATGGTATTCGATTCTTCCAAATATCTTCTTAAATATAATGTTATAATTTCCATTCTCCATGTGAGCAAACTGAGATTTTTTGAAGTTGGGTAACTTCCTCTCGGTTGCACAGCTAGCATGTGCTACGGCGAGGATTTACACCGATGTCTGCCTGGAGCCAAACCTTCTCTTCCGCAGGCAGGCCCTTGGGATGGGGATGGCAAACCTGAGGATTTGATTTTTGGACCGTGTTTTATTCAAATGTGAAATACTGGCACCATGACCACACCAATCACCCTGCCTTCGCCAGAGCATGTGGGCATGGGCCAGAGGCTGGGGTCGGCGTCAAAAGAAGCTACAGCCCCTCTCTACGTCACGCTGGAAGACAGGGCCCAGGACCTTGGCATACTTATTCGCTTGCCCTGACTCAGCTTTTGCGGGGTCATGGACCTGTCCTTCAGTCTTCCTGGTTTTTCGTCATAGTCCCAATTCAGGAGATGGAGATGAAGGAAATCAGGAATTAGTTCAAAGAAATATCATGCAGCTTCTTCAAGCTCAGTACTCAGGGAATCACTTCAGCGCTCATGAAGAGTGCCACCATTATTACTTGGTTGCTTTTAAAGCCTCATGAGACAGTCTTGCAGCAAAAGAAGAGCTCTTACTTTTAAAATAGGGTTGAATTTTTCTTAAGAAAGAGAACATTGTCCCACGTCTCCCAGCATTGCCTTCTCCTCTGTTCTGGGATATATAAAAAATAAATGTGGTCTGTTTACCCCTCCCTATAGATCAGGAAATACCAAACCTTGAGGTTTTAGAGCAATGGCTAACCCCGCCTTTGGGTCCGTGCCATGTCAGGATATGATTTGCCCTGCTTACGGTACCTCAACGTTGGTTTGCTCCTATCAACCCCACGCCTTCTTTTTGAGTCAATTACTCGAAGATTGAGATAGAGAGAATGAATGGAAATTGTGGAAACTGAAGTTCAAAGGCTAGATTTTCAACCATTGTTTGTCCCTCATACTTGACCCTTTATTCGGGCCCTTTATTCTAACAAGTCATTCTTTCTGAACCTGAACTTGTGCTGAAGCAGTAGGATAATTGTTGGCTGACTAGGAAACAATAGTCCCAAACATGCTAGCCTCCCTGCCTTCCCTAGCACTGTTTACTTTGCCTGGAATGTGCTTCCTTCCACGTCTGCGTAGTCAAAAGCTGCCCACCCTCTTCAAGGCTCTGGATAAATATCCTCACTTTCGTGAATGTTTCCTTGGGCCCTCCAGCTGCCAGTTATAAGACAGCAGGATGCTGGCAGAGAGAAAGGATTCTGGGGCCAGACCATCACCACAGTTCACATCCCAGCTTGGCCACTTTCTAGCCACAGGATTTTCATAAGGTTTCTCACTGTGTCTTGTGTCATATGTAAAATGGAGATAATAATAGTAACTACCTCAAAAATTACTAGGCCCGTTCAATAAGCTATTACACATTAAGCGCTTAAAACAGTGCCTGGCACGTAGTAAGGATTACGAAGTGTTTTTTAAATAAATAGTATTTCCTCTTCTGAGCTATTAATAACATTTCAATGATATCTTCTATAGTGCATACCATGTCTACTTTCTATTATACACATTTTCTTCTCTCGTTTCCTAGACTGAAAGTTCCTGGCAGGAAAGCTGTGCCAGTTCCTGCTTGCTAGCCCTCATACTACCTGTAAACAGCAGGCACTGAGTAAATATCTAGTGAATGACTTCCAAGGTGATTGCTGTGGCTTCATCCTCTATCGCAAATGTTAAAACCTATAACTCATAAAAAGCATCATTAGCGTTATCTTTCCTATCCATAAATAGTTTGGGTTGTTTTTTTTTTTTTTTTCAATTATCCTCTTGGTTAGCGTTCTAGAAAATGCACATCCTCTCAGAGAAAACACGTTGGAATGTACATCCTGCCAAGCATCCATTCATCCCATGGTCACTGGAAGCTTGGTGTTGCAGTGAGGAAGTGTATCAAGGCTGGCTTCCCTGGAGGCCTGCTTGCTGGTGGCATCACAGGATTTAGGAACCTTTGTCAGCTCACTCAGGGACAGTCTATCTGCTCATGGGGGCCTGGTTCATTCATACCCAACTTCTAAGATGCCTAACAGACCAAAATGGCAAATCATCAATTTTCATTGAGAAACAGAGCTCACAAGGAGGTTCTTCAAACCTCCTGTTAGCATGTTCTCTTTTTAATATGGAAATTTATTTGAGACGCCAAATCAAAATCAGAATGCTGCCCAGTGGATAGAGCTAAGTAAAGAAGTGAGACATTCATGTCATGACTGCTTGATAGGCTTGATTTACACTGGGGGGACGCAGACCAGAGGGACAGGGGACTCCCCTCTCAGCAGCATTGGAAGGCACTCTAACAAATTCCCACAGTTCTGCGCCTCTTTCCCAGTTTTCCTGGCCAGTCATTAAAACTTCTGTAATGGCATTATTTCCTCCTAATGGATATGTTTCAGTGTCCAAGATTATGGCTTATCTTTCATTTTGCATTCTAAATGAAGGTCTTCCTTTGGGGGAGGTACTCTTAAGTCCTTGGTTTAATATTTTTTAAATGTTCTAGCTTCATTAGCCACATACTTGTATCAGTCTTTGGTGTGTAATTTTTTAGAGGGAAGAAGGCAAATATCATCCAGTTTTACCTGGATTCTTTTTAGTCTCAAGTCCAGATGGTGACATAGTCTAAACTTCATCCCATATTCCGGAGGCACCCTGTTTGGATTTCACAGCTTCAAAAACCCCTGAATGTAGCTGGCACCTTAATATCATTGGGAGGCAAATGCTTTGCATTCAACTAGCAATTTTCATCTATTGAATGTGGTTCAAATTTAAAACATCAGTAGGCGCTGCAGCTGAAGAGGTCATTTCTATAGTTTTGGTGCATGCAACTGCAATTTCCCCAGTAAGTGAGAGACATTCTGCAGTTAGCATATAGTAGTGTTTGGGTTTTGCTTGTTTTGTTTCAAATATACCCGAACTCCTTGGGTGGTAGTAGAATTGAGAGATCGTGCCTTGAGTCTGGAGTTTGCTGACAGACTACACCCTCCAGGGCAGAACCACCTTGTTAAGATTCCTAAAGGTCTCAGGAAACAGAAGGACACCGTCACAAAAGCCCCTCTGCCCTCAGCTAATCCAGTAAATTCTACCAGTTCTGTTCCCACCACACCCTCACCTGTGCCATGTCCTTCCCTGAGAGCGAGTCCTGGGTTCTTTTAGAGAACTGGGCTCAACATAAAGCTTTTGTTTGAAAGGCAAAAAGAAAGCTTCTGTTTCAAAAGAGAAGATTCCAAACGTGTTGGTGGTTGATTCCAAACGTGTTGGTGGTTGATTCCAGTTGTATTAAAAACTCTGGATGCAGGCTTTCTTTGCTTTGGGCTTCAGTAAACAAGCAAAGAGTCATGGATGAGAATGAGAACTAGCATTAAACACGATTTTGAAATCCCCTCATTTTGCAGAGAAGGAAAATGAGTCCCAGAGCCTGGAGGTACCTTCAAGGTTACAAGCTCCTTAGTAACAGAGACAGGACTTGCTCTTGGGATGGTGTCTTGAGAGCCCCTCTTTTCTCAGCTAGATCTCACGTAATGGAAATGGTAAATGCTTGATAATGTAGATCACATTAAGCCACTAACTTCTTCAGCACATGGTAGCATATTTTCCCACTCCTGTTAGAAAATGTATATAATGGACTCTTTGTAGAAATTTGGGTTTAATCACATCAAAGATATTTCTTGGGAGATTACTGCAGGCCATGTTCCATATGCCAGTGTGCTCAGCACCAGGGTGAAAACTGTGAGCAAAAGAAACACTGATTTGTCTTCATGGGGCTTCAGCAATGGAGAACACAGACCAGTGAACAGGCAGGGGTAGTGGTTAGGAAGGGAGTCCCCTTTTATCTGAAAGAAATGAAACCACTATCTCGAAAAGATATCTGTAACCCCACGTCCATTTCAGCACTACTCACAAAAGCCAAGATATGGAAACAACCTAAGTGTCCACTGATGGATGAATGGATAATGACGATGTAGTGTATGCATACAATGGAATACTACTCAGCCATAAAAAGAAGGACGTCCTGCCATTTGTGACAACTTGGTTAGATCTTCAGAGTATTCTGCTAAGTGAAATAAGTCAGACAGAGAAAGACAAATACTGCATGATATCACTTATATATGTAATCTAGGCAAGCCAAACTCATAGATACAGAAGATGGTGGTTGCCAGAGGTGGGGAGTAGGGATCGGGCAACATAGGTGAAGGGGGTCAAAAGTACAAACTGCCACTTATAAGATAAATAGGTCCTGGAGATGTAATGTACAGCATGGTAGCTATAGTTAACAATACTGTATTGCAAATTTGAAAGTTGATAAGACATTAGATCTTAAAGCTGTCACCACGAGAAAAAATCTGTAACTCTGTATGATGATGAATGTCAACTAAACTTACTTTGGTGATCATTTCATAATTTATACATATATCAAATCACTATGATGTACACCTGAAACTAATGCAAGGTTTTATGTCGATTATATCTCAATTAAAAAAAAACTCTCGGGCTTCCCTGGTGGCGCAGTGGTTGAGAATCTACCTGCTAATGCAGGGGACACGGGTTCAAGCCCTGGTCTGGGAAGATCCCACATGGAGCAGAGCAACTAGGCCCGTGAGTCACAACTACTGAGCCTGCGCGTCTGGAGCCTGTGCTCCGCAACAAGAGAGGCCGCGACAGTGAGAGGCCCATGCACCGCGATGAAGAGTGGCCCCCGCTTGCCACAACTAGAGAAAGCCCTGGCACAGAAACGAAGACCCAACACAGCAAAAATAAATTAATTAATTAATAAACTCCTGCCCCCAACATCTTCTTTAAAAAAAGAAAGAAAGAAAGAAAGAAAGAAAGAAAGAAAGAAAGAAAGAAAGAAAGAAAGAAAGAAAGAAAAGGAAGGGAGTCCCAAGATGCGAGGTGGGGAAAGTCAGAGAAATCGTTTTGGAGAAACTGTTGTCTAAACCAAAACTTGCAGATCAGCAGGAAGGGTTCAGATGGGGAGGTGAGGCGGGAAGAGTACTCGGCTCACACTTGCTGTCGTGAGGCGTCACGTGTCTGTGCGTTAGCTGCGCTGTGCCCTTGGCTCGGAACACCCTCATCCCCTCTGCCTGTTGAACTCTTAGTCACGCTTTCATTCTGGGGCCACGTGTCACCCCCCTCAGAAGCTCCTACACCCAGAGCAGGTAAAAGGTCTTTACTCTGTGTTCCTATAATGTTTTGTTTATCCTTTGTTTTAGCAATGGTCATATGTTGCAGAGACAGCCTTCTCTAGCTGTCTTCCCCACTAGATTGCAAACTCTCAGAAAGCAGGGACTTTGTCCAACTCATGTACTCTATACACAGTGCCTGGTAAAGGGCAGGTATTAAATAAGCTTTCATACTCGATAAAATAAGTGAGTAGCATAAAAGTTAGCCTATAGCTCTCCTAATGCTGACTCAAAAGCATGCAAACCATATATTGTCCTTCAGGTTACTTTTTTTGACGCCTCTCATTTCTAAAAGTCAATGTTCATAAAAACCTTAGGGCTGCCTATAAAGAGGATGAAATGCAAACCTAGTCAGGAGGGCGAGAGTCACCTCCAGTGGGGCACGTGGCTGCCAGGCAGAGGTGCTCTGGCCGTGCCTCTCTTCACTTCCAAACTGGTGAAGAATGGCAGTTACAGGCTTCCCCCCAGCATGTCCCAAAGCCCACGGTCCTCCCTGTGGAGAAGCCCGACTGCCCCAAGCTGTGTCCTGTGGGGTTGGACAGTGAGAAGTAACTTCCCTTGCCCTTTCTGGTGGTTTCTCTTGGGCTGCAAGAGAACAAAATCCCAGGTGGAGACATTTTAGCCATGGTCGTTTATTCAAGAAAACAAATTAATTTACAGAAATCTTTATTAAAGTGCCTGCTGTATGCTTGGAAAATCAACCAAGATGCTTTAAAAAAAGCTTTTCTATGAGCCCTAAAGTACGCTTTCTGACTCTGTCTGCCTGCTCCTACCTCATTAAAATTCCAGATGTCGGAAGGAGTCTATGCTCCATTCCGTGATTTAAGGCCCCCTTTGTTAGTTCAAAGCGACCTGGGCCGCCCTGATGCAGAGTGCCAGGTTCATGTCCTTCCCGGCACTTCATTGAGAAGGATGTCAGGTGGGCCTGTCTCCAGAGCAGAGTGATTTTTCTTAAGACGAGGGGCTTTTTTGGAGTAACTGGGCCCCCAAAGTATGTGTGAATCTCCAGAAAATGTGGGGGTTTTTTTGTTGTTGTTTTTAACAATAGGCTCTGTAACTATTATCAGATTCTTAAAAAGAAAAAAGAATAAAGAGAAGACATTAATAATGCAAAACTCCTCCCCGGACCACCAGCTGACTCACTGTTCTCTGTACAGTCCAAATGTCCCCGTACTTGTCCAAACGCAGGACACTAGACCACCCCTTCTTGCCCCCTTAGTCATTTGAAGGCACCCAGCTGCCCAGCCACTCATTGCCAGGCAGGGAAAATGCTCGAAGGTGACATCACCAGGCACCTTCAGATCCACACCTTTCCTCCTCCACCAGGCACATGTTCCAGAATGATTTCCAAGTGATGGCCCCCCAAGGCACTCCCCACTCCAGGATGAGGGGGATCTTTGGCCAGCCGGTATGCAGCAATTAATTCGGTAAGGCCCCCTCCCCAGGGGAGGAAGCGGGGCTGGGGCTGTGAGGCTGGCCTGTGCCCTAATCCCTGTGGGAGAAACATCAAGCTCTATAAGGGATGTGTCGCTTGTTCTAACCTTTTTCCTGTTTTTGTAAAACTCCAAAACCCATTGATTTTCTTTTATCACTGATGGATATGTTTGCTAATTTGCTAATAATATTGCCTTCCACTGACAGGAAGGAACTTGTATTTGGTTACTTAATTTTCTTTCAGATTCCAGTCCCTTGGGAGGTGGAGGTGTCTTGACAGTGATTAATGGGACATTTTCTTGCTAAAGAGCGGGACTTCTCGTTTATGTCCGGGCTTTCTCTTTTGTTTACTCACTGCCCACCTCCTGAGACATTCCTCAGAGATTGAGACCAGCTCAGATGGGTGTTTAGAGATCAGGAAGGCACTTTTCCTCACCTGCTGTGCTGGTCTAAGCCCCATTCTCCACCTAACCGGAAAGGTCTGTGCTTATTTCCAAAGGACGGCTGTGTTGTGACCCATTGAAGGAAAAAGCAGTGAGTGAAAAAAAAAAGAGTTCTGCCGCTATTGGATTTAAACTGTGGTTGAGAAGACTGGGATATAGGATGGTGCTGGAAACTGAGATGTGGAAGCATTTAGATTGTGAAGCTGGGGGTCCCTTTCCAGGAATGAGGAGAAGTGGGAATCCCTAAAATGAGAATGATTTTTTTTCCGAGAGAAGTGAAGGTATTCTACCAGTTAGGACGGGACAAAGGTAAGTTGGGTGAGGCACTTTGTGTAACAGAACAAACCCTGAATTGGGGGCTAAAGGATTGGGTTTTAAGTCTCAACTCTGCAACTTACTAGCTTTGTGACCTCCGGGAATAACTTCCTTAAGTTTCATTTTGTCATCTATCCCGTAGGAATAGTAATGTATCAGGATGGTTTTACTTGCAGAGAACTGAAAACCCAATTCAAAATGGCTTAAATACTAGAGGAAATGATTTAGCTCATGGCTCATGAAAAGTCCATTAGTGGCCAAAGCTTCAGGCATGGTTTGATCAAGGGCTTGAACAAACCAAAAACTATGCATCTAGGAAAACAGTTCAAATACTGTATATATGATAATGAAAGTTAGTAATGCTAATTATTTAATAAAGTTTGTAAAGTGAAAATGATTTAAAAATTTGTGGGCCTCCCTGGTGGCGCAAGTGGTTAAGAGTCCGCCTGCCGATGCAGGGGATACGGGTTCGTGCCCCGGTCTGGGAGGATCCCATATGCCGCGGAGCGGCTGGGCCCGTGAGCCATGGCCGCTGGGCCTGCGCATCCGGAGCCTGTGCTCCGCAACGGGAGAGGCCACAACAGTGAGAGGCCCACATACCGCAAAAAGAAAAAAAAAAAAAAAAAAAAAAATTTGTAAAATGATAAAAATTTGTAAAATTAAAAATTTAAACGATAAAAAATTTGTTAAATTAAATTAAAATGATAAAAAAATTTGTTAAACTTTGTAAAAAAAAATGATAATAAGACTCCATCTTGGCTGAAAGATGCACACACCACCAGGAAGGACCCTGAGTCAGACTATGGGCCAAGCAAGACGATTGGCTGGAGACAACCCGGAAACTAACCCCATTACCTTAAAACCTGAGACTTCGAGCCACGTAGCAGAGCAGTTCTCCTGGGTTCCCTTACCCTGCTGCTCTCTGCCTGAGTGTCCCTTCCCAATAAAATCTCTTGCTCTGTCAGTACGTGTGTCTCCTCTGACAATTCATTTCTGAGTGTTAGACTAGAGGCCACTCTTGGGCCCTGGAAGGGGTCCCCCTTCCTGCAACGTGCTGGTGATGTTGATGAAAAGTAGCATCATCCATGAAGGATTAAAGGGAAGATGAGATAATTTAGCATATATGAGCATTCCCAACACCACCCCTAGCACACAGAAGATGCTCAAACATTAGTCAAATCTTAATTTGTGGTGAAATGTCCTAAATTAGCTTTCTATCGCTCTATAACAATTTATCACAAACTTAGCAGCTTAAAATAATGCCCATTGATTAGCTCACAGTTCTCTAGGTCGGAAGTCTGGGTATGGTGTGCCTGGGTTCTCTGCTCAGGGTCTCACAGGACCGAAATCAAAGTATGGGCTAGGCTTCATTCTTATCTGGAGCTCAGGGTCCTTTTCTAAGCTCATGCAGGTTATCAACAGAATTCAGCTTCTGGAGGTTATCGGACTGAGGTTTCTCTTCCCTTGTTGGCTGTCAGAAGGGTGCCACTCTCGGCTCCTGACAGGCTACTTTCATACTCCTTCAAAGCCAGCAGTGGAAAAAACTCCCTTGCATTGAATCCTTTTCATGTGTCGAATCTCTGTCTGGATCTCTCCACCCAGATTTAACGGGCTCACGTGATTACATCAGGCCCACCCAGATAATTTCCCTTTTGATGAAATCAAAGCCATCCAATTAGCAACCTTAATTACATCTGCAAAATCTCTTTTGTCACGTAACATAAAATCATCAACCACATGGGAGTGTTATCCCCTCATATTCTGAGGATCTGTCCACACTGAAGGTACCACGGTGTGACAATCTTGGAGGCCATTTTAGAACTCTGGCTACTACATGCTATTAGAATAAAAGCCCAGTTATGGTAACATGTTTTGGTCACAGTGCATGGCATAATAGGGGCACAGTAAATATTTGTTGAGTGAATGAATGGACATGGTACCCAAGGCCCTTCAGGATCTGGCCCATTCTTATCTTCTGCCAAATGATGCCCAACACACACACACACACACACACACACACACACACACACACAAACACAAACAGACACATCCACACTTCTAGGCCAACCCTGCAGACTCAGCTTCCCTAGCCTTTTTGCTCCTCCAAGCCAGGGTCAGGTAGCCTGTGCCAAAAACTGGTAAGTACCCTTATCATAGCATTTACTACAGGGTGGTATGATAGCCCATCCAGACACTGAGAACAGGGAAAGCAGGCTGGTTTGTAATGTGATGGGCCATCAATTTTGACACATATTTTTCCAAAGACTCAGACCTTCTAACACCAACCGCACCATTCAGCCTAGAATCCCTTAACACTATGCCAGTGACTTGACTGTAGATCCCGTTTGGCTTTAGAATTCTGCCTTCATTTACTTTCTCATCAAGTGAGAAGAGCTTAAGCAAAAGCACACAGTAAACTTCAAAAATGCCACGTGACTGATAAACGTAGGATGCCATATTATGGTTCCACATGAGGCAATGACATGGGAAGAGAGTTTTGCTTTTCAACCAGGTTTTCAAAGTCCTAAATGAACATTCACCTTCCTCTTTGCTTGCTACACCACCTGCAATTCTCCCTGCAACACAGGTAGTGATGGGGTAGCAATGAAGAAAAGTGCACACCTTATGAAAGTTTCTTCCTGTTTAAAACTCCATTTCCATTTCATAGAGAAATGTACTACTGGGAAACAATAGGCCATTAGTGTCGAGAGATTAGCGTGGTTGAGACTTAGCAGGAAATCCTGAACTGGACTCTCTGTTTTAGTTGTTTTATGAATTTGGATAAGTTCCTCCTCAATCTTAGACACTCCGCTAGGCTCTGAGGATAAAAAAAAAAGAAGAAATAGTTCCTGCCTTTGTGGAGCTACCAGTCTGCGGGTAGTGATAGAAATGGCGGAAGAAAAATGACATCTGTCTTGGCACGTATTAGAACAGAGGTGGTACAGTAGAGAGGAAGGAGCCGGAGGTGGCAGTCGACTCTCATTTTAGTATGAGTGGGTGTTTCCCAGGAGGAGGAAGAGAAAGGGAGTCCAGGCAGTGGGAACAGTTTTGAGCAAAGGTACAGAGGCCCAGAGTGGAAAGGGAGGAGGGAAGGGCTGGCATTGGTTGAGGGCCCACAGCCAAAGGCTCTTCACAGACCTGGGTGCTGCTCAAAGCTGGGCAGAGATCCGAGGAGGGCAGTGCATGGGGGCAATAGAACCATGGAAGCAGAGGCTCAACCTGTACCACTGGTCCGGCGAAACGCAGGTGCGGAAGTGGAGCAGCTTGCTGAGGAATGCCATGGGCATCGCCGGGGCAACAGCGCCGGAGAGCTTTTCAACTACCCCTCTTTGCTTACTTCCCCACAGTCTCAGCTTCCTTAGCAAGCTCTCTCCCTATTGAGAAAACCCGCCTCCACCTGAGTAGAGTGAAAGGCCCTGGTCTTATGCCAGCAAGGCGTCACCAGGAACAACAGGGACCTTGAGGGTGGCTTTGAGTCCTTAGAAAATGGCTGGAGAACTGACTGGCCCCAGCACCTCCACCCAAAGGAACGACCTGGAGCACGAAGTCCCAGGTGTGGTGACAACCTGGCCTCCAGGGTTGGGGAAATATACTCCACGTCTTGACGGATGGAGCCGTCAGGTCCACACTGGGGATACAGGGATGCATAGAGAATTGGAATCAGTTTTGCAGTCAGTAAACCACAGTCCACTCTCTGGCCACAGATGCTCACATGCAGTAATGCTCACCATCCTCCTCCAAGACCTGCAAAAGTTGCATGTAATTATGGCATCGGATGCTGTTCCAGCTCCAGGATCTGGCGACTAACAACAGGTCCCAAGGTGCTTCCTCTTGATCCAAAGGCTTATGAGCTAAAAATAGAAGTAATCTTCCTCCCACACACTGAACATACAGTAAGGAAACAAGCACAGGGTAACTACAATGAACTCTGCCATCTGAAGAGGGGAAAGATGGGAAGTCACAGGCCTTTGACGATTCTGAAATCTCACAGTACACACGCTACCCCTTTCCCACACGCTGGTCATGGTCAGGGCCATGGTCACGGTCATGGTCATGGTCATGGTCATGGTCACGGTCATGGTCATGGTCATGGTCATGGAGGTGGCTCTCCCCTCCATTGTTCTCCTTGGCTTTTGGCTCCTCCCACTGGGACATCTTCCTTTCCCATCACCCTCCTTCACCACTTCTGATGAGGGCACAGGAAAATGTGCGACACCCTCAGCCTATAAAGCCCTGGGGACCCAGAGGCCTTTTACAATTTTGAGTAACTTTAATTTAGAATCTTTTAGTTCAGCCTGAGGCCAGTTTTGCCTCACACTTCCTTTAAAAATGTTCCTGGGGTTACTTTGGATCTGATTTAAATCCACTCTATTTCACCAATTCTTTTTGAGACATGCCAGACTCTGTAGACTTTTTCTCAGCTACTTCTGATACTCATGCTGCTATGGGACAGAATCTTTAAAGTTCCTAGAAGCCCTCTTGTCCCGCTGAGAGGGTATACTAGGCACTGCTTTAATTCGTTCAAAGGTCTTATAACCACAAGTTTGATTTGTGTTTTACTCTAAGCTTCTGTCTTTTTGGCAGTGCCTTGAGTTTGATCTTTTACTGGCTTGATTCACTGGAGATAAGAAAGTTTTCTTTTCCATTCTGGCCTGTTCCACACCCTCTATATTCCCTTTCAATTCAGCTTGCAAACTAGCCAGTTCTTTCTTTAGTAGTAGACATTTGCACGTTCTCCCTGGAAATCGCATTGCTCATATCTAAAAGTTCACAAGCTACATTTTCTGTCTTCCAACCTACGACCGGCAATGGTTTTACCAATTGTTTTGCATTATTTAAAATGGAGGGGCTTCCCTGGTGGCACAGTGGTTGAGAGTCCGCCTGCCAATGCAGGGGACACGGGTTTGATCCCTGGTCCGGGAAGATCCCACATGCCGCGGAGCAACTAAGCCCATGTGCCACAACTACTGAGCCTGCGCGCCACAACTACTGAAGCCCATGTGCATACAGCCCGTGCTCTGCAACAGGGGAAACCACCACAAGGAGAAGCCTGTGCACCGTGACGAAGAGTAGCCCCTGCTCGCCACAACTAGAGGAAGCCCGTGTGCAGCAACGAAGACCCAATGCAGCCAAAAATAACTAAATAAATTAATTAAAAAAGAAAAACTTTGAGGTATAATTAACATAGAACATTATATTAAAAAAAAATAAAATGGATCATCGTTTTTCTAGACTTCTCCAGTTTTCGGGCCTCTGCTTGTTGTCTGGTCAAGAGAGCAAATGGAAGTGCACAGGGCCTCTAAAGGCCTAGGCTTGAAACAGGCATTCTACCACTTCTGCTGCATCCTGCAGGACAGAGCAAATCACAGGCCGACCTGTTCAGAGTGAAACTATGAAGTGACAAGGCAAAAGGGCGCAAATACAGAGAACCATTAACTGGGGACTTCAGTGCACTCAATCAACCTCAGAGAGACCAATAATCTATTTTACTAAAGTCAGTGTGCTTTGTTACAACACCGTTGTTTGTAACCTAATACTCCTCTGGTGTGCCCAGCAATGTGCCTGTGACCTTGCTCCTATTTCCAAAATAAAAAAGAAGAAGCATTGTCCCCAGGCAAACACATCCCACCTCTGACAAGCCTCTCTCTGCTCCTCGAGCTTTTCTCCATATTGGACCCGGCCTTTGGTGGAGAAAAGGATCCTGGCAAACATGAGTGTCACCTTATACACATTACGATGTGTATAAAGTGAACAGCCTTCTGCCGTAGGGAAATCTGACCCTTCAAAGATTCCAAAATAAAAATAAACAAACAAAAGCCATTGTAGTCCCTATTGATAATGCCATTTTTTAAAAAGCAATAATTTGTCTCCAGAAGACACTCAACTGGTTTTCCACTCAAAGCCAAGTGAGTGCCCTCACTTGCCTTTAATGGCAAAACGTTTAAAAACTGAGTATTTTTAGAAAACTTTTACTAAGGTCCTCTGTTATGGGCTGAACTCTGTCCCCCGCCACCTCCCCAAATTCATACGCTGAAGTCCTAACCCCGAGTACTTCTGAATGTGACTTTTTTGGAGATATGGTCTTTAAAAAGATAATTAAGTTAAAAGGAAGTCATTAGTGTGGGCCCTAATCCAATATGACTAGTATCCTTATGAGAAGAGGAAATTAGGACACAGACATGTACGGAGGAAGGACCACGTGAAGACACAGGGAGGCCAGTGGCCACCTATAAGTCAAGGAGAGAAGCTTCAGGAGAAACCAATCCTGCTGCCACCTCCATCTCAGACTTCCAGCCTTCAGAACTGTCAGGATGTGACTTTCTTTTATTTAAATCACCCAGTCTGTGGTACTTTATTATCGCAGCCCTAGCAAATTCATACGCTAAGATGTTGTTGACTTTGGGCTCTTTTGGCTCACTTTGAGTGCACAAAAGTTTCCTTGTCAAGGTAGATAGCAGAGTTTACTCTTACGAATAACAATTTTATCGAGCACTTATTATTTGCCAAGTACTGTGCTTACATGAATTTTATCCTCAAAACAATCCTATAAGGTGTGTCTGACTTTTTAGATGGGAAAACTGAGCCTTAAGTGACTAAGAGGTTAAGTGATAGAGCCTGAGTCTCCCCACCGGCAGAACTGGGATTTCACCCCTCTCCGCTGGAAGAGACCTGGGCTTTAAAGTCAGATGGATTTGAGGTCAAATCCTTGCTCTGCAAATTACTAACTATGCTGCCTTGAGTGGTTTACTTAACTACTCTGAGTCTTAGTGTCCACATCTAAAAAAATGGCCACAGTGCACAGGTTATTGTGATGGTTCAATGGTGTAACTCATGCCTACTAAAATCTTTAAAGAAGCCTAGCACAATTCTTATAATATGTCAAGGGCTCAATGAATGCTAGTCTTTGTGTGTTAAGACAACATCAGGCCCAGTTGCCTTACAAGCATCTCTAATCCAGTCAGTCTGTGGGTCAGGGCCAGAGGTCAAGGCTGTTTCCTGCATTACATTTTTTTCCAGTTCCTCGTCCCATCTGCTCTTATGTTTCCTCAAAGGATATGACCTTTACCCATGACCTCAGAGTATAGATGAGGAGGTCACAAAAGGTCTCATGCAGACTGAAGGAGCTCAAGATTCAACACAAACTGTTGCACAAAGAAATCAAAGGCCACCACTACATCCTCTGAATAAATGGCTGAATCCACACACTCAATAAGAGGGTAGTGATGTGAAGAACAGGTTACGTTCAAAGTGGCAATTTGGAAGGTGTTGCTTTCACTCGATGAGATTTTATTGATCATGAGTACGAGGATGGCATCACGCTGGGCACATCCGGGGAGGTAAAATCTGAAGATGCCCAGCACCAGATCGAACGCGATAAGTGTCTTTAAAAGGGCAAAACCTGCTGAGAGGTTAGGGGAAGGAGAAGTCATTTCTGGTTTGGAAACATACCAAGCTTCCAGAGAGGGGATGGCATTAGGTAAGACTTGAAGGAAGGGAGGAGAGAGATGGCTTTTTCGTCTAGGCACGCTCTGCCCTCAGCCCAGTTGTATGTTAAAGCACAGGGGTCTATATTTAATCAACAGCATAGACAGGCTGAATTCTTCCTCTTTGTAAGGAGGTGTAGTTTGTAACTTATGACTAATATTCTCCCAAAACTTGGCAGCAAGAGGCTATTCCAGGGACAGTTGTTTGAAGGATAAGCAGTTCTTCAGTCTTTTTTTGGCTACTTTGAGATCTTCCCCTGGGATTAAGCCACATGAACCAAGACTGGGGCCCCTGGATACCATTGCATGGATGATATTGTGTGGCTACCGGCTGAATTGCGTTCGTAGCAGGGGCCTGGGGTGATGGACAGGACATCCCATCATGGGGATGCTTTCCAGGCTGCACATTAGCGGAGAGTATCCTGACCTGCTTAGGTAAGGATTATAGGTCTCTCTGATCCAATGGTCGCACTTTCCCTGAGGAAGCCTCGGCTGGAGAGGCACTAGCTTTTCCTTTCAGGGCTGATTCCTAGAAAGCTTCCTAGTGTCCGATCCATGGCTCCCTTGCGACAAGCAGACACATCATTATGGGATGCAGTCTTTAACATCTTACTCTTGGCTCCGTTTGAAATCTCCATCCTTGTTTTCATTGCTTCTTAAGTTCCTCTCTCTCTCTCTTTTTTTTTTTTTTTTTTTTGCGGTATGTGGGCCTCTCACTGTTGTGGCTTCTCCCGTTGTGGAGCACAGGCTCCAGACACGCAGGCTCAGCGGCCATGGCTCACGGGCCCAGCCACTCCGCGGCATGTGGGACCCTCCCGGACCGGGGCACGAACCCGTGTCCCCTGCATCGGCAGGCGGACTCCCAACCACCGCGCCACCAGGGAAGCCCAGTTCCTCTCTTTTTGATTCATGCCTTCCTGTTCCAGCTTTTCTACCCTTGTGAGCTACTTCCAGTCTTTTCTGAAGGAGGTGTGGTTGAGCCACACTGTCCTTTCATTTCCTTCAAGCCTGCAGGTCTGTGCACATGAGGTTTCCTTTGCCTGGAAAACTCTTTCTTTCCTTTCCCCTTTTCCTCTTTTCACTTTTCCACTCTTCCCCCCTGACATCCCGGTAGCTCTGCCCTCTTTTAAGTCTGTGTTGATATCACTTCCTCTATGGGTTCGAGGTCCCGGTGTGTGTTCCGAGGATTAAAGACAGTGATTCCTGTAAAATTCCCCGTACAGAGCCTGCCACATGCTGAGGTTTCCTCTCACCTCCAGCCCCACTTTCTGTAAGTGATTACTTTCTTAGCACAGCATTCACTAGGAACTGAATCCTTCATGGGAGCGGTGCACGTTTGTCTCCAAGAGGCAAAGATACAGACACAGAGAAGGTGATCAGGGAGGGCTTCCTGTAGAAGTGGAGCCTCATGGAAGCATTGAAAGGAGCGAAGACTCCAGACAATAACCAGCCTCACAGAGGGGTGGGAGAAGGTAGGCTGTGGCAATGGACAAGTCCTGGGGCCAGCACGCAGCCCCCAACCCATCTTTCCAGGTCTCTACTCCGATTTTTCAGGCCTTGAAAAATGCAACATACTTGGGAATCAGTGTTAGGGGACCTCCGGTGAGCATGTCCTGGGGGTTGTGAGCTCCTCTGTGCATATTTTCCCTCTTTGTGGTTCCAGAATCTAATATACTTCCCTGCTCCAATGCCTGGTAATCTCAGTTGTCTAACCCACTTCTCCCTTAGCCTTCCCTTCAGCCAATAACACAGGATACAGTGTCTATTCTGTCCCCAAACACCTTTTCGCCCCTTTGGTGCTCAAAACAACAGAGCTTCCAAGGAGCTCAGAGATCATCTTCACATATGTCTCTGAAATCACTACGTGGTAGCAGAAGAAATGCTACCTTTTTACTCACAGGATGCATGATTCCTTCCACAAGTGTGGATTGAGCCCCTACTAAGTGCCAGGCACTGGGAATAGAGGTACCCAAGGATGGGTAGCTTGGTGCATTTCCCTCAGCCAGAAGGAAATCTGCAGGAGCTGCTCTAAGAGGTGGCCTCAGCCTCTTTAATGCCTTCTGTTACTTCTCCCCCACCCTGACAAGTCAGCGGAAACAAATGATTCAAGGACCCTTTTTTGTGCTCTCTATACAAGGGCAGCTTCAAATCGCACGTCTCCTGGTAACCGCTGTAGAGCCCCGCCTACAGGAAAATTTCAGAACTGCAGCTTGAGGATCTGGGAAGAGAAAGCGTGCAGTGCCAGTCTCAGGGGAGGTGGAGGGAGGTCTCCATTCCCTTCTGGGGGTTCTTCCATTTCAATGGCTCGCTCTTCCCATTCGCCAACCGTGGTCAGGATAGAGAGTGAGGGGAGGAGCCACCGCACCTTTCTCACTATCTTTGCTCTCCTGTGTCCTTCTAATAAGATGGAGAGCTTAATATAACATGGCTACTTCTAATGCAAGTTCAAGTTGAAACATACTATTTCAATATAGTCCTAGCTTAGGGCTGTGGACATAGCAAGGCCTTAATAATTACATGCTGTTTGCTTGGTGGTAAGTCCTTGATCCCTGGAACCAAATATGAAGTGAATTTGATCCTCGGATGTTTCTTGTTTTGTGTGGAACCAAGAGGCTTGGAGGAGCGAATCTTAGACCAGGGAACTATCTCTTCTATGGCCAAAGTGAACCAGAAAAGAGAGTCAGGAAGCTCTTCTTACAGTCCTCATGGTGTTCAAGATCTGAGTTTTCCACACTGAAAACAGAGACTCTGCAGACATCAAAAATTATACCACCAATTCACTGCCCAAGATCAGCTGAACAAGCGTGGTACCAGCTGGAGAACTCCTATTCTATTTATTAAACAATAGTTCCTCAGGACACCACAGAATTTCACTAATAACTGGCTGAATATAGGTTTAAGCCCAGTAATAATGGCTAGCAAACTAAGAGGTACTTACACTTAATTATACCTCTAGCATGTAGGTCGG
This sequence comes from Mesoplodon densirostris, assembly GCF_025265405.1. Taxonomy (NCBI): domain Eukaryota; kingdom Metazoa; phylum Chordata; class Mammalia; order Artiodactyla; family Ziphiidae; genus Mesoplodon; species Mesoplodon densirostris. The sequence continues at coordinate 22,594,607 of NC_082680.1, forward strand.
CACAGAGGGAGGCCTTAATTATCAATGTGTTATGCCCCTACTTTACATATAACAAATGACTTTAATGTGGCTATTCATGTTATAGTTTAAACATGTTGGTAATTAGGAAGTGGAAAACAGGCGTAGCAGTGGGAGTTGTCAGTTTCCTGAGCTCTATATGTGACCTTTCATGCTCTGGACCTCTGAGCTCAGACTCTCAGCCGAGGGAGGCAAGAGCAGCCTTGGGTCAGAGGATGCATGGCGTGGACATCCAGGCATATGATGAGGCTAAGGAGAGAGCTATGCACAGAATTCCATCCCGTTATTTAACAAGCCTTTACTGAGTACCTACTACGTGCTAAGACTGTTCTAATCACAGGAGATGTCAGTAAAAAAAAAACGGACTCAGAACCCTGCCTCGGTGGAGCTTGTATTTGAAGCTGGTTCAGTTATAGAACCCAAAGAGTTGATCACTGGCTCAGAGAAGGTCACCAGCAGTGGGTCTGCCCTCGGCCCTGTCCTATCCTGTGCTTCTTTCAACAACTTGGATGAAGACCTAAAAGGCATGTGGTCGATTCTGCGGAGAGCAGTTGTGAACAGGCACCAGTGCTCAGTATGGTCCTTGTTTGATGTTTCATCCTCACCACCATCTTGCAAGGCACGTATTATCATCACTTTCATTTTAGATCACAGAATTCCATAGGGCTCACGTGACTTTCCCATCCAAGTTGGCATCCCTCCCTCTGAAGATGCAAGGCCGAAGATGGTGTAATTGATACTGGATGATGGGATGAGGATTCCAAAAGTCTTTATTATCTGAATAAATGAGCTCAAACTGACAATTTGCATTGAGGGTATAATACAAAGCAGTAAGGTCTAAGACACAACATTTAGAGACTTGAATCTTCTTGGCGCTATTTTTTTTTTTTTTTTTTGGGCGGTACGCGGGCCTCTCACTGTTGTGGCCTCTCCCGTTGCGGAGCACAGGCTCCGGACGCGCAGGCTCAGCGGCCATGGCTCATGGGCCCAGCCGCTCTGCAGCACGCGGGATCCTTCCGGACCGGGGCACGAACACGTGTCCCCTGCATCGGCAGGTGGACTCCCAACCACTGCATCACCAGGGAAGCCCCCTTGGCGCTATTTTTGATGCATTATCTATTTCTGTGATTATTTCCTGCCGTTTATGAGATTTCTGCTTTCCCCTGGTACTCTGGAGGAAGTTGACTTTTAAAACGCAAGATTAATATATTTAATAGCCAAGTTTAAGGAGTAAGGGAATTTAGTGTTAATGTTACTCCAGGGCACAAGCTGCCATGGCAAAGGTGATTTAGGGGTTGATCTCTGTTCCAGCTACCTCTGTAATGAACCAACCCCAAACCCAATGATGTAAAATAACAATCATTTTGTTGTACTCACTGATTCTGAGTCAGGAATTTGGACAAGCCATGTCAGGATCAATTTATCTCTACTCCACAACATAAGGGGCTCCATCTGGTAGGACTGCAATGGCTGGGGGTGACTCAGGTATCTGGGGGCTGGAATCATCTAGACGCTTCTTCACTCACATATCTAGTGTCTGGGCTGGGATGACCCTGAGGGCTGGGCTCAGCTGGGACTGTGTGTGGGAGATGTTCCATGTGGCTTGGGCTTCCTCACAGAATGGCAGATCAGGGTAGCTGGATTTCTTAAATGGCAGCCTGAAGCTCCAAGAGCAAGCATTCTAGCAAGCTAGGTGAAAGGTACACGGCATCTTTTCAACATAGTCTATCAGTCAAAGCAGTCAAAAGCCTGTCCAGATTCAAGGGAAAGAAACATAGACCTTATCTTGTAATAAGAGATATGTCAGTGAACTTGTGGCCATATTTAAAAACCATTGTATTCCTAAGAAGCATATCCTCCCTGTGGGCCTTTAGCTCAATTACTTACAGAATAAGTCCCAATTTGTAGAAGAAAAAACTGAAGAGGGAGGATGTGACTATTGTCTTCAACTCTTTGAAAGAATGTCACATTCAAGAGAGAACAGATTTAACCCACAAGGCTTCAAGTACAGAACTAAGAACCAGTGAATAAATGTCAGAGGAGAACTTCTTAATATTTAGGGATGTCTGACAGTGGCCGGCTCAGCTAGGAAGACTGTGAATTTTCTGATTTTTGAACTATTGATTAAGCACAAATCAAGAATGTTCTAGAAGAGTTTCAGACTTTGTCTGGGAGGTTGGATTAGATGATTTCTTTAGGAAAGCAAGAGCTATAAGTGACCACATGTCAGAAACATCACCACAGATACAGGGAATGGTGAATAATAGGGCAAGGCTTCAACTGTCTTTTCCCAAGTTACCGCTGGAGACTATGATTTCAGGGATACACCCCTCCTATACTGATGGCTGAAATCCACCTATGAGAGATGATTTCTTTTCATTTAAGATTTTGACCCTTGTTCAAATGTAATAAAATACCCTGGGAGAGCTGAGAGCTGATGGTCTTTTGGGTAATTTGTAATTTAACCTGAATGTTTTTCAAGTCCTATTCTGTGAGCATAATTTGACAAGAAAAGACAGGGCGTTGAGTCAGAAGGATGAAGGGGAGATGCACCACGGCGCAGGGGTTGGGGGAGATGCACAGAAACCTGGGAGAGCTGACACTTAACTGTGGTCGCCCTGGTGAAGGGCTGATTTCTTCAGCTTAATTTAAACGGATAAGAAACCACAGTTTTCTGAGCAAACTGGTAGAAAGTGGGTACCCTGTTTGCTACATTTCCTGCACTTGAGAAATGCAACAAGGACCGCAGACCCCTCTTTCCTGCTTGGAGCAGTTAGAGGGAAGCTCCCCCCACCCCCATCACATATTCCTGTCCTCACAGTCTGCTAGAGCAGAGATACTCTGAGGCCTAACCCACTTCCTGAGAAGTCATGTCAGCCTCTGTATAAACAAAGCAAAAATCGTAACCATGTATCTCCATAGCAAGAGCAATCCCAGAGGGAGACCGGGACGGTGTGGCAGGCAGATGTTATCCAAGGGGAACATGCTTCGGGTTGTGCACATTGGATCTGGTCATTTACCAAGGACCTCTTTAGAAGGGCAAGGGTCTCAGAGATGCAAGCAGAGGCTATAAAATGTATGGCATAAACAGAGCATTCCGTACAGGGAAGAATAACCAGTGGACCCCTGCACCCTTCCTCACCTGCACTACCCACACACCCCAAAGAGCTTCTGATCAAAGAGGGCAACAGTAAATGTTTCAGCTTATGGTGACGATCACCCCCCTTCCATTTCTGCATCTTCCTTCCCTCACACAGCCCAGAGCGGGGTGGGGGGTGGGGGGCTGCACAACCCGCTGTCAGGAAAGCCTGTGAAGTCAGCTATTCGCATCTTAATATGATGTGAAGACAATGGGCTTTGTCCCTTGGCATATGTCAATATGAAGGCTGATCTTAGGGCAGAGTGAAAGACTGTCCTCCAAGGGAATTCAAGCTGGGGAAGAGCGACTGGGCAGATGCTTGGGAAGGGGAGGTGGCCAGCCGGAGTTCCGCAGGCAGCCACCACTTCCGTTTCCGTGTACGGGCGGGGGCTGGGTGTCAGCTGCTCGTTCACTTGTGGGAGGCCAGAGGATTTGGGCTTTGGGCTGGATGCTATTCTCCTGGAGAGCAGGTAGTGGGTGGATCTCAGGCTCTGGTCCACGGGGGAGCTGATGTGCCCTTCTGTCTCAAGCATTCTTCCCATGGTCTAGAGAGGAGCCAGCTCACTGGGGATCCACATTACATCAGCAGTGGCCCCAGAGAGCGGAGCATGCCGGAAGCCAGGTGTTCCTCCCAGCTACGGGAATTTTAATTGGGTTGTAAATAGACAAACATGAGATGAAAGGAGAAATCTTCCAACAGAAAGTTTGCATGGTCCTAGTACTCCAGACCCATGGAAATCTTAGGATAAAAAGTCCCAGGGCTTCCCTGATGGTGCAGTGGTTAAGAATCTGCCTGCCAATGTAGGGGACATGGGTTCGAGCCCTGGTCCGGGAAGATCCCACATGCTGCGGAGCAACTAAGCCCATGTGCCACAGCTACTGAGCCTTTGCTCTAGAGCCTGCGAGCCATAACTACTGAGCCCATGTGCCTAGAGCCCGTGCTCCGCAACAAGAGAAGCCACCGCAATGAGAAGCTGGCTTGCTGCAACTAGAGAAAGCCCATGCGCAGCAACAAGGACCCAATGCAGCCAAAAACAAACAAACAAAAAAGTCCCAAGTAACACCAAGTGCCATTTATTTTCACCAATATATATAAGATGAGCCCTGACTCCATTATGCACCGCCAATAAGAAGTTCTACGGGATCACAGACACGTCAATGGTCCCCAAGGCCCCATAAGGCTATTTTCCTAGCATATCACATCCTCCAAGCCACAGATGTCACAACGTTGTTCTAGCAGAGACTGAATATCATCCCATTATTAGAAAATGGAAGGTAATTCAATTACAAGATTAAATGGAGGCATTTCTTTTTCTTTTCTTTTCTGTTCTTTCTTTTTCTTCACTTCCTGAACCAATAGATCTTGGTTGTGTGGAGCTTTTAAACTTTCACAAGCACAGTTACAGTGTGATGCTCGACAAATCCATTTTAAAAGGGCCATTTGATAGGATTGGGGGAAAGGAATCAGTGGCTCTATACAGATTCATTTAGCATAGATCTTGTCCAAAGAAAGGAAAAATCTTGGAAATCAATATGAATAAATTTAAATGTGACTCAGGGGAGAAAGCATTTTTTATACATGAATTGAGCTATGTGAAACCAGCAGTAATAAACAAGACTTATAATTCTATTGACAGCCAATAAACAAGAATGAAAGTCTGAAATTATATTGCACACTAGGAACGAACTCAGACAGCCAATATCCCACTCAGTCGGATAATAACTCTTTATTGGTCCACACACATAGGAATTCAAACTGGCTACATAGGGTGCAATCATGGGATTCTGCAAGGGCATATTTTTGTGGACTTGTGGTGCCCTGACACTGAGAAAAAATATAATTACTTACTCATTATTGGAGAAAAGACTCAGAGTCTCTCTCATTTGCATAAGTTAACCATGAAGCATCTTAGTTAGCTAGGCAATTTTCCTTTAAGATTTGTCATAAGTGGGTTTTTTTTTTTGAATTTTATTTTATTTATTCTTTTATACAGCAGGTTCTTATTACTTATCCATTTTATACATATTAGTGTATATATGTCAATCCCAATCTCCCAATTCATCACACCACCACCCCTCCCCTGCCACTTTCCCCCCTTGGGGTCCATATGTTTGTTCTCTACATCTGTGTCTCTATTTCTGCCCTGTAAACTAGTTCATCTGTACCATTTTTCTAGGTTCCACATATATACGTTAATATACGATATTTGTTTTTCTCTTTCTGACTTACTTCACTCTGTATGACAGTCTCTAGATCCATCCACATCTCTATAAACGACTCAATCTTTCCTTTTTATGGCTGAGTAATATTCCATTGTATATCGGTACCACATCTTCTTTATCCATTTTTCTGTCGATGGGCATTTAGGTTGCTTCCATGACCTGGGTATTGTAAATAGTGCTTCAATGAACATTGGGGTGCATGTGTCTTTTTGAACTATGGTTTTCTCTGGCTATATGCCCAGTAGTGGGATTGCTGGGTCGTATGGTAGCTCTATTTGTAGTTTTTTAAGGAACCTCCATACTGTTCTCCATGGTGGCTGTATCAGTTTACATTCCCACCAACAGTGCAAGAGGGTTCCCTCTTCTCCACACCCTCTCCAGCATTTGTTGTTTGTAGATTTTCTGATGATGCCCATTCTAACTGGTGTGAGGTGATACCTCATTGCAGTTTTGAATTGCATTTCTCTAATAATTAGTGATGTGGAGCAGCTTTTTTTTTTAATTTTTATTTTATTTTATTTTATTTATTTATTTATTTATTTTGCATTACACGGGCCTCTCACTGTTGTGGCCTCTCCCGTTGCAGAGCACAGGCTCCGGACGCGCAGGCTCAGCGGCCATGGCTCAAGGGGCCCAGCCGCTCCGCGGCATGTGGGATCCTCCCAGATCGGGGCACGAACCTGCGTCCCCTGCATCGGCAGGCGGACTCTCAACCACTGCGCCACCAGGGAGGCCCTGGAGCAGCTTTTCATGTGCTTCTTGCCCATCTGTATGTCCTCTTTGGAGAAATGTCTATTTAGGTCTTCTGACCATTTTTGCATTGGGTTGTTTGTTTTTTTAATATTGAGCTGCATGAGCTCTTTATATATTTTGGAGATTAATCCTTTGTCTGTTGATTCATTTGCAAATATTTTCTCCCATTCTGAGGGTTGTCTTTTCGTGTTGTTTGTAGTTTCCCTTCTTTTAAGTTTCATTAGGTCCCATTTGTTTATTTTTGTTTTTATTTCCATTTCTCTAGGAGGTGGGTCAAAAAAGATCTTGCTGTGGTTATGTCAAAGAGTGTTCTTCCTATGTTCTTCCTAGACCAAGATGTGGTCTATCCTGGAGAATGTTCTGTGTGCACTTGAGAAGAAAGTGTAATCTGCTGTTTTTGGATGGAATGTCCTATAAATATCAATTAAATCTATCTGGTATATTGTGTCATTTAAAGCTTCCCTTTCCTTATTTATTTTCATTTTGGATGATCTGTCCATTGGTGTAAGTGAGGTGTTAAGGTTCCCCACTATTATTGTGTTACTGTTGGTTTCCTCTTCTAGCACTGTTAGCAGTTGCATTATGCATTGAGGTGCTCCTATGTTGGGTGCATATATATTTATAATTGTTATATCTTCTTCTTGGGTTGATCCCTTGATCATTATGTAGGGCTCTCCTTGTCTCTTGTAACATTCTTTATTTCAAAGTCTATTTTATCTGATATGAGTATTGCTACTCCAGCTTTCTTTTGATTTCCATTTGCATGGAATATCTTTTTCCATCCCCTTCCATCACTTTCAGTCTGTATGTGTCCCTAGGTCTGAAGTGGGTCTCTTGTAGACAGCATATATAAGGATCTTGTTTTTTTATCCATTCAGCGAGTCTGTGTCTTTTGGTTGGAGTGTTTAATCCATTCTCGTTTAAGGTAGTTACTGATATGTATGTTCCTATTACCATTTTCTTAATTGTTATGGGTTTGTTTTTGTAGGTCCTTTTCTTCTCTTGTGTTTCCCACTTAGAGAAGTTCCTTTAGCGTTTGTTGTAGAGCTGGTTTGGTGGTGCTAAGTTCTCTTAGCTTTTGCTTGTCTGTAAAGCTTTTGATTTCTCCATCGTATCTGAATGACATCCTTGCCAGGTAGAGTAATCTTGGTTGTAGGTTCTTCCCTTTCATCACTTTAAGTAGTCATGCCACTCCCTTCTGGCTTGTAGAGTTTCTGCTGAGAAATCAGTTGTTAACTTTATGGGAGTTCCCTTGTATGTTATTTGTCGTTTTTCCCTTGTTGCTTTCAATAATTTTTCTTTGTCTTTAATTTTTGTCAATTTGATTACTATATGTCTTGGCATGTTTCTCCTTGTGTTTATCCTACCTGGGACTCGCTGCACTTCCTGGACTCGGGTTGCCTATTTCCTTTCCCATGTTATGGAAGTTTTCGACTCTAATCTCTTCAAATATTTTCTCGGGTCCTTTCTCTCTCTCTTCTCCTTCTGGGACCCCTATAAAGCGAATGTTGCATTTAATGTTGTCCCAGAGGTCTCTTAGGCTGTTTCATTTCTTTCCATTCTTCTTTCTTCATTCTGTTCCGCAGCAGTGAATCCCACCATTCTGTCTTCCAGGTCACTTATCTGTTCTTCTGCCTCAGTTATTCTGCTATTGCTTCCTTCTAGTGTGTTTTTCATTTTGGTTATTGTATTGTTCATCTCTGTTTGTTTGTTCTTTAATTCTTCTAAGTCTTTTTTAAACATTTCTTGCATCTTCTCGTCCTTTGCCTCCATTCTTTTTCAGTGGTCCTGGATCATCTTCATTGTCATTATTCTGAATTCTTTTTCTGGAAAGTTTCCTATCTCCACTTTATTTAGTTGTTTTTCTGGGTTTTATCTTGTTCTTTCATCTGGTACATAGCCCTCTGCCTTTTCATCTTGTCTATCTATCTGTGAATGTGGTTTTCGTTCCACAGACTGCAGGATTGTAGTTTTTCTTGCTTCTGCTGTCTGTTCTTTGGTGGGTGAGGCTATCTAAGAGGTTTGTGCAAGTTTCCTGATGGGAGGGACTGGTCATGGGTAGAGCTGGGTGTTGCTCTGGTGGGCAGAGCTCAGTAAAACTTTAATTCTCTTGTCTGCTGATGGGGGCTGCTGGGTTCCCTCCCTGGTGGTTTTTTGACCTGAGGCAACCTAACACTGGAGACTACCTGGCTCTTTAGTGGGGCTAATGGTAGACTCTGGGAGGGCTCACGCCAAGGAGTACTTCCCAGAACTTCTGCTGCCAGTGCTCTTGTCCTCACAGTGAGACACAGCCACCCCCTGGATCTGCAGGAGACCCTCCAACACTAGCAGGTAGGTCTGGTTCAGTCTCCCCTGGGGTCACTGCTCCTTCCCCTGGGTCCCGATGCCCACACTACTTCGTGTGTGCCCTCCAAGAGTGGAGTCTCTGTTTCTCCCAGTCCTGTCGAATTCCTACAATCAAATCCCGCTGGCCTTCAAAGTCTGATTCTCTAGGAATTCCTCCTCCCGTTGCCAGAACCCCAGGTTGGGAAGCCTGACGTGGGGCTCAGAACCTTCACTCCAGTGGGTGGACTTCTGTAGTATAAGTGTTCTCCAGTTTGTGAGTCATCCACCCAGCAGTGATGGGATTTGATTTTATTGTGATTGCGCCCCTCCTACCGTCTCATTGTGGCTTCTCCTTTGTCCTTTGTCTTTGTCTTTGGATGTCTTTGTCTTTGGTTGGTATCTTTTTTGGTGAGTTCCAGTGTCTTCCTGTCGATGACTATTCAGCAGTTAGTTGTGATTCCAGTGCTCTCACAAGAGGGAATCTGTCATAAGTGTTTTGCATAAAAAATAGGACCACAACAACTCGCCTGAGTTCTAAAGAATGTTTACTATGTCTATAATTTTATATTTCTGTGCACTCTGGATATGAAAGTCTCTAGTACCTTGAATTTTCCCTTTTCTCATAGTAATAGGAGAAAAGATTGGTCAGTCTTACAGGGAGTAACTATGTTTGGCTACCTAAGGAAGGAAGCTGTAGTGGTGTTTACAGGACACATACTTGTCATTGGGAAATTTCCTTGATGCAGGGGTAGCTTACAATTATACCACCAGGCAAGATATCCCTGAGATCATGGAATACAGGGGCTCACACCAAACAAATATGCTTGAAATGTATAGTTTATGGAAGCCTTTCAAAAACAGAGCTAGAAGCAAGAAGGGACAGATGAGGTAGGGAAACACACTTAAGATAGGGTGCAGGGCTTCCCTGGTGGCGCAGTGGTTGAGAGTCGGCCTGCCGATGCAGGGGACACGGGTTCGAGCCCTGGTCTGGGAAGATCCCACATGCCGTGGAGCGGCTGGGCCTGTGAGCCATGGCTGCTGAGCCTGCGCGTCTGGAGCCTGTGCTCCTTAACAAGAGAGGCCGCGACAGTGAGAGGCCCACGTACCGCAATGAAGAGTGGCCCCCGCTTGCCACAACTAGAGAAAGCCCTCGCACAGAAACGAAGACCCAACACAGCCAAAAATAAATAAATAAGATAGGGTGCAGGTGGGGTGGAGGGACCACACTACCTGATCCAGTATTCATGCATCCTGTCTCTCTCTCTCTCTGCCTCATCAGCCTTCCCCACTGGTGGCAGGTTATGCAGATGAGAGATGAGGTTTATACAAGAGGGTTCAGCCCGAAGGTGCCTGAAACCAACACACATTTGCTGTTTCACAGAGACACAGGGCAAGTCCCCTGACCAATAACTATGCCAATTAGCCTGATCAGCAGCTTTGGATTCTATCTACATTCCTTAGGCAAAAGGTACCTGATGCCAGAAGGGGTATCATTGATGGGTGGTCAATGTAAGACCACATGAATATTGAGTGTCTCATATTCCTCATATATACTTAGAGGTTCATGAATATTTGTTGCCTCTGGGTTCTTGGCCTATGTTCAGCAATACATGCTTTACCAACTTTAGGTATGTCTAACCTGTCTCAAGGGTTACTAACTTACTTAGGTAACCCTAACACATTTTACGACTTTTGTCAATGTCTCATGAGCTACTTGCTCTTTCTTACCTATATTCCATGTATCTTAGGAGTTTCATCCATTTTACCGTTTTCTTGTCTTCTATAGCAGAATTGAATATTCTCAAAGAATACAGCAAATACACATTACAGTGTTGATTGCCTCTATGTTGATTCCCTTAAGTTCTAGAAGGTATTTATCCATTCATGTCTTCTTCCATCTGCTCATCGATGCAAAAAAAAACATACACATTGAACACCTACTCATTGCCAGGCATCTATCTAGGCTGTGGGAATACATGAATGAAGATGATACAGTCTAGCCTGAAAGGGATGACAGTTTAGTACTAAGAGAGGCATAAAAACAAATACCAACATGAAGTGTCATGGGTTTTGTAGTAAATTTTGAGTGGAGAATAGTGGGACAGAAACGCCACATGATCCTGTGTACAGGGGGTGCGTGGGCGGGAGAGACAGTGATATGGCTTCTTAGAGGATGTGGTGCCAGAGCTGAGTCTTGAGCGATGAATATGTTTCCCAGGCAGAGGGGAGAGGAAGGGCCATTCAGAGAGAGGGAGCAGGGTGAGCTCGGCCACGGAGGCTCAGAGGACATGCTGAAGTGTCCCAGGCAGGGAAGGGGCCGAGAGAGGAAGCCAGGCAGCGTGATACCTTGAATTCTAAGAGAACAGGAGAATATTCTGCTCCTTTAAATGCTTGATACCATCCTCTTCATAGTGTGAAGGGAAATTTCCATCGGGTCCCTCCTTGAATTGTGTGACTTATTATTTGGGAGGCCTTAACTTCTCAGAACCCTGTCTTCCTCATCTGTGACATGCAAATAATAACCCCAAGCTCAAAAGGTTGTTGTGGGGATTGGGATATCGTTGATGGAAGTGCTTAGCCATCCACCTGGCACCTAGAAAGCCTCCCCCAAAATAGTAATGATCACTAATATAACCATCTTCATGACCAGCGGCCCCCAACCTTTTTGGCACCAGGGACCGGTTTTGTGGAAGCCAGTTTTTCCATGGACGGTGAGGAAGTGGTGATTCAGGCGGCAATGTAAGCAATGGGGGGGATGGTTCAGGAGGTAATGCCAGTGATGGGGGAGCGGCAGGTGAAGCTTTGCTCGTTCGCCCGCCACTCACCTCCTGCTCTGAGGCCCGCTTCCTAATAGGCCATGGACCAGTACCGGTCCGTGGCCTGGGCATTGTGGACCCCTCTTCATGACCACCCCAACTTCCCAGAGGGTTGAGTGAGATCTAATGGGGTTTTGGTATCTCAGACAACATGACCATTCACAGAATGCCTAGTGACGTTCAGAGAAACATTCAGATGGTGGCAATTGTCCATCCTTAGAGCAAAACGAACTACAATCATAATCCGGACAGGTAACCGTACCTGAGCCATACCGTGAAGTTCCCTGGAAATAATAATGATGATACTGGGGCTTCCCTGGTGACGCAGTGGTTAAGAATCCGCCTGCCAATGCAGGGGACACGGGATCGGGCCCCGGTCCGGGAAGATCCCACATGCCGCGGAGCAACTAAGCCCATGCGCCACAACTACTGAGCCTGCGCTCTAGAGCTTGTGCTCCGCAACAAGAGAAGCCACCGCAATGAGAAGCCCACGCACCACAACAAAGAGTAGCCCCCGCTCGCCGCAACTAGAGAAAGCCCGTGCGCAGCAACGAAGACCCAACACAGCCATAAAGAAATTAAAAAAAAAAAAAAATGGTGACACCGTCCTATGATTCCATTAGTCTGTCCAAAATGTAGAAAGATGCCGTCTTTTTAATTTTGTGACATTTGGGACAGTAGGGAAATTTGAAACCTATATATTTTTAAGTTAATATCATGTAATATTGGAAGTGCTTATCTCAAAAAGATAGCTTGGACGAGGCGCCGTGGAACAATGCCCTGAGGTCTCAGCTGCCCAGCTGGGTCAAGGCTGGGCAGACGGTGACTTGCCTTTGTTTCGGGCTGACAGAGGGACAATGGGAAGTGTCTGGAGATGATTTGTGCTGCCAGCATCTTCAAAAATGAGAGACGATGGAGGGGAAAACACTACCCTGGGCAGGGCTGGTGGTGTAAGAAAATGATGATTCAGTTCATCGCTTTGACCCGCGCGGTGTTTTGTTTAAAATTGCGCTGGGCAATTCCTTCACCCTCAGGAAGAGAAACAACTCTTGTCAATAAATTATAGCGGATGTGGGGAAATCACTCCTAGGGTTCAGTCTGGGACTGAACGAGTCCCGGGAGGTCAGTGCCCACAAAAGCAGCTGCCAAAATTCACATTTTTCCATTTGCCCGCTGGTTCAGAGTGGATATAAATCCACATAATGCAGCCTTAGAGCTCCCTGCCTGCTGGTGATGCGCTGAGATAAAGGTGGGGGAGGACATATGACCCCGAGCTGCTAGACCTGCCTGACAAACGCACTCTGCTTCAGAATAACCTGATCGCTCTTGGCATCTTTTCTAGGTTTCTGGAATCTTCTGGAAAATGTCAGTTCCTCATTAGAAATAATTAATCTGTACTTAATGCCCAAACTAGAGGGAAAAAATATTTAGATCTACAAAGATATATTTTTAATGATAAAAATTATACATATATATGTACATTGCAAAATTTTCAAGAGTACTTAAGTGTGATCAAAATAAAGTGAAAGCCCTTTCCTCCCTATTTCTCTATTAAGCCCAGGGCTTAATGCTTCTGTTTTCTTATTTCCGCTTAGAGGTGTGGAAGCACAGGGCTGACACCAGTCTCCAAGAAGAGGAGAGAGATTGACTTTAGTCATGCTTGGGCGGGGGTGTGGGAGGAGGCATTGGCTGATTCACACACCAAGTTTTGTCTATGACCTTTGGCAATACATCTTTCTTGTGCTGGAATAGAATTCTCTAGTTGACAAAGCACTTTCAAAAACATTCAACTTGACCGATACTCTATAAAGTAGGAGGATAGGGAAAGTGTCGATAGTGTTAGTGTTGGTTTCCAGATAACAAAACTGAGGCTCAGAGAGCGTAGAGTCCTTGGCCAAGGTCACCTAGCATCAAGCAGAGCCAGAACTGGTACTCTGTGCTGTGACAGGCCTACCCCTCCAGGTCCCTGAGAAGGCCAGCTGGAGGCCAGCCTGTAGCTTATGGAGTGACTCGGGCTGCACAGGTCAGGGCTGGGGCCAGGGTCTGGCTCAGAGAAATCCCTCAACAAACAGGTCGTCATTAGCACCAGAGCATCTTTAGGTATCATCTCTTCTACCTTTACCACCATGACTGTGTCTCAACCCAGATTTGTTTTTCTGGGCCTAGCATGGCTGATGAAGCTAATAACACTAAATCTTTTTTTTCCTTGCCAAGATGATCTATATTTGGGCGAAGTGTGGCTCTTCTCCTCTTGTATCCCTTTTGTATATTTTGAGTCGGGCATGATTCTGCATGAGAAACACAGTCAGGCCAATTTCAGCCATAACTGCATTGGAAGGAAGAGGATCGTGGAAATTTTCATGAAAACACCAACACAGTGAGAATAGGAATCCGTCCTTTTGCAGTAAGAAGCAGCAACTTGGCTCAACAAGCAACAAAACCTTTAGTGTGTGTTCATGAAAATTATGATCATCTCCAGCTCCACTGAGATTTAAACCAAGAGGAAAAAAAGAGTTTTAAAAGTTCAGATGCAGTTCACTCAGAAGTTTGTCTCCAGACTTCGAGAACATTTCAGTTTTTCACAAGGGCCCCAAAAGAAAGAGGTTGGCATCTTGCAAAAAAGAACACAGATTCTCTAGATCACAAGGATGCTAGTTGAACACAGATTCTCTAGATCACAAGGATGCTAGCTGAACACAGATTCTCTAGATCACAAGGATGCTAGTTGAACACAGATTCTCTAGATCACAAGGATGCTAGTTGTCTGTGCTTTGTAGCTCAGGGCTATGAAGCAGCCGGATTAACAATGACATGCAGGACTCACCATAATCAGCCTCAAGGGCTGTGCCGAGAGCGGGACTGCACTGCAATGGCAGTGTTGCTCTTCCGTCAAGGTCGAATGCATGTGCTTGGTGGGTCCTAGCTGGGGGTGGGGGAGGTAGAAGTGAGATGTGTGCTGTGTATGTTTTGGGGACAGAGAGACCAAGCTTGATCAGCTGTGATGCCTGAGCCAGTTAGGTGAACCGTCTACTAGAGGCTGCAAGGAGAGTTGCACAGTTAGAAAGCTGTTGCCATGGCATGGGAGGAGGAGACCATGGTGTCTGTCCACCGCCCAGTCTTCCATGGGAAAGAGAAGGAAAATGCAGTTTCACAGAAGTGTCTCCGTGCTAGCTCCTCATAGTATGTGTGGCAGACGCTGCTAATATCCAACTTTCTGGAAGAGACACACTATGTTCCTCTACTCACACAGAAAAACAGTCTGTGACCTGATGTGTGGGTTTTCTGCACCAAGCAATTCTGACAGCAACTGCCTGAGTTAGTGTAAATCCCACAAGTGAAAGTCCCACAAGAATGTCCTCCACTTCAGACACCAACTGCAAATAGTGGGTCCCCAGGTGACTCACAAAATCTGCCCGACTTGGCTACAAGTGGGAGGGTCCCATGACTCCTCTAGGGTTCCATCATTTGCTAGAACAGTTCACAGAATTCAGGGGAACCTTTACGGATGTTTACTGGTTTCTCATATAATAAGGGATACGATAAAGAATACAGATGAACAGTCAGATGAAGATATACACAGGGTGAGGTCTGGAAGGGTCCTGAGTGCAGGAGCTTCTGTTCTTGTGGAGCTGGGGTGCACCACCCTCCCAATAATAGATCTATTCACCTGCCCAGAGACTCTCCAAATCCCATACTTTGGGGATTTTTCTGGCGGCTTCATCATGTAAGCATAAGACTAAATATTAGTGGGAACTGGGGAAGAGACCAATATATATATATTTCTTATTATTTCACATCAACCTAATTCCCATTCCTTCACCCTTTATTACTCAGAGAATTACAATTTTGTTCCAGGAGCAGCCCAAATAAATTACATTCACAGTATCCCTTGCTTTTAGAGATGATCATATGACAAATCACAGTTCTGACCAATGAGAAGTAGTTAGAAGTCTACTGGGGATTTCTGGGAAAGTTCTGGTCTCCTGATTTCATGCCTCTCCATGGTAGTTTACAAGAGTGGCCACAGATTCCCAATGTTATACTTTCGGAATTGACTTTGCAACTCCTTCCATCAAGAGGCAGAGACTATTCCTCCACTCCTTGCCTCTGGATAGTGATTTGCTTTGGCCAGTGCACAATAACAAATAAGATAAACCAAAACAGAATGGAAGTTGCCCTCTCTGGCTGCTCTGGAAAACCTGAGACTGCCATGGGAAGACACCAGGGCTGGCCTGCTGAATAATAAGAAACGTGTGGCCCAGGTACATCCATTGCTCTGGGCAACAGCATGCCAACTACCAGAGTCATAAATGAGCCATGCTAGATCATCCAGCCTTCAGCGAACCTGCCTTGCAGCTGCATGGCTGAGCCCAACAGAGGTCAGAAGAGCTAGCCCAGACCTGAAGAAATACTCAGCTGACTGACAGAGTGGCAGTTGTTTCAGACCACTAGATTTTGGGCTTTATTACCCAGCAAAAGCAAATGGATGTATACCTCTTCCCCAGATCACTTTCTTCTTCCTACCTGGAATGTGGATGTGAGGCTAAATATGGAGCAACTACCTTTGCACCCAGGGGGATGAATGCATTTCAGAAAGACAGAAGGGGACTGGTAAACCGATGATGTTGTAGAACTAATGGGTGTACCGTCCTAGGACTACCTGCCTCCAGACTTCATGTTTTGTGAGAAAAATGCAGTCCTATGTGATTAAACCATTTGTATCAGCTAGTTCTTAGTTGCAGACATTGGAATCTATTTCAGGTAATTTGGGTAGAAAGTGGTTCACTAAAAATACACTAGTTAGCTTATAGAACCTTTAGAGATTTAGAAAACCAGTCTATATTCTACTTAACCAGGAAAAGAGCAGCCAGATACAACAGAGCCAGGAGAAAAGCCTAACGACCATGCAGGACTGTCTAGTGGAAAAGCAAGTTCACAGCCTCACACTCCCTGTACCTATGTTATTAGGGAATGGACACCAAAACATCCTCCATGGCCACCCTGGAAGAATGGATGTAATGTCTGTACTCTGTCTGTCTGTACTCTCCACATGTAGCTACTCCACTCTGCTCACTTGTGCCTCAAAACCTCATGTAAGAGCATCTAGTTGGTAGAACCATGTGGTTTTTTTTGTTTTTTATTTGCTGTACGCGGGCCTCTCACTGTTGTGGCCTCTCCCGCTGCGGAGCACAGGCTCCAGACACGCAGGCTCAGCGGCCATGGCCCACGGGCCCAGCCGCTCCGCGGCATGTGGGATCTTCCTGGACCGGGGCACAAACCCGTGTCCCCTGCATCGGCAGGCGGACCCCCAACCACTGTGCCAACAGGGAAGCCCAGAACCATGTGTTTTATTTACTTCCTCTTCACCCAGTTGGTGAGGGAGGGGTTCCTGCTCCAGGGTTATGAGGGTGGCTGAACTCATGACACCAACACTGGACAGGTGAGGTGGACAGCAGTTTCTTAGTCCCAAGTACTCACAGTCCGGGGAAGGAGGACACTACACACCATGCAGGACCACACAGGTGTTGCACGCAGGAACAGAGTGAACAAGCAGGAGCTGTGTGAGGCAGGCTTTGTAGTAACAAGAGGGTGAGGTGACCCCTGCTTCCCAGGGGAGGATGTGATTGGCTTGTCGAGTAATTCATAGACTGCAGGAAGCTGAAACCCAGTACTCAAGAATAAGCAGGCACAGTGGTCCCCGTGATAGGAAAGGCTGTTTGGCTAAGGGATCTTATCCACTGAGGCAGAATGGGCAGAGACTTGAGATTAGGCTAATTTTACCTGATATCAAGGCTGCACGTAATAGTAAATCTAAATTCAGGCTTATGCCATACCATGTCTCAAGCAAGCACCCTAGCTGGAGGAAATTTGGGAAATGTAATTTTAGTTTCCTATTCTCAGGAAGGCAAGCTAAAGGGGGTTGAAATAAGTGATGGGGGAACAATAGTCCACCTCTTTGTTATCCAACATCTATATACACCCTTCTTTCCATAACTAAACTTTTAGATAACAGCCTCAGCCACAACAGCATGCACCTACCTGATGTCATGTAATTGTCCTTACACAAATGAAAATGCACTTACCTTCTCCCTAAAAGGAAAGATTCAAAGTCTCATTGGTTAGTGCCTCCACCTCTGCATGATATGCATTCCTTCTCTAACATAGACACAATCCTGTCTAGCTACCCAGTAGCCTGGGGAATAAATAAATAGTAGGGGGTGGGAGGGACTTCTCTGGTGGTCCAGTGGTAAAGAATCTGCCTTCCAATGCAGGGGATGCGAGTTCGATCCCTGGTGGGGGAACTAAGATCCCACATGCCGCAGGGCAACTAAGCCCACATGCCGCAACTACAGAGCTCATATGCCGCAACTACAGAGCTCATATACCACAACTACAGAGCCCACGCGCCACAACTAGAGAGAGAAAACCCGCACGCCACAACTAGAGAAAAGCCCACACACTCCAACTAGAGAGAAGCCCAAGTGCCACAACAAAGAGACCACACACCGTAACGAAAGATCCTGCATGCCTCAACGAAGATCCCGTGTGCCGCAACTAAGACCCGATGCAGCCAAAAAAAACCCCAAAAACAAAAACAATAATAAAAAGGCAAATAGATAAATAGTGGGGAAAAGGGAGGGGAAAATTGTAAATACACACTCCTACACACTCACACACTCTTACTCACTCACATATCCATCAGAGAAAGGAAGAAAATACAGGTAGCCACTATAGTATCTTCTGCAACTGGCAGCAAGCAGTGACAAGAGGGTACAGCAGTGCCCAGGAGAAGTGCCAGCGGTGGCATGCAGGTGCGATGATGCCAAATGGACATGGTGCTATGTAGAGAGGCCAGGAGCAGAGAAAGGAGAAAGGGGGAGCTGAACAGATTGTACAGAAGCACATATGCGACCAGCCAGGGCTTCTGGAAATACCAGAGGGAGAATTTTTGCAGGGGTCTGGGTTCCTGCATTATAAGTGAGACGAAACTTATAGAGGAAGAAAAGCAAAATGCATGTTAAAGAATGAAAAAGACATAGTCATGCCACAAGAGATTAATGTCCAGTGGGAAGACAAGTATTCAATGCACAAAATACCTACAGAGAAAACACACGTAGTAGAAGATTCAGGATGTCCTGGTTCTGTAAGTACTGAGATAAGGCAGGAAGGTAGGAAGGGGCTGATCTGGAAAAGACAACAGGTCACCATGCTCTCCAATGGCTTGTACAGTGCTACTTCTGGGTCCTCAGAGGGGACAAGAGCTACCAAGGCCCAGAGAAGTTAAGTGACTTGCTTTAGGTCACACAGGTAGTGAGGAACAGGGCAAGAATCCTTCATTATAGCACACCATGGCAAACCATCATGGACTGACTTGTAAGAAATAAGTCTATGCTGGTTTCCCCTTGCAGTTTTTACTCTCCTCTCAAAGAAAAGAGCTACTGGGTATTTTTGATTAAGTCATTGGATTTCCTCGTGCCCCCAGGTAGGCAAACTTCCCCAACCAGTCATCTGTTTCTCAGCTGAACTTTTCTGGCTAATAATAAGAAAAAAAGTAATTGCTGTTATAATAGTATCTTATGTGCTGTGTGATGGAAAGAATGCATAACCGGAAGTCAGGAAACCTGAATTCTTCTCCTGGCTTCACCGACACCGACAGGGGGATTTCAAGCAAGTCACTTCATCCCTGTGGGCTTCTGTTGTTTCATCTGTAAAGTGAAGGGTTTGGCTTAGATCAGTGGCTTCCCAGTAGTTCTTGACCCTTAAGATTACATGGTAGCCCCCAAGGAACAGATAAGAGGGAGCCCAAATGAGCAAGACTTCAAGCCCCCTATTCCACTTCAGCTTTTTTTTTTTTTTTTTTTTTGCGGTACGCGGGCCTCTCACTGTTGTGGCCTCTCCCGTTGCAGAGCACAGGCTCCGGACGCACAGGCTCAGCGGCCATGGCTCACGGGCCCAGCCGCTGCGCGGCATGTGGGATCTTCCCGGACCGGGGCACGAACCCATGTCCCCTGCATCAGCAGGCGGACTCTCAACCACTGCTCCACCAGGGAAGCCCCCACTTCAGTTTTATATAGTGAGGTTCTTAGGCCAAAAAAAAAAAAAAAAATCATCTACAGAATTGCCCAGGCACTAATAATCTGTGATTCCAAGGCATTTGGTTGATGGTTCTAAAGATAGCTCCACATCCACATGCCTCAAGTGAGTAAAATTTTGGATGGACTAAAAATAATGAATGCTAGATTGACTTCGGTAATTTTTCAGAATGGCACAGAGAGAGAGGACTGAGAAAAATGTTTTGTGAGTAGGGAATTATTTTGCTTTCCTGACAAGATTTATTACATAAGCATGTTTTGTCCTTAGGAGCACCAGCCCCCGTGTGAACACTATTTCACTGTAGGTTCATAAACTGGAAGATTCGTATAGGCTGGGACCACAGCGTCCAGCATAATTCTCAGAACCTTCTAAAAAAGTCAGTGGGAAAGATGAGTTTCTTGTTTCCTCCCCTAGAATCTTAGCCATATTAGGAATTTATTTAGTTATAAATACCCTATTACTATGACAATGAAGACAATTACACTACAGATAACATTTAAAGAGAATTTCTAGGTGAGTGAATACACACAACTTTAGTCCAGAACAGCTGTTCAATGGTCTGTTAATAAAAGAGCCATAAGAAAACAGAGATTCTCAAACTATGTTGATTGATACTAAAGAAAAATTGTTCCAGATGCTCAGACTTTTAGCTAATGAAATAAAAACAATGATACATGGAACACAAAGTAAAATTTAGGAAATACGGGAATCAAGATAATTGGAATTCTTGTTTGTTTATAGACGAGGGTGCCATTAGGACTGTCTTTAAGTGAATGAAGATGTTTTGTGAATTAAATCCTTCCTGATCATTTCCTATATTCCTAAAAGAACAAGGAGGAAATGGACTTATATTTAGGAGAAAAGATTTTGATTTGTTAACGGAAGTGAATTGAGATGATTTTTTTTTGTAATAAAACACTAGGGTGGCCAAAATAAGGTCACCCTCAGATCTCTTGCCATCTGGCCATCTGTCTTGGACATTTGCCCATTTAAAGGCAAATGGTCGGAGAAGAGAATCGTTATGATTTTGGTAACTGTATATGGAGTACGTATAGAAAGTGAGCTGGTAGAATTATTAGCAGTATATCACATCTGTAAAATGTTTGATGCTTTTAAACATCCCTTTCCTATACCTGATGTAATTTGGGCTGTGGGAAAGGTTCAGAGGTAGCATTCCCTGGTGCAGGGGAAGGAACTGAAACAGGCCCGGAAGAGGTGAAGAGCCTTACCGCCACACGGAAGTGAGAGACAAAGTCAGCACCAGCCCTGTTCTCTGGGCCACCCACGTGGCCCCAGGTATTGCCACAGGAGAGAGACCAGCTAGCAGGTGTAGCTCTGGGGAGAATGATGGACTTGAAAAGGCATTGGGAGAGATGGAGGAAAGGCATCACCTGGTGAAGAATGGCTGGGTGCTAAGATGTGTCTAAGATGGGGATTGTTACCTCAGAGAACTAACAGGCTTTGGGACCTGCCTTCACTTATGAGGTGCACAGACTCTGGAAGGTTTCCTCTCAATAACTCACATCACCTGGGTGGACAAAAAGGCACACCAGCAACTTATTTATTTATAACAAGAGTAATCACTTTCCCCAGGTATTGGAGGGCTTCTGTCCATACAGGGCTGATGATTGTGTGAGGAGTGTAGAAGCTGGGGACAAATTACTGGAGCCACCAGGCTGGGAAGGGGGACCTGGGCCTCACCATGTTGCAAATCAGAATAAAACCCCTGTGAAGGTTTTTAACCATCTGCCCTTGCTGGGGCTCTCAAATCTTTTTTCTTCACTGAGGCTCAAAACCAGTTCTCAGCAGTCCTGTGTACATGCTCATACTCTATTCCTAGAATCAAGGTGTCTGGTCACTGAAGTACTTATAAGAAGGTTATTTGGTGACCACAGAATCAGATAGAGCTTGGAGAAATAGATCACAGAAAACCTTATAAAATATATCTACATCCCAGCCCTATATCTTTGGTGATTACCTCTACTAGCATCCCTCAGGTACCATATCCCTCTCCCCTGATAGGGCTGAAGGTACCAGATAATTCTGCCCTTTGAATTGTATATTGTAACGTTGACCATACTACACCCACTCCCCCATTCAATGGCCCATTCTTTCTTTAAGCACATTAATATTGTTTTGATTCCTCTTCAGTCCAGGATAGTTAATGATCTTATTGATGCCACTCTCAGAAAAGGACCATAAGGGACACCAATGTGTCTGAAGGCTGGGGGTCCCAAGTACAACAGAAGGGGCCCCAATTGACCAGATCAAGTCTTGGAGACCAACAACAGCAATAAGTGACTCCATATGCCTCAACATCTGATCTCCTTGATACATTAATTTTCCTTTGAACAAAGCAAAGAGCCACGTTGCCAGAGAGCTGCCCTCCAACACCACTTCCCATCTTCCTCACTGCCAGCAAATTTCTAGCCGTGGCTTAAGGGCCCACGGGGGCTGCAGCTGTAGGACACAGCTATATTTTCTCTTCTTTCCTTTCCCACCCATGGCTCACTTGGTCTGACCTTGCTTTGACCTTGACATGACTACTTTGAGCCTCACAGTCCCATCCGCATAAGGGGGCCTTAGACATAACCATCTCAAAAATCTTTGCCAACTCTAGATTCTCAGAAAGATTCCATCAGGAAAAAGAATCCAAAGTTAAGTATTGCATAAATCAGTATTGGCTTTTGTTTCTTTCTTTCTCTTTATTCTGTAGCTGCCAAGTCATTTTCTAGATATTTGAAACTGAGTGAAAATGTTTCCCAGTGGGTTTAATCTCAGTTGCTCTCTGTGTATTTTTTTATTACGCACTTACCCAGGAGTCAGTCTCTGCAACTGTCCCCCAGGCACAAGTGTCCTTTTAATTCTCAGAAGCTTAGCAACCCACGTAAAGTACTCTAATTAAAGATGTGCATTTTGAGAAAAGTTTGAAGTCATACCCACTTACAGTGGAAGAAAGGATCTCTGTTAAATTCACCACGGACATGAGAATGAATCTCATTGTTAGAAAGAGATTTCCTACTCTTCCGGTCCTGACTCTGGACTTCAGAACCCTCTCCAGGCATTGGAATTTCAGAGTATTAGCCTCATGGGCCCTAAGTATGACTTCCATCTACCATCTGTTGGATTCTCCACACAGGGACTCAAGTCAGTTTACATGCCCTGGGGACCTACTCTGTGTCTGGCCCAATTCACTGCGGACCCAAAAGCAAGGGTTCAGGGCTCAGGCTCTGGGTGAGTCAGATGTGATTAGGTCCAGGTTCTAGACTGTACTAACTTCAAAACCTCTGTGAACTTCAGCGCCTTCATCTACAAAACAGATGGCACCTGCCACGTGGGATTTTTGTGAGGAGTCCATGTGGTAACACATGCAAAGCACTAGCACAAGTTCTGGCCCCTAGGAAGCCCTTAAACATGGTAGCCACCGTAATGGCTAGAAAGAGGAAAAATGAAAGATTCCTTATTCGACAGGAGTTAACCAAGAGTCTTTTACGTTCCAGGCACTGTGCTAGGACACTGGCTATGCACTGGTAAACAAAGGCATGATAGCTGTTCTCATGGACCTTGCAACCTGGTAGGAGATACAGTCTATACAAAACAAACCAACGTGGACATATATAATAAGTTGCGGTGGGTGCTGTGAAGGAATGAACTGGGACCTCAGAAGGCTTGGGAAGATAATATGGGCAGAACCACGTGGGCTTGGAAGAGAAGAAAGGGAATCCGTAGCGTAGGGACTAAGTACTCTCGTGGGTCCGGGTGCTGGGGCAGTCTTCACAGGAGCAAGGAGCCCCAGAGATGGAAACACAGTTCATCAGAAGAAACTTGCTTTTTGTTCCATTATTGGCTCACCACATTTTAAAGTTAGGGCATTTATCAAAATCATCCAGCCCAAATCTTTTATTTTACAGATGGGCCAACTGAGGCATGGAGAAGTAAGGTGCCTCTAGTCATATAGTGAGTTAGTGAAACAGCAAGCTTTGGGATCCTGGGGTTTTGGGGGTTTTCTTTCTATAACTACTTCATACTTTTTCTTAAATATATCAGAACATACAGGTTTTTTTTTTAAAGGGCATATACCCTGAGAAAACCATCATTCAAAAAGAGTCATGTACATGTACCACCATGTTCATTGCAGCTCTATTTACAATAGCCAGGACATGGAAGCAACTTAAGTGTCCATCAACAGATGAATGGATAAAGAAGATGTGGCACATATATACAATGGAATATTACTCAGCCATAAAAAGAAACTAATTGAGTTATTTGCAGTGAGGTGGATGGACCTAGAGTCTGTCATACAGAGTAAAGTAAGTCAGAAAGAGAAAAACAAATACCGTATGCTAACACATATATATGGAATCTAAGAAAAAAAAAAAGGTCATGAAGTACCTAGGGGTAAGATGGGAATAAAGACACAGACCTACTAGAGCATGGACTTGAGGATATGGGGAGGGGGAAGGGTAAGCTGGGACAAAGTGAGAGAGTGGCATGGACGTATATACACTACCAAACGTAAAATAGATAGTTAGTGGGAAGCAGCCGCATAGCACAGGGAGATCAGCTCGGTGGTTTGTGACCACCTAGAGGGGTGGGATAGGGAGGGTGGGAGGGAGGGAGACGCAAGAGGGAAGAGATATGGGGACATATGTATATGTATAACAGATTCACTTTGTTATAAAGCAGAAACTAACACACCATTGTAAAGCAATTATACTCCAATAAAGATGTTAAAAATAAAGGATATTTAAAAGTAGCATCAAGGTGCCTTCTTCTTATACCACTAAAAAATATCCCTTCTTGAAATTTCTGAGGAAGGCATCAAGTTGAGATCCTACGAGAATCCTGCACATTTTAAGCCCATCAAACTTGAGTAAGCTCCTATGTCCCCAGTTAATCCTCTCTTCTCTTTTGAGTTCTCGTCCCTTTGGTACTTGGGTTATGTTGGAATTACATTCTCATTAAATTCCAAGAGTAACTGCTCAGAGGCCCAGAGCTTAGGGATGGCTGTGCAGACCGAAGGAGCCCCTTGTCAGACCCCATCCTACACTCCACCCCACGGTGGCCACTCTGCTCACTCTGATGGCTGTTCTCCAACCCCAAGTCTGAAGAGGTGCTCACCATGAAGGACGGGCACCAGCTGCTTTCATACACCCAGATATGAGACAGAAGTGCGTAAGATTCTGGCCAGCCTGGGCTTGGATGGCTCGAGGTTTGAATTTCCGGCTCTGCCGCTTATTAGTCTTGTAGAAACTCACTTTCTGTAAGTATAAAACAAGAATTTGGGGCTTCCCTGGTGGCGCAGTGGTTGAGAGTCCGCCTGCCGATGCAGGGGACACAGGTTCGTGCCCCGGTCCGGGAAGATCCCACGTGCCGCGGAGTGGCTGGGCCCGTGAGCATGGCCGCTGAGCCTGCGTGTCCGGAGCCTGTGCTCCACAACGGGAGAGGCCACAACAGTGATGCCCGCGTATCGCAAAAAAAAATAATAATAAAATAAAAGAATTTGGACCTCACTTCCAGGGATGTCATGAGGTGATTAAATAAATACCTAGGATGATACATGGCACATGGGAGTCAATAAATATGCATTCCCTTTTTTTATTTAATGATATTTAAGTGCCTGACACGTACAATGTAATAGACAACGTTGTAAGAATTTTACAGATATTAACTCTGTCCCCTTCTACCTTTCTGACGAGGAAAAGCAGAACTGGCAGTGCACGGGGTTCATAGCAGTGCACTGTATCACAAGGCCTTTGGGAGTAAGAATAGCTTATCTTGGTTGAAGATCTTCCACCCCGTCTCCCAAGCAGGACTCTAGGAATTTTCCTAGATTCCCAGATCATGGTCATTGGCCTTTATTGTGATGATTAATAATGTTGATAATTTCACCATGTACATCAGTTGGCACCTGATTTTCTGGCATCATCTCTTGCTGTATTTTCTTGACCCATTTTCTTTACAGCAGGCATACACTTGGTTCATGTCAGTCACACTAAGTTACCTGTAGTTCCCAAAGACCCCACTGTTTCACACCCAAAGGTCACACTTCTCTTCTTGGCCAACTTCCCGTGGTTGCCTGGCAACAGTCTTTTCAATCTCATCTCAGTCCTTACTTACCTCCTCTTGGCCTTCCCTGACCTTCTGAGCAGTACGGACAACTCCCTCCTGTGGGTGCCTCTCTAAGCCTGCCCACGGCCAGATCGTAGAGTTTGGTAAGGGCAGGGACTACGTCTTATTCAACTTAGTACCGCCAGCGCTTAGTCTGACGGCACATAGTAAGGAAGGAAGGGTGCGAGGGAAGGAAGAAAGAAAGGGGAGGAGGGGGCTTCCCTGGTGGCGCAGTGGTTGAGAGTCCACCTGCCGATGCAGAGAACGCGGGTTCGTGCCCCGGTCCGGGAAGATCCCACATGCCGCGGAGTGGCTGGGCCCGTGAGCCATGGCCACTGAGCCTGCGCGTCCCGAGCCTGTGCTCTGCAACGGGAGAGGCCACAATAGTGAGAGGCCCACGTACCACAAAAAAAAAAAAAAAAAAAAAGAAAGGGGAGGAGGAAGGAAAGAAGAGGGAAGGAAGGAGGAAGCCAGCATCAGTTCATCAGCCAAGGATAATATGAAAGCATCTTTCTCATGGCTGGTCACTGCAGCCACTCTCACTGCCTCCACCATGTGGAAACTGGAGCTGTGGGAGGGGTAGATACCCTGACTCAAAATGGTTGTCATGGCTTGACAATAAATGGCCGTTTGCCAGGTGTTAGAAGATACAGGCTCCCCTGTAACATGAAACTTTGACCTCTCTTATTCCCTTGAAAAATAAACAAGACAGAATATTCCCAGAGTTAGAGGCAGGGCTGCGGAGCAGGGAGACCAGGACCAAGTGCTCATTTCACTAACCTGGGGCACCCAGCTCCTCTTCTGTTGAAAAGAGTCAGTGGCAGCTCTAGGAGGAGGGAAAGACAGGTGATGATCCCCTAGGGAAGAATGTACCGGGCAGGGCTGTCTCGGAGGCAGGCTTCTACAACCTGTGGCCCCAGCCCCCCCGCACCACTGTTAAATATATCTGTCCATTCCTGAGGTCACCGTGCTTGGCATTCAACATTCCTTCATTAAGCTGGAGCTGGAGAGACCAATGGGGAGCGATGGGGATGAAGTGAAAGTATAAGCGGACTGAGAGCAGATAGCCTTCATTCGTTCGTTCATTCATTCGTTCAACCATCCATCTATCCATCCATCCAAACATCCATCCATTCGACCATTCACTCTACAAATGTCCCCTGAGTGACTAATATGTTGGATGTACATGGATGCAAGACAAAGCCCTTGAAAAGAAGCTCAAATTTCTCTGTGTGTCAAGTTCTCATCTTAAATGAGAAGCTTGGATACTTTTGGGGTCAGAGTTCCCCATAACCCCAATTTCATAGTTCAATGAGTTCTTCTCTCCATAAAAATAAACAAACCCACACAATTCTGCATGTTAGTTGAGGAGATTCATAGACACACTGAAGCCCATTCATGAATACCAGGTTAAAAATCTTTGGGCTAGAACACTGTTCTAGTGTCTTCTTACCCAAAATTCAATTCTTGATTCTATAATAAAGCTGCCCCAACAGAGACTCCTTTACACATGGTACTTTCTAACATTAAACAATGATTTCAGTCTCTGACTGAGGCAGGCACTTTGTTTCAAAGCAACACAAGGCAACCCGCTACGGAAGAGAAATGTCAAGTGCACGTTGTATCCAGCTCCTCCCCTTCTCCACCCACCTATGTCTGTAGCTCATCTGGCTTAACGGGGAGTCGGTCTGGCGGCTGATCCTTCTCTGACTGTCACAGCTCAGTTCCTAGTGCCTGGGGTCCTGCTTCAGGGACTCAGATTTTGCTACTCGTGGCTGGACCAGCCTTCCCAGCACTGTCTTCCCATGCAGACCTGTTCTTCCCCTCGCTTCACCACTATTCACCCAGATCTCAGACTCTGAACCTTAAGGGATGCATAGCCTGCCTGATCATTCCTTCTGGGCCTGATCTTGTGGTTGCAGACCAGACGTCCCTACAACCCTATGTGCCGAGTGCAGAGCAGCAGGACCCTGGCTGTTTGAGTGTTAGGTTCGTCAACACCGCCTTATCCACACTTCTCTGTCTGAAATGTCCCTTCTGTCATACCACTCTGACCCATCCTGCCTCTTCCCATCTGCATCTAGGATGCTTGGAAGTCAAAGAGCAAATGAAGATTGGGGACAAGACTAGAGTGAGGCAAGGGAGGCTCCCGGACAGAAAATTTAAGGAAGCACTCGTTCTTGGCATTGACCTTGAAATTGCAGGACCCAGAGAGGGAGTTCCTTCTTAAATTCTGCATGCTAAGCACATCTCTTGCCACACTCTGATCCCAACCCTGATCAAGAAACCTCCTAAACCCAGAACAGACCTAAGTCATTCTCTAGACTACTGCTTCTTTCTTTTTTTTAAAAAAATTTATTTATTTTAATTAATTTATTTTTGGCTGCCTTGGGCCTTCGTTGCTGTGCATGGGCTTTCTCCAGTTGCGATGAGCGGAGGCTACTCTTCGTTGCGGTGCACAGGCTTCTCATTGTGGTGGCTTCTCTGGTGGAGCATAGGCTCTAGGCACGCAGGCTTCTGTAGTTGTGGCACGTGGGCTCAGTAGTTGTGGCTTGCAGGTTCCAGAGCACCCGCTCAGTAGTTGTGGCACACAGGCTTAGTTGTTCTGCGGCATGTGGGATCTTCCCGGACCAGGGCTCGAACCCATGTCCCCTGCACTGGCAGGCGGATTCTTAACCACTGCGCCACCAGGGAAGTCCCTAGACTAGCGTTTCTTTAATTTCTGGAAGGGACCACATAATTATATTATAATTCTACTGCCAAGAGGGAAAATTCATGGGGAAGAGAAAAGTACTTTATATCAAGTTCAGCAGGTTTTGTGGCTGGTGATTAATCCCTTTGTGAAAAATGGCAATTTTAACACTGACATGAGTAATCACACCTTTTCTTTCCGTAGCAGTTTAGCATTTCCTGCTGTACTAATTCAGGCCTAATACCTCATTCAAGGAAGCAGAAGTGTCAGCGTGCTATTAGTTTTCTCTGCATTGAACCATTTTCTTCTTCATAAACTTGGTCTAAAGCTGCCACATTGCTGGCGTGCATTAGTGATTCATGCTGGACGTCCACAGAGATTCTGAAAGGGCATCACCAAGAAGGACCTCCACACAAAGGATCATTCCTCAGCTTGGTGACAACTCAATGATCCAGCAACTCGGTCATGATCTCTTGAGCTGGGAGGTCCCCCCATTTTAGATTTTCAAGGCCGTTGTATACAGAAAGGCAGGAAGAAAGGAGAAGTCCGGGGCCAAGGGTCAAGTCTCTTGGGTTCTAATCCTAGTTCTGCTGTCTAACTTTGCTAAACTTTTTGACCTCTCTAGTCTTGCATTTTCTCATCTGTGCAAAGAGAAGGCTGGCTGAGGGCTGGATCAGGAAAGACAGTTTCAGCTTGAAAATGTTATGGTGCTACTTGGTGTGACTCTTGGAGTTTTAAGTAATTTTTGAGAGTCCCTTGAAACCTTTCCTGTCTTTGTTCTCTAAAAGACTTGGACAGTAGCAGTGGGAGTCTTGGTTCATGCCCATAATACCATTCTGGTTTGCCCTGGTGGTCGAGGGAAGTGGAGACAAAGGCTCTGCTGTACTTTCGTCTCTTGACCTGTATTCTAAGCCTTTCTCTTTCTCCCCCAGGGAGCTCCTTCAGGCTCCCAAACCAGCTTCCCCTCTGCCGAGCTGCCAACTCATGCCTCCCTAAAAGAGGCCTTTTAGCCAACCCGCTAGCACCATCTCCCTCCCACTAAGGTTTCTGATTCACGGTTGCAGTGCAACACCTGGCACCCTCAGCTGACAGTACATCTCACAAAGTGCTTCTCTAGTTTGTCCCTCTGGATAACAGAACCAAGACGACAACCAGAATTGGGTTCTTCACAGGTTAGAGGACATCTAATTATACTTGGAAGAGCTTTTTAACTCAGACTTCGTTTTCTTTTAATAGACATTTTTATATGTCTGCACATGTATATGTATTTCGTGTATAAGTTACATAATAGTCAAATATGACTAATACTTGGAGCATTGTTTCGATTCTGTCAGTATAATTTGTTCACTCATATCTGGGTGTCTACATATCATTAAGATTCTGAACTTTTACCTTGAAGAATATATTCAGGGTAAATTCTGACACTTTTCTCTGAACATGGTTTTTCTGACTACTACAAAGATAGGACTGGGTGGTAATAGGTTTTCTCTCTTCTACCAACATCTATCGATTTATAGGGCTTCCTTGTGGTGATGTTGAAAATAATCGTGAGACAGGGACTTAGCAGGAAGAAGTGCCTAATGGATGAGCAATGTCTGCTCTGAGTAAGGAGGGGGCCGGGTGGCATGTGTGCCACTTATGTGCCATCCTTGGGTGACAGCTTTCCAGCCAGTGCCCACCTCGTCCTCCTGCCTGAAGCCAGAGGGCAAGGCACGATGCTCAGTGAACATGAGGTTGTCCAGGATGGAGGAATGTCACACAAAGTGGGATCACTGCAGTGGTAAACATCAAATTAGAGAATAGGTTATTATGGCCTTAATTCTGGGGCTTTGCTTCCTATCAACATACCTGGTGAATCCAGCAGAAACTGAAGTCATTTTAGTGGTGGGTAAAAGATCTAATTGGGACTTCCTAATGATGACAAGTTAACAGAGAAGGAAACTGAGATCCCATACAATTTGCTGCACAGTTACGATGCAAATCACCATACGTGCAGTAAGTAACACATAATCCCTTACTAACCTCCATTCACTCCTTTCTAAGAAAATAACAAACTCTTACAGAAGTACAGAAAACCTTCCTGGCTAGTTTTGGGTGTGTTCTATTTACATGTCTTTATCCTGCTCGACCAAGCCTCTCCCTCTCTGCAGTCCTCTCCCCACGTCTCTTTATGCTAGAACGGGCTCTTTCTTCCATAAGGGCCGAGAGCATACCAAACGCTGAGAACTGTTTCTCCATCTGCTCTTGCTTTCAACTTTAAGGAGAGAGTTTTCAGTTGTAATCCTATAGCTCTAGATATCTGCCTTTTTAACTGATATTTGTTTGCAACTTAAAGAGGTTTTTTTTTGCCCCTTTCCCCTCATTCCCCCCAATCTCGGGAATCCAGCCACCGTGTACATCGCAGTGTTTTGCCGTCTGTCTCTCTGCTCTGATCACTGTGTGGCCTGGCTTATCCTGTGGCTCTAGGGGGGGATTCACTGGGTGAGAGAGAACATATTTTAAGTTAAATAGGAACCGAAAAAGACTCTAAAATGTATAGATGAAATGATATTTTCCGGACGTCAACATCAAATGCTCGGCTCTTTCGGGCACAGCAGTAATACAGTCAACAGTTCAACTATAGTGAGAATTAAAATCCTCACCATTCTCAAGGTCTTGCTTTTATGAAAAAAGTGGGCTGGATACCTGAGCAGAGGTGACAGGTTGCTCTGCATGGAAGGACAATCCCAGTTTTGCACTGTCTCGTAATTGGGCTTGTTTCAGGAAGCAAGGAATAGATAAGAGGCTCACATGGGGGAAGCCGGAGAGAACAGGGATGTATTTCGGCAAGCCTCATGGAACAGGGGATGCTCATTGAATAGTCAATGCATTTCCAGCAACTTGGAACTCTCGTGCCCACTCAGATTCCGCTGTTTGTGATGCTAGTAAGCCAGCACTGCATGACTCTGCACGGCTCCTTCTACACACCTAATGCCTCACAGCTCCTCTCCTTTTGTTTTCCTGTCTCCCGATGCTTCCTCTGGAACGCATCCTCTTTTGCACCTCACCACCTCGCTCAGCGGTGTCACGCAAAAGCCGCAGCCGAAATGTCCATTTTGGAAGTGTTTGGGGAATGATGCCGTGTGGACCGCAAAGACTAGGATTTGCTAGCTTTAGCCCTTCCCAAGAATGTTTCTGTTTGCCATCTTCTGCCTACTCTCTTCCTTGTCATGGTTCCCTGCTCTGGTTTATTTCACATCAGTTCCCTTTCAGTTTGGATTAGCCAGTCCTCTCTGCCGTGCGTTAATTTGATTAGTCATGCCACCAACATAACATCGTCTATTAACTATTACTGAACACCGTTCTGAGTGCTTTGGGGGTTAAACTATGTAAAACATAGCCTTCACTTTCACCCTCATCCCCTCCACGAAACTTGTACCTGTGAAATAATAGGGAACGATGTATTTCAAAATATTTGCAAATGCTCAGTACAGTGCCTGGCACGTTTTAGATGCTGTACAACGCATATTTGTTGGACAAATGGATGAATGCTTGATATAGTGTCGTGCAGCATGGGGCGCTCTGGGGGTTCAGATAAGGTGTGATGATGCAGACTGGAGATGTCAGAGAAGGTCCCAGTAAAAGGCAGGGCAGGAAGGTGCTGGGAGGTGTGTTAGCATCCACCTGGGCTGTCCGAGGGATGCAGGCTAAATGGGAACCGGCAGTTCTCTGGATGAAAACTGCTTCTTTGAGTTAGCTGTTATGGTGATGACTGCTGCTATCATTATGGCTAAATTTACTCTAAATAGAAATCTGTAACTATCTTAGTGAGCACTAAAGAGTGGCTTAGTCATCGCGGCCACCAAGTGTCGTCACATACATTAAGGGCACCTATGTGTCTAGAAACGTCCCAGCCACCCTGTTAAGTACACAGCCTCTCGTTAGCTTTGTCATTTGGGCTTTTGGATTTGAAAACAGACATACAAAGGAAACAATGCGATCTTAGAATAAGTGGAAAATTTACCCTCTACATCTCTCTGAATTGGAGTTTTGCTGTTACATGTTACAGAGACTTTTAGATGTGAAATGCCAATTCATTCATTTGACAATTATATAATATTAAGTAATTGGCATAAAGCAGTGAGAAGAGGGAGGCAAATTTAATAACTAATTACAATTACTTATCTAATTATAATATCTAATTATCTAATTATAATTGTGCTAAGTCCACAAAGGAACAGGGCAGGGTGCTAAGGAGCATAGAATGGGGGGCCTGACCTAGTTTGGGGCAGAGATGAAGATTTCCTTAAGTACTTGATTATTTACAAGGATAAGGAAGAGGTAGGTGAACAGTTGTGTGAGGATGATCCGGGATTAAACTGGGAAAAGACCCACTTTTCCTCAGCTTTGAGGTGCATATTTTACTGAGTTTACTGCAGTACTCCTGTGTCTGTGTTTGACCCTTGAGAGGTTGGCTAAGCAGATAATATTGTCACCACAGCAGCTGTTACTGACGCTGTCCTTCGGTATCTGTGGAGGGTTGGTCCCAGGACCCAACACCCTGCCCCCACGGATACCACACCCTACGGATGCTCAAGTCCTTTATATAATTAGGCATAGTACAGTCGGCCCTCAGTATCCGCAGGTTCCGCATCTGTGGATTCGGATCCAGGGTAGGTTGAATCCATGGATGCAAAACCCGCGAATATAGAGGGTCAACTGCTCTGTTCTTTTACTCTGGGTACCTGGAGTGGGACACAGGATCACAGTGCCCCATTTGATGCTTTTGCTGACTCTCAAGAGTTGTGTTGAGTAGAACACAGGTACACACGGACACAGCACAAGGCAGTAGGTATTCAAATCTCCTCTGCTGTTATTTTTTAAATGTTTGCATGCTCAAGGTTTTGAGTGTAGCTGACTACTGCCTGCACGGAGCTATTTCACAGCAGCCTCTCTTCTTGCCTCCTCAGTGCCCCGCCAGGCCCTCCATTACCTCTGTTCTCTCCTTCCAAGCAGTTTCCTGCCAAGTTTCCTCCCCCCACCCCCCTGAGTTTTGACTTCTCAACACACAGACGTTGAGATCATTGTCGCTTGTGCTTCATTCTATAATATGTGATGAAGCTAGTGAAGCCAACATTGACGGTATTTCTATTTCACCAAGGCTGGTAACCCGACCATGAACAGAGAAGGATTGATAGTAGCAATCTTGAATGTGAACTTGAACTTCAAAAGGATTGAGAGAAACCAAGAGGTCTGAAATGCGTTTGTAAGTGGCATTCTGAGAATAAAGGGAAGAGGGTTGTTTCCGTTGATTCTTAACCGTCTCCGACCAAGCCTCCACAGGTTCCTCTAGACGGTGTCGAGGCCGCAGCTCTCGCAGCCTGAACTGGGCAGGAGGAGGTGGGCGGGAGTCACTGAAATGCTGTCGTGGGCTTCCACTATTCATGGCTATAAAAGTCATCTGACCACATGATTCTCTTTCACTGAGGAGTGAACTGCCCATAAAAAAGTAAATTGTGGGGCTTCCCTGGTGGCGCAGTGGTTGAGAGTCCGCCTGCCAATGCAGGGGACATGGGTTCGTGCCCCGGTCCGGGAAGATCCCACATGCCGCGGAGTGGCTGGGCCCGTGAGCCATGGCCGCTGAGCCTGCGCGTCCAGAGCCTGTGCTCTGCAACGGGAGAGGCCCCAACAGTGAGAGGCCCACGTACTGCAAAAAACAAAAACAAAACAACAAAAAAAGTAAATTGTGGAAGTCAACCAGGTGGATGGAGAGTGGCCGTCTGTGTTGGGAGCAAGCGTAGGTCGTGCTTTTCTCCGCTGAGGGATCCGGTGGAAATGCTTTATGCTGATCTTCCACCTCGTCTATCACATTATCCAGGATCGACTGAATTTCATGGATGTCACGTGTGGAAGACAGAGATCAGCCCCAGAAATGAGACTGGAATTTGCCTTCTGGCATTTTACACAAAATGTTAATATTCTCTCGGTTTTGGTTCTTCCCTTTGTAAAATGGGAACATTGATTTCTGACTCCTGAAAAGAGAGATGAAGTAGTTTGTGAGCCAGAAGACACGGCTGCGAGGCTGCATTTCTACAGCTACACATTCAAGAAGTTGCTGGTTGACAAAGAGAGGGGGCGGGACGAGGGCAGGGCTGGTTGAGTTACCAGTGTCTCTGAAAGCGGAACAGATTTCACTGCGGTAGGTAGAACAGGGTCCCCCCAACCCCAGACATGTCCACGTGGTAATACTGACAATAATGGGGCAGCATCCGTAAGAAGTAACAAGTCCAGCAGGGAGATTGGACTCTGGAAGGATGTCTCCAAGGAAAAAACAGGAAACTGATGGTGGATATGTTCAGATGTCTTGAAAGGAGATCTATACTTCTGGCAGAGTTTTGGGATAAATTTGCAGTAGGGACATAAGAAACTGGGCAAGAAAAGAATAATACGAATAATTATTAACCCTAGGAACCACGCAGCTGAGCAAGAAAACAAATGCAATCATAAAGTATTAGATGGCTCAGCTGAGAAGGTTCACGTAGTCATAATAATGCAATCCCTGGGTATTGATGTAGCCATATTTCGTGAAATCATTTTGGGAAAATGGGAGCATGTATATGTGTGTGTGCACGTGTATATCTGTACCAGGGCACTAGGCAGGTGTACCAGCAAGTGAAATTCTCAATTTTCATAGTATGAAGTCAATAGATACTAAGACTGAAAAGTCAAGAGCAGCAACGTGAGCATGCAGATTAGAAACATGGAGGCAAATACTAGGTGGGAAGAGTTGAAGTGGTGATCTCCGGAGAATGGATGCTGACTGGGTAGGAAGGGTTGAGAAAGCCCCTCTTTAAACTATGGACATGTATTCCTTGGATAGAAAGCCAAAATATCCTAAAACAGAATGAAATAAAACTAGTGAAACCTCACTCAAGGCTACAGGCTAACTCAGCTCATTTCAGGTTATACCGGATTTCTTGTTCTTCCACACATGGCAAGCACTTCCTTCAAACAAGATGTTCTTCAAACACGCATGCTGTGCCTTCTGCAACATCCTATTCCCTCTGCCCAGCGCTGCCATCTCTCCCCTCTCTACTTGGCCAGCTTCAGTTATTCTCGCAGGCTTGGATCTCTTACCCCCTCTTCCAGGAAGCCTTCCCTGATTCTCTCAGGGCAGAGACAGTTGCTCCCCTCTGTCCTCACAGCATTTCTGTTATTATACTGCAGCCTGTAGCTGGCATACCTGCCTTTACGCTCACGAGAGGCCATGTCTAATTCATTCCCTTCTTTCCACAGCCTGACACAGTGCCTTGTGCACAGCAACTCCTCAATAAACGTTTGCTGAATACACAAGGAACTCCTTCTTTGCTGAGCAAAAAAGTGAAAGCCTTTCTGAGTGGTCGTCCCATGGCAAAGTGACCTTGAAGCCACTCGACAGAGTCGGCAGGGATGGGGCGTCCTGCATGGACCCATGAGCTGGGATGAAGAACGGCACCAGGATGAAGCAGCTGCAGCTGGGCCCAGCGGCGAGAGGTCCAGGCAAGTGAGAGCCTTCCCAGGGCCCAGTGAGCAGGGCCAAGAGCAAGACAAGTCTCCAGAGTCTGTGTCACAACACCTCAGGGACTAGCCTTGTAGATTTACCATTACAGTGACAAGGTCACTCCTTTAGACTTTGCCCTGCTCTTCATCTTTTTGGGTGAAGAGGGTTAATATCACGGACATTGGTAACCACTGACTTCTCCCACCCCCCATCCCCTGGTTTTTCCATTTGGCTCCCGCGCCAGCTCAGTCTCCCAGGAGCTCTCCCCGCCTCCAGACGGTTTGCTTTAACCCCCGCCCCTCCACGTCCACCGCACCCTGGGGTATCCCTGGCTGCACCCTCTCCACTCTGTCCTGTGCGGGTTGTGCTCCTCTGCTTGGCCGTGAGCTGCTGGGGATGGAAGCCTGCCTCATCCTGAGTCTTCCCTTGTGCCTGTCTCACTTGCCCAGTAGATGGCTGTTGAAAGAATGGGTGGGCGGTCTGTGAATTGCTCCTTCCCCGTGTCAGACCCCAGCGCGTGGGGTGGGTGCCCCCCAGCACAGGCCAGGATGCAGGAGACTCTCCTTCACTCCATCACCTTGCCTCTCTGGGCTCCATTCTAAATCTCTCCGTGGAGGAAGGTCCTCAGAGCTTGGGCAACCTCTGACAGCCGGGAAGAGAGGCAGGTAGCATCAGAAAGGAGAGAATTTCACATTCCTGGAAACAGGAATAAATATAAACATCCTAGATGTTGGTCCTGTCTCCCTGCCTCTGATAAGTGTCTTAGCAGAGAGGGCTACATTTCTCTTTATTTCAAGATATCTTCCTGCCCAGGAGCTCTGTGCTGCTACGACACTTATCGGATGGACCATCCTCTTCACCCCAAAGCGTCCTTCAGCCTGAGAGTTTTGAGTGTTATGTTTGTTTCAGGTACCTCAGGGAACAGAGAGGCCAGGGAGAAATCGGTGGGTGCCTCAGCCACAGATCCCCGGAGCCTTGGGCTTATCGATCCCTGACCATCATTCTGCCAGAGAGGGGGGCAGGAGTCCAAGAATAAACCTCAGAGGCAGCGGGCCGAGCTGGGGTGGGAGGTGAGAAGGCAGCTTGGAATTCAGCCTCAGCCCAACCCTCACAGGGAGAGGAAGCCCGCTCCCTCCGCCCTTGCTTCCCCTGGTCCAGCGGAGATGAACAAGGTTCGCTGTGACTCATCCTGTGAGTCAGACAGGGGAAGGAAAACAAGCAGGTCAAATTCTGAGTTTCAGATGTGAAAAGATCCAGCAGTCTGATCTGTGAGCAAAATTGTTGATTTGAAGAGCTGGAGAGAAAACTGCCAAGTCCCCTCTCCTTTCCCTGTCGAAGGGCTGTGCCTCCTGTGGACCAGCTGGGTAAAGGCCTGGCTGGAAGGAAAGAGAACCCACAGAACACCCAGCATCTCCAAACAGGAGGTACCAGGGAGGAAGAGGACCCACTGAAGCCTGGAGCTAGGGTGTGAAGGTGGTGCTGTTTCTCTGGGATCCCCTGCACACCCCTCTTTTCCTTCAGGCACTAAGGTCCCCATCCATTTCCAGGGGTCACTTGATTGTGTTCTTGATTTCTACCTCCCTAGTTCTGTGGTCCTCAAACTTGGCTGCACTGTGGAATCATCTGGAGAGATTAAGACATCCTGATGTCCAGTTCTACTCCTGGGGGCCGGGCATCTGGATTTTTACAAGCTCCCCAGGTGATTCCAATGCAGAACTAAGCTTGTGCATTGTGTCCCTCAGCCAACGTATAAACTCTCCATAGGAATTTGCATCTGTAATAGTCTAATGACATGCTCTGTCCTAAATTAAAGAATTTCATGCTTTGGAGAGATTGTTCCATGAGCTGTGAAGACTTTTGCATCAGATATTGGTGCTGAAGATAAATGGGTTATGGTTGATTTAGGATATTTTAGGTCTGAAAGCAGAGTGAAGCGCACAGGGCAGCTTACTTCTCTCTTTCTAGCTTTCTTCTCTTAATTCTTTTCTTCCCCTCCCATTTTTCTTCCCCAAGACCCCCACATGCCAGGGAACCAGGTCCATTCTAATTGATCCCTCTCTCCTTCCCTGAAAATTCCTTCAACATTCTGCTCCCTGCTCTCCCTGTGACCCAGAAGGAAGTCACAGTGGGATCTTCCACCAGGGACCCCAACCTCATGATCCAGAAAGTTCTTTCCAAGCTCTCCATTCTGCAGGACACTGGATGCTCCAGGGCCCTCAGTCTTGGAGCAGCATCAAGAGTAAGGGGACACCGCTGTGTGGGACCTGGGTCCCTCAGGCGGGGGAAGCAGAGTAGCAGCTCTCCTGCTTTTTAAATGGGGTCTCAGGACTCCTTTACACGCTTCAGAATTACTGAGGACCCCAGAGAGCTTTTGTTTATGTGGGAGCTACACCTATTGATATTGACATTAGACATGAAATAGCAAACCCAGTCCAATAACATATACTAAAATTTCAAATTAATGTATTTTATGAAAAATAGCTATATTTTCTTAAAAAAAAATAATGTCGTGAGAAGAGTGGCATTGTTCTACTTTTGGCAAATCTCTTTTCTGTCTGGCTTAATAGAAGACAGCTAGGTTCTCATACCTTCTTCATTCAGCCTGTTTCGATTCACACAGTATACAGCAAACAACAATGGCAACTGATGAGAGAATAAGAGTGCAAAAGTAAACAATGTCTTCGTATTATGAAAATCTTTTTAACCCTGTGGATCCTCTAAAAGCATCTCAGGGACTCCCATGGGTATCTGGGCCACACCTAGAGAAATCTTGCTGTAGACAATCATTTATGACCGAGAAAGCTACTGTTGGGGTGATGATTAAACAGTGCACGAGGCCAGGAACAGGCAATAACTTGGTACCTGAGGGTAGATCCCAGAGGATTTACAACACCAGAAAAAATAAAATAAAAATTGAATTGACAGAATGCAAGCAATAGTTGTCAATGTCGTGTATATGTCTTTTGTATCCATTTTTAAATCTCTGTGCAACATACTCTAGCTCACAGTAACTTGAGTACAGTGACAGAATGTGTTGCCCACTCACCATGTTGAATAGCTAACACAGGATGAAGTGCTGAGGCAGACATTCTGGAAATCCTGCTGTCCCAGCCCTGCCACTGGCCATGTGAACAGATGTAAACAGTTTCGGTTTCAGTTTCCACTGCTGCAGCAGGTTAAATAGTTGATTTCCAAAAACCTCTTCTAGTTTTAACATCCTCTGGTTATCTGTTGACAACTTTTTAAAAAGCTAGGGGAGGGCCATGGCATTCTTGAAAAAATTTCAGCTGAATTAAACAAGTAAGTACTTAGATGGTAGAAAAATGAGAAGGAAATAAAACTGAAAATTTACCAAATTCTGGGTAGAAGGTAACTTCTAAAAATTGTAAAACATTTAGGAAATGCAAAGCCTATCAAGAAGAAAGTAAAATTGACCCACTACATTTTGGTGTATTTCCTTCTGAGCATCCCTTTTCCAGATCGTACTGCACACAGAATTTAATATTCTGATTCTTTTAGGTAAACAGTTTTGTTAACTATTTAGTTGAGATTTGTTATAATTTCCATTTAAATGCATAACCTTCAACTGTATGGTTATACCATATGTATATATGGATATACTTAATGATTCCCTTATTTTTCAATATTTGAGAAATTGTATTAGGGTTATGGAATTATGGGTGATTTTGTTTCTATTTCATTTTAATTTTTTTATTTGCTCTAGTGTGGTTTGATGTTATTCTTATTATCAAAAATAATTTTAAGGCAAGAACATTTTTTTTTAATGGGAGGTGTAGTGATTGTTTATACAAGATATCACATTCTTTGAAGAGTCCAGGGAAGATTTTTCTTGACTCTCAACAGACTCTCCAACTTCACAGGACTGCAGTTGCAAAGGTGTGGCTAGAATTCCAAATATGACCATTAGCCGGCTTACCTGCCTGTGGTGACTCACGCTGCCTGCCCTGATGATCCCACCTCCACTCAGATAACAGTTTGTCATTTCACCCCAGGACAGCCCCCAGCATGCAGCAACTTGACTGGAATTCACTTTTCCTGTTTTTTTTTTTTTTTTTTTTTGGTGCCCCTCCCTGTTCCAGGAAGGTAATTCAGAAATCATCACTCTTTGCCTTTTCCAACAGGGCCTGATAAGAAATGGCCTAGTCTGACACGAGCCAGAGAAGGATGGAGAAAGTCCCTCTTTCCCACTTGTCCCTGACAGCATGCCCAGTGTCCCAGGAATATGGGCCTCTCTCCAGACCTAACGATGAGCTGAGTTGCTGAAAAGTGAGAACACTATGGAACGAAAGGCCCTGCACAATTGAGATTTATCTGTTAAAGTGAACAATGGACTTGCAGGGGAGGCCGAAGAAAGAGTTCTGGCTACTGAACGGTGCCCACAGCCATGTTCAGTCCAAGAGTACCAACTGCCAACACGCTGTTTCTCTGGTTCCTTTCCCCTTTCTGGGATTCTTGCAACCCCGTAATTGCCTGGTGGAACTTAGATGTTCTGATTGAACTGGGTCTTTCCAATTATTTCGGTCTCTTTTAGTGAGAAAATGTTCTACTATATACGTATTTGTGTCATAAAGTACCACAAACTGGATGGCTTAGAAGAGTAAAAATCCATTGTCTCATGTTCTGGAGGCCGGAAGTCCAAAATCAAGGTGTTCGCAGGGCCATTCTTCTTCTGAAGGCTCTAGGGAAGGGTCTGTTCCAGGCCTACTCCTAGCTCTGGCAACGTTAGTGTTCTGTGGCTGGTAGATGGCTGTCTTCACATCATCTTCCCTCTGTGCATGTCTTTCTGTGTCCAAATTTCCCCTTTTTATAAGGACACTGGTCACATTGGATTAGGGCCTGCCTTAATGACCTCAGTTTAATTCGATTAGCTCTGCAAAGACCTGGTTTCCAAATAAGATCACATTCTGAGGGACTGATGGGGTGAGGACTTCAATATATCTTTCTCGGGGACACAATTCAACCCATAACAACACCTAAACCTTGGAACAAGAGTTGGAACTTACAGCTGCCATGTGGCTTCCTCAGGCCCACATTTTCTCAGAGGAATTCAGAGGTCTGGGATGAGTGGAGATTCTCTGGAAGCAGATTTCCCCTCACAGTGATAACAACTTGCAGTGGTAGGTTTAGCTCTAAATGAAGAGAATTTCTTAGCCAAGAATGGTATTGGCTATGACCAGTGTGGTCAGTGCAGGCTGCAGAATAAACCTGAGGGCTCAGCATGTTTTTCTTCACAGAACCCTGGAACAGCAGGCTAATTTCTTCTCTCTGAGCCTGAGGAAAGGTGGTGATTTTTTTTGAATTTTTGAATTTCATTTTATTTACTTTTTTATACTGCCATTTCTTATTAGTCATCAGTTTTATAAACATCAGTGTATACATCTCAATCCCAATCACCCAATTCACCACACCACCATCCTCACCCCCCCCCCGCTGCTTTCCCCCCTTGGTGTCCATACGTTTGTGCTCTACATCTGTGTCTCTATTTCTGCCCTGCAAACCGGTTCATCTGCACCATTTTTCTAGGTTCCATATACATGTGTTAATATACAGTATTTGTTTTTCTCTTTCTGACTTACTTCACTCTGTATGACAGTCTCAAGATCCATCCACGTCTCAACAAATGACTCAATTTCTTTCTTTTTTATGGCTGAGTAATATTCCACTGTATATATGCACCACATCTTCTTTATCCATTCGTCTGTTGATGGGCATTTAGGTTGCTTCCATGACCTGGGTATTGTAAATACTGCTGCAATGAACATTGGGGTGCATGTGTCTTTTTGAATTATGGTTTTCTCTGGCTATATGCCCAGTAGTGGGATTGCTGGGTCATATGGTAGTTTTATTTTTAGTTTTTTAAGGAACCTCCATACTGTTCTCCAGAGTGGCTGTATCAATTTACATTCCCACCAACAGTGCAAGAGGGTTCCCTCTTCCCAACACCCTCTCCAGCATTTTTGTTTGTAGATTTTCGGATGATACCTATTTTAACTGGTGTGAGGTGATACCTCATTGTAGTTTTGATTTGCATTTCTCTAATAATTAGTGATGTGGAGCAGCTTTTCATGTGCTTCTTGGCCATCTGTATGTCTTCCTTGGAGAAATGTCTATTTAGGTCTTCTGCCCATTTTTGGATTGGGTTGTTTGTTTGTTTAATATTG
Organism: Mesoplodon densirostris; assembly: GCF_025265405.1. Lineage (NCBI taxonomy): Eukaryota > Metazoa > Chordata > Mammalia > Artiodactyla > Ziphiidae > Mesoplodon > Mesoplodon densirostris. The sequence goes on from NC_082680.1 coordinate 22,636,479, forward strand.
AGCTGCATGAGCTGTTTATATATTTTGGAGATTAATCCTTTGTCCATTGATTCGTTTGCAAAAATTTTCTCCCATTCTGAGGGTTGTCTTTTCGTCTTGTTTATGGTTTCCTTTGCTGTGAAAAGCTTTGAAGTTTCATTAGGTCCCATTTGTTTATTTTTGGTTTTATTTCCATTACTCTAGGAGGTGGATCAAAAAAGATCTTGCTATGATTTATGTCAAAGAGTGTTCTTCCTAGGTTTTCCTCTAAGAGTTTTATAGTGTCCAGTCTTACATTTAGGTCTCTAATCCATTTTGAGTTTCTTTTTGTGTATGGTGTTAGGGAGTGTTCTAATTTCATTCTTTTACATGTAGCTGTCCAGTTTTTCCAGCACCATTTATTGAAAAGACTATCTTTTCTCCACTGTATATCCTTGCCTCCTTTGTCATAGATTAGTTGACCATAGGTGCGTGGGTTTATCTCTCGGCTTTCTATCTGGTTCCACTGATCTATGTTTCTGTTTTCATGCTAGTACCATATTGTCTTGATTACTGTAGCTTTGTAGTATAGTCTGAAGTCAGGGAGTCTGATTCCTCCAGCTCCGTTGTTTTCCCTCAAGACTGCTTTGGCTATTCGGGGTCTTTTGTGTCTCCATACAAATTTTAAGATTTTTTGTTCTAGTTCCGTAAAAAATGCCATTGGTAATTTGATAGGGATTGCATTGAATCTGTAGATTGCTTTGGGTAGTATAGTCATTTTCACAATATGGGTTCTTCCAATCCAATTACATGGTATATCTCTCCATCTGTTGATATCATCTTTAATTTCTTTCATCAGTGTCTTATAGTTTTCTGCATACAGGCCTTTTGTCTCCCTAGGTAGGTTTATTCCTAAGTATTTTATTCTTTTTGTTGCAATGGTAAATGGGAGCGTTTCCTTAATTTCTCTCTCAGATTTTTCATCATTGCTGTATAGGAATGCAAGAGATTTCTGTGCATTAATTTTGTATCCTGCAACTTTACCAAATTCATTGATTAGCTCTAGTAGTTTTCTGGTGGCATTTTAAGGAATCTCTATGTATAGTATCATGTCATCTGCAAACAGTGACAGTTTTACTTCTTTTCCAATTTGGATTCCTTTTATTTCTTCTTCTTCTCTGATTGCCATGGGTAGGACTCCCAAAGCTATGTCAAATAATAGTGACGAGAGTGGACATCCTTGTCTTCTTCCTGATCTTAGAGGAAATGCTTTCAGTTTTTCACCATTGAGAATGATGTTTGCTGTGGGCTTGTCATATATGGCCTTTATTATGTTGAGGTAGGTTCCCTCTATGCCCACTACCTGGAGAGTTTTTATCATAAATGGGTGTTGAATTTTGTCAAAAGCTTTTTCTGCATCTATTGAGATGATCATATGGTTTTTATTCTTCAGTTTATTAATATAGTGTATCACATTGACTGATTTGCATATATTGAAGAATTCTTACATCCCTGGGATAAATCCCACTTGATCATGGTGTATGATCCTTTTACTGTGTTGTTGGATTCTGTTTGCTAGTATTTTGTTGAGGATTTTTGTATCTATATTCATGAGTGATATTGGTCTGTAATTTTCTTTTTTTGTAGTATCTTTGTCTGGTTTTGGTATCAGGTTGATGGTGGCCTCATAGAATGAGTTTGGGAGTGTTCCTTCCTCTGCAATTGTTTGGAAGAGTTTGAGAAGGATGGGTGTTAGCTCTTCTCTAAATGTTTGATAGAATTCACCTGTGAAGCCATCTGGTCCTGGACTTTTGTTTAAGATTTTAAATCACAGTTTCAATTTCCTTACTTGTGATTGGTCTGTTCATATTCTCTATTTCTTCCTGGTTCAGTCTTGGAAGGTTATACCTTTTTAAGTATTTGTCCATTTCTTCCAGCTTGTCCATTTTATTGGCATAGAGTTGCTTGTAGTAGTCTCTTAGGATGCTTTGTATTTCTGCGGTGTCTGTTTTAACTTCTCCTTTTTCATTTCTAATTTTATTGATTCCTCTCCCTCTTTTTCTTGATGAATCTGGCTAATGGTTTATCAATTTTGTTTATCTTCTCAAAGAACCAGCTTTTAGTTTTATTGATCTTTGCTATTGTTTTCTTTGTTTCTATTTCATTTATTTCTTCTCTGATCTTTATGATTTCTTTCCTTCTGCTAACTTTGGGTTTTGTTTGTTCTTCTTTCCCTAGTTCCTTTAGGTGTAAGGTTAGATTGTTTATTTGAGATTTTTCTTGTTTCTTGAGGTAGGCTTGTATAGCTATAAACTTCCATCTTAGAACTGCTTTTGCTGCATCCTATAGGTTTTGGATAGTCATGTTTTTATTGTCATTTGTCTCTAGGTACTTTTTGATTTCCTCTTTGATTTCTTCAGTGATCTCTTGGTTATTTAGTAATGTATTGTTTAGCCTCCATGTGTTTGTGTTTCTTTATGTTTTTTTTCCCTGTAATTGATTTCTAATCTCATAGCGTTGTGGTCAGAAAAGATGCTTGATATGATTTCAATTTTTTAAAATTTACTGAGGCTCGATTTTTGACCCAAGATGTGATCTATCCTGGAGAATGTTCTGTGTACACTTAAGAAGAAAGTGTAATCTGCTGTTTTTGGATGGGATATCCTAAAAATATCAATTAAATCTATCTGGTCTAATGTGTCATTTAAAGCTTCCATTTCTTTATTTATTTTCATTTTGGATGATCTGTCCATTGGTGTAAATGAGGTGTTAACGGCCCCCACTATTATTATGTTACTGTTGATTTCCTCTTTTATAGTTGTTAGCAGTTGCCTTATGTATTGAGGTGCTCCTATGTTGGGTGCATATATATTTATAATTGTTATATCTTCTTCTTGGATTGATCCCTTGATCATTATGTAGTGTTCTTCCTTGTCTCTTGTAACGCTCTTTATTTTAAAGTCTATTTTATCTGATATGAGTATTGCTACTCCAGCTTTCTTTTGGTTTCCATTTGCATGGAATATCTTTTTCCATCCCCTCACTTTCAGTCTGTATGTGTCCCTAGGTCTGAAGTGGGTCTCTTGTAGACAGCATATATATGGGTCTTGTTTTTTTATCCATTCAGCAAGCCTGTGTCTTTTGGTTGGAGCATTTAATCCATTCATGTTTAAGGTAGTTACTGATATGTATGTTCCTATTACCATTTTCTTAATTGTTATGGGTTTGTTTTTGTAGGTCCTTTTCTTCTCTTGTGTTTCCCACTTAGAGAAGTTCCTTTAGCATTTGCTGTAGAGCTGGTTTGGTGGTGCTGAATTCTCTTAGCTTTTGCTTGTCTGTAAAGCTTTTGATTTCTCCATCGAATCTGAATGAGGTTCTTGCTGGATATAGCAATCTTGGTTGTAGGTTCTTTCCTTTCATCACTTTAAGTATATCATGCCACTCCCTTCTGGCTGGTAGAGTTTCTGTTGAGAAATCGGCCATTAACCTTATGGGAGTTCCCTTGTATGTTATTTGTCATTTTTCCCTTGTTGCTTAAAATAATTTTTCTTTGGCTTTAATTTTTGCCAATTTGATTACTATGTGTCTCAGCGTGTTTCTCCTTGGGTTTATCCTGTATGGGACTCTCTGTTCTTCCTTGACTTGGGTGGCTATTTCCTTTCCCATGTTAGGGAAGTTTTCGACTATAATCTCTTCAAATATTTTCTCTGGTCCTTTCTCTCTTCTCCTTCTGGGACCCCTATAATGCGAATGTTGTTGTGTTTAATGTTGTCCCAGAGGTCTCTTAGGCTGTCTTCATTTCTTTCCATTCTTTTTTCTTTATTCTGTTCCACAGCAGTGAATTCCACCATTCTGTCTTCCAGGTCACTTATCTGTTCTTCTCCCTCAGTTATTCTGCTATTGATTCCTTCTAGTGTAGTTTTCATTTCAGTTATTGTATTGTTCATCTCTGTTTGTTCTTTAATTCTTCTAGGTCTTTGTTAAACATTTCTTGCATCTTCTCAATCTTTGCCTCCTTTCTTTTTCCGAGGTCCTGGATCATCTCTACTATTAGTATTCTGAATTCTTTCTCTGGAAGGTTGCCTATCTCCACTACATTTAGTTGTTTTTCTGGGGTTTTATCTTGTTCCTTCATCTGGTACATAGCCCTCTGCCTTTTCATGTTGTCTGTCTTTCTGTGAATGTGGTTTTTGTTCCACAGGCTGCAGGATTGTAGTTCTTCTTGCTTCTGCTGTCTGCCCTCTGGTGGATGAGGCTATCTAAGAGAATTGTGTAAGTTTCCTGATGGGAGGGACTGGTGGTGGGAAGAGTTGGGTGTTGCTCTGGTGGGCAGAGCTCAGTAAAACTTTAAACCACTTGACTGTTGATGGGTGGGGCTGGGTTCCCTCCCTGTTGGCTGTTTGGCCTGAGGCAACCCAACACTGGAGCCTACCTGGGCTCTTTGGTGGGGCTAGTGACAGACTTTGGGAGGGCTCATGCCAAGAAGTACTTCCCAGAACTTCTGCTGCCAGTGCCCTTGTCTCCATGGTGAGCCACAGCCACCCCCCACCCCTGCAGGAGACCCTCCAACACTAACAGGTCTGGTTCAGTCTCCCCTGGGATCACCGCTCCTTCCCCTGGGTCCCGATGCGCACACCACTTTGTGTGCGCCCTCCAAGAGTGGAGTCTCTGTTTCTCCCAGTCCTGTCGAAGTCCTGCAATCAAATCCCACTAGGCTTCACAGTCTGATTCTCTAGGAATTCCTCCTCCCGTTGCTGGACCCCCAGGTTGGGAAGCCTGATGTGCAGCTCAGAACCTCCACTCTAGTGGGTGAACTTCTGTAGTATAAGTGTTCTCCAGTCTGTGAGTCACCCACCCAGGAGTTATGGGATTTGATTTTACTGTGATTGCGCCCCTCCTACAATCTCATTGTAGCTTCTCCTTTGTCTTTGGATGTGGGGCATCTTTTTTGGTGAGTTCCAGTGTCTTCCTGTTGATGACTGTCCAGCAGCTAGTTGTGATTCTGGTGTTCTCATAAGAGGGAGTGATAGGCTTCCCTGGTGGTGCAGTGGTTGAGAGTCCGCCTGCTGATGCAGGGGACATGGGTTCGTGCCCCAGTCCGGGAAGATCCCACATGCCGTGGAGCGGCTGGGCCCGTGAGCCATGGCTGCTGAGCCTGCACGTCCAGAGCCTGTGCCCCGCAACGGGAGAGGCCACAACAGTGAGAGGCCCGCGTTCCGCACAAAAAAAAAAAAAAAAAAAAATAAGGAGTGAGAGCACGTCCTTCTACTCCGCCATCTTGGTTCCTCTCCCTATTCTTTTTTGATAATCAAGGTGGTGCCTTTGGATGGGGCAAGCCCATGGCTGCACACACTGCTAGGGAGACGCCCCCAAGCAGGGCCTCCTCCATTCCAGGTCTCCAGCCCAGGATGCAAAGAAGCTCTGGGATGAGGCTGTGTCTCCGGCAGGGCTGTGACTGCATAAAGCAATGACAGCCATGCTCGGCGGGGACAGCAGCTCTCATATTGTGGATGAAAAAAACCTCAGTCCTCACCACGCCTCTGGCTAGTGACTGGCTGGTGAACACAGCATTGCGTTTCTAGAATCTACTTCAGCCTAAGTGGGTCTAACTAGCAACTGAAGGGTGTTTAACGTGGGGTTAAAATAACCTTTCTGTGTGACTGGAAATCACTCATTCAAGATTCCGCTGTGTGACATTACCTCCACAGACCCATTGCTTCCTTCAGACTAGGACTATCCTAATAAAACACTATTCCTTTATACCCTCCCCCCTTTATGTTAACTCTCAAAAATTAAATCTTTATATAATGTGTTTATATATATTTATTTGTATAGTGTATAAATATGTGTTATGTGAATATGTATTATATGTACATATAATGGGTATATATTGTATGTATAAATATATGACTATTATACATTAAATCTTTATATAATGTGCCTATTAACATAGATTTATGATTACTTTTTGTACATTTTCCTTTAAATTTCTTATTTTTTACTATATTTTTCTGCTGCTGTTAAAAGTAATTCAGCCTCCTGATAGAAAATGTGAGAAGTGCGCTCTTCTTTACTTCCATCAGCATTTCTATTATTAAACAATAACAAATGTGAGTGGCATAAAATAAAACAGGAAAGCGCATCTGATATTCATTGGTGCCTCCTAAATGCTTGGGCACCGACCCAGGAAATTTCTATCGAATTTCGTCCTTCCGCAACTCCTGCAACCTATGTGCATTACATCCATTCTCTGGATGAGGAAATGGAACCTCAGAGGAGGTCAGCCACCAGCCTACCTCCACACACTGTGTGGTCTTTTAAAATCCAGTTCTAAGCACATCTCTTCTTAGAAATATTCCCTGATAAACTCTTTCCACCTGTTTACATTTCCTGTGACCTCTTTGCCCTTTTATGCATCATTTCTCCATGTCTGGTGTACCATTTAAATGGTTTTTTTTTTTACTGCTATTTTAATACATTTATTCATGTCCCCACCTCAACTGAAAGTTTCCAAGTGCAGGGATACAGCGTTTACTTCACCATGTTATGAATATAGCAAGGTTATTAAATAAACGTTGAAACCCTGGCCGACTACTCAAGAGATATTTATCATGTGTGTCAGGTTTTTCTGGACGGGGCCTGCAGGTTCAGGGGCACTAAAAGGATGCATTTCTTAAGCCTTCTGGTCATAGACTTACTTCTCCAATAACAGGTTTGATTTGCCAAACTTTGGGGAAGAAAGCTCTATTTCATAAGGAAGCTATAGTAGTTTGGGGGCATGTGAATCCTTCTTTTTTTTTTAATTTTTAAAATTTATTTATTTATTTTTGGATGTGTTGGGTCTTCGTTGCTGCACGCGGGCTTTCTCTAGTTGTGGTGATTGGGGGCTACTCTTCATTGCGCAGGCCTCTCATTACGGTGGCTTCTCTTGTTGCAGAGTACAGGCTCTAGGTGCACGGGCTTCAGTAGTTGTGGCACACGGCCTCAGTAGTTGTAGCTCACGGGCTTAGTTGCTCCGTGGCATGTGGGATCTTCCCGGACCAGGGCTCAAACCCATGTCTCCTGCATTGGCAGGTGGATTCTTATCCACTGCACTACCAGGGAAGTCCTGAATCCTTCTTAATAAAGGTGCAACAGCAGCCTTCCCTGGAATTTTCATTGTGCTCAAAAGGGATAAAGGAATGGAGGGGGACTCCTCCTCAGCAGAAATCCGAGCATTCTGGAAGGTGGTGAGCTGCCTTCTAGCTCCCTCACACATCTCTTCACCAGCCCTGCAGGGAGCAACAGCACACACCTGCTCCTTAGTTGACAGGGAGCAACTAGAAGGCAGGGGCTGTACCCTATTCATCGCTGTGTTCCCAGTGCCTGGCACACAGTAGGTGTTCAATAAATGCTTGGTGAATAAAGGGAAAAATGAGTGAGTTGGGTTTTAAAATTTTTCTTGTGAAGTATTGCACAGAGGTCTTGTCTACTGCCCATAGGATTGCCTATTTATTGTGTGTTCACCCCTCTGATTTCATCCTGCAGGCCTGTGTTAGTTTGCTTAACTAGTCCAACCCTCAGACATGCCGACTATGGGGATTTAGATCTGGAAAAGGGCACAGAGTGCTTCTCTAGTGGAATGTCATTTTTTTCGGTTATTTTGGCATGAAGTTCCTTTCAAGCCTAATTTAGCAGGTATTAATATGTATTTGTCAAATGAATTGATGTATAATTGTAGAGTTATCCATTAGAGGCCCCTGATTACACTTTTATATTTGAAAGCCTACAGCGACTTAGAAAAAGGTCAGAGTACAAAACAAAAGATGAATGCCTTTTAGTCCATATCCAAAGAAGAATGTGAAAATTGCAAACTTTCCCCACCCATAACCCTATTATTCCTCTATATTTCTTTGTCCTGTCCACTCCCAGGAAGAAAAAAATCAAAGAACTGGAATATGTCAACCCTTCAATGCTTCATTTGTTTCCCATCTTTTTCCTTTTTCCTTCATGTATCTGAGCCCTTGGACTCTTACAAATGTCTGCCTCTCAACCCCAGAGGTGAGTGACAGCCTCAGATAAAGCAATTGTAACCTTCTTCTTTCATGTGGCATCTGTCCTACCACTAGATACAGTTGATTTACCTGTACTAAAAGGGACAGTAACCAGAAAAGAGGATTACAGTACATTCGGAGGCAATCAAGGGAGGAAAATAAACCTAGTGCCAAGAGGGTATTAAATAGCAGAGCTATCTGCAGGAGTAGAACAAGCTTAGAGAGAAAAAAAGAAAAAAAACAAATCTTCTAGGACAATCCCGGTTACTTCATAACTCTGGAATTTTGTCAGAAGCTTGATAATTAATTTTCTGTTTTAGGTAATTTAACAGGCCGTTTATAATTTTGTTCAGGGAGTCCCTGAAAGACTGTTTTTTATTGACAAAGTAATTCTTCCCTGAAGCAGCCTAAGCTATGGAAAATGCATATTCTTACTTCCTCCTATACATATATGCAGGGTGTGTGTCTGTGTGTGGGAGAATTGGGGGGAGGTATATAAAGCCAAAGAGAATGGGGAATTTCTTTGAATATAAATTGCACTTGAAAATCTGGGGAAGACATTATCTCTTTGTATTGAACAAATGTGCATTTGTGATGTAACATATGGCATCTTTTTGCATGAATTTTAAAGATTAACATGAGACGTCAAATAGCTGTCACACCACTAGCAGCTGCTTCAGATCAGCAGATTTCCCCTTTCTCCCAAATCCTGCGGTGGGGGGGGTCCCCTCTGTTACTAAGCCTGTTGGCAAAGAGATTGACAAGACTTCTCTGCCCTGTGTATTGATACATGGTCAAGAATTTATTTTGCAATCCTCATCCTCTGTAGTTATCACTTCTACTGTGGAATTTCAAAGGGATTCTTACTTGAGTCCTGTCATACTTTTTTTCATGATTTCTCTCTCCTCGTCAACTCTGCAGGCCTGTGACTCTGCTGGTCATCAAAGAAAGTTAATCAAACAAAGGAATAAAATCAAGTATGTGGTACATGACTCATTCCTCCTTCCATTCTCACAATTATCATACCACTCCCCAAAGGACCACTTCTCTGTAGTGAGTCATGGGTGGTGGGTCTGAGAAATGGCTCCGGCCCAGCCCTGGATGAGGCTGGAGAAATCAGAAGAATGGATCCTCAGTGGGGGGTGGTGGGAGTTGGAAAAAATCAAAATTCAATTTGTAGTATCTTTGTGAAAGAGTCATAAAAAAAGGTGAACTAATACTACATAGAAAAATTGAGTATGATTCATACCGTATGAATGCAAAGAACTGGGAAGTTTTCCTTCCCCTCTTCTGCCTTGGTAAAGATGGTGTAAAATGAAAACTCTGCCTTAAGTGTGGAGGCAGCATGGCTTGTTGAAAAGAGCTCAGCTTTGCAGGTAGACAGATATGAGTTCACATCCCGCCTGTGCCACTACTAGCTGTGACCAGTCCATCTGATCAGCCATATCTTCATTTGTAAAGTAGGGATAACCTATTATCTTTAGGGGAAGGGTTAAAGCAAGTAGACGTGAACTGTCTGACACCTAATGTAATATTCATTAGTTTACTTTGTATTAGTCATCTATTTCTGTGTAACAAATTACCCAAAACATAATGCCTTCAAACAACAAACATTTGTTATCTCATAGTGTCTATGGGTTAGGAATCTGGGTCCACTTTAGCTGGGTGCCTCTGGCTCAGGGTCTCTCCAACTTTGCAGTGAAGGTGTTGGTTAGGGCTGGGGTCTCATCTGAGGACTCGACTGAGGGAGGATCTGCTTTTACACTCATTCCCATATTGTTGGTAGATCTCAGTTCCTCATGGGCTATTGGCCAGAGACGTGAGTTCCTTGCCATGTGGACCTCTCTACAGGGCATCTTATAACACGGCAGCTCATAACTCGTTATCCCTCAGAATGACAGGCAAGAGAGAGAGAGAAAGCATGAAAAACAAAGCCATGGTCTACTGTAGTCTTGAAACGATAGCTCATTACTCTGTCACAATATCTAGCCCACGTTCAAAAGGAGAGAATTTACACACCAGCATGACTGCCAGGGGGAGGGAATAATTAGGGCTTATCTTAGAGGCTCCTACTATACTCTTGCACTCAACAGATATATATTGAGAGTCTACTGTTGGCCAGGTGTGGTGCTAGGGGGTAAAACACATAAAAGTGAGCAAAATGAGACATGGTACCTACTCCCATGCACCTACAAAAGAGGAGATAGTCATGAGCTTATGTAAAATTAAGACTCATGGTGCTAAGGAAGCACATCCCATGGGACTTGGCTTCGTTAGCAGTCAGTGAATACCTTCCTGAGAAAGTGACATGTTGAGCCAAGGTCTTATGATTATCCAGGAAAAGAAGGGAGGGGAAAATCATTCCAGAGAGAGAAGAGCATGTGCAAAGGTCCCAGTTTGGTCTGAAATTCTTAAAATTTTAATCCCCAATTAATTTATGATACTGGATCAACCTAGAAAAGATATTTACTTTAGGTACCTGTTTATTTTCACTTCAATCAGCAGCAAAGTGACTCAGAGAGACATTTTGTTCTCTGACTTGCCTCAAAGGCTGTGGATGCAACTCAGAAGAGAGAGGTCTGGGCAGTGCTTCTCCAAATTTAATGGACATTTGAGCCTCGCTGGGTCTGATTAAAACGCGGATTCTGATTGCAGAGGTCCCAGGTTTGGCACTCAAGTTGTGGCCTCAAGAGCAGGAGCCTCAGAACCACTTGGGAGCTTGGTAGAAATGTAGGATCTCAGGCCCCAGACCAGAACTCTAGAACAGGTGAGCACAGGAATCACCTGGAAAGCCTGGACTCCATTCCCAAAATGTTACTTCAAGTGGTTAGGGTGGGACTCCAGAACTGGCATGTCTAACAAGCCCCCGGGGACGTTGCTGCCACCCCCATGCTTTGAGCAGTGCTCCTCTAGATTCTTAGAGCTCAAACTATTACCCAGGACATTCCAGAAAAGGCCTTGAATGGTGGCCCTTTCCAGGGTAAATCTTAAGAAAAGGTATCCTCTGCTAGAAGAGCAAAAGGGCTCATCCTCTTTTCTCTCTGATTGAACCCTTGATGGAGGGAGTAAGGGGAAGCTGGAGGGAGGAGGCCTGCACCCTGGTGATGCCCACAGGTACGCAGTCTGTGTATTTCTTTTAGGAAGCCCTCAGGGACATCAGGATCTTCTGGGAATCCGTAGCCAAAGCGCATTTTTATTATTACAATTACATTCTTTGCAGACACATTTTTCATCTGAGTAATAATTTTCATTTCTTGGAATACCTACATGTCTCTGGGAGACCATCAGGACATAGGCTATGCGATGTTGAGGTCAGAGAACTAGGCTCAAAGGGCCTAGGAGGGATCCTCAGCTCTACCACCGCACTGGATGTGAGACTCCGCCCAATAGTAGTCAATGAGAAGACCGCAGCATCACTTCTGGGATATCCCAGCCAAAGATGCAGGACCTGAATCTCACCGTGAAGGACTAACTCCCTTCTCCAACAGTGAGTGCCCACCCAAGGACATTCTACAACATAACTAATAGAAAATCTCCAAAGTGTCAAGGTCGTGAAAGACAAGGAAAGCCTGAGGAACTGTTCCAGACTGAAGGAGCCTCGAGACATGATGATGAAATGCAATGTGTGACCCTGGACTGTGTCCTTTTTTGCCCTAAATGACATGATGGGAAAATTAGAAAAACCTGAATGAGGTCTGAAGATCAGACGGTGGTAATGCACTAATGTTAATTTCCTGATCTTGGTGGTTATATTGTGGTTTTGGAGGAAAATATCCTGTTTATAGGAAATACACTAGAGTTCAGAGCTGATGGAACATCATGTTGACAACTTATTCAAGTGGTTAGGGGGGATGTTCCTTCTTCTGTGTTTGCAGTTCTTCTGTAACTTTGAGATTGTTTCAAAAAGCAAACGGACAACAACCCAAAAGTCCAAAACAAAACAATGACGTGCATCAATGTGTCCTGAGACACACAAGCAATGTACAAAAGGCAGGTGGGATGACGTCGTCCTCTGTTTCCGCATCTGCTGTTTGCTTGCTGTAAAGCCATCATCACGTCCTTCCATTGCTGTTTGCAGGCTGTTCCTGGGCTCTGTCCGCCGTATCACTTTCAGTATCACCGCCTGCATTAGGCGCTCACCGCTACACAGCAGGACCAAGGCAGCAGCCTCCAAGCTGCTCTTCCTGCCCCGTGTCAGCTTCTCTTTCTCGGCCCCATCCTGCCCCCAGCCACCTAACCTCTTCCCCTGCTGCTGACAGAGGGGTTTTTCTAAAACCCAGACCTGCTTGCGTCACTGGCCTGCTTAAAATCCTGAAGTCCCCTCCTCCCTATTCCCCATACATGAAGTCCCAGCTCCTTACACATCTCTTATTCTGACTGTAGCCTGTCCATCAGCGTCTTCTACATCTGTCCTCCCCTTTCCTCCTGGACTGAACAACACTGAACAATTCACCTTCCCAGGAACTCACTGGGACCATCCTGCTTCCGTGCCTCAGTGATGCCATTCCCTCAGTTTTCTTCTCTCTGAAAAACTCTGGGGCTTCAAGAGCCAGCTGAGATGTCACCTCCTCTGGGAAGCCTTCCCTGATCCGCACCGCCCTACCCCAGGCAAAGTGCACGACCCCTTCCTTTGTGTGCGGATAATTCTTTGTATAATTGGTCTAGGCATAATGTGTTAACCCTGTTATATGAGTCCCTTACCAGACTATGAGCTCCTTGAGGGCAAAGACTGTGTCTTTAACGTGGTTGTCACCAGCACAGGGCCTGGCACCTTGTTGGTATTCAGTAAATGCCTGTTGAATCACAGGGCCAACTGCCGTAGGGGGTGTCACGCTGTTTGGCTGCTCGTCAGGCACTTGGTGGCGTCAATGTTGAAACTCCTCCCCCTTCTGGGATGGAAGGGCCTGCAACAGCTGGGGGACATTTGATGGGTCTGGGCCGTGCAGAGTTACAGTTAAGTAAGAAATCTTGCTCCCCAGCACTAAGGTTTACTTTCTTTTCTTCTCTGGGCAGTTCTGAAGCACCAAGTAACAGCATGTTCTTTTTTTGTGTGTGGGGGGGGGTTCCTGGTTTTAATATATCATGATGACATAATCCAATCTAACTCAGGCATCACTTTCAGAGACACAGTGCAACTGGAAATATTTTCGCTGTTGCGGAGGACATTACAGTTCTAAAAAGCAAATGCCTATGGGTGTGCTTGCATCTTCAAAATAAAAAGAAAAGAAACAGGCACTATAGTTCTCTAAAGGATGGCTGTGTTTCACACACTGTGGAAAAACAGTAAAAATCCCCTTCAAGAGTTTCAATATTCACTGTAACATAGATTTCATCTCCTTCGGTTTGCTTGCTGACTTCTTAGATGACTTGGTGAGAAGTCTGTTTTCACTGCTTCTTTGTTAACTGCTGTTGCTACTCTGTAGGCTATACGTTTTAAACTTCTGTAAGGAACATTACAAGCTATTTCATGTAATTTAATTTTGTGCTGAATATTCTTCAAAGGATTTTATAAATAATACAATATTTTAAATGTCTTCAATTCACTTGTTGTTATACCATATTGTTGCTTTCTCCGACTTTATCTACAAATGATCTAATTCCAGGTAAATTCAAGAGTGATCCAAGGACTGGCACTCTTCTAATAAATCCAACAACCACAGGAAAGAAGCCCCTGAACAAGAGAAAGCATCCATAAATTTCGAAGATCATGCCTATCAAAGGCCAACCAATCAGGACTACAAATACACCACCCAGGAAAAATCCTGTAGCTCTCATTTTATGTTTTTGGAAGAAGAATCTGAATGTTCTTTCTAAACCAATTACAAAAGCCTAGCCAGCCACAAATAAAACATTTCCAATAGTCAGTAGTGCTTTGTCAAAAAAGAGAATCATTCCAAAGAACAGGAAAAACACTCCAAATCCTGTTATCCCATTCCAATTATCTGGGTGTCCGTTAAGGAGATCATGGATGCAGGGGTGAGGGCGGCGTCGATAGCACCTCGGAGTGGCCAGGGTGTGAAGCAAAGTCGAGAGAACGAAGCCGGGAAAAAGCCCAGGCGAAAGCCGCCACGTCTTCCGGAAACCCAGCATGTTCTTTTTATATCTTCCGTCACGTTAAGAAGGGCTCTGATAAAGTCTTCTCCAGTTCCCCAGCCTCTGCAGAGTGGGCGGAGCCTATCCAGTAGGGGCCCCAGCTAAGCAAGCAGAGTGTGCAGGAGTGGTATGAGGTGGGGGGCAAGCTGGGGTGGGCACTACTTATCCCTGTCCGTGGGAGATGCCAGCAAATAGAATGACAGAGGCCAGGAGCTGCGGAGGGAGCCAAGGTCCAAAGTGCTGACGGGAGAGCCAAGTGCCGCATCAAACCTGGTGGGAAAGTCAGCCCGAGTCCAGGGTGTGGCGGGAGCGGGTGAGGCTGAGCATCGGCAGGGCGGAGGAACGGGGCTGCCAGGAAGGGACGGCCTGCAGCTGGCACGGGCCTGGCATCTGAGGGCTAGCGGGGGTGCAGGGGTACGGGGTGGGTTAATGGATTTGCATAAAGAATCCGGAGTGAGTCAGATGACGATTCACTGTAAGTGATCACAAAGTCTTCTCATATTGTCCCGAATATTTACTTTTCCTTTGTGTCAAAGCCTCGTTGCCTTTTGTGGCATGTCAGTTAGCAGAGAAATGACTCTCTGGGGGAGAAACCTAGTGTCATTCTTGGGCTGGGCTAATCGTGTGTCTTGGGAACTGGATGAGAAAGTCTGGCTGAGCCCTGCAGATCAAGGAAGAAACGGAGCACCCAAGGCCATCAAGTCGGCCCGGCTAAGGGCTGCTGCGAGTCACTGCACAAAGTCAAGGGAATTTCTAAGTTTTTCTATTACAAATGTATGCAATTCAGGTATACCTGCCTCTAAGCTAGCCCAGAAGAAATTAGGCAATAAGTCATTCCATTTACCAAAAACAAAGATTCACGATAGAAGATTCTTTTAGAGCGCAAGCTGCCCACTTGTATTTTAAAAGAGCTGGGGGCTTCCCTGGTGGCGCAGTGGTTGAGAGTCCGCCTGCCGATGCAGGGGACACGGGTTCGTGCCCCGGTCCGGGAAGATCCCACATGCCGCGGAGCGGCTGGGCCCGTGAGCCATGGCCGCTGAGCCTGCGTGTCCGGAGCCTGTGCTCCGCAACGGGAGAGGCCACAACAGTGAGAGGCCCGCGTACCGCAAAAAAATAAAAAAATTAAAAAATAAAAAGAGCTGGGAGTTAGGAAAACTGTAATAAGGACAGGAATGACTAGGAACGCATCTATAGACGTCAATTACCCCCTCCCTCACGTCCGGGAAAGAGAGGCGAGCCACTCTCATAAAATCAAACAAGCCTATGATGGAAACTCATGGAGTTAGAGAAGCATTGATTCTAAGCCTGTGATTCAGGAGTACGACTTAACTTTTTTTAAAAAAAGATCCTCATTTTTTCATTAATTCAGTATTTACTGAGCACCAGCTCCCGCGCTTGGCACTGAAGATGTAATGGTGAACAAGGCAGAAATGAGCCTTACTCTTATCAAATGTTATTCTAGTAAGAAAGACCAGACGAAATAGGAATAAATAGATAAGTGATTTCAAAGGTTGTCAGTTGTGATAAGTGTTGTGCAGGAAACAGCCAGGAAGGGGAGACTGTCTGCTGGGGAGATGGCTTGGAGGAGGGGTTACTTTAGATGAGGTGACTGACCCGGAATCTCAGAGGTAACATTTCAGCTGAAACAAGGTTGCTGGAAGGAGCCAGCCTTGTGATGCAGGGGAAAGTTCCAGGCAGCAGGAGCAGCATGTGCAAAAGGCCTGAGGTTGAAGAAAGCCCTAGCAGGTTTGCAGAAGGAAAAGGAAAGCAGAAAACAGCATGCCTGGAGCTCAGTGAGGAAGGGGCTGTCATGAGGAAGACGTGCGTGGATCTATAGACCAGAGGCAAATCGTGCCAGACCTTGGGGTCCACTCTAAGGATAATGGAGAACCACGGAAGAATTTTTAGCTAGTGAATGTTAGGTTTCAATTTACATTTGAGACGACTCCTCTTGATGGCAGCAGAGTCGACTGGGTGCTGGGAGACCATGTGCGTGCTGTACCAGTTGTCCAGGGAAGCAATATTGATGGCCAGGGTCAAGATGGTGGCAGGCAAGACAGAGACACATGGAGGAACTTGAGATGTGTTTTGGAAATAGAATCGACAAAGTCTGCTTCAGGTTAGATGTGGGCTTCAGGTAAAGGAAGAGTCAAGAATGACTTCTAGCCTCCCAGATGAGCATCTGGCAGGTGCCATTTCCTGAGATGGGGAAGACGTGCAGGAACAACAGCTTTGGGAGTTGTGAGTACAATTCCCAAAGGGAAAACCAACGACTCATATGAGGTGTTAGATGTTAGATGTCTCTGAGTCATGCAGGTTGTGATGTCAAATTTACACGTGGATACACATAGAGGCAAAGTCAGCTCTGAATAAATTTTAAAAAAAATCCATGTATGTAATCAAGCAGATGGTGGCCAAGCACCTCAGGGCCAATTCACATACTCTTCAAGCGTTTGCACATCTTTCTCAAGACAGATGCTTAGAGATGACATATCTATTGCATTGTGAATTGCAGTATTTATTGCTTGCAAGGTGTCTTATCTTAGAAACTATACACTGGTTAGCAATGACTGCGTGTGTTAAAAGTGGCGGGTACTCTGCTCAACGTCATCTCATTTAATCGCCACAATTTTATAGAGGGCAGATATGAGTGCACTTAGAGGGTAGATTAGAGAATGGAAGCTAAGGGGTAAAGTGGGCTCCCTACAGCCACACAGCTGGTATGTGGCAAAGTGAGAATTGGAACCCACGCCTGCTGACTGCAGGCTCACGATCCTGCCCTCATGGACTCCTCTCCTCGCGGTAAAAGTCTCTTATCTACCCCTCACTGGAGAACAATTTCTATAGTACTATAACGGTGTTGGGTCCGAGGGCAGGCAGCCCCAAAATATGCCACATGGGGCGTATGGATTATTTCGAATTAAAGTCATTTAAGAAACAGCCAATGTAGGAGGGATACTCTGACCCTCTTTTCTGTCTCTCTGAAAGCAGGAAATAAATCTCAGGTGAAACATGCACTCCCTGAATTTGGAGGTAGAAAGACACCCTTATCACCAGAAATAGGGAATTTGGGCCAAGAAGCCTGTATAAACAAACCTTATGACTTATTTAATTTACTACCCCAAGCCCAAACTCTGTTTAGATTCTTCACTAATTGAGCACCCAAAACCTGAGTTTCTTTGTCCTGTCGATTCCTCACAAATTTATTGTTTCTTTGTCTAAAAAGTATAAAAGCTGCCTGCTCTGGCCACTTCTTAGGTCCCATTTCCATAAGACCCCCATGCACATGAATTAAAATTTGTTTCTTTTTCTCCTGTTAACCTGTCTTGTGTCAATTTTATTATTAGTCCAGCCATGAGAACTCAAGAGGGGTAGAAGAAGAAATTTCCCCCTCCCTGACTGTGGCTGTGTGAGTTGAAACTGGGGGCAAATCACTGAACCCCTCCAAGCCCCCTTTTCTTCAACTATTATGATGGTTAACTTTATATGTCAAATTGGCTGAGCCACTTTGCCCAGATATTTGCTCAAACACTATGCTGGATGTTTCAATAAGAGTATTTCTGGATGAGATTAACATTTAAATTGGTGGACTCTGAGTATGGATTGCCCTCCATAATGTGGGTGGGCCTCATCCACTCAGTTGAACACCTGAAAGAACAAAAGACAGACTGCCCCCAGGTAAGAAAATAATCTGCTGCAGACAACTTGAATTGCAGCATAGACTCTTCCTGGGTCTCCAGCCAGTCTGCCCACCTTGTAAATTTTTGACTTACTGGTCTTCATAATTGGGTGAGCCAATTCCTTAAAATGAATCTCTTTGTATATGATATATGGTTGACCCTTGAACAATGTGAGGGTTATCGGCACCAACCCCCTGCACAGTTGAAAATTGACTCGTAACTTTTTTTTTTTTTTTTTTTTGGCTGTATTGGGTTTTCGTTGCTGCGTGCAGGCTTTCTCTAGTTATGGTGAGCGGGGCTACTCTTCGTTGCGGTGTGCGGGCTTCTCATTGTGGTGGCTTCTCTTGTTGTGGAGCACAGGCTCTAGGCGCGCGGGCTTCAGTAGTTGTGGTGCACAGGTTCAGTAGCTGTGGCTCACGGGCTCTAGAGTGCAGGCTCAGTAGTTGTGGTGCATGGGCTTAGTTGCTCCGTGGCATGTAGGATCTTCCCGGACCAGGGATCGAACCCGTGTCCCCTGCACTGGCAGGAGGATTCTTAACCACTGCGCCACCAGGGAAGCCCTCAATTCATAACCTTTGACTCCCCCCCAAATTAACTACTAATAACCTATTGTTGATCAGAAGTCTTACTGATAACATAAAGAGTCAATTAACACATCTTTTGTATGTTGTATGTATTATATACTGTATTTTTACAATAAAGTAAGCTAGAGAAAAGAAAACGTTGTTAAGAAAATCATGAGAGAAAATACACTTAAAGTACTGTACTATATTTAATAATACCATTAGTTTACATCATCTGTTTACAAGATGAATCATCTGTCAATACCTACATTAATATTATCTTATATGATACAAAACATATATAGCTAGAGATAGATCATCCATCTATTTCTATCTATCTATCTATCTATCTACATACAAAAAGCACTCAGAGGAAAAAACAATTGCTCTTGAAGGAGCAACAATTACACTGACAGCTAATTTCTCAACAGCAATAATAGAAGTCTGTAAACAGTGAAGTGATATCTTCAGTGAGCTGAAAGATAGTAACTGCCAATCTAGAATTCTATTCAAGATGAAATTATCTTTCATGAATGAGGGCAAAGATAAAGACATTTCCAGAAACAAAGTGTAAAGAGTTTGTCACCAGCAGTACCTCTCTAAAGAAAACACTGAAGGAGGAACTTCAGGATGAAAGAAAGTGATCTTAATGGAAGGTTTAAGATGCAAGAAGGAATTAAATGTCGGCAAGACACATAGACATTTTTCAAAAGCAATGTGGCCGATAAATGTCTGAGAAGATGTTCAACATCATTAGAGATCAGGGAAATGAAAATCAGGACCACAATGACCCACCCAATTATCAAAAATTAGAAAGTGTTGGACAGTACCAAGTGTCAGAGGAGATGTGAATCCACAGGCTTTCTTTTACATTGCTGATGGGGCTGTCAATTGGAAAACCGGCATTATTGTCTAAGTTAATCTATTTATTATGCAGCAATGCATCCTCAGCTTATATTGAGAAATTCTTGCACATGTACAGGAGACATGTATAAACAATGCACATAGCACCATGACTTAGCAAAAACATGAAAGCAATCCCAAATGCCATCAATAGGGAAACAGATGAATAAACTGTAATATAGTCAGACAAACAGATATTATATAGCAGTCAAAACAAATGAACTACAGTAATATGCAGCTAACTGGAAAGTTAAGTTTCAAAAGACTACACGAAGAATGACATTCTTTTATCAACACAGTTATGGCTGGCTTATAAGTGAGAAAAACCTGCAGCAATCATTCACATTCTTTCTGAGGAGAATTTGGCTCAGCATCCTTTGATAGAGCAAGGAAAGGTGCTGACTTTATTTCAGACTATGAGGAAAAGATGTAGAGTGTAGATGCTTAATAATCCAAGCATGAATGATCAGTACATAGACAGTTGCATATAACTGAGCTGGTATATTGAATGCTGTGGTGAAGAGATGCATAGGGTGAGGTCTGGGAAGGAACACAGAGTTTCTATGCCCTCTCCTCATGAAATGAGGACATAGATGGCACATGGATGTCTGATTTATGATGTGCAATGACCAATCAGGAAGCTCCACTGAGCTTTGGTCCAGAGTTTTTAGGAAGTTTCCTTATATAGGTGAGATTGATTAAACTCATTCTCCAGCCCCCCTCCCCTCCTGGAAGTCTGGCTGGCTCAAAATCCCAGCCCTCTAATCACATGGTTGGTCTTTCTAGTAACCAGCCCTCATCCTAAAGCTCTAGGGGCCCATCCTGAGTCACCTCGTTAGCATAACAAAGACACTCCTAACACTCCGGAAATTACAAGGGTTTTTGAAGCTCTATGCCAGGGACCTGGGACAAAGACCAGACAGATTTATATAATAACTCAAGATCATTCCTGCACAAAAATCTCTGTCTTAGAGTCTGTTTCCAGGAAACCTGACCTAAGACAGTTTTTGCCAGGGGTGGTTCTAGGAAATGCAAGTGCTCTTTCAGTGCCCGATGTGCTACCTTCCATGGAGAAATGGGGAACCCAAGGGCTCAGCCTTCACTGGGTTAGGCTCCACCCACACAACCTGGGCTAGTACCTGTGTGTCTGCTCACTAGGCCGAATGCTGGCTGCCTGGTGGCAATGTTCTAGCTTGGGGCTACTTATACACCTGGGATGGTCCTGAGCTGATTAGTTTTAGCCACTAATTAGAATGGGAAGGACTACTGGGCATTTGTCCCTATCATATTCTAATCTATTTATATATGAAAAAGAAGAGGAAGTGTAATAGGGAAGAACAGGGCTTCCCTGGTGGCACAGTGGTTGAGAGTCCGCCTGCCGATGCAGGGGACGCGGGTTCGTGCCCCGGTCTGGAAAGATCCCACATGCCGTGGAGCGGCTGGGCCCGTGAGCCGTGGCCACTGAGCCTGTGCATCCGGAGCCTGTGCTCTGCAACAGGAGAGGCCACAACAGTGAGAGGCCCGTGTACCGCAAAAATAAATAAATAAATAAAATAGGGAAGAACAAATCTGACTCCATATTGGACCTGTTACTTTTACTTAAACCTTTGTATTCTATTGCTTTTGCTACAAGTTAAGAATGTTGCCTATAGCCTGAAATATACAGGAGAGCCCATTCTCAAGGCTCTGACCTTTAAAGGTATAACACTTTTCCATTCATATAGAGATAAAACGTTGCAGAACACAGATAACATTTGTCTTGTTGGAGATTTACAGGAACATCAGGACCTGACCTATGTGGACAGCTGCAAGAACAAAGGATTCTGACACCAAGATGTTTGTAACAATCAACTACATCCCCTCCCCTTTTAGTATAAAGGAAGTCTGAATTCTAACTCAGGTAAGATGGTTCTTTGGGACACTAGTCCACCATCTTCTCGGTCTGCTGGCTTTCTGAATAAGGTCACTATTCCTTGTCCCAACAACTTGTCTCTTATTGGCCTGTCCTGCAGTGAGCAGTATGAGCCCGGACTCAGTGACAGAAGAAGAAAGAGAAGCAGGAGGAGGAGAAAAAGAAGGAGAAGAAGGTGGCAACGTAGTTTCTAATTTCCCTTCACTGGCAGCCACTTATCTGAGGGTTTCTGGGAGTCATGTATATTCTGTTTTGGTACATGAACATGTTCTGAATTCCAGGTACCACTACATGTCCATTACTCTCTACTCCAGCTCTCCAAGCCAGACTTCTCCCCCAAATTGCCATCAGGGGCACACAATTCTACCCAGGTGTCTCAGACATCTCAGCCTCAACATGTCCAAAAAAATTAAACCTCCACAAACCTGTTCTTTTATTTTCTGTACTTCATTATACAGTTATCTCAGCCAGAACCATGGTGTCATCCTTGATTTTCATCTCTCTTTTACCTCCTGTCTACATCAACCATCTTGACCTATCAATTTTACCTCCTGAGTACTTCTCAGACTCCCCCCTTCTCCCATGTCTGCTACTGAAACTGAGCAGGGACCTGTGGGGCTCCTGGGCACAAAAGCCTTTCTGTGTCCCCCGTTTCTTGTTTGTAGGAAATAAGCTTCATCCAGCCTCCCTGACCTTCCCTGAGTTCCAAATTAGCAGATTCAAACAGTTGCTAATTAGGGAAGGGAGGGAATGCAGAAACAAAGAAGGAACAGTCAAGAAACAATAGTGCAGTGATGGGGCAAGGTCCTGGTTCCTCCACAAGGGATACACATAACAATATCTGAGTTCTTCTGCAGGAACTAAGGCCCCACCCAGGTGGAAGATGGTAACTACAAGCTGAGACCCGGGACTGGCTGAAACCAGAAGGCTGATGGTTGAGATTCCTGGAACACCATTCTGTTACCTCACCACCAACCAATCAGGAGAAAGTCACACACCCTGCAGCTCTCACCCCAAATTTTGCCTATAAATACTTCTCCCTGAAAACCATCGAGGACTTTTGGGTTTTTGAGCACAAGTCACTCATTCTCCTTGCTCAGCCCTGCAATACACCTTTCTCTGCTCCAAACTCCAGCGTTTCAGTTTGTTTGGCCTCACTGTGCATTGTGCACATGGACTTGTTTGACAACAGAACCGAGATAAGCAAAATGGAGAGAAAGAATCCTGTGCTGTTGTTGTTTTCTTACACAAATGAATCAAACCATGCATGTTGTTCTTTCATCTTTTCTTTTTTAATTTAACAATATATCTTGGAGGTCCTTCCATTTCATTCCTTATGAAGATACTTTGTTCTTTTAATGACTGCCTGATATTTAATAGTCTGAATGGTCCAAGGTTTAGTTAACTATTTCTAACCAATAAGTAGGTTGTTCTCAATCTCTTGCTGTTACCGAGAATGCTATAATGTCGTTGTAGAAATATATATTTTTGGTAGAAGAGAGCCCTAAAAGGGAAGTAATTACTCCCATTTTCCCAAACTACCCAGTATTTTTAAGATAAAATTCATACTTCTTAAAAGGGCAGGGCTTCCCTGGTGGCGCAGTGGTTGGGAGTCCGCCTGCCGATGCAGGGGACGCGGGTTCGTGCCCCGGTCCGGGAGGATCCCACGTGCCGCGGAGCGGCTGGGCCCGTGAGCCATGGCCGCTGAGCCTGCGCGTCCGGAGCCTGTGCCCCGCAACGGGAGAGGCCACAGCAGTGAGAGGCCCGCGTACCACAAAAAAAAAAAAAAAAAAAAAAAGGGCAGATACCACCACCATCCACCCCTTCCAGCTTTCTGCCCTACTTTCCAGCAACACTAATTGCTTGAAGAGTCCAGCACATACACCATGGTGTTCCTTACTCTGTGCCTTTTCTTTGCTCTTGCTGAACCTGGCTCCACCCATCTCTGCTCAACTCATTACCTATTCATTCTTTATCACTCAGTTCAGATGTCAGTTCCTCCAAGAAACTGCTCCACACCACTTTCATCATTGCACGTGGCATGTTGTATCCAGTTTACTTATTTATATGCCTGTACCCCACCCTGGATTATGAATTCCTCCATGTCAGGATCTGAGGACAGTACTTGCATCTTACTGTCTTTATAGCTGAAGTGCTTAGCAAAGTGTCTGGAACATAGCATGTGGTAAATTACAATAAATGAATGATAGACCTTCATTCATTTATTGTAATTGACCTTCATTCATTTATCTGAGGTAGATCAGAAGGACCAAGAAGGGAATCAGAAAGAGAAAACCTGCTCCAATAACCAAATAGCAAGTGTTAAAGAAGGTAAAATAGAAAAAAATAAGAGGAAAGTATGAAGAAAAGAATAAAGGAAAAAATCCAGGACTGAAGTAGATGGGTTTCCAGATTAATATTGTCCATGAAAAAGGTTCATCAAGGCATTTCATCATGAAACTTCAGACATTTACAGATAGAGAGGATCCTTTAAAAGCTTCAAAAGAGGAAAAAGCTGTGGATGGGGCTTTTCCACAGCAATATTTCTAGCAATGCTAGAAAGCAAAGGAGAAATTTCTTCAAAATTCAGAGGGATAATGATTTCTAAATTATTGATAGAGTTCTGTAGTCAGCCAAGCTATCAATCAACAATATTTTCAAATACATGAAGACTTAAATTTTTTTTACCTCTCATACTCTGTTGGTCAGGCAGCTACTGTGTCTGTCCTGCACCAAAACAAGAGAATAAACCAAGAAAAAATAAGACAAAGAATTGGGGCAACAATCTTTTCCTCTCGTGGGAAGAGGTGAACTAGAATCCCAGGTTGTCAGCTGTGCACTGGGCATGGCACAACTGTTCCAGAACAGAACAGAACAGAACAGAGGGTCCCAGGAGGAAAGGCTCCAGGAGAAAATGGAATCAATAGGATTCTTGATGTGTTTGAGCATGTAGAGAATAATAAGATTTAGCAAATTTTTGCAATTTTGGTAGAGTTTATAAGACCCTATGAGAATCTGAACTCTTGTTTTTCATTTACTGAACTTTCTGTATTCTCATCACTAATCATTAAGTCCTGGAGAAATCATTAAGTCCATTAAAAGGAAGGAATTGTGGTTCAGTAACAAACAACAGTTACACGGTTAAAATGATGTGAGAAAAAATACTGATTCAACCAAAAAATTTTGATAGACCTATGTAGGAAAGATAGGAGGTATATATGTCAAGAGCAGTGAGGATTCCAGGGGCAGTGGGAAATAAGAGAACTGGGTTTCCTCCTTCCATAATAAAAATTCAAGTTTTGACTTCTGGTTAGGATGTAGACAGCTATAAGAGACCACTGCGTCAACCTAACAATGAAACAAGTTGGATAAGCTACAAAATCATAGTTTTATTGAACACATTATCAAGCTGAGAGTACAAGGAAACCTGAATGAACTAAAATCCAGAAGGAAATAAAAGCCCTTTGCAGCAGTGAAGAGATTTATGCCTGCTTTCATTCCTGATAGAGCATCAGAAGAGGTAACCCACCAGAAACAGGAGGAGGAAAAAGCCAGCTGAACTGCTGACAATTAATGGTCATGAGTGGGCTGCCATTACAGATTGGAATTCAGAAGATCCCGGTTGAAGGCACGGCAGGAGCACAGAAAGAAACGGCCTCTGAGGCATGCAAGTCTTCACCAAGTGCCAGGCAGCAGCTGCTGAAGTCTGGGGATGGGGAATGGGAAACCCATTTAAAACATACTCATATAGGCTAAAGGTAAAGATACCATGCTAACTAATCAAAAGAAAGCTGCAGTGGTTATATAAATATCACATGAAATAGATTTCAGAGCAAAGAACTGCCACCCAGGGATAAAGAAGTACATTTAATAATGATTAAGGGGTGAATTTATCAAGAGGGCATATCATTCCTAAATGTTTATGTGCTTAATAACAGAGCTTCAGTACACTTGAAGCAAAAACTGATATAACTGCAAGGAGGAACAGACAAATCCATAACCTTAGTCAGAGATTTCAACCCTCGTCTTTCAAAAAGTGATAAAGCAAGTAAAGAAGATTAGTAAGGACTGAGAAAACATGAACAACCATATCAAGCAACTTGATCTAATTGCCATTTACAAAACACTCCACCCAACAGTAGAATATACATTATCTTCAAATACACATGGAACCCTTACAAATTTCAGTAGGTGTAAAGATTCAAATCACACAATATGCTTTCTAACCACAACGGAATTCAATTAGAAATCAACAATTTAAAATGCTTGGAAAAATCCATAATTACTTGAAAACAAAATAACCCACTTCTAAATACCCTGTGGTTCAAAGATAGAATTAAAAAGAAAGTTGGAAAGTACTTTGTAATATAATAGAAACAACACCTGAAGCAGTGTTTAAAAGAAAATTTGTAGCTTTTGATGTTTATATTATAAAAATGTAAACTCATAATAGAAACAACACCTGAAGCAGTGTTTAAAAGAAAATTTGTAGCTTTTGATGTTTATATTATAAAAATGTAAACTCAGTGTTCTGAGTTCCCACAATAAGCAACTAGAATAAGATGAACAAATTAAGTCCAAAGTAAGGAGGGGAAACAGTAAGCAGAAATCAATGAGATAGCAAATAGACAATAGAGAAAAATCAACGAAGTAATTGGTGGATTTTTTTTTTTTTTTTTTTTTTTTTTTTTTTTTTTGCGGTATGCGGGCCTCTCACTGTTGTGGCCTCCCCCGTTGCGGAGCACAGGCTCCGGACGCGCAGGCTCCGGACGCGCAGGCTCCGGACGCGCAGGCTCAGCGGCCATGGCTCACGGGCCCAGCCGCTCCGCGGCACATGGGATCCTCCCAGACCGGGGCACGAACCCGCATCCCCTGCATCGGCAGGCGGACTCTCAACCACTTGCGCCACCAGGGAGGCCCGGTGGATTTTTTTTAAAGAATTTAATCAATTAATAAGCTCTTAGCTAGACTAACCAAAAAAAAAGAGAGGGAAAATAAATTAACCAATATCAGGAATGAAAAAGAAGAATCACTACAGTTCTTAGAGATATTTAAAGGCTAATAAGAGGATATGTGGAATAATTTTATACCAATAACTTTAGTAATTAGATGAAAATTAAAAATTTCTTTAAAACCACAGCATGCCAAAAGAGACACTAGAAGAAATAAAAACTATAGACAATCCTATACCTATTAAAGAAACTGGATTAATAATAAAATACCTCCTTACAGAAAGCCTCTGGCCTCAAATTGAATTCTATCAAACATTTAAAAAAAAACTAGTAGCAATCTTACATAAATTCTTTCAGAAATTAGAGAAGACAGGAATATTCCCCAACATACTTTATGAGGCCAGCAGAATCCTAATACCAAAACCTGGTAAAGATATTACATGAAAAGAAAACTAAAAACTGATATTGCGTGAACATAGACACAAAAATTCTTTCAGAATATTAACAACTCAAATCCAGAACAATTAAAAAGAATCATACATCATGGTCCAATGGTTACTTTAACATTTAAAAATTAACTATTGTAATTCACCGTATCAGCAAAACAAAATAGAAAAGTCATATGACCTTCTCAAGAGATACAGAAAAAAATTGATAAAATTCAATACCCATTGATGATTAAAACAAGCAAACAAACACAATTCAGCAAACTGAGACTAGAGGGGAACTTCCTCAACTTGACAAAGGGAATCTACAAAACCCTACAATTAACATCATACTTCGTAATGAAGGCATTAACGTAATTTTACCCCTAAGATCAAGAACAAGGCAAAGTCCCTTCAACATCACACAGGAAGTCCTAACCAATGGAATAAGCCAGGAATAAGCAATAAAAGGTGTAAAAATTGTAAAGGAAGAAGTAAATCTGTGTTTATTTTGAATTCAATAGATAATTCATAAAATTGAAAAAAAATTTAAACACTGTAAGTATATTACTGAAAAATACAGATATAAATTCAAAAAAAATTAAGACAAATGATTTGGGAGTGGGGAGTATTGGGGTAAGGTACTGCTTTTTGCTTTATAAGCTTTGTAGTGTTTTTTTGATTTTTTTAAAACTCTGTTTTAGTTTGATAAAAATATAAATTAAATTAGAAAGAAAAAGAGAAAAGGGCCTCAGCAGGCATTAAGTACATTTATTCAACTCCAACTACTTCTTCAAAGACAATTTCTTTATTTAATAAAGACTTTTCCCTTGATTGTTCCCTTAGTAAATTAAAGTGTTGACTGAGCTTTGCCCTCTTTGGAAACAAAGCTTGTGAAATACAGAAGTACTTAAAAATGCAAGCACATTTTCATTTATTAATAGACTGCAATCAAAGCTTGGAATAAAAATAAAAATGTAAATTTTAGGCATAATTAATGAGCTTTAAAATTGTTTTTCCCATGGAAAGAATGAATAGTTTTTGGCTGTTAGCCCCAAGGGCAAGCATCTATGTTACACAAATGGGTCTGTATGCATATGAACATATATTTTCATGGTTATTTGCATAAATATCTATATATGTGTGTACATTTATGTCCATCAGCTAGATAGTCAGGAAAAAGACAATTTTATGATACTTACAGATTGCAATTTGTTTTAAAAACTTCATCTAACCAGAAAAATTCTACATTAGCTTTGCGCTTATGCTACCCACCTCCACTTTTAATATCAGTTATCTCTTTTTGTTAATGCATATGAAATGGGAAGAGACAGTTCAAGCAACTTTCTGAGCCCAGACATTCAGTTCATTCAATCTCATGGCAAAGGCAAAATCTAGGAAAGGGAAGAAATAACACATTTTCAGAGGGGGACCAAATACTTCTTGGGCCCACTACCTCAGTTCCTTTGACTTGCCCTGCTGCTCACATTATGAATAAATAAATTGCTGCATTCAGTGGACATAGCCTACAGTCTTTGTGTTTTTCTTTGTATTTACTATATGGAAAAGTTGTCCCCAGCCGAACTTATAATTAACATTTTATACAAGATATCAAGAGGTGGCAGTTACTCAACAACTACCAAGATTTCAAATGAAGCTTTAGATTAATGAGAAGCAGAATTATCCCTCCAGGGAAGCGCATGTAAAGCTCATGGACTGTTTCTCAAGAGAAAAGGGCAGAAAATACAATAAAGCAGAGTACACATATTTTGGAAAGTCAACACCCTCTGCAGAGTGTTGACTTGTGTCCTGTGGGACCATTGTGAGAAGAAGATATGCAATGTTAAGTCTAACAAGTGCCGTTGAGGTGGAAATTTGGAAAGTTAGACATGATGGCCCCTATGACCCACTTGAAAATGGAGATTTTTGGCTTCAATGTCTCCTCCTCAGAGACCACTCAATCTAAAGGAGGTCCCCTGTTATTCTGGATCACAGCACCCTGCTTGGTTCTTTCCTAGCACTCATCACAACCGACTACTATTTACTAACTGGTTTGTCTCCCTCCCTAGAATATAAGTTCCATGAGGGTAGAGCCATTGTTTACCTTGTTCATCACTCCATGTCCTGTGCCTGGTTAACAGGCCTGGCATGTTCCAGGCTCTGCCTCACCTAGAATATGTCATGTATATAATATGACCCGGAGGGCTTCCCTGGTGGCGCAGTGGTTGAGCGTCTGCCTGCCGATGCAGGGGACACGGGTTCGTGCCCCAGTCCAGGAAGATCCCACATGCCGTGGAGCAGCTGGGCCCGTGAGCCATGGCCACTGAACCTGCGCGTCTGGAGCCTGTGCTCCGCAACGGGAGAGGCCACAGCAGTGAGAGGCCCGCGTACCGCCAAAAAAAAAAAAAAAAAAAAATGACCTGGAAATAGACTATCTAGAACATATTGTTGTCTTGTTGTTATTTTTTATTCAGGATATAGACCTATTCTTTAAAGGAAATTCTCAGTGAAGAGTTCATAAAGAAGCCAATTGTAAAAATGCTGTGCACAGTGCCCAGCAAGGAACAGATGACCAATTTAGCAATTGCTTATTTAATAATTTCATCTAGTGTAATCTAACAAGCATCCTGTGGGCCTGAAATGATTCGTCCTTAAACATAGAAACTGGAAGCTACAACAGACAGATGCATATAGTGTGTGATTCACTCATTTGGACATTACTTCACTTATGCATTCATTCTTTCAGTTAGTCAGTTACTTATTCATTCATATGTTCATTCCATTTATTTGTTGACTTTACATTTACCAACTATTCATAAGTGCCTGGTGCTGTGCTAGAGTCTGGACAGAAATTGTGCAAGAAGAGGAAGGTATGATGGAAATCAGTGTGATGGATTAGAATAGTCAACAATCCCAGCCCAAAGTCTTAATGAATAGTCACTCTTTAAAAACATCTTTCCAATGAGTTAGAGTTTCAGTATATTGAATTTCCCTAAAACAAAACCAATGTTTAAAATGATACTTTATTACCTATCAGGATTTTTCAGGCTTACAACACATTTTGATGCCATCTGGGCTGACCTTCTAAATCAGCCAATGAAAAATGAGGCATGCCCTGATTTGTGGCAGCCTTAGCTGGCAAGCTAAGAGTCAACGTAAGTAACGCACACAGCTTAAATGTTATTTTAAAAGCTAGGATCTGATATAAGATAGGAATCTAACTGGAAGAAGAAGATTGTCTACCAGTAAACCATCATGAAATTCGCAGAAACCGGAGACAACTAAAAATGATAGGAGAATATTATCACATTTAGGCTTCCATGGGCAGATAACAGCTGAAGATACCTTGTTAGAGGGAAACTATTCACTCTTTAAGAGGAGCAAACATCTGTTATCTTTCTAAATGGGAAAAATCCAGAGAAATAAATATTAGCATGAAACCTCAAATCTACAGCCATATACTGTCTCCTTTGGCCAAATAGTTAGAAGATCCACAAAAGTAGGAGGAAAAGACTGGAGTGGGGCTGCAGATCTCCCTCCAATACAGAGTCCAGTGATTGCTTAGGCTATAGAACTAAAACGAACTCAAGTTGGCGAAGGCAGTCCAGAGCTATGAAGGAAGTTAAGAGTTTTGAGTTCTACAAATGGCAACATTTCATTCTGTTCTATGGCTAAGTAGTATTTCACTAGATAGACAGACAGATAGATAGATAGATAGCTGTACACACCACATCTTCTTTATCCATTCATCTGTTGATGGACACTTGGGTTGCTTTCATATCTTGGCAATTGTATATAATGCTGCTATGAACGCTGGGGTGCAAGTATCTTTTCAAATTAGTGTTTTTATTATTATTATTTTTGGGCTATATAACCAGGAGTGGAATTGCTGGGTCCCATGGTAGTTCTATTTTTAGTTTTTTGAGAAGCCTCCATACTGTTTTCCACAGCGGCTGCACCGATGTACATTCCCACCAACAGTGTACAAAGTTTCCATTTTCTCAACATGCTCATGGATAGACTTGGAGGGTATTATGCTAAGTGAAATAAGTCAGACAGAGAAAGACAAATACTGTATGATATCACTTATATTTGAAATCTAAAAAACACAACAAACTAGTGAATATAACAAAAAAGAAGCAGATTCACAGATATAGAGAACAAACTAGTGGTTACCAGTGGGGAGAGGGAAAAGGGGAGGGGCAATATAGGGGTAGGAGAGTAAGAGGTACAAACTATTAGATATAAAATAAGCTACAAGGGTATATTGTACAACATGGGGAATATAGTCAATATTTTATAATAGATATAAGTGGAGTATAACCTTTAAAATTGTGAATTACTATATTGTACACCTGTAACTTATATAATATTGTACATCAATTTTACTTCAAAAATAAATAAATAAATAAAATTTAAAAAAGAGATTTGAGTTCTGAGCAAGCTGAAGACAGTTGTGTACAAGCCTAAAGTAAGTGAGAAAAGAGTTGAGGATTTTCCCTTTGAGACTGAAGAGAAAATGTAGAAAGGTTAAGAATCCTTATGTGAATGATAATTATTAAAGAATGGTATCTTAACGTATTTTTTAAAGCATGTATTACAAGATTATAAACTCTTCAATTTAATTTCAATTCAACACAGATAAACAGAGGGAGAACCTATAATAAGCTCAGCTACAGTGGTTAACGCAGTAGGCATTGTACCTAGTACAATGGTGCTTTCTGTCCAGTGGGAGAAAGATATTTAAAAAACTGTGAAAGAGGAGGATAACTCTCATAAATGAAACATATCAGTTAAAGAACTACACCAGTCACCAGATTTTCTGTGCCTATCAGATTCGAAGTGGCCACGGGTGCCTTTAGGTGGGCTACATCTTCGTGAACTTGTCCTGATTCCTTTCAGTAGGCTCAAAGTATAGCTGGTTGTTTGTACCTTTTTGGGGATCACCTTTTCTTTGCCCTACATCCTAGCCCCACCAACATCTCCATTTTACTTTTTCACTGAAAGACATTTATCTTAAAATAATGTCTCCAGGGACTTCTGTTTCTGGGAAAATGGAGCAGACATATGTTTCCTTACTCCTCTCACTGTGAACAATTACAAACCTGGGACACTGTACATAAAACAAACATAAGAAGACTGAAAGCTGGAGAGAAGAAGGCAGATCAGCTAGGGACCCTGGGACCCAAGGAATAATAAGATGGTGAGTTCTCTGGGGTTTTTGTTTGTTTGTTTGTTTGCTTGCTTCTTATCCCAACTCAGAGCTAAAATAGCCAGCAACTCAGAAATGCCCCCAGGGGCAGATTAAAAAGCCTCTGACAAAAGTCTGCTTACTCTAGGCAAAGGACCAGGAAAGGGGCAGCCTAGCATGATAGAAAACTCTTAGACAATAACCGTTATACTCCAGCCAAACACCTGTGCAAGAACTGTGGCCTCATTGACATCCATGCCAGCAATGGTCAATGGGGGAGCCTAGACTTCCACCCAGGCAAGGGTGTAATGAGGCATCCCAAAGCCCCAGCAGATGCTGTCATAGAAGACTAAGTAGGGGGTTGGGACTTTCATCTCTGCCAGACAGTAAGGCGTCCCCTTCCCCAGCAGTAACAAGTAGGACTATTTGGGGAACTTGGACTTTCACCTTCTCCTGGCAATAATGAAAGATCCCTCCCTCTCCTTGCTGGAGTGATGTCAAAGGAGGCCTACTGGAGGGTCAGAACTTTCAGTACTGCCTAGCAGTAATGAGGCTATTTCCCTCTGGTGGTGCCAATAGAGGTCACATAGTGAGCAGTAATAAGGCGTTCCTACTCCTCCCAGCTAGAGGGGTATCAGTAGAGGCTTAGTGGGGACCAGAGCTCCCACCCCTGCCAGCAGTAAAGAGGAGCCCTCTCTTATGGGTGTCAATGGAAACTGAGTGAGGAATTTAGACTTCTACCCCACCTGGCAGAAACGAGGCAGCCTCCCTTGCTTCCTTTCCTGAGCAGAGTCATAGACAGACAGTGAAAACAGAAAGTTTAAATAAGATCCAGAGTCTCGAAACACAATGTCAAAAACGTCCAGTTTTCAATAGAAAATCATTCATCATACGAAGAACCAGGAAGATTTCAAACTGAGTGAAAAAAAGACAATGAATAGATGTCAACACTGAGATGACAAAAGTAGTCTTGATCTGGTAAAGATTTTAAAGCAGCTATCATAAAAAAGTGACAATGAGCAATTATGAATACACTCGAAACAAATGCAAATGTAGAAAGTTTCAATAAAGAAACGAAAAGACTCAGCAAAGAAATAGAAGATATAAAGAAGAACCAAATGGAAATTTTAGAACTGAAAAATGCGATACGTGAAAGTTTAAAATGTTACAGGTGGGCTCAAGAGCAGAATGGAGAACACTGAGGAAAGAATCAGTGGGCTTAAAGATAGAACAATAGAAATTACTCAATCTGAACAACAGAGAGAAAATAGACTGGAAAAACAAATAAAGAGAGCTTCAGGAATCTGTGGGACTACAACAAAAGATGTAACATTTGTGTCATCAGATTCCTGGAAGGAGAGGAGAAGGAGGGCAGGGCTGAAAAAGCACTTAAAGAATAACTCCTAAAAACTTCCCAATTTGGCAAAATATATAAACCTACAGATTCAATAAGCTGAACAAATCCCAAACAGGATAAGCCTGAAGAAGTCCATTCCAAAACACATCATAGTCAAATTTCTGAAAACTAAAACCAAAGAAAATATCTTTAAAGCAGCTATAGAGAAATGACACCTAACCTATATGGTGAAAACAACTGGAATAAAAGTGGATTTCTCAACAGAAGCCATGGAGTCAAGAAGGAAAGAATGAAGATAAAGAGCTGTCAACCCAGAATCTCACTTAGGAGAGAGGTGATGTTATGGGTTTAATTGTGTCCCGTTAAAAAAGATATGTTGGAGTCCTAACCCCAAGTTCCTCAGAATGTGACCTTATTTGGAGATGGGTCTTTACAGAGGTAATCAACTTAAAATGAGGTTATTAGAGTGGGCCCTAATCCAATATGACTAGTGTCCTTATAAAAGGGGGGAAATTTGGACACAGAGGTAGAGAGGAGAGAGGCCTGGAACAGATCCTTCCCTCACAGCCCTCAGAAGGGAACAACTCTACCAACATCTTTTTGCTTTGGTTTGGTTCAGTTATTGGTTATTTGGTTTGGTTTATTTATTTATTTTAATTTCTAAAAATTGAGGTATAGTTGATGTACAATATTATATAAGTTACAGGTGTACAACATAGTGATTCACAATTTTAAAAGATTATACTCCATTTATAGTTATTATAAAATATTGGCTATATTCCTTGTGCTGTACAATATATCCTTGTAGCTCATTTATTTTATACATAATAGTTTGTACCCCTTAATTCCTTCCCTATTTTCTCTCCCGACTCATAATCACTGGTAATCTGTGAGTCTGTTTCTTTTTCGTTATATTCACTAGTTTGTTTTATTTTTTAGATTCCAGCCAACATCTTGATTTCAGATTTCTAGCCTCCAGAACTGTGAGAAATATTTTGTTGCTGTTTGTTTAAGCCACTCAGTTACCCTATTAGCAAGCCAATACAGGTGTAAATCTAATAACATATGTATAGAACTTGCATGTTACAAACTACAAAAAGCTCATGAAAGAAATTAAAGCTCTAAATAAATGGAGAGACACACCACCTTAATGTATTAAAAGACTCAATATAATAAAGATGTCTTCTCCCCAAATTGATATAGAGATTTAATGAAATTCCTATCAAAATCCAGGCAAGATTTTTTTCATAGACATAAACAAGATTACACTAAATTTATATGTCAAACAATTTTTTAAACTTTAAAAAAAATTATTTATTTATTTATTTATTTATGGCTGTGTTGGGTTTTCGTTGCTGTGCACGGGTTTTCTCTAGTTGTGGCAAGCGGGGGCTACTCTTCATTGCAGTGTGTGGTCTTCTCATTGCAGTGGCTTCTCGTTGCGAAGCACAGGCTCTAGGCATGCAGGCTTCAGTAGTTGTGGCACGCGGGCTCAGTAGTTGTGGTGCACGGGCTTAGTTGCTCTGTGGCATGTGGGATCTTCCTGGACCAGGGCTAGAACCCATGTCCCCTGCATTGGCAGGCAGATTCTTAACCACTGCGCCACCAGGGAAGTCCCAACAATTTTTAAAAAGAAGAATAAAAGAGAGGAATTAGTCCATCTGGCTTCACAACTCATGGTATAGCTACAGTAATCAAAACTACTTAGTGTTGGGGCTTCCCTGGTGGCACAGTGGTTGAGAGTCCGCCTGCCGATGCAGGGGACATGGGTTCGTGCCCCGGTCTGGGAAGATCCCACATGCCGTGGAGCGGCTGGGCCCATGAGCCATGGCCGCTGAGCCTGCGCGTCCGGAGCCTGTGCTCCGCAGCAGGAGGGGACACAGCAGTGAGAAGCCCGCGTACCGCAAAAAAAAAAAACAAAAAAAACCAAAACTACTTAGTGTTGGCAAAGGAATAGGTACATAGATCAATGGAACAGAAGACAGAACTCAGTAATAGACCCACACAAATGTGCCAAATTGATTTTTGACAAAGGAGTGAAAGCAATTCAATGGGGGAAAAATAGCCTTTTCAGCAAATTGTGCTGGAGCAATTGGACATCCACAAGTTAAAACACACACACACATGGGCTTCCCTGGTGGCGCAGTGGTTAAGAGTACACCTGCCGATGCAGGGGACACACGGGTTCGTGCCCCGGTCCGGGAAGATCCCACATGCCGTGGAGCCGCTGGGCCCGTGAGCCATGGCTGCTGAGCCTGCGCATCCAGAGCCTGTGCTCCGCAACGGGAGAGGCCACAACAGTGAGAGGCCCATGTATCACAAAACACACACACACACACACACACACACACAAATAAGAAAGAAACAAACAAATACCAAAAATCCTTGACCTAAGTGTCATCCTTATAAAGAAATTAACTCAAAATGGATCACAAATGAATGGTAAAATATAAAACTATAAAACTTTTAGAAGAAAACATGGGGAAAAAAATCTTCAGAGTCTAGGGCTAGGCAATAAAAGAAAATTCATAGACTTAACACCAAAAGTGAGATCCATAAAAGGGAAAATTGAAAAGTTGGATTTGGTCACAATTAAAAATTTTTACTCTGTGAAAGGCCCCGTGAAGAGAAGGAAAAGACAACCTATAGATCAGGAGAAAATACTTCCAAATCATATATCTGGAAAAGAACTAGCATCTAGAATATAAAAAGAACTCTCAAAATTCAACATTTAAAAAAGCATACAATCCAACTAAAAAATTGGCAAAAGACAAAAAGAGACATTTCACTGAAAAGGGTGTACAGATGGCAGATAAGCATATGAGAAGATGGTCAACATTATTAGCCATTAAGGAAATGCAAAACACACTGAAATATCACAACACAGCTATCAGAATGGCTAAAACAAAAATAATGACACCACCAGTGGGTGGTGAGGATCACTCATACAATCCTGGTGGGAATGTAAAATGGTACAACCAGTCTGGAAAATGGCTTAGTAGTTTAGTTTCTTTAAAGTTTAGTTTCTTTAAAAACTAAACATGTAATTACCATACGACCCAATAATTGTCCTCCATTTATCCTTGAGAAATAAAAGCTTATGTTTACACAAAGACATGTACACTAATGTTTATAGCACCTCTGTAATAATCCCAAACTGGAAACATCCTACATGTACTTCAATATGTGAATAGTTGGGCTTCCCTGGTGGTGCAGCGGTTGAGAGTCTGCCTGCTAATGCAGGGGACACGGGTTCGTGCCCCGGTCTGGGAGGATCCCACATGCCGCGGAGCAACTAGGCCCGTGAGCCACAACTGCTGAGCCTGCGCGTCTGGAGCCTGTGCTCCGCAACAAGAGGGGCAGCGATAGTGAGAGGCCTGTGCACCACGATGAAGAGTGGCCCCCGCTTGCCACAACTAGAGAAAACCCTCGCAAAGAAACCAAGACCCAACACAGCAAAAATAAATAAATTAATTAATAAACTCCTACCCCTAACATCTTAAAAAATATATATATATATGTGAATAGTTGAACTGTGGTCCATCCATTCCATGTGACACTCTTCAGCAATAAAAATGAACCAACTATTGAGACACACAACAACCGGGATGAATCTTCAGAGAATTCTGCTGTTAGAAAACAGGCAATCCCAAGAGGTTCCATACTATATAATTCCATTTACGTAACATTCTCTTTTGTATTTTTAATAGAAATATATTTGACATATAACACTGTATAAATTTAAGGTGTTCAACATGTTGATTTGATACATTTATATATTGTAGAATGATTACCATTGTAGCAACATTTAGCACCTCTATCATGTCACATAATTATCATTTCTTTTCTGTGTTGGGCATAATTAAAATCTAGTCCCTTAGGAAGTTCAATGATTATAATTCAATACTGTCTATATTCTATACTGTGCCTTAGATCTCTAGGATTTGTTTATCTACTAGCTGCAAGCTATATAACATTTTTGAAATCACAAAATTATATCGATGGAGAAAAGTGGTTGCCAGGGATTAAGGTAGGGGAGGGGGCAGGAGGGAAGTGGATGTAGCAATCAAAGGGCAACATGAGGGATCCTTATAGTGATGGAAATGTCCTGGAGTGGAACAGCGTGATAGTTTGGCAAGACATTACCACTGGGGAAACTGGCTAGAGGTACAAGATCTCTCTATACTATTTCTTACACTCGAATATGAATCTACAATCATCTCAAAATAAAATATTTAATAACAACAAAGCAAAAGAAAGCAAAACTAAACAAAAATAACATTTTCAGATAATTAGGAAATTTCAGAGCTCCTATAAATATTTTTAAAGAAAATTAGCTCTAAATTCAATTCATTGCTTCCATCAAATTCTAGAGCACAGCAGATGTTAAAGCTTCAGTTCTAAACTTAAATGAGTTGTGATTCAGTCAGCAGCTAGTGGGTCTGTATGTCCACAGCTGGGCACTGAACCTGCCCCAGGCACCACCCCTGTCCTCAGGTGGGCTACAGTCTAGGTAGACAGGCAGGTTCAAGATCTGCAATTAGAGAAGCAGCAACTTTGTCCTCAAGCTCAAGTCACTTTCTCCATTGCAGCTTCCCAGAGAGCCCTATACTTTGTGAGGTAGTTAGCCCACCCACTAATGACGCTGATAGTTTGATTTCCACTTGGCTTCCAATGTTTTCTGAGTGTGCACCATCCTTAAGGAGAAGGGTGAAGTTGAGCTCTGCCATTCTCACCCCTCACCACCATGAAGAGATAATGAAGTTGGAACAGTGGTACCTCTCCAGCTGGTTTAGGGTACTAAACTCCCACAACGAGGCCAGAACACATGAGAGCACTTAACACTGCACACACAAGAGAAGCCGTTGGGACACCCAGAAATAATGGGAAATCTCCTTGGGTTTCCTTATCCAGCAGAGGTTATAAATTTGGGTGATATGTCTATATTTTTTCCTCATGGTTCTCCTTTTGAATAAAGGCATGAACTTGTCATCAGATTGTCCAGAGGTTGTGATGCTTAAGTGAAACATAAATGAGGCTCAGAATCACGCTGTTGGATCTTCCCTAACACCCAGCTCCGTAGGGCCAAGACTACTCAAGGGTATTCCAAATATGAGGCCCTGCTCTACCTTCTCCTCCACCACACGCACCTTACCCAGCATAGGGATTTGCTTCCAGGCCCCTGGTGACACCTGCTTTCACTTTGACAAGACTGCTAAATCCTCTAGGTCACTTGTCTGTCCCTGGATTTCAGCTAGATTACTCAGATGCTTTCATTTCCACACCCCTCAGCTGGTTTTGGCCTCCCTACCATTGAGTCCCAACTGGCACCATCTCAATGAAACCCTCAGCTTGGCATGCTCGGGGAGGTGATTCCTGGAATCTTGGCCTATGGTGCCTGGGCATGACCTGAGCAACCACAAAT
The DNA here is from genome assembly GCF_025265405.1 of Mesoplodon densirostris. Taxonomy (NCBI): domain Eukaryota; kingdom Metazoa; phylum Chordata; class Mammalia; order Artiodactyla; family Ziphiidae; genus Mesoplodon; species Mesoplodon densirostris. The sequence goes on from NC_082680.1 coordinate 22,674,971, forward strand.
GGCCTTTTCTGGCAAGGTGGCCTTTAAAAACATTGGCCTCTTTGTCAGCGTGCCAGCATGTCCTTGTGATTCAGCCGAATGTTCCAGCTGTTTGAATATCATCGTGGCCTCTGTGGCAAGGAGGTGATCCCTGCCCTTTACTGTGAGTTCTGTTAGTCACTCCCTATGACCACAGCCCAGCTTGCTTCCTCCCTTAATTCTAATTCTAATTCTAATTCTTTCTTCCTAAATTGTACCCTCTCTCTAATCCAGTTGTCTGCAAACTTTTTAATAACAATATCCTACCAGCAAAGCAATTTTGATCATGCATCCCCAATAAATAAATTGCTGTACTAACCTGTACACTGTAACTGTGTTAAAAATGGAAATTTTAGGGCTTCCCTGGTGGCGCAGTGGTTGAGAGTCCGCCTGCCGATGCAGGGGACACGGGTTCGTGCCCCGGTCTGGGAAGATCCCACATGCCGCGGAGCAGCTGGGCCCGTGAGCCATGGCCGCTGAGCCTGCGCGTCCGGAGCCTGTGCTCCGCAAGGGGAGGGGCCACAACAGTGAGAGGCCCGAGTACCGCAAAAAAAGAGGAAATTTTAAAAGGACAAGACAAAGTAAAGAGCAGAAATCCGAGTACGTTTTTCTTTCACCCAAGAGGGCCATTCTATGTTACACACTTGAGAGGCCATGGCTCTAACCTGCAAAGCCTAGTGGTCAGGTACATACGTCTTTTAACAAGGGCAGCAAGCAGGTGCCACGAGGATATTGATCTTAATCCCACTCTCCTATTGTAAAAAGCACCACCTGGATTGGATGCCTTTAAGGACAGTCCATGTCTGGTATTCATCATGTTTCTGCATATGTATTGGTGAAGACAAAAGTTTGGAGCAAAGAGAAACAGACCGTGGGAAAACTGTGGAATTTAAAAATCTGAATTCAAGTTTCTTACGAAAGAAGAACTTAAAAAGTAAAGAGAATGATGGATTTGCACAGTCTTCAGAGCCAAGGCTGGGACTATGCCTCTTGATCCACTTGCTAGATGGTAATATGGATGGAAGATGGGGTGGGGGGGGGGAAGGGCAGGGTGGGGGGACCAGAATACAATGGGCAGAGAGGGAGCAAGAGACCTAAGGAAGGCTCCGTTCTTAGGAATATTAACTCTCAGCTAATACCAGCCCCTTAAAACATACAGGGCTATCGTTAGGCTTTTATATATTTAGATTTCATATGTATGTTCCAGGAACCCATTACCCAAAAGCAAAAGCTGCCTTTAATTTTTAAAAATCTTTACTAATTTGATGAGTGGCTACCCTATCTCACTGTTATTTTAGTCTGGATTTCTTTTATTATATGCGTGTTGAATATTTTTTCATATGATTTTTTGCCATTTGCATTTCCTGCTTTATGAATCATCTGTTTATATCCTCTACTCAATTGCCTATTGGAGTCTTAGCATTTTTTTCTTGTCAATTTTTGATGATTGAGATTTTATATAATGAGGACATTAAGATGTGTGTGTGTGCATGTGTTTTGTTAACCAATTGACATGAGCTCCTATGAATTTTCCAGCTAAATAGCTGTTCTATTTTGGCTTGAGGGGGAAAAAAATGTCAAACCAAGATAAGCTCTTAAATTCGGCTTCATTCCCAGAAGAAAAGGAAAGCAGGAATTGTAAAGCTGCTGAACAAGAGCAATTTTCATTCTCTCTTGATTTGAATGAGATTTTTTTCACTCTCTCTCTCATGGAATAGGAACTTCTTTTCTGTTTATTCATACAGTTGTTATCAGCAATAATAAGGAACCTCTACTGAGAAGCAGCTGTGGACTGGAGCGTGGAGCTCTTCAAATCGGGACATTAAGGCCAATACACCAGTCTGATTTAGACAGGGCCCCTCAATTCTGTTTAGAAATACATTTTCAATCATTTGGATGAAAAGAGCGAGGGCATCAGTGGGACCTTCAGAGACTCAATGTGACACGGCCGGTTAGCTCCATCGTCTTGACTTGATTCAGACGAGCTGGTTCAGAACCGTATTCCTGCGCCTGGTTCCACCGGGTGATCACAGGCAGTAAGCAAGTCCTATTAAATTCTTGAGCAAGCGCAGCCCCACAAAGAAGATGCTATGGAGTCTCCTCTGCCTGGCCGGCTCCACTGGATGAACCAGAGCTCCAGGGGGTGTAGATAGCAGGACGGAGCTTCCCCAGGACGGAAACTGAGGGGCAGGAGGAGAGAACAAAACAATCCAGAACTCAGGCTGGAAAAATTCAGGGTGGGCACCTGAGACCTGGAGATCGGCAGCGGCCTGAGCGCCGAGAAGGAATTTCAATTTCGGGCCTTTCCTCCAGAGAATGCGGCATGTGAGGACGAGCTCCTGGAGTTCATCTGAACCCCATCACTTTTCAGATGAGGAAACGAGCCGTCAGAGGTGAAGTGACCTGCTTCAAATCACGCCCAATGTGTGGACGAGAAGGGACGTAAACTCGCGTCCCCTGACAACACCACGCCGCCTCTCAAATGTCGTATCGTTTTTCATTTCCTTTTCGCATTCTCTCTGTGGTTTGAGTTGAGCAGGTCGGGTTTGAGAGCCAGCAAGAACTGCCGAGCGCACAGAAGGTTCTCTGTATATTTCCTGACTGAAGGCCTCATCTTATGCTTAAGAGGAAAGTTTTCAAAACAAAAAAGATTCAGGCCCACCTCCTAGGTCAGCTACTTATCACTGTAGGATCTTGAGAAGATGACTTGGCCTCTCTGAGTCTCAGTTTCCTTTTATCATCAAATGCAGATGATAGCAGATGATAATCTCTCACAGACCATTTTGAAGCATGGGTAAGATAAAGCACACAAAGTCTCAGGCTCACTAAATGCTGCTCTGCCAGTAGCCAGAGCTTACAGAAAAGGAAATAAAGGCCAGAAGAAGGTTAAGCAATTTTGTCCAAAGTAACTCACTCTTTAAGGTGTTGCTTAGATGAAAACCTGAGTCTCTGGAAACTGGGACAGTCCCTTTCATTCTCCTACATTAGCTCCTATTCATGATGGCTCATTGTTCAGGGGCTCAAGACAGTCATTGATTAGAATTCAATATCTTAGATTATTAAAGAAAAATTTGCAATAACCTCAGGTATGGATAAGCTACTGTAACCCAGTGTCTATAGTAAAATATTACAAGGTCTGAGTTACACTGTCAGTTCAGAAAAGACTTTTTAAAAATCCCATTGACACAAGACACCACTGGAAGCTGGAAGAGGGCTTTTTTTTTTTTTTTTTTTTTTTTGCGGTACGCGGGCCTCTCACTGTTGTGGCCTCTCCCGTTGTGGAGCACAGGTTCCGGACACGCAGGCTCCGCGGCCATGGCTCACGGGCCCAGCCACTCTGCGGCATGTGGGATCTTCCCGGACTGGGGCACGAACCCGTGTCCCCTGCATCGGCAGGCGGACTCTCAACCACTGCGCCACCAGGGGAGCCCCTGGAAGAGGGCATTTTTAAGGAAGACACAGGTGTGTAAGGATGGAAGAAACTGGAGTCACAGTATCAGAGAATATTCACGTCGCCCAATGAGCGCTGTGTGGTCTGGACAAACTGCTCCATCTCTCTGAGCCTGTGTCCTTGTCATGTGGAGTTGGGACCAGCTAATGGCTGAGATCTCACCTCGCTTTACAACAAGCCTGGGATGAATCCTACAGAGATGACTGGCTCAGACCTAGGTCTTGACGTTATTGAGAAGGATCCCTTAGCTTCAGGTTGAATTTAGGGAAAGAAATTTGCCAGCTGACAACTGGGATAAGAAGGGATTTCGTGAAAGTCGCCACATCAGGAATGTCACAGCTCCCACCAGCTCCACCGTGAACTGACTTTCTGTCTACAATATTGGGTGAATTTGCTGCTAAAGCCAAGTGTTTTCTTTGCAGTTGGCTTCATATCCTTAATGTTCACCCCCCACCCCCCCCACCCCGGCCAAAGGTGTGTTCAGTTGCCCTGATTTCCAAAAGGAAACCAGCATTTCTATTGTTACTATTGCCATAAATATTCTGACATATAAAGAGAACAGTGCCCCCTAGTGGAAGTATAATCCAATCAGGCAGCCAGGCCCACCATTAAAAGCTGTTGTATGGTGTTCATGTTTGAAAAATTGTTCCTACAACCTCCTTCCAAAAGTCATTTGTGCTGCCAAAAAATGTACATTGGGTTTAAGCTTCTACCAGGGAAATGTTCCTGTTATGGTTTTCTTTAAAAGACAGAAACCAGATTCATAATTTGGGGTCAGGATAAGAAGATAGAACAAGAAAAGGAACAAGAGTTAGGAACATACAAGAAAAAAGGGGCAGGGGACAAAACACAGACAAAGGAAGGAGGACATGAAAATACATTTTTTCTTAATTTTGTTGAACTGCATTCTTGACACAAAATGCTTTAGATGGAGAGAGATGCTTTATTCTAAAACAATCCCTACCAAAGACCCTGGCCTGTTGCCAAATGAGAGCTTTAGCAACTGTGTGAGTGGGGTAGGTGAGCGGGAGACATTGACAAATGACACAAACCCAGAGCCAGTGCCTCCTGTGACTTCACTCTAAGTGACCTCTGTGCTCAGGAGGACACTGCTCCCACCGAGGGGCACACAGTGGCCTCCCAGTGGCTTCTGGGGTAGATGGATGAAGAGTTTCTCTTTTAATAGTCATGTGTTTATAATAATGTGTATTACGAAAACAATTAAACTGGCATATCAAAGCCATGAATTTAATACCATTTTTAACAAGAGGCTGCGTTTTTTTTTCCAAAGTGAGTTATTTTAAAGACAAATACTAAATAAATAATGAAATGGGTGGAAAGGAGCGGCGGTGAAAATCATGAGCGAGCGCTCAGAATCACTGAGGTTTGGAAAACACTGCTGTAAGTAGCGGATACTATTCAAGTATTTTCCTCTCCTTTCCCTGGTGACACAGCAGACTGATTGCCTCTCATGTTTTACTTTGTCTGTTTTGCTTCTTTCGTTTGCCTGGCTCCTGTCTTTACCTGACACATTTCTCGCTGCTCAGAACCAATTACAGTGTTGATGTGGAGGACAGTCCTCCTTCTCCAGGCCTATCCAGCAGTTGTTCCAAAACTGAGGTCCAGCTCAGGGGGCATCACTAGACTGTCCCCAGCAGCCTGTCTCCAAATCGGGCCTCCTCCCAGACCTTCCTGCCCTCCCCTCCAGCATCCCCCAGCTCACTCCTCCCCCCAAGAGAAGGGCCACGTGCCAATGACACGGTCAACAGCCCCAGCAGTGGGGAAGATGGGCTCCTGCCTGAGGACAGGAAGAAAGCAGCTGCTGCAATCCTGAAGCCTCCTTTTCTCGCACAGGATCCCCGAGAAGTCTCTGCCATCGACACCATGGATAGGCAGAGGGGAAAGGGCTGCACCGAGAACCTTCCATCTGAGCCACCTCGGGAGTTCCCCCCACCAGCAAGCACCTTGCCAGTGTGGGACTGGGTCTGTCCTCCAGGGCTCATCCCAATTCAGTTAAGAAGCATTCCTCATTTATGGGATGACCGAAAAGTGGGTTCTTGAGTCATTTTTCCCTTCAAGACGTCATTGCAGGAATGCAACCTGCCACCTAACTTACAGTATCTCAGAACCAGTTAAGAGCCCCCTTTGTGCACAGCTGACTTTTCCACAGTCTGTGTTTTGATTGGTGCTGTTCTTCCACTCTAATGCCCCGGAGAGCCTCTGATGAGTCAACCAGTCTAAGTCCAGAACCCTGAAACAGTCAGCAACCCACTGGCCATGAAGAGCTTCCCAATCTTGCCTCCCCATCAGGATGGACAAGACTCAAGATTGAGGACGGATTAGCCCATCTCAGGTAACATACAAACTGGCACTTAATGCTCTCATTCCTCTTTGCATGCAGAGTTTGAGGGCATCTACTCAGTGGTGCACTAGTCAATGTTTGACAATCAGTTCTGGGTGTTGGGAGATGGGGGGGTAGAGTCCTGGTTTGTAGCCTTTGCCAATTTCTGTGGTGTAAATACTCCCATCACAGCCAATTTCAAGCTACCAGCATGATGTTAACTGATTGGCAAAATTCCTGAAAATTTAACAATCAGCTCTTGCAAGTCTGTTCAAGCCTGCTGCGTCATCGCACTACGTGTACTTCCTACGTGTATGTGCTACAGAGTTCTTTAATAGCACTCGGTGTTGCGTGTTTGGGAATGCTTCTAATTCTCTTCACTGGGGCCAGGATCTCTGACACACTCCCTCATCTTCCCCAGCATCCTTCCTTTTCCTTCTCCACTTTCTCACTTTTTAAAAAACTCCTCTATGGGTTCTCATCCTGTATGTACCTTCAGGACATGGGGAACTGAAATGATACATTTCTATTACACCATGTCACTCACTCTGTGATAGCTGAAATTTGGGCAGAGCTGGGAACAAGCAAGATGGGGATTAACAATTCCACAGTTGCTACAGGCACAGTTCAACTATAAAAATTATTGAACGCTGATAATTAGAGATCCAAAGCTGAATAAGACAGTCTCTGCCTTCTAAAAGCTCATGGACAAACAAGAAGACGGCAAGTAATGTCCCCAGAGCAGACATTAAAAAATCACAGAGTTCACATGCAGGTGTTTTTTTGTTGTTGTTGTTTGTTTGTTTTTGTTTGTTTGTTTTATCTATCTCAATAGAGTGGTCCAGGCAGTACCTACTAATTAATCAGAGTTGGCACTCAAAATGAAATGTATAGGGCTTCCCTGGTGGCGCAGTGGTTGGGAGTCCGCCTGCCGATGCAGGGGACATGGGTTCGTGCCCCGGTCCGGGAAGATCCCACATGCCGCGGAGCGGCTGGGTCCATGAGCCATGGCCGCTGAGCCTGTGCATCCGGAGCCTGTGCTCCACAACGGGAGAGGCCAGTGCGGTGAGAGGCCCGCGTACCGCAAAAAAAAAAAAAAAAATGAAATGTATTTGCCATCCTTGACCTAGGAGAATAAATGCGGTAAGTGCAGGAGAGAAAAGACAGGAAAAGTGTAAAAGAAGCAAAGGTGCATATGGGGCAGTGGGGCAAGGATTGCCATAGACAAGCTTAACCACTATTGATGCCCAAAGCTGACCCTGTCTGTGGACTTACCTCTAAGTGAGTGCATCTCAGGGTCAACATGAAAACCTGCTCTTCTGTCCCTGGGGACTGTCCCTGGCAGGAATCAGTGAGAGGGCAACAGGGTACCTGAGTCCATGGGCGTGAGGATAACAGAAGGGGCTAGGCTGATTGCAGGGTAACAGAAGGCTGGGGTTTGAAAGAGGTCACACGAATAGTGGAAGTCACGCTGTGCATTTAGAAACAGTTCCAAGCAAGGGGTTCCAGCCATGATCCACTTCCTTCAAGGCAGGTGGCTGCCTGCTCTGGGGGCCCCTTAAGAAGGAGATTCATACTCAGCCTATACAGAATCTGATTATTACCTCCTGCATCTCTGGGGACCTGGGATTTTATGTTCAAATGTGTGATCTGGGGGGTCTACAGTTGACCACAGAGATGATGAGTTCTTTTCGATGGAAGACAAGGGAATTGAGTTTTAACACACACTGCCTGGGCACCCATATCCTAATCCCAGACGCCAGTGCTCCATGAGGGAAAAGAGTGCCCCAGGGACGATGAGCAGTACAAGCAAGACTGCAGGCACTTAGAGGACTGCAGCCTTTGTAGTCACACACAGAGTTCCTAGATTCTGGATCTTTCTTGTCTCAAACTCTAGGATCTCATGGCTCCCTGGGCTTCCTGACCCCCAAACCTCTGACCTAGAGTGACACAGCCTTGCCACAGCTGCATTTGAATCTGTGTGGCCCTTTCTAAAACTTTATGTTTTTTAAAAAGAACCTTTGGAATGGATCAGTGAGAGGTATCCAGTTGAATGGATCTTTGCTGGTGAAATCCAGGCACTGTGGTTCCACGCCCGTCCCTTCCTCCATAACACTGCCTTAACCACACCTTTGCTGAAAGATGGGTCTTGTCCACAGAACTGATGTGTGGAAAAGATCCAAGAGATAGAAAGCAAAGCTCAACACGAGACGACCCAGCTGAAAATGTTGGCTCAAACAGGTTCTCCAGAGCCCTTAACCCTGTGGGAGGAATGCAGAGAAGTTCAGCGATTTGGTAGTAACGTTACTCATGCTCCCACGGAGGTGTTGTTGCCTTTCCTAGATTCTGATTAAAAGGGAACAAACTGCCTCTGCTAGATCAGGCGTTGGGTGGTGGTGGTTTGCTTTATTATTAGGAATGGAGTCATTGCCCGTCTAATGTCATACAAGGTGCCCCTCTTAAAACAGGGTCTCTGGTGGAGATTATTCTAGAATAAGGCATTTCCCTCCATCTAAGCATTTTGTGTCAAGAATAAAGTTCAGTAAAACTAAGGAAGAAAAACAGCCAGAAGGAAAATGCATTTTCATGTCATCGTTCTTCCTTTGTCGGCGTTCTGTCCTCTGCCTCTTCTTTAATGTCGGATCTCTTGAGCTGTCGCCTCAGCATGGGTTTGACCTCTCAATTCCCTATGTCCCCACCAGCCATAAGCTCCTTTGGGAGTACCAGCTGGACCTTATACCACGCAATTTCCCTCAGCATCCAGCCGTGTACTTGGAACGTACTATGTATGCTTGATAAAGGTCTTTTGATGTGATCCCTTCATAGATGATTAACTCAATGCTAAAACCAACCCTTCCCTCCTTCAAGGAATCCCAGTGATTATTGCCATGAACTAGGTGTTTGGGGGCAGCTTGAAAATTTTTATGGCTCTATATAACATAGATAACTAATAAGGACCTACTGTAGAGCACAGGAAACTCTACTCAGTACTCGGTAATGACCTATATGGGAATAGAATCTAAAAAAGAGTGGATATATGTATATGTATAACGGATTCACTTTGCTGTACAGCAGGAACTAACACAATATTGTAAATCAACTATAGTCCAATAAAAATTAATTTTAAAAAATTTTTTAAAGAAAAATTTTATGGCATTTTTTCAGCTTTATTGAGGTATAATTGACAAATAAAAATTGTAAGATATTTAAAGTGTACGTCTTCGTGATTTGGTATGCATATACATTGTGAAAGGATTCCCCCATCTAGTTAATTAACACACCCATCACCTCACATATTTATCTTTTGTGTGTGTATGAGAACATTGAAGTTCTACTCTCTCAGCAAATTTCAGTTATGTAAGTATTATCAACTATAGTCACCATGTTATACATTAGATCATCAGACCTTATTAATCTTATAGCTGAAAGTTTGCATCCTTTTACCAACCTCTCCCGATTTCCCCCACCCACCCTAGGCCCTGGCAACCACTTTTTTACTCTCTGTTTCTATGAGTTTGACTTTTTTTTAGATCCCACAAATAACTGATATCATGTAGTATTTGTCTTTTACTGTCTGACTTACTTCACTTAGCATATTGCCCTCGGGGTCCATCCATGTTGTCGCAGAGGGCAGGATTCCTTCTTTGTCATGGCTGAATAATAATATATATATAACCACATCTTCCTTATCCATTCACCCATTGACAGATACTTAGGTTGTTTCCATATCTTGCTATTATGAATAATGCTACAATGAACATTAGGACAGATATCTCTTAGATATCCTGCTTTCATTTCCTTTGGATATATACCCAGAAGTGGGACTGCTGGATCATGTGGTAGTTCATTTTCAATTTTTTGAAGAACCTCCACACTGTTTTCCATAATGGCTGCACCAATTTATATTCCCACCAACAGTGCACAAGGGTTCCCTTTTCTCCACATTCTCGTATGACAGATATTCTGACTGAAGACACCACAGAGAGAATGCTCATTATTTTGAAAGGAGCCTCTTCCATTATTGCAAAATTCTTATTTTTAATTCTTAGATGTCCATAAAAACTGAACCTCCTCTATGGGAAGTGGTTACCCTGCATTCAGTGAAACTTCTTCAGGGACTGGGAACGTATTCCATCAAGAGGCAGCCCACCTTTTCTTTTGACTTTCATGCCACTAGAAATGTCTACTTTATCAAGGGCTGAAAGTATTTCTATAGGACTCTTCCATCGGTATTACTGCACTCCTCTGGAACATTTCAGACAAGCTGATTCTTCTTCTACACTACAGCCCTTCCCATACTGAGATTATAATATAGGATGTGGGAAGGGTCCCTTCTCCCCTTCATCTCATTTTACTCAGAAAAGAAGCTTTTGCTCCTCTCTCATAGATAATCTTATTGGTGAGCCCCTGATGCTTACTGGGTGTAATTTACTTGTGGGCCTGATTACTGAACTTCCAAGGCAGGTCTCGGGCTAGCAGGCTCCTCTTTCCCTGCTCGGGAGCCGGGGGACTCTTGCCTGCTCTTTGCACCTCCTGAAAGCTGAGTGCCCCATGGTACCTGCCTCCATGGGAAGGAGTTTGGGTAGGGCTTCGGAATGGCAGCACATCAGCCATGCCCACGCTGTTCTTTTAGGAACTGGTCTTCAGCCATGTAGGTGGTTGGGTACCTGGACTTGGACCTTGCTTTGTAGACCTATCTCCAACCTCCATGCTCTCAATTGCTTCCTTTCTCTGTCTCTTTTTCTCTCACACAGTCTCCTCCTCACTCCCCTTCCTTCCCTCTTTCTCTCTCCCCATCTTCATGCCTGAATGTGTGGTTATGGGGACCCTACAGGTCCACAAGTCATATCTTCAAATTTGAAATCAAAACGGCTTTGAAAACTGAGTTTGCCGTAAGATTGAAACAAACTCATTTGGTAGTGAAACTTGATGTGAGCTGCCAGGAAGCTATTGAGTAGTAGTCTTCATTTATCCCACTAAGTGTGACTATCCAGGCATTACGGCTACAGAAATATTAATGTATTTGATTATAGCATGTGCCCTCTAACCCACTGGGACATGTGCACCTTCCTAAAATTCAAAACATTCTGAATTCCAACCTTATGCCACGTTTTCCAAAAGTTTTCCTTTTTTAAAAAAAAATTTACCTTTGAATTTTGCATGATATAAATTCCTGATTAAAAGCATGGTATGCTGTTTCTCACTTGTCTAGTAACCCCTTGTCTTTACACTTCATTAGTAAGAATTTTGCGTGATATAAATTCCTGGGATGTATCTGCTGACCGTTTGTGGTGCTGGAGTTTGGCCCTGTCTTTAACACATTCACCCATGATTTAAAAGAAGAAATGGGAGGCCAGTGGTCAGATTTGCATGTGACTTGAAGCCCAGAAGGACATTAAACAGACTGAATAACAAAATCAGGATCCAAAAATATCTTAATCTGAATGAAGGGACTAATTCAAAAAGAAGAAATTTAAAAGAAGCAGTTGTTTGCCTTTATCCATGAATTAGAGCCTTTGATTTATGATCATTTAATGAATTAAGAATCCACCTAACTTGACATGAGAAAGTTTATCAAACGCTTTGCTACAATCCAGACACACTACTTCCCCCACTCTGCTGATATATCTGGTCTACCAACTTCCAGACCTTGGACTATGGCTTTCACCTGACAACCCCTGTGAACTCTGTTGGAATCACAGCTTCTTGTGATGCAGTCACATGATCACAGTTTCCTATATGACACAGTCACTGACTCCAAGCTTTTTTCCCCTATAACATCCACCCTTCTGTTCTAAATACAGCAAATCTAATTCTTATTTTAAGTGCAGTGGTTTTTACTTTGAAAATAGCCAGAAAGTCTGCCTATGTCTATTCCAATTCAAATTCCCTTTGCTGGGAGCTAAAAATGAAAAAGATAACTGAACGTTGAAAATTTTTTGTTTCTTTAGTCACCTCTAGGACCAGTAATTCTTCCTCACAATACAGAATTTTTGGATTTTTCATTTCTGTGTGTCTTTTTTAACCTGATGGGTTTTTATGAGTACTAAATAGATAAATATGTAGGGTTATAGATAAACTTTGGTTTCTTCTTTTTGTTTATTTGAATAATGTAAACTTATTTCTTTATAAGGAACATGTATTTTGATTGAAGGAAAAAAATAATACAGGTCCTAACAATCCCCCTCCCCCCAGCCTTGAAGAACAGCAGCGATTTGGCTGGTTGAATGTGTAGGGGCCTCTCCTGGCTGTAGAGAGGAAGGACCACAGTCACTTCCTTTGCCTTGGGCCTCCTGAGAATCAGCACTGGTCCAGTTGACTGTAAACTTGGGGACTGTGGGAAAAGGGCCACCTGGACACAGGCAAGGACTCCAAGTTTAAGGAGACTTTCAGGGAAAGCCAGTTGGAGTCTTCAGGTGTGGTCCTTTAGCTGAAAAGGCCAGCTGTGTTTCAGGGGTAGGACAGGACCTCTGAACATGGTGAGAAACCCACTGTGCACTGGCTAGTCATCATGGGTTGACAATAAGATGAGCTAGGTCAGCAAAGGTGCTGCATTCTACCACCACCAGAGTTACGGATATACAGGCTAACCTCAGAAATATTGCAGGTTTGGTTCAGGACTACCACAATAAAGCAAATAATAGAATAAAGTGAATCACATGAATTTTTTAGGTTTCCTAGTGCATATTAAAGTTACGTTTACACTATACTGTAGCCTATGAAGTGTGCAATAGCGTTATGTCTAAAAAAACAATGTACATGCCTTAGTCAAAAAACACTTTATTACTAAAAAATGCCAACCATCATCTGAGCCTTCAGCAAGTCATAGTAGTAACATCAAAGATCACTGATCACAGGACACCATAACAAATATAATAATAATGAAAAAGTTTGAAATAGTGCGAGAATTACCAAAATATGACAGAGACATAAAGTGAGCAAATGCTGTTAGCAAAACAGCTCAGATAGACTTGCTCGATGCAGGGTTACCACAAACCTTCAATCTGTTAAAAAAAAAAACATAACACAATATCTGCAAAGCGTCATAAAATGAGGTCTGCTTATACAAGGGAGTTTGGGATAATCCGATACTTAATTTTTCATTCCAAGTGTTTCATTGATAAAAAGAGATAATAACAACCTCTTACTTGGTGGTCTCTGAAATGTCTAAGGAAATTGATGTCAGGCTCTCAAGTTACTCTGAGAAAGAAGGCTGACTTACAATCACAATTACTGACCCTCAAAGAGCCAGTGTGGAGACATTGTGCGAGATTGAGCTAATTGCCTATGAATAATAAGAATGGATTAACAGTTCATATTTTAAGTTTTTACTGTGTGAAAGGCACAGCTCTAAGCACTTCACATGAATTAGGACATTTTGTCCTCAAAATAACCCTATGAGGCAGGTACTATAATTATCCCTATTCTATAGCCAGGAAAGAGAGGCACAAAGAGGCTAAGACGTCACCACGACACATATCTAAGGAGTGTAAGCACCAGACTGTACGCCCTGATATCTGGCTCTACAACCATGCTCCCAAGTCCTCCATCACCCTGGCAAAGTAGCCCTGCAGGATACTCTAGTGAGTTCACAGCTAATCAAGCGCATCAACTTGCACACAAATGGGAACGTTTAGATTGACATTGATCATTCTATCTTTTTAATCTTTAAGCTTATCCTCCACTACTGATTATTCACAAGCATAAAGATAAAAATAGCAAGGACAGATCAGGGAAACTGACTAATAGTGACTTGCTGCCCCCCATGCAAGACGTAGGCTGAAAAGATGCTGAAGAATGTCCCTAACAGCAAGCTTGCTGGGCAGAAGGTAGTACTTGCTTTAAAATAATCCCCCCAAAAAGCAATCTGGTGGAAATCCTAATATCTTCCCCTTTGTGACCCCATCTCCTCATGAGTTTGGAAACAGAGGCAAAATCATCTTCCACAGCTAACTCTCTAACTATATCTGCCAGAGAAAACTGGCATCTCTTGCCCAAGACCTCTGCATCTAGAGGCTCACACATCCTTGACCCAGTTGGAGCCCAGGCAAAGACTCCAATGCTCTCCTGTGACAGAACAGGAGGATGCAGAAACCTAGGCACAGAATCCTAGCATGTGTGAAATGCAAGGATCTAGTGAGTTACAGAATGAGGTCCCCTTCTTTTTAAAGGGGATAAAATTGAAGCCAGGTTGGTGAAGTCGTTCACTTTATTATTTTTTTTACACATTGCTAAGCCTTTTATTTATTAAAGTAATTAAATTTCCAATCATAAAACTTTCTCATAAAGAATATTCTAGTCCCAGATAGTTTCATTTTTGAACTTATTCAAACTTTAAGGAAGCCATTTTCTTTTTTTTAATTTTTATTGGAGCATAGTTGCTTTACAATGTTGTGTTAGTTTCTACTGTACAGCAAAGTGAATCAGCTATACATATACACATATCCCCCCTTTTTTGGATTTCCTTCCCATTTAGGTCACCACAGAGCATTGCGTAGAGTTCCCTGTGCTATACAGTAGGTTCAAGGAAGACATTTTCTAATGAACAATATTCTTCAGAAAAGTGAGGAAGAGGAAATATTTTCCAATCAGTTTCATGAGGGAATATAACCCTCCTACATAATCATGACAAAGACATTACAAAAAAAAGGAAGCCACAGTGAAGTCATTTACTTTAGATCACGCAGCTAGTCAATGTCTTATTCCTCTTTGTTTCCCTGGAAGTTGAGCATAGAAGGTGCTCAGTAAATGTTTAATGAATTATCTGTGTGAGTTTACGGAGGTGTCTTCATCTCTCCGGTCTCAGTGTTATCAACTATAAAATATGGACACTAATACGGTCTATATGCCCTACAGAATTATTGTGAGATGAGGATCAAATAAAATTGATCCTTCCTCCCCTCCTACAGACAAATACACCCAGACAACCTTTCCTCCAAATAAACGCACAAGCAGGAAAGGAAAGAGGCACACCGTCATTCCTCTCCCCTCTCCCTCCTCCATCTTACAGATTTTGAAACAAGGCAGCATGGTGACTTGGGCAAACCCAGACATTGACTTAGGCTGGGCTAGGAAACCAGAGAGGAAAACCAGTTGACTTGGTGGGGTCTGGGGGTCTTGATATCTTTTTAAAAAAAATGTAATCAATTGAATTTTATTCCTACAATAGGGAGAAATTGAAGTTTAAAATAGTCATACTCTATTCAAGCATCTTAGAGATGACCTGGATCAATCCTTTCACTTTAGAGATGAAAGTAAAATCAAAATGTGCCCCACGTCACACGGCAGGTCAGGAGCAAGACGCCTGACTCCTGATCGTCTCATTAAACAATCACCTTTACACGTGGCTTCCAGAAGGGACAGTATCGTCCTTGGCAAGATGCAGACCTGCTCTAAAGCTGTTGGTGCCTGTAGCCATTGTACGTTTAGTCACATCTGGGCAAGTGACTAACTTCTGGACCCAGGCCTCCTCCCCTTCCTTGATTTCCCAACCTTGCATTTCTTTAGCAGATGTTGCAAAGTGCAAAGTCCCCAGGGGCCTTCTCATTACAAACCCAGCAGCCTTGACCCTGTCCTCCTCCAGGATGTGCAGCATGTGACTGCTTGGCCAATTCATCCTTGTCTAAATGCTCCACCCTCCCCTTTCCGGCACCGTTACAACCACTCCTTCCCTGGAGCCCTTTCTCCCTCCCACCCTGGATATAGACAGAGAATCCCAGGCTTCAGCAATAATCCTCAGTCAGAGAATTCCTTTATTTTCATTCAAGCTCTGCCCTCTCTTCTGAGCTCTAAATAAGCATTTCCACGTTAATATCCGTCTGCCAACCCCACCCTCCAAACCCAACAGTCCAAATGAATGTGTGGTCTTCCATTCCTGCCTCCTTCCGTCCCTGACTTCCCATTTCCACACCAGCGTTGCCTTTTCACGTACCTGACCTAGAAACCTGACACTTGTCTTCACTCCTTCTTCTATTTCGGCCCCTGCTCCAAATAGCTTCAGAATCCTTCCTGTAGGTCCTACCATTGTCGTGCTTCCCAAAGTATCCCACTCTTTCTATTCTTGCTGCTATTCTATTTCTGGCATGATAGCCCTAATCTTCCTGCATCCAGACATCCTCCCACTCAATCTATTTTGCAGACTGTTCTAGAATTGTCTTCCTTAAAACCCAGATATGATCCGGAACTTTATTGCTCAGTAATCGTCACTGGCTTCACAGTGTTCACCAGAGTCAATAAAAATTCCTGAGCATGGTTGCATTAGTCAGCGTTCTCCAGAGAAACAGAATCAATGGTATATATATACTATATATATGTATACATATATACATATATATAGTATATATATATACATTTAGAGAGAGAGAGAGAGAAAGAGATTTATTATAAGGAATTGGCTCATGTGATTATGGAGCTTGACAAGTCCCCAGATCTGCAAGGTGAGCTGGCAAGTCAGAGGCCCAGGAGAGCAGATAGTTTAGTTCCAGTCTGAGTCTGAAGACCTGCAAACTAGGAGAGCTGATGGTGTAGTTCCCATTAGAATGTTATCAGGCTCAAGCCCCAGGAAGAGTCAGTGTTTCAGTTTAAGTCTAAAGGCAGGAAAAAGGCCAATGTCCCAGTTCAAAGGCAGTCAGGCAGGAGGAGATTCTCTCTTACTCAAGGGAGGGTCAGCCTTTTGTTCTATTCAGGCCTTCAACTGATTGGATGAGGCTCACCCATGTCAGGAAGGTCAATCTGCTTTATACAGTCTTCCAATTTAAATGTTAATCTCATCCCAAAACATCCTCACAGAAACACTCTAAATATTTGACCAAATACCTGGGCATTTCATGGCCCAGTCAAGTTGACGCATAATCTAACTATCACAACCATTGTTACAGACATTTTAGAACATGTCCTCATTAAACTGTGACAGGTTTCTAGAACACTCACTCTGTGCTAGGCACAGTGCTATATGCTTTCACATTATTACAAGTATACTAAGTCCCATGACGTCGAAGTCATAAAATGGTAATGTGTGTGTATGTGTGTTCTCATATTCTCAACCTACAGCAAAATAAAACCAGAACTAAGTGAATTTTCTAAAGTGGTGGGATAGGGAGGGTGGGAGGGAGATGCAAGAGGGAGGAGATATGGAGATATATGTATATGTATAGCTGATTCATTTTGTTATAAAGCAGAAACTAACACACCATTGTAAAGCAATTATACGCCAATAAAGATGTTTTAAAAAAAAGAAATACTAAACAATTAGGAAACAAACCAATTATGGGAATTATTCATATCTAACATTCTTGAGCACTTGCCATGTGCCCGTCACTGGAGTAAGTGTTTACAAGCGTTGGCTTACTTAAATGTCACAAGAAACCCTTGAGTCATTATTATGGCTCATTTACAAAAGACAAAACTGAAGAGTAAAGAGGTTAATGACTAGGGCTTCCCTGGTGGCGCAGTGGTTGAGAGTCCGCCTGTCGATGCAGGGGACACAGGTTCGTGCCCCGGCCCGGGAAGATCCCACATGCCACGGAGCGGCTGGGCCCATGAGCCATGGCCGCTGAGCCTGCATGTCTGGAGCCTGTGCTCCACAATGGGAGAGGCCACAACAGTGAGAGGCCCGCGTACCGGAAAAAAAAAAAAAAAAAAAAAAGAGGTTAATGACTTATCTAATGTCAGAGACTCAGAGGTTGCAAAGCTGAACAGGAACTCAGGTGGGTCCAATTTTTAAGCCCCTACACTTACTCTTTACACTCTACTGCCTTATTAGTAACAGCCTGCAAGAGGCACCAGGGAGAATGACTCCATCTCCTTGTCCCCTACAACTTCATTCTCCTGTTTGCACGAAGAAAAGGGACTAGAAATCATATACCTTAAATATAAAGCATGGGATTCTTGTTTAAAATTCCAATTTTGGGGACTTCCCTGGTGGTGCAGTGGTTAAGAATCCGCCTGCCAATGCAGGGGACACGGGTTCAAGCCCTGGTCCAGGAAGATCCCACATGCCGCAGAGCAACTAAGCCCGTGCGCCACAGCTACTGAGCCTGCGCTCTAGAGCCGTGAGCCACAACTACTGAGCCCGCAAGCCACAACTACTGAACCCACGTGCCACAACTACTGAAGCCTGCGCACCTAGAGCCCACGCTCCACAAGAGAAGCCACCACAATGAGAAGCCCACACACCACAACGAAGAGTAGCCCCCGCGCGCCGCAACTAGAGAAAAGACCGTGCGCAGCAACGAAGACCCAATGCAGCCAAAAATAAATAAGTAAATAAATAAATTTATTAAAAAATAAAATAAAATTCCAAATTTTGTTTTGATAGTGTTTACAGAAGACATTTGTAAGTCTCACGACAGGACAGTGCCAAGGTCTAGTGTTTGGATGTACTTGTACCCGCAGGGATCCAAATCTACGCTGAAGCCATGGAGTGCCACCCCTCAGATCACAAAGCACTTTCCCACACTCTCTCCCTGAACTCTCACTGTGACCTGGACAGGTATTACCATCCTTATTGTTAAAAATAAACTGTTTTATATATAGTAGTGCGTATATGTTAATCCCAGCCTCCTAATTTATCCCTCCCCCAGCTTTCCCCTTTGGTAACCTTAAGTCTGTTTTCTACGTTTGTGAGTCTCTGTTTTGTAAATAAGTTCACTTGTAAATATCTTTTTTAAGATTCCGCATGTAAATGATATCATATGATATTTCTCTTTTTCTCTCTGGCTTACTTCACTTAGTATGATAATCTCTAGGTCCATCCATGTTGCTGAAAACGGCATTACTGCATTCTTTTTTATGGCTGAGTAATAGTACAGGGAACTATACTCAATATTTTGTAATAACCTATAAGGAAAAGAATCTGAATAAGAATATACATACATGTATAACTGAATCATTGTGCTGTACACCTGAAACTAGCATGACATTGTAAATCAACTATACTTCAATAAAACAAAAAATAAATAAATAAACCGAAGTTCTTAGGGTTAGGGACCTGCCCAAGGTCATCCTCTTTGCAAGTGGTCAATTTTTTGACTGCTCCATGTTGCCTCTTAATAACACCACTTATTCTTGAATATAAGTCATTCTCTGACAGATCTCATTGTACAGAGCTTTTCACAGTATTGCTAACAGTTACTGGACTAGAACCACATAAAATGGTCACCACACAGGATCATTAATCGCAGAGGATTTGCTGAATCCAGAGGTCTTCCCAGGATGCAGAATACCTTTGCTGAGGCATTTCTGCGTGAAAGGATTTGCTGTAATGTGACTTCACCTGAATATTTAGCCATTACTGCAAATTCTGCTTCAAAGAGAGGGTTTGTCTTAACAAGCTGCTATTGTAGCTGCTTCTCTGCAGCTGGCATTCCAGAGCAAACCAGAGATTAGAGGAGTTGCTCTTTGGATTTAGAGATAGAGAAGGCAGGCTAGGGACCCAGACATCAATCTACCCACCCCTCCCCAGCGGGTGATGCTGTGGTCAGACAGGCAGCCTCTATGATTCCTGGTCACATGTGCCCACCTTGGCTGTCATAACACAGGGCCAGAGTCACAGCATGGGAGGACAGACCAGAATTTCCAGGAACTAAAATCACCCTGGGGCTGCAGCAGCCAGGTTTGATGGGACAACTACAGTCCCCATCAGGAGAGCTGGGGAGGGGATTGAGAAGGGCTCACAGAGCCTTTAATCACACTCTAGATGTCCTTGGGCAAACTTCCAGACACCCCATCCATCAAAACTGCTCACCCAGAGAAAATGATCAATGACAAGCAGCCCATGGTCTGACCATGTGACAGCAAGATAATTCCAGGTACAAAAAGGGCGATTGGCTGTGCAAGCAGGGTCGGCACTCAGCACCACGAGATGAGGCACAGGGTGGAGGTGCCGAAGGATTCCCCACCAAAACACACACACACACCACACACACACATTCATTCTTCTTATGTCATGGTTACCAAGGCAACCCAACATGAGTCATCAAATCTCAAGGTGGATTAGCAGAGCAGGAAAGAGGCTTTTGTTTGTTTAAAGCTTTCCTCTTCTTCCCTCTTAATAGCTTGGTCTGATCTTGATAATATCCGAGTACCTCTCTTACTCTCAGAAATCCTAAAATCAGTGTGCTGAGCTTGTTTAATCTTAGAAAGCAATCAACATTTTTTTTCATATTGGGTCAGGGTGGGGAAGCCAGGGCTTAGTAATAAGGCTGCAACTGGCAGATTTGAAATGATTATTGGAACTATTAGGGTGGTAACTTAGAAACTGTATCCCCTCTGCTCTGAGGGTCCGCATTACTCCCCTGGAGGCCCACAAGGCATCTGGCCTTCTCAGAGAAGCCCAGCCTCCTAGCATCTGAGCAAGAGGCGCTTCCTGGGCACAAAATGCCCCCTCGGGGCACAGCATGCCTGTAGACTTTCTATTTGGGGCCCTGAAAGTCTGCACAGTTCATTGGCTGTGCTTGCTGAACAGGAAGATCTTTCCAGGGCCACATCCTAGAGGACTTTACTAAGAGCAGAAATAAGTCAGCGGAGAAAATAAGTCACGAGGGCAAAGCATGACGTAGGAGATTATATCTTCTCTCCTGGCCTGAGATTCTGCCTGGATCTACTCAGAACACCCTGGAGAGGCATCCTATGACTGATTTGGAGGTGGGCCCTTTGCCGAGTGGGAAAGACAGGCACCAGTTACTGGCTTTCCCTGTATAAGCCTTTTTCCCCAGTAGGCACAGCTATGGTTCAAATTACCCAATGAGTAATTTCCAGGCGAAAGCAAGGGCTTTGAACCCAATGAAGGAAGAAAGATGGCAGCCAAAATGTCAGTAAACCCACCTTTGCCCTCCCTTCCTCCTTAGCTAAAAGTTCCCGTGGTGGGCTTCCCCGGTGGCGCAGTGGTTGAGAGTCCGCCTCCCGATGCAGGGGACACGGGTTCGTGCCCCGGTCCGGGAAGATCCCACATGCCACGGAGCGGCTGGGCCCGTGAGCCATGGCCGCTGAGCCTGCGCATCCGGAGCCTGTGCTCTGCAACAGGAGAGGCCACAACAGTGAGAGGCCCGTGTACCGCAAAAAAAAAAAAAAAAAAAAAAGTTCCCCATATCCTTCCTTCCACATGGGTCTTAATTCAGGGCCTGAGTTAGGCTTTGTTAAAGCAGAGGTCCCTGACATGGTCATGTTCAACTGAAGGTAACTGCTATTTGACGGCAAGACAAAAGAAGCTCAAACAGTTCCATTTCAGCTCACCTCTCCCCACCTATGATGTAGACAGAAGCTGTCAAGACTTTCCATCATCAACTGTTACAAAAATCCTAATAGAGACTAGGAAAAGTACTTCTCGAGCAGGGATTCCTGGTGTGGAATCTGTAGGCACTAGAGCAGCAAAGTTTTATTTCCATAGGGCTGGGGCGAGGGGTAAGCTTTGTTTTACCCCTCTCTATTTCAAATAGAGAATATTTGAAATAGTTTTCATTTTTATAACATTTTATCCCTAGCTTCCAAGTGTATCATGGGCCAGCAAATATTCCCCTGGGCCCACACTGAGCACAGCTGCCCCCCAGGTTGTGTGATGAGAGGAGGCAAAAGCTTTGCTTACGTTAATATCCATGACATCTACAACCACATTCCCATGCAATCTGGGCCGGAGTGGTGGGCTCTGAAGCCTTTCTCATAGGCTTCCCCTGCCCATTCTCACCAGCCCTGCCCTAGGTCTCCCTCAGACCCAATAGTGAAGTAACTGCTCAACCCTTGGGCTGTTCTGTGGAGCTGGACCAAACCCATGCTAACTGACCCAGCTTTGCTCATAGGTAGCATTTGGAAGATTTTTAAAAGGGACTTTTAGAGATCAAGCCATCCCCCTCAATTCAGATGAGGAAAACGAGACCTTCAGTGGTGAAGTGATTTGCCCAAGGTCACACAGCACCCGGGTGGCAGAGACTAGAGCTTCTTGGCTTCAAATCCAGAGTTCTTAGCATTCTACCTTTGTGAGGTGTGACAGGAGAGAGAAGGCTCCCTCAAATCCCCTCCTGTGGTCTTCTCTACCTGGTTATTTTTTCTCTGTCTTTTTTTTGTTGAACTATAGTTTATGTACAATGTTATATAAGTTACAGGTGTACAAAATAGTAATTCATAATTTTTAAAGTTACATTCCATTTATAGTTCTTATAAAATATTGGCTATATTCCCTAGGTTATACAATATATCCTTGTAGCTTATTTTATACATAATAGCCTCTCCCCTCCCCCTAAACTGCCCCTCCCCCTTCTGATTTAACAATATTTATTAATTCAATAATCTACCTGATTATTATTAACAACAACAACAAAGATACATCTGGGGATAGGAAAGCAATATTTTAAACCCCTAGAAGTTCAGTATAAATCAATAGGTCTTAAGAGAATGGAGGCCCCTGTATAGCGAGAGAGTCCAGGGTCCAGAGACAGCAATGGGTTCCATGAGGAGCCTAGAAAGAAAGGGCAAAGATCCCTGAAGACAAATATCACTAACATCATAGCTAGCTTCCCCATTCTGAATAATGGGAGTGGTGGAAAACATCCAGAACTCACAGCTAGATCACATCCATGGACCCAGCTCCTCATCAGCAAGGAGACTGAGTGATCAGTCTTTGTTTTGCCTCCAGTTGACCAGTATGACCTTGGACTGACCCTCAGGAAGTGTGAGCTGCAGAGCCTCTGGTCTGCTGAAGAGCTCTGTCACACCCCCACAGAGGGAAATTAGATGACCGCAGCCATTTGAAATTACCTGCTGTTGCTCTTGGCTTAGTTCTGTTTCATTCACACTGGCTCCCAGTGTCCTGACATTTCCCATTCACAGCTGTTCTCACCAGCCTCATTTCCTACCTCTTTGAAAAGGTCTCTAGATAACTACCTCTGAATCAAAAATAAGAACGCTAACTTATGCTTATGCTAACATGATGAAAAATTTTGATTAATCTCAGCCAAATCATCTGAAGGCTGGAATAGATGGATTTTTGTGGTTATTATCAGATTCAGTTTTCAGGATAGGAATAATTCTATCTTGTGGAATCATTTGAAACTATTCTGCTCTGCAAAAAGCCCACTAAGTCACAAAACAGCGTCAACACTACATTCTCATCCCTTCCCATCCATGTCAGAATCGTAGCTGAGGTGTTATTGTTACTGAGTCCAAGCTCGCTCTGCTTGCCACACGACAGGCAAATAAATTAGGAGACGAGGTGTTGAGGCAAGGAATAGCAACTTTATTTGGAAAGGCAGCAGACCGAGAAGATGACAGACTAGTGTCCCCCAAAACCACCTTACTGGGGTCTGGATGCCAGTTTCTTTTACAGAACGGAGAGGGGGAGGAGGTGAGCAAGTAAAGTAAAAAGGCCATTACTTTTGCAAAGTATCTCCTGGCTTGGCCAGCCTCAGGGAAGTGATGTGTTAATTTCTTCTTTTCTGCAGCCATCCACAGGTGGGCAAGGTCAGATTGCCTCCCTGTGAGCTGAACAAAGGCACTTTAGTTTAACATTCAGGCAGAGGGGCAGAATCCCCTGAGGCAGGCCATTACATAAGATTATAATAACAAAAGCAATGAAAAGCAAAGGTTAAAGTAAAAGAAACAGATCCAACATGGAGTCAGATTTTGCTCTTCCCTGTTACACTATCAGTCCACTGATATAGAACATCAGTTTTCTAAGGCCAAGTTGTCTTGGCTACTAAATTTCTGAACTCACTGGCAATGCCCTCGACATTGGTGTAGCTGCAATAATTCCAGCAGGAAGGTTCCCTGGTTGGGAAACTCGCTTCTCATTGCAGTGGATGTGATTTCCTTTCCCTGCCTTTCTCCCTAGCCTGCCTGCTCCAAATCTCTAAGTATGATGCTCAGAATCTGCACCTGGCACAGATATTCTTAGCTTTGCCCCAGGCCCTAAGCACAATTGGTGCATCCCACTTTACATGACGTATCTCACTTTGGTGGATTCCTGTAACTTCTAACTACTTTTCTGTTCTATACCTTAAAGAGCCTTTTCTCATGCTAAAACTGCCTTCAGGCTCTTTCTGGAATTACCTATTTCTTTTTCAACTGTGTCCATTAGCATGCTGCTAAGTGATTCTTCCCCAAAAGGCAGCGTGGCTGGGGGGCCCTTTTTGAATGCCTCTCCCTCAAAGCCAAGGCAGAAGAGTAAGGATGTTTAAGCATTCCTGGGGGTTTGGGGGAGCAGAGAGGAGCCTCCAGTGCTTGGCAGAGCCTAAGGGGAAAGGTTGAATGAAGCTCATTAGTTCTGGAAGGAAGGGAGGACTGGGTGCTGAGTTGAGAAATAATTGCGGTGTCACTCTCTCAGTGTTTACATGCTTGCTGATGACCTGGCATTACAGGCTCCACTCTGCTACTCAGCTCCTGCTTCTAGAAAGTTCTCTAGCAGACACGGTTTGTATCCACCTGCAGCCTGCACTCCAAAAAGAATGCCTTCGTACTGATATCAGACTACACAAATGTAACTTTACGAATTATCTATGATTTTTTTTAAAGATATCGTAAGTTCAACTTTTGAGCAAATAGAAGGCCATGGAGCATACACTAAAACGGGCAGGCCTCAGAGTCAGGCTAAACTGGATTCAAATTCTGGCACAGACACAGAACAAATATATGGTTATCAGAGCCATTTCCAAGCGTCCATGATTGCCAAAGGCTGTATCGATTGGATAATGACAAGGAGATTGGTTTGAGTCCAAAAAGAGAAGCCACTCAGAGAAGACAGAGGGAAGAAGGAGTACTTAATTTTTATGACCCAGTGGCTGTTGGCTGGTGCTTGATATTAATGTTTCATGTTGTCAGTCTTCTTTTTTATTTTAAACTCCAAATGAAGAGCTATCGCTGGCTCTAATCCCAGTAAGAGCAAGAGGCATTTTCACGTACTGCCCCCTCCTCTGCGCCCATCTAGTTACTGGCAACACAGCATTTGAAAAGTCCTCTGATCTTGTCAAGCCATTCCAAGTTAAATTTTGGAAACATGTACTAATTTCAAGGACTAAAATAAATCACCCCGCTGCTAAATATCAGGGCTCTCTTTCTTAGGCAACAGTAGGTGGGGGTCTACCTTAGGGGCCACGAATAGATCTGGATGATGGCCCTGCCTAAAGCAACCTTGTTCTTTTCCCTTCTCTCTTTCCTCACCACCCCTGGTTTTTCGGTTGAGTTTATGATTTGGTTGCTAGGTCAGCAGAAGGTGAAGGGCTTCCTGCGTGGGTGAGGCAGAGTGACTGCAAAATGTGTATCTTGCCTCAACTCAGCAAATGGTACCCCAGCTGTCAGGGGTACACAGCGTACTGAGGCTATGACTCAGGAGAGAGCACGAGGTGAACTGCATTGTCAGGCATGGTATTAAACGGCTGGGGCTGCATCTATTCCATTGGCAGGCTTTAGACTGAATGTTTCCTAACAGAATCATGAAGTATTAACTTGGAAGGGGTCATGTGGACCAGCCCCTACTCTTTAGAGATAAGGGATCTGATATCCAGAGTATGTCGGGCAGTGTGGTTTTTTGGTGGTGGCAGTGGGGGCACGGGGTGGGGGGGAACGGCATGAAAAAGATCTAATCTGACCAACGAAATAGTGCTGACATTTCCCCAGAAAATGTCTCATTGAATTGTGAACATAAGAATTTTCATAGTGCATGAGGGAGAAAGATTCAAACCTGACAGTTCTAATGTTTAGAGAAATGCATGGTATTGAAATAACTTGGATTCAATACCTAACAAGTTAGGTATTGAATACCTAACAATGCCAATGACCTTACTCCAGTCATAGAGCAATGTGTCAAGGTTGGGACAATGTTGATGGCTCCCCTTCTACCTGGAGGCTTGTAGCCTTAGCTCATCTTGAACCATATGCAATCATTAATTCATTTGATAAAAACATATTAACTACCTACTATGTGACAGAGTCTAGGGGGGAAAGTGTGAGTAAAACATTTTATCTACCTTCAAAACCTTCCAGACACAAAAACATTTTTTTTTCAATGTGAGAAACCCAAACAAATTTATTATAATAAGGCAGTTTCACCTACAAGGCAATCGGTGGCTTCTACAATTGACCAGTTTTCTCCTTTCCATGTTTGGTAAGAGCCAATAGCCATCAAAGTCACATAAAATTATTATAAATGGTAGACATTTATTTTCAGACATTAAATGATGGGAAGTAGTAGTAAGTATCAGTCGTGTAGCATTTTATGTGTGCAAAGTGCTTTACTGTCATATTTTATGGCTTGTTCTACATAATAGCCACGTGTGAGATGGGCCGGAACAGCCTCTATTTCAGAGTTAGGAAACGGCAGCAATCACCACATATATCAATGTCCTCTTTGAATGCTATTTGCCTCGGGGTTTGAAAAAAAGGTCATCACATTTTTTAATTTCTTGGAATTTGCATTCTGTGTGTTTAGATTTGTTTCACCCTGTCTTATTATAACAGTTCAGTTTCAAAGCTCAAAGTCTGCACTGCACAGGTGACATCGTGTGCAGCTGCCAAGATGAGCCGTGGCAGGCCTGACCCAACCCTCTTAGCCTTCATCATGATCAATAGCTCTCACCCTACTTCCACTGGAACTCCATTTCATTCTTCCCATCACTTACCCTCTAAGGTCACAGAAACTATCCTTCTTGTCTCCATCCCTCCTTCCTTCCAAGTAAGTGATCCTGGGGTTGGTCCTTGCTTGCCTCTCACCACCCAGCCTTTTGGTCCGTCTTCCTCGGGCTCCCTGTAGTCACAGTGGAGCCACCCACCGTGGACCAGCTCCAGTAATGAGTTATCTGTTCCACTCCCAACCTCTACGACTAGAGTGGAACTTTGGGGCAACAGCTGTCAAGGTCTTGTAAACTCTCACTAACTCCTTTGTTTCCTCTTCCCATTCCTTCCATAAGTATTCCTGAGCAATGTGATCACCTTGGGGGCAGATCTGGTGATCAGGAGGGACTGCCCCCTGCCTGTGAGAAGCATACAGTCGAGCAGGGATTTCAGAAACGTCAATGGGCAATTGCCAGTCAAGGCTGTTGGTACCACAAGAGCATTGGGAGCAATGGAGCAGAAGGGATGGACACCTGCCTCAGGTCTGGGGGGTCAAGGAGGGTTTCCCAGAGGAAGCAGTCCCAGGGCTCTGTTCTTTGGAGTTACACTGGAAAGACTGTCCTTTGCTTGGGAGAGACTCTGAGTCTAGGCCGCCAAGAAAGGCCAAGAGTGTGGCCCAGGGGAAAGAGAGTGGAGACTATCTTTATCCTCTAGGCATTAAGGAAGGAAGGGGGGCTAGGCTTCCTCTGCTTCGCCATGACCCAGTCATGTTCAGGGATAAGAGGTACCTTTGGTTCACCCCTGCAGCATTTCCCTTGACCTATGATGGGCAAGGTTCAGGCCCAGCAGAAATACTTGCCCCCGCAAAGCCTAAAAGGACAGGATGGGCTCCTTTTCAAATCACTGCTGACAAACATCACAGCTAGTCTCAGTGCTGACGGGGAATGAGCTCAGGAGAGGGCATCAGGAAACAGCTCTTTGATTAATCAGGTGTGTGGCCTCAGCCTGTCACCTGACCACTCTGGACCTCACTGCCTCACTTAACTTCCTGCGTCCATAGTACCTGCCCTACTCACTCAACAGGTTTGTTGGGAAGATCAAGTCACAATAAATACGAAAGGTTTAAGATAAGTCAAAGTAAAGCCCATGACTGTGTCCAGTGTTGTTTCACCGTGTTCATTTGCTTCTGCTTCTAGGTTAGTATTCTCCTCACCCACGGCTGAGTGTCTCGGGTGCCCACCCACTGTCCTGACACTGCCCTCCACTTACCATCTCACATGACTCCATCAACAGCTGTTAATCATGTGCCATGGCTGAGGCATTCCAGGCCCTGACCCATGTCATCACTGACACCATCAAAGTATTCAAATGGCCCCTTCACTTGAAGGCCCATAAGCCCATATTCCTCAAGTCTCCTCTGAGCCCAAGGCCAGTGGAGCACGCCTAAAGGGGAAAGGCTTCATCTCTGACACCACAGTCCTGGGTTCTCCCCCTGGGCCCAGCATCTTTCTTCTAGCTGGAACATAGCTGTCTTTATTCCTGAATATGGTCTCCTGGTGCACCTGCTGCACATGCTTAGGGATGTTTCAACAATAATGGTGGAAGCACCGCCCAGTTTCTTCCATGTTCTTGTCTCTCCTTGGTCAGGGATATGCATGGAGTCTAAATCAACTGACCCATTAACATGACCATGTGACCTTGACTGTGCCCTGGTCAGCTGAGCTAACTGCCCAGCACACAGTAAGGGCTCAGTAAATACTTGTCAAATGAATGATAAGACCTTGTTATGGGCTGAATTATGCCCCCCTCCCAAATGTGCGTGTTCAAGTCCTAACCCCCAGTACCTCATAATATAATCATATTTGGAGATAAGGTCTTTAAAGTGCTAATTAAGTTAAAATGAGGTCTTCACAGTGGGCCCTAATCCAACATGACTGGTGTCCTTATAAGAAGAGGAGATTTAATAGTGCAGGACATGTGTGCTTGCACAGAGGTAAGACCACGTGAGGACTGTCTATAAGCCGAGGAGAAAGGCCTCAGAAAACACCAAACCCGCCAAAGCCTTGATCTCAGACTTCCAGCCTCTGAAACTGTGCGAAAATTAATGTCGGTTGTTTAAGCTACCCAGTCTGTGTAATTTTGTTATGGCAGCCCTAGCCAACGGATACAGACCTACTTAAGAACATATAAAAGTGGTAATTATACCACAGACCACTATTCGTGGTGTGGAACTTATAGCCTCACCAGTAAGGGAGTGATTTGCCCATAGAGGGGAAACGGTTTGGGGATCCATCCTTGTTTCTTGGACAGCTTCATGGGCCCACCAGACACCCTCAGAAATAAATGACCCATAGGGTAGAAAACAGAGACTTTCCTAACAGTAAGGCAGGGGCTGCTCTCTGGATATTTATGAGCTCTCTCTGTGTTAGATGAGGAGCAGATATTATTTTTCCATTTTACAGATCAGTGACTCGGATTATACAAGGAATCAGTAGTCAGTTTAGAATGGAATCACAACTGCACATTTTCCATCCACAATGTGCCTTGGCTGATCTTTGCCCCCTCTCTCTCCTCATCTCTACTTGCTTAAGGCATATACATAAGTCTATAGATATTTGGAAAGTAGGGGAGAATTTGAGGGAAAAGCCAACACTTAGCAATAGAAAAAAATTGTGCAACATCTTTGCCTACATAGCCTTGGCAGCTGGGACCTAAACTGAGAGCCCAACTGATGTTACCATGCCTGAGTTATACCAGTTCTGAAGCTGAATTAAAGAGAAGTAAAACTATAATGAGCATCAAACAGACTGTCCCCAGGGGTACAGATGACAGAAAGAAGCAAGCGAATTGGGAAGATGATCAGAAGAGGCATGGGGACCCCTGAGGGGTCAAGGGCTCCTTTCTACTGAGATGCCAGCTCTGCAGGCTGCCCTCCCTCCTGCACAGGGAGCCGGTGCCCGTGTTTGCTCTCTGTCCCCTCCTGGTCTCTCTGCTGGGGTGAGGACACCAGCTGCCCCTTCCCGTGCCTGCCCGACGCTGCCCTGACCAGTGGCCTCCATCACCAGGATGTTCCTTGTTCTCTTTTTGGTTCTCCGTTCATCCACAAGCCTTACTGAGGCACCACTTTGTGCATGGCTGTAAAGAGCTCAAGGCCCATCCTCCAATGTTGGCGGTGAGGGAGTTTCCACGTGGGCAGAGAAGACTGGACCCCGCAGCTCCCACCCTCATCCCTGAAGATTCTACTTCCCCAGTGGCTCCTCTGCCGCTACCAGCCCTGACCTCCCTTCTGGTGCCCCTGCTTCTACGTTTACGTGCACCGCGGTCTTCACACAGCCCCCAGGCTCACCCTAAGTCAGAGCCTGTACTCCCCCATCCAAAATCTTCCCAAGCTTTCCCAAACTGCTCAGGAGCCCACTAGACCTTGCTCGGTCTGCCTTCCCTGTGTTCTCTTTGGTTTCTGTGCCGTGGACGCTCCAGGCCCGCTCCCGCCTCAAGCCCTTTGCACCTGCCGTTCCCTCTGTCCAAAACACCTCTTGCCAAGTAGCCTCATGACTCCCTCCATCACCTCCCTTGGGACTTTGCTCAAATCTACATTCTCAGTGAGGCCCATTCTGACCCCCACTATTTAAAACTTCACCCCCTCATCATTGGTACCCCCAATCCCCTTCTATACTTAATGTTGTCCATTGTGCTCTTTACCAACTGACGTATCAAATATTTTATTTATTCTTTGCCTCTTGTGACAAGAAGGTAAACTGAAAGAGGGCAGGAAGTTTTTCTGCTCAGTTACAGTGACAGCAGCACCTAGAACAGTATCTGCCATTGTTAAATGAATGAGTAAACTCAAAGTACATTTCATTAACTGGAAAACTAAACCCAGGATGGTATAGGACTTATGGGAACGGACTCAGGCATTCTTTCCTCAGGGTCTCATTTTATCTTAAGTATTTTAAAGTGACCATAAGTTTGTTGCCCTCTCCTACGATGGATGGTTCTTCTTGTGTCTGTATCGGGTCTCACGTTTCTTTCTCATGTATCGGAGGAGTGTTTTCCAACTGGCAGCTGTGACCACATGAAACATTTGCACGGCTTTCTGCAGGCTCTGCAGGGCGGTGATCGTGCAATGTAAAATGACCTTCCTTACAGAGGAGTACTATCTACTTCCCCCTCTCACCCTATACACATAGATCTTAGTAGTTCTGCTAAAAAAGGGCTTCTTTAAAATTACATTTTGTTTGCTTTTATTATTTTTGCCAAAGAGAGAGAATATCTTGACATCTTTGAATTTGTTTGGTTTTGGGGGGTTTTTTTTTTGCAGTACGCGGGCCTCTCACTGTTGTGGCCTCTCCCGTTGCGGAGCACAGGCTCCGGACGCGCAGGCTCCGCGGCCGTAGCTCACGGGCCCAGCCGCTCCGCGGCATGTGGGATCTTCCCGGACCGGGGCACGAACCTGTGTCCCCTGCATCGGCAGGCGGATTCTCAACCACTGCGCCACCAGGGAAGCCCGACATCTTTGAATTTGTACTGTTTAAGGTTACCAAACAGAATGTGCAGTGGAATCCTATTTTTATAGTGTTTATATGTATGTGTATATATATAGTTGTATATGCTTAATGTTTGTATATTTTTATATTTTATGTTTATATATTTTATATGTTTATATATACATATTTATAAAGAGTGGGAAAATATACCAGTATGCTAATATTTGATGGTGGTGAAAATAATATGATTTTTATTTAACTGTATTCCCCTCAATGAGCATATATTATGTCTATGATAAGAAAAATACCAGTACATTTTCCTATTTTTTAAAGTAAAGGTACTTGCATTACTTGGGCACGTGCTTATTGCTAAAGCTCAGTTTTCTGGTACAAGAAGACACCAAAAGGATCTCCTTGATGTGTGGCCATTCCTTTTACCTTGTGATTTTAGCTTTTACATCTGACTTAATAAACTAAATAAAGGCAAACTGAACTAGCAGTACTGGGTTCTCCTCTTTCCATTTACCCTGAACGTAAGCCAAGCCCCAGGCTAACGTGGGCATGGCTGATTAAGGATGACAGTTTGCTCCATCACTTCCTTAAGAAATTGTTTGTGACGTCAAAGCTGGAGCTGTGGAGTCTTAGAACTCTCATCACACTGGATGCCTGCCTTGGAGCAGCTGCATTTACCTTTCTGGTTTCCTCTCCTCTCTCCTCCAGCGGGGGGTGTCTGTGTTTGCCATCTGCCCCTTTTCCTGACTCCTTCCTCCTTTGCTCTAAACACAAGGGTAACAAGTTCCATGCTGCTCCATAAGCAATGTCCACTTCTCTCCCCACAACAGTGAGTGAATTCCTGAGATCCAAGAATTTGATGTCTCCTTCAGCCCCCGATATTCCCTAAGTACTTCATCTTTTGTCAAAAGGTCTTTGTTTTTCTTGGTCAGGCTCTCTGTGTTTGTGCACTGGCTTGGGTGCTTATTTAGGGAGTTGACAGACACCACCATGTGCAGGGACCAGCCCTCCCACAGGTGCCCCGACCTGGCTCTCACTAGAACTTGTAAGACAGCTTCTTCCCTTTGGGGGTTGCTTCCAATCCTTCTGGAACACGCCTTTCAACATGTGAAACTTCCGGTTGATGTGATTCCTAAAACATAAAACTCCCTTTCTTAGTATTCAGGACTCACAATCATCTGGTCCCTATCCATCTTTCCAAACTAATCTACCATGAGTGCCCTCTACAAATCCTCCCCAGGAGCAGAAAACCTTCTCTTTATTGTGCTTGGACTCAACTGATGTCATTGTAGCTTGATGCTCTTACCCAACTCAGTAGTCTCCTCCATAATCTGCTCTATCAACTTGAATCCCATCCATCCTTTAAGTCTTCATTCAGATATTATTTATCTGGTGAGTCCCTGTGACTCCAGGTCACAGTGACCTTTCCCACTCATTTGGAAATCCTCACATAATTTGAATATGTGCATAAACAAAAATAATCTCACACTGCACCTAAGAAGA
Organism: Mesoplodon densirostris; assembly: GCF_025265405.1. Lineage (NCBI taxonomy): Eukaryota > Metazoa > Chordata > Mammalia > Artiodactyla > Ziphiidae > Mesoplodon > Mesoplodon densirostris. Next base: position 22,707,312 of record NC_082680.1, read on the forward strand.
GATGAACACAGGTGTGTGACGGTCTGCTTTATATATTCTAAGGAAAGTGGCAACAGGAATATTAAAAACAGGAAGAAATTTCCACTGAGACTGGAACCTAGGGGTAGATGTTATTTACATGCCAGAAACTATATTGATCACTATGTCACTGGCAGACCCATCAGACATGGTATAGGTACAGAGCCAGACTGAAGAAAAACGGGTTCACACCTTGCCCCTCATAAGTCAGAGACGAGCCTTGGAAAAGTAAGTGGAGGAGAAATCAGTAGAAACCCTTATTAGAAAGAGCAAGAGCTGGTAGCAATATAAGTTTACATCAACCATCATTCATTAGTAAGAAATGAGAGAAAGATTCTAAGTATAAGCAGATGGAGAGGATTTACCCACCTTCTTCATGGGGAAAAAACAAAACCAATATTTAGTCAAGGAAGGGTTTAGGCAACAAAGGAGAAGTAGAATATAACCCTCAAGAGAGACATCAAAATGATAACCTTTGGAAAATATTTGCCTTGAGAAGCAAAACTAAATTTTAGAAAGAATCCGCTAGCACCCCCATAGACACATCGGTTTCTCCCGACAGTGTGTGCAATTGTATAGGAAAGAACCTTCTATTTTTCCTGGGCATAAGTGTCTGGCCTTGGGCGCTTCTCCCAGTGGAGTTTTGGAAAGGACACAGGAGTTGTCTGTTGTACATATGTAACTTCATCTAATCCCCGGTTTTCAGCCCTAGTTCTCACTCCAGCCTCCAACACATTTGCCCTCTCCTGGTCCAGAGAGTCTCTGGGGCAGGTTGGCTCCATCCCTGACACACGGTACAGGCTGCAGCTTCCTTCTGCTTCCCACTCCAAGAATTTGGTGCAATTTCATGTCCTTGGAGTTCTCTTTCCATTATCTGAATTGCTATAGGCTCTAACTTTTCTATTGCTTTGTTATCACTTATTGGGGCATCACAAGCGAAAACAGATAGACGTGTGTGTTCAAGCTGTCAATTTCACCTGAAAGGCTCTCAAAGTTTTACTCAATTCTTCCCAAGATATTTTATACATTTAATGAAATTTCAATCTAATTACAAGTGGAATATTTTAACAAAATAATTTAAAATTTATTTGGACAGCTATATGGTAGACCAAACAAGAAAATTCTGAAAGACAAGAATTATGGGAGAATGGGACCATAGGACTGATACTAGAGTATTTGGTTATGAAAAATAAAACAGAATGATCAGTGGAACAGAAAAGAAAATCACAGCACAGACCTAAGTATACATATGCATGAATTTAATATGTGATTAAGATACTACGTCAACCTGGCTGAGGGAAAAATTAAGGATGATGATGGCAAATGGGATGAATCATTTGGAATGAAGATAAAAACCAACCTTTACTCTGCGTGATTGATATATTAGAACACATTCCAAATAAACTAAAGAGTTAAATCTTTAAGAGAGAATGAATAATATGACAGAAGATAAAAATATACATTAAAATGTAGCCAATCTTGGGGGTGGCAAAGGCATTAATAATACAAAAGAGGAGAAGGAACTCCAAAGGAAATGACTGATAGCACTGATTACATAAAAATGGAAAATTTCTGAAAGCTTAAAAAAATAAAAAACGTAGACAAAGCGAGTAAAATATTTACAATATATGGGATGGAAAAGAATAATAGTATTAGTATACAAAGACCTAAAAATCAATAACTATGAACACTCCACGAAAACATGGGGCTAAAAACATAAAACCACAATTTACAAAAAAGAAAAAAAATGACCAATAAACAAGAAATCATGTTCAATTTCTCTAGTAAGCAAAGAAACAGTAATCAAAATAAGATATCATTTTTAACCACCAAATTGGCAAAACGTTTTTAAAATGGTAACATCCAGAGTACCCTTATTCATTGTTGCAGTGTGTGTAAATTCCTACAGCTTTTTTGATGAGAAAAACCATACTGGCCCAAACCTTGCATGTATATGTTTTAGATCCTTTAATATATTTATGTTTTTCAGTCCATTAAATTTACATTTAGGAAATTTTCCTAGGGGACTATTTATAGATGTAACGAAAACGTACACTGCAATATTATTTGTAATAGCCAATGGCTTTAATCAACATAGTGCCCAAAAAAGGATTTTGTTAAATTAATTATTGTGCATCCAAATGATGGAATATCTCATAACCATAGATTATTTTAAATAATACTTAATGACTTTGGGAAATGGTATCACTCTAGTAGGTGAAAAAGGCTCATTTAAATGTGTATAATATGATCCCAACTTTGTAAAAAGAAATTTAAACATGTACACATTTTTAAAAACTATGCCAAATGTTAATGGTGATTATCTCTGGGTGGTGGCATATGGGTGATTTAAATTTTCTTCCTTATATTTTTACATGTTTTCCAAATTTTCTAAAATAAACATATGTCATCTTTATAAACAGAAAACATCTTTTTAACATAATGATTTTCTTAACCAGATTTTAAGTTCTTCAAGGGAATTTTTTTACTGAACACACCATCATAACTCCTGCAGCATTCAGGCCCAGGATGTTATTTTAAATGTAGTGGGTAATAAAGATATCTTTATCTGATAAACAAACTTCCTTCTTGGGTTTTTTTGTATTCCTTCTAAAAAGACTACATGGCATATTTTTAAAATATGGGATCATCGTCTAAAACCTGCTTTTCGGGCTTCCGTGGTGGCGCAGTGGTTGAGAGTCCGCCTGCCGATGCAGGGGACACGGGTTCGTGCCCCTATCCCGGAAGATCCCACATGCCGCGGAGCGGCTGGGCCCGCGAGCCATGGCCGCGGAGCCTGTGTGTCCGGAGCCTGTGCTCCGCAACGGGAGAGGCCACAGCAGTGAGAGGCCCGCGTACAGCAAAAAAAAATAAATAAATAAATAAAAAAAATAAAACCTGCTTTTCACGTGGGCATGTGATAAATACTGCTTCCTCCTCTGTCCTAGCAGAGAGCAAACTCATTGCCTGAAAGGGTTAATTTCACTTCCGGCCACCTGTTCAGCATCTGCCACATGGAGTTCATTTCAAAGGCCTCAGAGGCTCACCAACTCAGGAAAAAGGATTTTTGCTTTGCAGTGGATATATACACAAAGGCAGAGCCAATGCAAATAAGAAATTCCTGGTCCAGAAATAAACATTTCTTAAGCAACCCAGACAATGAAATGGATGATAGCCTTTTCTCCCTGAACTTTTTTGTAATTACATTTTTATTGACTTTGCAGAGGAAATGAAAAAGGCTAACATATAACTGACTAAAAGAAATAAGAGTAAACCAAGCCAGAAGTCTTGAGGAAACATGTATATAAGGTAAAATAACTCTAATATGAAAATCTATTCTAGGATGTTGAAGTTATATAATTACCTCCACATGCTGCTTTTGGCTGTGAAAAGAGCTGGGTATGGTGCTGTGACATGGAACACCATGAGGAGGGCCTGGGTCTCTGAACAAATTTGTCTACCCTCTGGGTATTTTAAATTCCACAATTCAAAAGCAGTTATCAGTACTGAATTCTGATTTCTGCATGAAAGAACTGTGGAGGACAGGGCGTGTGTGAGTGTGTCTAAGTGGATTCACGAGGCATTTAACAAGTTGTCTTATGATAACCCTGTAGCCAAGAAGATTAGTTACTTGGTGAATATACATATACACACACACATATACATACATGTTCTCCAAGTGATCGGGGATGGAGGCCACTCTGGAGTGAAGTGGTGAGTCATATACGATTGTATTTTCAACATAATCATTAATGTAGTTTGAATTAGCGATTCTAAATGGCTGATCAGAATTATGAGTAGAGGTCAGAGAGGAAGGTGGTGAAGCTTCGACTGCCACGTGCCCTGCACCCTAATATTCAGGTAGTCCTGCTCCTCCCCTCACTTTATGCCTACACGTTGAGTCATCCGTGTTCTAGATGGGAGAGAATCATACCCCTCGGATGTTGGGGTAGAAAAAAGGTTAAAACCTGCTGATGTTGATAAAAATAGAAAAGGCAAGCTCAGCCAATCTGTGAGTCAATTACAACTAGTGTTTTGATGACAGAATCATGCTATAAACTGATCTTGACAGGATGAAATGAAGAGATGAATGTAACAAGAAGATATTTAATGGGGATAAAAGTTAGGCTCTGACCTTGGGGCTGGAGATCAACAGCAAAAGCACAGGGAGAGGTGATCTACCTAAGTAGTGGTTCTTGTGAAAAGTGCAAGGGGTCTCAGGCACCACTCTGGATGCCAACCAGAAATTCTGTTCTAAGCCCTATAAACGGACTTAGAGAATTTAGAATGAAGAGGCTGGCATACTCTCTTCCCTGGTCACAGCACCCCCAGAGGGCTGTTTCTGGTTCTCTGGGTACCATCTTTCAAGGGGTTATAGACCAACAGGACTGGGTTCAGAAGAGAGTGAGGGAAGGCTGATGGGTCTTAAGGCTCAGCAGAGGAGGAAAGGGATGTTAATGCCTGAAGAAAGAATGACTTGGGAGTGAGTGGGAGGGCATGGACTGTCTCCCAAGTTTAGAAGAACACAGAAAGATCCCCACCCAGAATGGTCAGGGTCCCATCCTCTGTGCTTCTGTAGCACTGTGTGCCTATTTCTAATATGGTAGAAATTCATCTTCGTGTTAATTTCCTCCCTCAAGACTGTAAGCTCTGTGAGGACAGAGACTGTGTCGTAGTTTCTTTGTCTCCTCAGCATATAGTAGATTCTCAATAATGTTTGTTTGGACCAGAACGTAGAGGAATTAGACTTATGTCTGGCTCCTAGAGGTACGTAGCACTATGACCAATAGCTAGAAGCTGTGTCAAGACAAGATTACAACTCAGTATAAGGAACAGTTAAGTGACAGAGTTGAGCAAGGTGAAGTAGTGGACCTCAGGAAGGAATGCCTTCAACCCCAGACTGAATGACCACTTAGCAAGCTAAACATTCAACAATCAACATTCAGATAGATAGTTGGAGCAGATGACCTTTAAGGTGTCGTCTTCTAAGCCTGTGATCTGTGATTCCACCCAAGGGTGCACATCATTCTTCTTTAGAAAGGCAACATCACGCTAAGAAGAGGTGCTCCCAGAGACATAGGAAGGCCTACTCTGGTTTCCTTTGCCAGACCCTTATGGAAAGCTATAGGTCCAAGTCTTCAGGTCCAAGGTCCGATAAAGAAGGGCCACCACATAATTAAGACCCTACAATGATGTGTCAGCTCACTGACAGGTTTTCGTTCCACCAGGCAGTTCGCCTGACTCTCCCTTTGACTTCATGTGCTCCCAACTCAAACTGCCTAGTTTACTCTGATCTCCTTTCTCTTCCCTTCCCTGAGCCCCAATCACAGAATTTCCTAACTGGCTTGATAATTTGATCTTGACTTGTGATTCTTCCATGCCTGCCAGCTTTGTGTTTCCATTCTTTTTTTTTTTTTTTTTTGCGGTATGCGGGCCTCTCACGTTGTGGCCTCTCCCGTTGTGGAGCACAGGCTCCGGACGCGCAGGCTCAGCGGCCATGGCTCACAGGCCCAGCCGCTCCACGGCATGTGGGATCTTCCCGGACCGGGGCACGAACCTGTGTCCCCTGCATCGGCAGGCGGACTCTCAACCACTGCGCCACCAGGGAAGCCCGTGTTTCCATTCTTGATGCTTCATAGGGCCCCATGGACTGGGTCACAGGGGGAAAGACCAGGAGCGGGCTACTTCGCTTAGCACTGTGGTCTCAATGTGGGTGGTAGGGGTTATAGAAAGTGGCCCCAGCAGAAGGGAGGTGCATGCTGGCCTGGAGTTCTCAGTCCCTCAGGGCTGGGCAACAGTGTCACCCCCTCTGCAGGGACACCAGAGTGCACAACTGCAGGGATGCTGCTGTGTGCCCAACCTGTGTGGCCTTGTGTGGGGCAATAGGCCCAGGGGAAAGGGCCCAAGTGTGGATGGGTCACCAGGTGGCAGGAGGAGTTTCCCAGGCAGCTGCTGGGTCATGGTGGGCCCTTCAGGGACAGGCCTGTATTTCCTCAGTGGGCTTCTGGTTTTATGGGTCTCTTTGGGCTGCCCCAAAGAGAAGGAGTTATCATGAATTGTCATGGGTACAGGGCTCAAGAAACTCAACAACTAATAATAAAAAAAAAAGAAAAAAAAAAAAAAGAAACTCAACAACTGTAACCACCCCTATCTGTTCCCTTCCCAGTTCCCTTCTGGACTTGGGATTTAGATGAGGAATGTTGGGAGGAACTGTCCAGTTACCAGATGTGGGGGGCTACAGGAGCCCCCCGAGTCAAAAGGCAGGCCAGGGTCCCCGTCCCTCTTACATTCTGTGCCTGGCAGAGTTTGGCTTTTGCAACGGGCACTGAAACCTTATACACGCAGTAATGGATTCGTGCTGGCTGAAGGGAAAATTCATAGATTAGCTGGAAGGAGAGTTTACAGGACGAGGATCCAAGTAGGAAGAAAATTAACTGCTCAATTCTCACATTTTATTTAAGTCCATCATTTAACTTCTAAAAGACATCTATTCTCTCTGTACAGATCTATTTCCAAAATCCCATTACCTGATTTCTTGAATGGCCCAGTGCTTCTCAGCCAATTCACAGACCACTAACTCTCTCCCTCTCTATGTCAAGGGAGAAAAGTGCCCCCAAGTGAGCTGCTTCAGGCTCAGGTAAATGGCAGAGATAAACCCTGATTCATTTTAAACAGGCTTCAGGGGCATTCAGAGACAGCGGCCAGACATGGGGGCATTTGTGTGTGTGTGTGTGTGTGTGTGTGTGTGTGCGCGCGCGCGCGCGCGCGCACACACGCTTTGGGAGGGGAGGCTGGCAGGTGGAAAGGCGGCAGGGACCAGAAGGGGTTGAGAGTTTCTGAAATAATATGCCCAACCATTTACTGTGATTCCGTGCTGCTCCCCTAATAGCTGCTAGACCAGATAACCTTCCATCCTCGGGCCCCCTCCCCACCCAGAACTACCTTTTCATGAGCAACAGGGAATGGTGACAGGGTGAACAGACACCATGCTGCCCTTAGTCACTAAAGGAGGGAGATTATGTCTTCCTCATGTTGTGTGGAGATGTAGCTACTCTAAAAGGAGCTACCCGACCAAAACCACCCCACCTCTCCCAGCACACTCATGGGGGCCCCATGTGTCCTGGAGGCAACAACATGGTGGCCTGAAGAGAACGTGGGCTTAGCAGCCCAGCTCTGGGACTTACGTGAAGTTGGCATTGTAATCCCCATCTCACGAGGCTGCTGTAAACATGAGATAACAGTAACGCTCCCTACGACACAGTGAGCATGCCACAATAGTCCCTTCCCCTCCAGGACAGAGAGAGCATGTTTCTAAGACCGTATAGGTTCACACTCTGCAGTCTCTTCCTATTTTTTGAATAATTTCTCATTTGGGATCCTAAGCCTTGAACCTGGGAAAATTTGTTTGTCCTTCCCATCCAACTCCTCCCAATTTTTTTTTTTTTTTTTTTGCAGTACGCGGGCCTCTCACTGTTGTGGCCTCTCCCGTTGTGGAGCACAGGCTCCGGACGCGCAGGCTCAGTGGCCATGGCTCACGGGCCCAGCCGCTCCGCGGCATGTGGGATCTTCCCGGACCGGGGCACGAACCCGTGTCCCCTGCATCGGCAGGCGGTCTCTCAACCACTGCGCCACCAGGGAAGCCCTCCTCCCAAATTTAACTGAAGTACCTCTGTCTCTGGCTGAGAACTGATATCATCTCTACAGTATAATACTTAGGCCTGGAGTGTAATGATAGGAAGCAAATGGAACTAACGGCTGCTGTGTGCATTTTATGCACTTCCGTATACATTCTCTTATTTAGGCTCTTGGGCACCAGAAATCCATATGGATTTTCCTTGACTATGCATTTCCCTCTCCTAGTTGCAAATCAGACCTCATTTCATATCCATCTCAAGGAAAGAACTGTTAATTCATTCATTTGCCTACTTGCTCACTCACTCATTCATTCAGTTCACATCTAGTGATGACTTAACATTTGCCAGACGTGGGTCAAGCGCTGGCGATGCAAAGACGGAGCAGGCGTGGTCACCACCCCTGAGGAGCCCCCAGTCAGCCGGGGGAGACGTGCACCTTCAGCAGGGCAGGAGGGTGTGTCAGGTGCTCTGGCAGAGGCGTGGGGAGGGAACATCGAGAAGGGAGGTGCACTGAATCCTTCCTGCAGGCGGTCGGGAAAGCTCCGGTAGAGACTTGGAAGCTAATCATGGACATCAAAGTTGGAGCTGGCCAAGCACACAGGTTTGGAAAAGGGCATTTTAGAGGGTCAGGACCCCCTGAGGAAAATCAGTGAAGCATGGAAATACATAGGGAACATTCCATGCGTTTGCAGGAATGAACGACAAGCGGCTTCCAGATTCATTTCCCGGAAATGGCCAACAGTGTTAGCCTCCTCAAGAAACAGTGGGCAAAATATACCACCTTGGGCTTCCCTGGTGGCGCAGTGGTTGGGAGTCCGCCTGCCGATGCAGGGGACACGGGTTCGTGCCCCTGTCTGGGAGGATCCCGCGTGCCGCGGAGCGGCTGGGCCCGTGAGCCATGGCCGCTGGGCCTGCGCGTCCGGAGCCTGTGCTCCGCAACGGGAGAGGCCGCAGCGGTGGGAGGCCCGCGTACCGCAAAAAAAATATATATATATATATACCACCTTGAGGGGACTTCAAATAGACTTTTCACGTTTATGGTAACATGAAATTGAAAGTTGATGATGACCAGAAGGAAAATCCTGAAGTAAATCTACTACCAGCCCAGCAGTTGCCCCCAAATCCCAGCACACACAGGTGGCCACGACTGATGGCACCCGTGAGGACCCTGCAGATGGTGCCTCAGAAGAACTTACACACACCCTCTAGGAGATGAGCGGGGAAGGAATCTGGATCCCACAAAGTAAAAACAAAAACCAACGTGAGACCATAATGCAACAGCCTCCCGTCACAGGTGAGGGACGAAGACCCAGTGAAGTCAGGGACTTACCCACACCCACCGGGCAGAACCAAGACGGGAGCCCAAGTGGACCAGTTTCCCATCAAATCACCTGGACGGGGAGTCAAGATACTGCACCACGGTGGACGAGGTCACCTCCACCTGATGCCGCTCCCACTTCTCCAGACTCCTCTCTTGCCCTCCTCACCGCACACTCTACTCCCACCATCTGACCCACTTACTTAAACCCACTTCAGAACATGCCAATCTCTCTCTCTCCTCCCAGCTGGTGTTTATGCTACTCTCTCTGCCCGGATCGCTCTCCTCCAACCCTCCCATCCCTCCACGTGGCTAATATCCACTCATTTCTGCACTTAACTTAGAAGCCCTCCCTGACCCTCTCACACCACCCCTTCCATCCCCATCATAGCCGTGAGCACACTGTGCTTCAGCACAGCAAGTGCCAGGTCACTGCCCTGCCTGCCAAGGACAAAGCAAGCTCCTTGGTGGCAGGACTTATTCCTTCCTCATCTTTGTTCCTGGACATCTAACACAGCACCTGGAGTAGGCTCTCTGTAAATATACATTGCAACAATGAGCGAATTCTCTCTTACTGCAAAACAAGGGTTAAAGGCAACCCCAATCTCTCCTAATCTCCTCTTGCCTAAAGATGCCCATTGATGAGAAACAGCCAAAGTGCACCATATATTTGTAGAAAACAGACAAATATATATTACATAGCCACCAAATTAGAGCCACTTACAATGTGTCACACACATATACTGGACGATTTAGACCCTGCAACAAACCTGCAAAAACAGATATTACCCGCCCCCCGCCCCATTTTACAGCTGACTTTCCTCCAGTCATCCAGATAGGAAGTAGTGGAGCTAGGCTCTTCCATAGCCAAGAGTCCGAGCTCCAGAGCCTTCCACTGCACCCCTGTCGGAAGTAGGTGCTCGCCATTTGCCTTTGTACCGTCTCTGAAATGGAGGTGTTTCTGCTTACGTAAGCTGATGCCAGAACAGACAGCTTCAAGCAAAATATCATTGTGGTTCTGCTCAGCAATGCCAAGGTGAAATCAACAGCGTTCAGTTTGCTCAGACAGAAGCGAAGAAGATTAGAACAGGATTTTTGTGGGCAGGGGGAAATGTGCAACTTCAATAATTAACCCCAAAGAGCAAATTTTGGATGACAATTAAATTCTCATTCGAAACAACACATTTCTCATGAAAATATGAAATTATCTCCTCTTAGGTTTCCTACAAAGCAAACTGGCCATATAAGAAGAATGTCAGGTTCTTTGAAAACATCAACAGCGACTCTGAAATCAACAAAATCAACTTTAAAATACCCACTTGCATGGGAAGGTGTGCAAGCTTCTGAAGGTTACTGCCAGATATGATGTTTTACCTGTACTCCTCATGGATATGGATTGAACAGATGTGGACGTATGTATTCAGTATACAAATACAGGCCAAAGAACTGGAAGGAAATCTTGAGGCATCTCGATGGATGACCTATATGGACATGCTCCATGGGCAGGTAAGACTGCTGAAAGCTTATGAGGGACCCAGAAGTCATATCTCAGGATGTATCAGAAACATTCGACTGTTCAGCCATGACAAGGTACAGAAGCTAGGGGCCAGGATAGGGCATTACATATACCAACTTTCAAGGATCAGTATTGGAAGGTGGCCCCAACAGACAATAAAAGCCCAATCTGGCATAAGACCAAGAGGTAGAGAAAACTCCAGCCACAGCTCAAGAAACCTTTTGAAGCAGAGATTTCCAGAGGAAATGGTGTATTTTTAAGCAGAGTCAATCGATGGGAAATTAGAATTCTGACACTTTCATAACTCAGGCTCACCAGGGGTTCTCCAACTCCACCAGAACTAAACAAGTTTGCTCTGAACACTATCCTGTGGAACATCAAAGCCATCACAAATATTTGGGGGAATTCCTAGGAGGGTCATTTTCTCAGGTCACCTCTGCCTAAGGACCCCTGTTTCCATGACATACTGGATATTCTTTGGCCCTCCAGATCAGTGCCCCACCTTTCCCCACTCAGTCCCACATCCTGGGTGTCTGATATGCATGGGCTACATCAAAGCCTTGTCTTTTGGCTTCCAGCTGGGTCTGGCCAATGGGAGGGATGGGAAAGAGATCAGAGGGTGAAAGAAGGATGAGGTGAGGGCAGTTATTCCCCCTCCCCCTTTGGCTGCTAACCTACAGCTACCACTACAACCTTCTGATCCTAGGAAGTGCTCCCTCCCCTTGCCCCTTCAGGCCTTGGGGTGGAAAAACTCTCCACTGTTGCTGGTTCCAACGTACTTGAGCATCCTCTGTTGGTTTCCCTTAACTCTGCCCACCTCCTTGAAAATACTCCGTTTGTTAAACTCTCCTTCATTACCTAGTTTGAGTGGGTCATCTGTTTGCTTTCAGAACCTCAAAGATACATGTAGTATTGATTCTATTTGTAAAACTCTGTCTTTCCTTGATTTTTATAAGAAAAATGCACTCACACAAAGCAGTTATCCATGCAGTAAACTGACTTGTAGTCAGCTGACTTGAGGGTAACCTCATATGCCACACAAATAAAACACAAAGTCACTTGCCTCTGGGGTCCTGATCCATGCACACATGTCCAGACAGTTAGCAGTGGCTCCTTTCTCCTCCCCTCTCTCCTTTCTTCCCCCACCCCACCAGTTTCTCATAGGGACCAGCTTACCTACAATGTTTTGCATCTTGGGCTCCTGGTGACATTTTTTTCTTCCCAGTCTGGACCTTTGATTCCAAGTGATTTATCAAGGAATTTTCCTAAACAAAGACATTTCTTCCCCTAAGAGAAAACCTAGTGCCACCTCTTAAAATAGTAAAACACTTAGAGGTGTGAAAAAGCAGACATAATACTTAACAGGTCAACTCACAGGTGACCTAGAGCAGCCCATGGACAGAACTTCAGGCTCCAGGGAGGGGCACTCAGAGGAGCTATTAACTTAGGTCTCAGACCAAAGCAGAAGCCTAACCACAGGCTTAAATTGGAAAACCAAGGCATAGGTGAGGCCCAATTCCTGGAAAGTATTGTTGGGGGAGAATGGAATATGCAACTGTCAAACCACATGAGAGGTCCATGGTCAGTATAAAAGCCTTGTTCTAGCCAGATGAACCAAGGGTGACATGGCACTGAGGCCAGCCCCTGCTCAAGTTGAGTCAGGGTTAGTCTGGGAACTTGAGCCTGACAATTGGCCACCCATCATGGGAGCTGGAGAAACCAAGATGGAAGAAGTGAAAGTGGGGCCGACCCATAGCACCGTTCCATTAAGATGTGAAATTGTTTATGTTCGTAGCATCAAAGAAACTAAATTATGTCATCCAAGACTAAAGTAAGAATAAACCATGACTGAAATATATTTAACACAAATAGGCAGGGAGTGTGGGGAAAAAAAAGCTTTGATATGAATAAACTACCATAAATTTCCTATGTTTCCCATCTTAATATTGCAATCGAATACAAAAGAAACAAAATAAGGTAAGTGCATTCATTCCTTTGAAAACTGTAATTGATGAAAAACTTGCCATGGAAGTTAATAATCTTGAGAATGACAAAAATAAATATTTGTATAGCACCTTACCCTTTCGGAAATACTTTCAGATGTATTACCTCATTTCAAATATATTATAGAGGCAAAATCAAGGATTGGCTAGGTCATGTGACTCGCTTAAGGCACAGAAATAAGAAATAGTGTTGTGAGGACAAACATCCTAGTCTCTGACACCAGGGCTATGATTTTACAACTGTGTCATGTGCCACCTGCCCTGTGTCAGGGTGAAAGCCCAAAAACCTGAGCACTCGAATCTTGATTTGACAGTTAGGAGAGAAATAGGTTAGGGATGCCCCACTCTCCCAACCACTTCCTGCTCTTCAATCTTCTTTGGCTTTTCTTGGTAGAACCACCCACAGTTATGGGGAGAAATCATCTCAAATTGTAAAGGGCTGGAATTGGTAATGTAGCACACATGATTAACTTACTGGCTGATGACCTGACAAGTTACTTATCAAACTTACCATATGAAAAAACCAGACTTGTATAAATGATCTAATTATTTACTACCAAATATCTATCTTCAAAATTAGCTAAATCAAATGAATTGTTGTAGTCATGCATCTAAGTAATGTCCTACTCTGCTCAGTCTTTCCAAATTTAAATTAAATCAATGATAGACTCTTGGCAACCACAGGGAATAAATATATACTCGTTTATCTCTAACTTGATCACAGATAATTAAATACAATCATGTTATACAGTTTAAATATCATCTATTACATTGGTCAACTCTCCAAACATCGTGGCTGGCAAATAGTCAGATAATGAACATGGTTAAGTTGCCATCATTTTTATTCCTCTGTAATTAACTCAATTCCATATTAATTAACTGGCAAACAAATAAAGATACATTGGGTGGGTGAGCAGCAAAGTGGCAGAATAATCACAGATATTTTGAGATTCTGCTCAAATAAAGAGGACTAAAGAGCTCAGACCCATCATAATAACACTTCTTTTGAGCTATACTCCTTTGTGATGGCTTTTTGCCTGAACCAAGTCTGAGTTTCAACATGGCAGACAGTTGGTAATTCACAGCTGGTATCCAACAGGAGAGTTGGCATTAAGGAGCTTAGAATCTGCTGAAGAGTGGTTAGACAGTCATTCCTAGGAGAAGAGCAGACTCCTTCTGAGATCCCGAACACTTTCTTTTAGGATTCAAAATTACCGAGACTGCCAGATACCCTGGGGTAACATTCACCAAGGTAGAAATTCAGAAAGGGCTGCGTGAAGTCACTTAGGTGATGGGCTGGTTTGAATTTTGTTCAGCAAGGATTCACTAGTTACCCCTCACCCCATAAAGTGTTGGGCATGGCCAGGTAAATCTCTTCGGTCAGTGGGCTGTTTAGCGAGGCTGGAGGTATGCTTGCCCTCCTGGGCTTGCTTCTTGACCTCTGTCTGCATGAGATTACCATGCCCTAGATGACTACTGACTCCAAGAGAATGACAGACACATGGAGCAGACCTGAAACCAACCTGCAGCCTGGAGCCAAGTTCAGCTGATCCAGCCTGCATCAGTCAAACCACAGTCGATCTGCAGACTTAAGAGCAATAAATAAATGCCAGACAGGATCTATGAACAGTGAGGGCCAAGCATTGAGAGGGAAGAGTGGGTCTGGGGTTTAAGAGCCCCAGCACCAGAATCCGTCCCCACTGGTGCAGTCATCATGGAGACAGGCTTGCACCCCAAGGAGTTGGCCAAGTGAGTGAAAGGCAAGAGCTGCAACCCTAAGAGGTGTTAACCCTGAGAGTCCTAACCCTTGTGAGGCTCACCCTGGGCTGAGCATCACCCAGGACGTTGTAGCACGTATAGGTGTGTATAATGCTGGCGGCAGCATTATACACATCTGGAGCCTGGTCAGGATGTCTGCCAGAGGGGAGAGAGCAGAACAAGCCACACCTCTTCCAGTAACAGGGCAGCAGCACTTTCTAAAGGCAAAATAGAGTTCTGGCACCAGCCAAGAAGTGAGAACAATTCGAACTCATATTTGGACACGGTGCATAATCTAAGAATTCTAGAATATGCCATTGGAGGGAGTTCTGAGAATGGGGTGGGGTAAGATGAGTCTCCCACCAACCTGAGAGGTTTAGAACTCTTATTGCTGTACTTTGAGATGCTACTTTGGAATGACACTGTTTACGCTCCAAGTTGGTAATATGAGGCTTAACAATAATCCCGTCCAAAAGGGTGGCATCAGGTAAAACATTTCTTATAGCAGCATGAAATCACTGGGAAGACAACCAAACTGTTTAACATCCTGAATATTCCCGGGACAGAAATGGGTCCAACTTATTTCAATACCTTTTAAATGTGGAGGAAATGTAATCACCTTATCAAATGGTGGGAAATAGCACATTGTCGATTATGACAGAGCGATTAGAAACTCTGGCAGACAAGGGACAACTTTGATGTAAGCACAACCTGAAAAACCCCTTCACCTGTAGGAGTGTCTGGGTTCTTGAGTCTGGACAGAATCCCAGCCCACCACTTGCCTGCTCTGTGACCTTGAGCAATGATTTCATGTTTTCTTAAACTCACTTTCTTCTCTTGCAAAATAGAGATGATAATGCCTACTTCCCAATGCTCTTGATCAGTTAAATGAGATTCTACACAAAAATGACTAATACACTTCCAGGTAGTCAATAAATGCTAGCTATCATTGGGCTTATTTTGTTCTCATAAGACATTAATTGCTTGGAGATAGAGCCAGCCAAGGAGGAGAGGAAAATCATTTTCACTTCACCAATTATACTGATAATGCAAAATCAAATAACACTGACGCTGTTAACTGGAGATGAGTCATGTAGTTTGCATCTGTTGGCAAAACTGGCAATTTCCTCTCAGGTATTTTGTCTGAGTTTGGGACCTGCCTGCACTACGTAAGTGGTGTCTTGCTGATGATCATGTAGCTTTGGCGTAGTGAAGAGAAGAAAATAATCACTCGTTTTTCTATCCAATTATCATTTTATAGACAAAATTAAGCTATTTAAACAACAGATCATAAGAACAGTGGAATTAATAGTTCCACTAAAGAATATCGAAACAACATAAGTAGAATAAGATTTTTAAAATAAGCACACAAGAACAATTTTGCACTTATCTTACCAACCCTTACACTTAGTCTCTTTAATCTTATTTTTCATCTGACCTGATTAGTTTGTCCCTTTCTAACTCACCTGAACACTTACGGTGTCCAAGCTTTCAAGGATGACTCTGGAATATCCAGCCCGCTGCCCTCCATCTTTTGGAAACATGGTTTATGTACACTGCGGTCCTGCATGTCCTGTCGACTGATAGCGCTAATAAAGGGGCATCTTCTTCTGCTTGTTTTGATTATCCTACCTGCTACCCTCTTCACGTAACAGAGGCAGAGGGAAAGAAGAAAAGTTGTACAAAAACACAACCCTAGGGCTTCCCTGGTGGTGCAGTGGTTGAGAGTCTGCTTGCCGATGCAGGGGACACGGGTTCGTGCCCCGGTCCGGTAAGATCCCACATGCTGCAGAGTGGCTGGGCCCGTGAGCCATGGCCGCTGAGCCTGCACGTCCGGAGCCTGTGCTCCGCAACGGGAGAGGCCACAACAGTGAGAGGCCCACGTACCGCAAAAAAAAAAACCAAAAAACAAAAAACCCACAACCCTAAATTTAGTAATGACTTTTTTCATTCAGATGGGAAACATTTTTCACTGTCTAAAGGAATCAAGAAACCTCGCTAAACAAGAAGAATCTACAGGCATACCTTGGAGATATTTCAGGTTCGGTTCCAGACCAACACAAGAAAAAGAATATCGCAGTAAAGCAAATCACATGAATTTTTTGGTTTCCCGTTTCATATAAAAGTTATGTTTACACTATACTGTAGTCTATTAAGTGTGCAATAGCATTATGTCTAAAAAATGTACATATCTTAATTTTAAAATGGTGCTAAAAATATTAACCATCATCTGAGCCTTCAGAAAGTCATAGCAGTAACATCAAAGATCACTGATCGCAGATCACATAACAAACATAATAATAATGAAAAAGTTTGAAATATCGTGAGAATTACCAAAATGTAACACAGAGACAAAAAGCGAGCCAATGCCGTTGGAAAAATGGCACCAATAGACTTGCTCGAGGCAAGGTTGCCACAAACCTTCAATTTGTAAAAAAACGCAGTATCTGCGAAGCACAGGGAAGCAAAGCATAATAAAACAAGGCCTGCCTGTACAGACAGGCTTCCTTCTATAGGCACTGAGAACTTGGTCCACTGGAATCGATCAGTCATGGGTTTATTTCCACAGGATCTAAATAACCTCTGGTTGCCAGGAAGCTATAGCTGTCCCTCAACCTCTGGGGCAAAGGACCAACAAAAGGACACTTGACCTGCAGGCAGTGAGAGTCAAGGAGCCTGAGGGTGGTCCTGGGACACTGCCGTGAGTCTGAGGGAGGGACAATGGTGAGGGAGCAAAGCCCAGGGTCACCTAAGTCCTCCTTGGGCCATCTACTCAGAGGCTGGTGCTAGAAACCTCCACAGAAAGAAGGAAGGAGGAGAGGAGAGGTGGGATAAAGGCCAGAAAGCGCTCTAATGAAAGAGCACTTCCCCCCAGGCGTTCGATTTTGTGGCCCAGGAAAACTGCCACTGTAACCATGAGGCCCACGACACCACTCAGGGCCTCTCCAACCACAATGAAACTCCGGAGATTTTGCTGTTGGGACCTAAGCCAGACTCCAGTGCAGTGTTTCTGTTCATTCTACTCGGATTCCTTGATGGCTGCCCTAGGTCAGTGGTGCTTGAGGAAGCACTTGTGGACAAAGGTGACCGTGACCAGCAAGGAACTGCCGGAGCCTGGGAGGATTTAGGGGAGAGAGAGCTGAGCAGAGCCAATGATTTATTTCAACAGTCCCTGGCCCCACCACGCCTGCACTGCCCATAAAGCTGCAGTTACTGAACCCTGGGGGTTTGGGTGTCCTGTGTGATATCCACACATCCAAATAACCTGGGACATTCCTGATAGGATCATGGCGAGGAAAACAAATGACCAAGCCAAGCTGTTGAAGTGTCAGGACAGTAGACTTTCTGTTTGTCTAAGATTGTCCCTTATCTCATGCCTTGTCCTATGGCCTTGAACTCCCATTTCCTGGTTCAGCAGATGAGGAAGTCAGTCTCCACAGCT